>NC_088850.1:21017804-21617804 GCF_904066995.2 Poecilia reticulata | reverse complement strand
CAAAATAGAAGCTGGGGTTTTTTCGACTATAAACACCAATTGAAAGACTGAATTACTTCTGACGTCCCTCAAGTAGGGGTTTCTTTTAAAATATATAATCCATTCTTTTCTTCTCAACATGTCCAACATGTTAGCTAAAAACTGTTTTAACAGCTTACTCATGTATCTAGATGTCAAACCAGAATACTTCTGATTTATGTTTAATTTAGAGTTACTATCAAACGTACAAACAGCATAGAGTCATTTTCATATAAATTGTCCCTTACGACGGAATAAGCACAAATTCTTCAACTTTGATAGATGCCCATTTTGCTATATATTATTTTAAAGTTATATGAAAAGAATTGCCAAAGTCGAAAACATCTTACCTAACATAAAGTTAATCCAAGTCATGACAGCCGTTAGCACTTTATGGCATTAATCGTTTTTAAAAGGATCGAAAACGGCAGCCATCTTGAAAACTGACAGTCATCCTGAAATTCACGAGGCTAAAGGAAAATGTTAAAAATATTCTACGTAAGGGGTAAGCAAACTAATTTTTATGCTTGTTTCCACACGTCAAAGATTTTTACTGTAACACGCTGCCACAAAAGCAGCTTTACTGCAATAGTTCTCCCAGTCAGCTGTACTGAAATTCACCAACTGGTTTTCAAATGGCCAGTCCACGCTTGACTGAATGTGAAATTAAAACAACAGACACCCACCTTCTTCAATCTCATCCCACCAGATGTTGACGTAGTCATCTCGGTCTGAACGGGACTGCTCATGGTAGAAGCCCAGCGCGTGGAGAAGCTCGTGTTGCACTATAGCCTTGGTGTCACACCGGGCTCCAATGGACACGTTCTGGCCTGTCCCGTCGTCTCCAACGTAAGACCAGCAACTGCAGGGTTTACAGAGAAAGCAGTAAGTACACTTCTGTTTCTCTTTAGTTTTATTTAGCTATTGGGCAAATGAGCATCTTGGTATCTTTGTATTACTTAATGACTGGCCCATAAAAGTTAAGCAACAACCTAGCCAGCTACAAAGCTAGTCCCTCACCCAGAGAGCTTGACGAAGGAGATGTAGGTGGATTCTCCCTCATAGGGTTTAAAATCCACGCAGGATCTCAAGCGGTATTCCTCAAACGCTTGAAGAATTACACCCTTGGCGTTCAGATCTAAAGGAAAAAGGAATTTGTTTCCTTTTGTGTCTTATCAAATTATGACAATTTGTGCAACGTGTGCAAATGTGTACCTAAGGAATCAGTTAGGATGTAAGGTATGGGAAACTTCCATCTTCTTGTTTCATCAAGGATGGCGTTTCTTTTTGGCTACAGAACACCGTGCAAGAAAAATCAACATCTGACTTATCGACAAATGCTTTCTACACATCCTCTCCGCTCACTTACATTGATAGCAATGTCTCCCTCAAACAGATGTGTCAACCCTGAAACGTCGGCAATAAAATGACAGCTGTGTTAGTAGGTAGTGAAAGTTATTTAGACCTTATAAGTGCAGAGAAAATCAACACAGAATACCTCTGTTAATTTCAAGAATGTCATCTCCAAGTTCACCGGCATCTGCTTCATCATCTACAGGATAAAGCCAGTGTTACACCCCCCCAAAAAGTATCCAACAAATTGTCTGATTAATGTGGACGAGTAGACACCAACCGGTTATTGTCGGAGCAGCCTGCACCTAGCACACAACGAGAAGGTCTTCTCAATCCAAAATGCTCAGTCAAAACTTTACTTTCAACTTTGTATAGAAAAGTGAGATTCATTAACACGACTTACCTTTAAAATGACAAAAACACCGATCAGAACAGCAATTTTCTTCAATCTGGCTTCAGGCCCCATGTTGAACAGAAGCATGATTCTCTGACTGTTCCGCGTAAACATGTCAGTCAAGAAAGCAGCCGAGGAGGAACTTTGATCAGGGTTGTTATTTTTAATGAGTAACTTTTTTTGTGTCGCTTTTAAAGCTGACATGGCATGTGGAGGCGATAACAGCCATAAACTGTAAACTATGAGCCGAAGATGTGCAGACAGTGACAGTCACAGCGAGATGGAGCAATACGAAGATTTTTGTCAACTACAAAGCTGCTAGGGGTTTTGCTTTGAGCCGAATCCTATTTTTGTCTAATAAAACTTTGAACTAAAGCAGCAAGTTCTTGTCTGTACTTACATATTGTAATAAAAAAAACGTTAGGCCCCCCAAAAGAATGCCATGATTTAGATGTTATCTGTTACAAATGCAGACAGATGATGAGTGAGTAAATGTCTTTCATGTTTAGGAGTCCGCACTGCTAGGATGGGATTCAAGAGGGTGAATAGGTTGATTCAGAATATGACACAAAAAACCAAACAAGTAGGTTTTGTGGTTGGTGGGTTTGCTAAAACCCTATTCAAGTAACAATTTATTGTTCATTTGGGATATTTCTGTTCATTACAGACATGAAAGTTTATGTTGTTACTGTCATTCTGTGTGTCAAGATAACACTTATTTGGTAATCAAGTTGAGAATATGTAGACGGCACATTCTTATGTTAGGCCTTGAATAATAATAATAATAATAATAATAATAATAATAATAATAATAATAATAATGAAGCCCTAGGCGAAAATTCAACCTGTAAGACTCTTCCGGCTTCACATATCACCACGCCTTCACCCCAACCAATCAGGACGCACCACCTTTCTACCTCGATCCAATCACCTGGCAAGAGCTCCTTCAAAAGGCGAGGCAACCACAGATCCACCCGCTTCAGTTGTGCTTCAACCCACCTCCTCCCCGTTTCCACCACCAGCCTCCCAGACGCCTCCAGGTCCTCTCAAGACTCCTCTCTCCAAGCTCCGCTCCACCACCAGTGACTGGGCCCGGGGGAAGACCTACCTGAGCTTCGTTCGAGCCGATCATTCAAGCTCGCTGCGATTCTCAGCACGCACGTCTTCCGCCGGTGTCCGAGCGCCAAATTCTCGGTCCAATAAAATTGTCTAACTGCTGTTTCTCTCTCTCTGTGAGTCTCTACAGATTGGATTATTATTATTATTATTATTATTATTATTATTATTATTATTATTATTATTATTATATAAGATAATAATAATATAATATGTAAAAATATAATATAATAATCAATATATAGTAAAATTATATATATATATAACATAATAATAATATATAATAATAATAATAATAATAAATATATATAACAATAATGTTAATAATCGTTTTTCTTGGGTGAGATTTTGTAAAATTGTTAACAATTCTCTTGCCTATAGAAGAAACATGTAATTACCATGAATCTTCTGGGAATTAAAAAATAACAATTACTGGGATTGGTAGATGTCTAAGAGCTTTGCGGATATCTACCACCTAATTTAGCTGACTTTAGCTTGTGAAATCAGCTTAAAATGAAGATGTACACCTCAGTCGGGTGAACACATCCGTTACTGTACAGGCCTTTCCACATTCATATCACATCTAAAACACACTTTTCCAGAACCCCTTGCAATGTATGACTGTTGTCCTGGGTTTTTTTTTTTTTTTTTTTACATGCTACTTATTTAAGTGTTGTCCTTTTATGACTGTATGAGTTTGTAATTTTACTTGATTCCTGTAGAGTTTGTAGAAAAGTGCTATGAGGGAGATTATCCAATAGATTATTTCAAAAAAAAATTTTTTTTCCTTCTGTTGCAGAATTCCTGTCT
This sequence comes from Poecilia reticulata, assembly GCF_904066995.2. NCBI lineage: Eukaryota > Metazoa > Chordata > Actinopteri > Cyprinodontiformes > Poeciliidae > Poecilia > Poecilia reticulata. Next base: position 21,614,113 of record NC_088850.1, on the reverse strand, counting down.
GGTATGGCAGCACGACGGTCCCGCTCAGAGGATCACCCGGGGAGAGAGGTGGCGACGTGCCCTCGGGAAGAGCCCGTGCGACATCCAGAGCCCTCGAGCCCGGTGCCGCCCACCTGCACACCTCCCCAAACCACCAGAGCTGAGCCCCGCGCCCAAAACTCTGTACCTGCACGAGCCAGTGAGCTTCCACATCCAGTTGGGGGCCTCGCCGGGCGTCTCAGAGACATGCAGGTGTTACCTCCACCCCGTCGCCCAGAGGGACACGGGTTTGAAGGGACTTCAGGAGAAGGTGGCGGGTCTCAGTTCGGAGGAGGAAGGTGTGACAAGCGCCATGAGGTAGGAGCAGCTGACAATCCCGAGGTATTTGGAGCTCTCATTCGCAGGGTAGGAGTGATGCCGTGCACTTTTCAAAACCTCAACCTTGGGGAATTTTCACGAGAGAGAATGGCAGGCCATCGATTCCACGTCGGACATCTGGCGCTTATCGGTGTGGTGTCTTCTCTCAGGATGGATAAAGACCAAGACATAGCCGCAAGTCAGCAAATTATTGCTGAGACCCTGGCACCGAACATTCCCATGCAGTTATGCCTTGGAACGGATGAGGCCCGAAAAGAGTTGGATCGCATTCTAGGGAATGTAAAACGACTCTGATTGCGGGTGGTTCATAGATGCTATTAACCGTATGCAGGAGGTGAATGGAGTGGTTGGGGACATCTATAACCAAAACACTGGGGCCTGGTGCAATGACTCCACACTTAAGCAGAAACTGGCCTTCCTGCTCAGCATCATCATGAGTCCGGAGTGCCGAGAGCAGGATCGATGCCTTTATGGTGTGTTCATTTTGCTGATCTCTTTCGCCACACGTGGGAACCTAAGCCGCCAAAAGGCCAACCGCATCATGAACGAGCTCCGACCCCTTATGCCTGTTCTGACACAAATGTTCCGTCATGAAGATGTAGCACTAACCTATCAGAACTTCGGCCATTACCTCAACGATGAAAATACCCATGTAGTGATGGCGCGGTGGCTCAGCCAGGTTCCGCAAGGAGTCATCCGTCTTCGGGTCCTATTGGCCCAGGCTGCCGGATCCAGACTGACAGCCTGGTGGCCCGAGCAATTCATGAGTATCCAAACTTCCCTTGGCCGATCATCGCCAGGCTATATCCAGCAGAGTGGGACAACATGTGCCGGGCACTGGACGCTGTTGATGGCCGCATTTATTATGGTTTCAGAAATGACTTGGGCCCCGTCAAAGCGACTCTGTTCAAACCGATCACTTGGGTTGCTCACGCTTTGCTCGTAGCCCTAGGAGACAAAGCACTGAACAACTACAAAGGGATTCTCCCAGACCCCCGCAACAAAGATATGGTGGCTCGCATTATCGAAGAGTACACCAAGTCTCTTGGGGCTCATGATGAGCATCTGTTCGACACGTTCACTGTTGAAGAGATGAAGTATTACGTGGAAGTTCAGCAGGCCATTCTCCGGTATCCAAGCATCGCCACTGAGCTGGTGAGGATGGACAGCCACCGAGGTGCCAGAGTGGGGGAAGAGGATACGCCCGACCCACGTGATGATGAGTCTCATTACTCTGAGGGATCTCGCTACGAGCGTGATGAAGAGTTTAAGCCAGGCAAGGATGATAGGGATGACAGGGAAGGCAGGCAAGCCAGCGGGCCTGGTTCCGATGTGTAAATAGTATTACAGTTCTTGAGAGTTCGGTTTTATTTCAGTTGTACCAGTTCTCAGCGTTTTTGTTCAAGTTTAGCTGGAGAAAATCCAATAGTCTGTTATTGCAGAAAAAAAAGAAGAAAAAAAAGTGCTATGCAAAAAAGTATTATTATTATTATTATTATATAAATGGTTACTGACAGCCTTCAATTTCGCAACAGGAAGAAGATATGTTTGCTGTTGTGTCCAGACAGGTAATGTTGGCTCCAGCTCGCTGTTAAGCTGTCAAAAGCAGTGAAAACAATGAGATTTTTCGACAGTAGCAGTATTTTCCTGTGCTTCAGAGTTTCTTATAATTACTTGGGGGAAAAAAATCACAATCAGGTGATCCTGAGTGGAAAAAGTGTACTTAAAAATCAGCTGAAGTAGGCAAAACTGGAAACCAAAGGTTTGCTATAACAAAAAGGTCAAAAATAAATAATACTATTTATAAAAAACAGTTATAAAAAGCAAAAAGGAGGCTAACACTTCATTAATAAAAACGCTATGTGGTTAAAACCTGAATTTAAAGCTGTTAAAACCATAAATATTAGGCACCAATTTTGTTTGATTTGGGTAAGTTAGTGGAAGATTTGGCTAACCTTTTGACCTTTAAACATTCGTTAATATCCTGAATATCTTCAAAACAAAACAGCAGAGTTCTTGGATATCATGCTTGATTTTGTGAAAGCCGAGGGGTTAGTTGACGTTTCATGACCTCAGGAAACATTTAATACTTTTAAAATGATAGCGGCACAAACAAAACATTTTTGCTGCATAAATGGTTGACACTGATTTAATTTGATATGAAGAAGGTACAGGGGGCCAACTCGTGTCTGTGTGTAACTTTATAGTCAGTGTCTGTTAACATCTCACCTAAAGTAAGAAAAATGTAGCGGAACAATTTATTAGTACAAAGTACAAAGTAAAATAGGTATTTGTTAAGACCCCCAGGGTCTTTTTTTTTCCTGGACCACAAAAGCATCGAATCTATTAAACACATTTTTTTCCTTTAAGATACATCCTCCTAAGTGACTCAAAACAAATGTACCAGAGTTGTTTATGGAACAGCAAACCACACTCTTGTTTAAGGCTTTTATTGACATTTCATAATGCATTGCAATATCTTCTAATACATCCTGTGCCGTCATCTTCACAGATGTTTCTTCTCATTCCAGCTCCATGTACTCCAATTAAATGCTTCAAACGAAAACAAACATTTCACAATAATTGATCTCATTAAATAAAATAATGCAGTTTGTAATTACTTACCAGTTTGTTGTGTTATAAAATCCTTAGTCATGCGACACAATAGGAACTTCTGTTTTGATGAGTGATGTTATGTCTATAGAGAAGGAAAAATCTTGTTTGCATTGTAGGAGCATTAGATCTCAAACTTTTATTGATTGAGTCAAAAAAAAAAAACGAACCTTCAAAATCAGCAAAGATGATGAGGTCATCATCTTTGAGGTAATTGCGCCGCCTGAGGTCAAAGTGCTTGATGAAGTTCCTCCAGCCCCATGATGTACCTCGGTAGCACTGACAGGTGGAGTCATACGTGCCGACCTTGGAGGGATTATCCCACAAATACTGTCCGTCTGATGATACTAAAAGCAACAAGAACAGAAACACAGTGAGGAACAGGATTCCACACCTTGAACGATGATGTAGTACAGCCTGTGTTGACAGGTAACTAGCATTACCAATGAAAGCAGCTATAAAGATCAATGATCAAATTTTGTTGTCAAAGTACATTCTGTCTCCCAAAGTGCTATCCAGTTACTGCTAGCAAATTAAGTTTACACCCAAACTGCCATTGGTCTGTCTTCATCTTGCTCGCTTCTCCTCGCCCTGAAATCCCATGGCAGCATGGTGTACCTGTGCAACAGCTAACGTGGGAAATAACAACATAGATGTTGTCCACCTGGCGTTAGGTTAGATTATTAGTAAGTAGTAAGTTTTGTGTTGTTTCTATTAGGCGGTTCCTTTGATGAAGTAAAATCACAGTCTGAGTACATCTTACATTGGAATTCCATCATTTTTGCAGTGATTTTTACTGTCATGAATCCCTTTTCCCTCAGGGCAAAGAGACATACTCACTCGTCATATCAGTGGTGAGGCTGCGAGCAGAAGACATCCTTTGCAGAATATCTGGGTCTTGGTCCATCACCACCAAGGTGGCTTGTCGGTTGACAGCTGGCCACTTCATCACAGCATCATTCTCCCCACTGGTCAGGTGGAAGTAGAGCCCTACGTAGTTCCCAGTGTAATCACTGTAACTGCTCAGTGGCATGATACGTATGCCGTAACCGTAGCCTTCGCGGCTGTAGAAGCGAGGGCTGTCAAGAACAGTGTTGACATTAGCCGTTTCCATGATCTTAGAGAAGTTACGGATTGTCCACACAGCGTTTGGGCAGTGTGTCTCCATCAGGCTGATGTCGTCAATGTAGATGCCTCCAGTGGAAGAGGTGGGGTCTCCGCGCGTGGCTTGGAAAGCATAGCGAAACTTAACGTCTATCTCCAATGGAACATGGGCAATCTTCCAAGAGTGTTCAGAATTGGCTGGGTAGAAAGCAAAGTTTAATGTTTAAGAAATAGTGTAGTAACAAGGTTAATTTAAAAACATTGTTCAATATTGAGCAAGCAGTTCTGATTAGGAAAAATTCTTCCACATTTACTACTTCAAATGTAGACAACTATTTTGGGAAAGGCACTAAACATGGCTTAGTATTTCTCAGAAGTATTATTGTGTTTTTTTTTCCTGCAACAATGTGAAAAGTATACTTTTATCTGTAAATTGATTTTTACTCTTGACCCAGAAAAACATTAGCTTGATATGCCAAAATAAAAAGGGGAATAATTGTTTGGTCTTGTTCTGTTAGCTTAACCTAAATGGCAATTTAAAGAAGTTGTTACCATGATCAGCCAACACGCATTGACAAATTCAGTTTTAGAATTTGTCATTGCGTGCAAGTCAGCACTAACAATTCGCCTAATTTAGCATAAAGTCTAATGGCAGCTGGAAGGCAAAATCTGTCTTAAACAGTTGATAAAAATCTATATCTGAAAGTTTACCTTTTAACTCATCAATGTTGATTACTCAAAATAGGAATGTGAGAAAAAAAAGTATTACATGTTAAATTTATTCATCAGCCTGTAATCGATGTATATCTTGTATAAAACTTTACGTACAGTGGACTTCCACCTATTTTCAGATTTTTCTGTATAACAACTCCATATTTGCGGAGAATTTGCCTGTTCTTTAATTTTTTTTGTAGAGCACATCTAAATTATTTGAAAGAAAATGCAGTTTTGTGCAACAGAGATACGTAGGCCCAGTAACACTTGACACGCTTTTGGCTCCTGGAATGTTAAGGCAGCTAAAAGGTATGTGTTGTTCCATCAGGAGAGCCTATTTGAGTATTTTTTAAAATACCCTTAATTTGAATACTATATTTATTCACTTGTGCACCTGTTTCACTGTGGCTCATACTCTCTGCATGCAAATCGGATTAGATAAGTTTCAATGAATTTCAAGGAAAAACTCCTGTTAGGGACTCTGAAACTTGTCCCGTTTACCATAGAAGGTATGTATTTTCCTCATTTTGCGGACAGTGCCGGTGCCGTCGTCTATCTTGGCCCATACAACTAGCTTGTCTTGGGCGCTTCCAGTCATCTTGTAGAAGAACTGCAGACACTGGAGCTTCCTTTTGGGGTAAAGGGTTCGGGATTCTAGTAGAGCAGACTGTAGAGGATCTCCAGTCCGGGTGTTGAAGTACATGAAGTATCCTGCATCTGGAGATAAGTGAAAGAGGAGTCTTCTAAAATAGTCTGAACTTCAGTTTTGTTGGGTTTTAGAAGTGAACTTCTTCAACTCTGACCTCTGCACCTTCCCAGGAGCGTATGATCCTCATCCCCTGCGCTGCTCTTCAAATGGACCCAGTCGGCATCGTCATTAGAAGACTGGATCATCCCACAGATGCTTGCATACTCAAAGGAACACTGATCCAAAAGGGTGAGAGGCCCAGCTATGGTAAAAGAGAGGGGCAACTTCAATGTTTATTTCTGGGGATTTATATTTCTAACTAGAAAGTCCATAAGAAGCTGACTTTGCAAAATTTACATACAGCAGTTATACATCCGGTTGAGCCTCAGGGTGTCCATCTTGCTAAAGTCAAGGTATTGGCCAATGATGTTGTAGAACTCTGGGATTTTGGTGGTGATTGTGGGAATGGATTCATTCTTGTTGAAGGAGAAGGGTCGGTAATGCATGACAGATTCATAGTCATATGCCGTGTTTTGATCGGTGATGAAGTCATCGTTGTATTTGTTGAAGTTGTGCTCGAGTCCTGCAGAGGATTTTATCTTTACGTCAACTGAAAAACATTCAAACTATCATTTCATTCACATATTCAGGTGCTGGAGGTACCTGGTGTCACCTGGTCCAGCCAAATGTCAACATAGTCATCTCTGTCTGTACGAGACTGTTCGTGGTAAAATCCCAGAGCGTGCAGCAGCTCATGTTCAATCACGGCCTTATGGTCACACCCTGTTCCCAAAGACAAGATCTGACCATTCTGCTGGTCGCCAACGCTTGAGAAGCACCTGACAGGAGACGGAGCTGGTTAAAGACAGAATGTGTCCCATAAATACAAGTCACTTCAGTGCTGTTTGTTGCTGCGTTTCCATTGGTCATACAGTTGCGCAAATTGGAATTACAAAAATTTATTAGCTTAATGGAAACACATTTTCTAATAAAAAGCTTTCATGTGGTTTTGTTTAGCCACGTGGCTCGAAATTTTTATTTTTTATTTTTTGCTAAACTAATGGAAACACTTTTTTTCGTGTCATTCAAGTCACTAAATCAACAATCCGATGTTGATGAGATAAAAAAGATGACAGGAAGTGGCAGGAGCATGATGGGGCGCTATGTTTTTTTATGACTTAGCGAGTGAACAAACTTATTCATGTGTTACTTCTTAACACCACAATTTAGAAATTGTGTTTTTTTTTACATCAGCGGGATATTGACAAAGTTTTGCACACAAAACTACAAACTACTGTCAGTACGATTAAAAGGGTGTTTGCTTGTGGACTGATGTGACAAAATTATGAATTTTTGAAAGGTATGTGCCCCGTTACATCTTATTTAAAACTAACCCATTTGAAAAGAAGAACATATTAGGTTTTCATGGAACAGTTCATCATGCTTATACCATTTTGGCAGATTTGACAATTGCAAAAAATTGTCAAAACTTCTGGATATTGCTCAATATTTTGGACATGGAGTGAACAGAAAAGACAGAGTTACTGCCTTACCCTCCCCTCTTCTCAAACTTGATGTAAGTTTTCTCTCCCTCATACGGCTTGAAGTCAACACAGGACTTGAGACGATACATCTCGAACGCCTGGTGGACGCAACCTTTAGCGTTCAGATCTGAACAAAAGAAAAAAGAACTGACAGGATGATCAAGTACAATGTGAACAACAAACATATCCCAGGAATAATTAATGGTCTTTACTGTCACTCACAGGCTCTAAAGATATTGATAGATGTTTCAGAGCTGCTAATTTATTGATTTAAATTCTCAGTCAACATGGATAAGTTCTAGAATATTAGTTAAATTAGCGTTTTAAAGAAATGAAAAAGACCACTTAGCTACTATTCCATTTTCCTAATCAGTAAAATTTAACTAGATAGAAAATCCACAAAAATTATTTTTTTAATATCTGAATGTCATTAAAAAGGAATTTAAGCATATTTTTCTGGTTTGAATAAGGACAAACCAAACTGAAATATTCAGTAAAGATGTGAGTGGATGTTCTGAGTTTTGGGACTGTTAGCAACAGAAAATATTCTGATTGAATGATCAAGTTGGAATAATCCTGATCTCGTTTTTATCTCCTCATTCATCTCAAGTGAGTTACAACATGCTGATCATGAAAGTTTATATATATATATATATATATATATATATATATATATATATATATATATATATATATATATATATATATACTGCTCAAAAAAAATATAGGGAACACTTAAACACTTAAGTGTTCCCTTTATTTTTTTATGACAGAACCCTATTATGGATTTTAAACTTAGTTCTTCAGGACTTACCTCACTGTGTTTCCTACCAACTGGTTTGTAAATAACATGTTTTATTTTAGAAACTAGTGTTTCATTTAACCTACTTCTCTCTCTCTGCCCCATTTTTTCTGGATTTGTTCAAAGGTTCAGTCACGGAAACCCTCACGGAAGTTAAACTGGAAATTAAACTTAGCTGAACCAATTTAAATTACTTTAAATGATGCCTAGTATTGCATTCAAAGTAAATCCTATGTAAATTTCAATTTGCTCTACATTGTAAGCTATCGGTTGACTTAATATTTCATTCAGCAATATTTAAATGTTAACCTACTTTTACAGCATTTATTTCTCTGGAATTTATCAATTCTTTTCTTTGAACTCAATCAACTACTCATGTTTGAATACAATCATTCAGTGAGAGTATCCTCCACATTATATGAACTCACCTAAATCATCCCCAAGAATGTAAGGGATTGGAAATTTCCACCTATATCTTTGGTTGACCAGGGCATTCTTTTCTTTCTGCAACATAAAGTCACTTCAGTAAAACACCCAATCAAAAAACCCACTATTATCTCAGAGATGTTGCCCTTTAGTCTCTAAGGATTACAAGTACCAACGTCTCTCAATAATTACTGACATTAACGTGATTTAGCAAAAGAAAATTCGTCTGGTTCCAACTTACAGGAAGCAAAATGTCTCCCTCAAAGAGGTCGGCATCAGAATCTGCAGCAAAAGTGACCACGATTCAACGTGTTTGTTTTAAAGTTAATGTTATGAAGTCAAGCACTGTCACTGCTTACCAATGTTTAGGATGGGGTTCTCATCTTCGCCATTCTCATACACCTCTGCCAATACATATACATGGGTTTGTTACCTGACAAATTGTATCTTATTGTTATTAAAAAAATGTATAATAGAAGTTTTCTCCCATTTTACGTACCGTGTACTTCACTGGAACGCGGTATCTGAACAAAGCAAATCCAGTAAAAGTGAGTGCAATTAAAATCAGTAACACTCACTATGAATTCTGCATATATTCAGTACTTACGGTGAAGGATGTAGTCAAAACCACAAGCCCCAGCAGAAAGAGTCCACTCTCCATTGTGATAGAAAGTGTGTGTGACAAAATGCTGCTGCTGGTTTAAGTGTGCCCTCCGATGTGTTCGAAGGGGATCAGGTTTATGGTGATGAACCAAAGGACTTTGACTCACACTGTTACTGATTGTTACGGTAAGTGGTTCTCACATGTGCACCTGCTTGTTTGTTGTTGAACTGTATCCGATAGCATATTATCTAATCTAACTGCTAGCATCTTATATTGGACGCTCATGTTAACTAGCAACATAAATCCAGATGACTAAGAAGATTATGAGATATTCCAGGGTGAATTTCAAAAACACAAAACACCAGCTGACTCTGCAAATCCTGGTGAAGTTTCCTAGGAGTGTTTAAGTTTGTTTAGATTCAGCAGATTTCAATTGGCGAGTTTACAAGAAACTTATACCAGGTGACTATGGCTTAAAAGTCAAAAAGGATAGATATTTGATTAGAAGATTGGAGTAAATGACTGGAAAACTAGTGGTTCCTATATTCACTGTTTGACTCGGCAGCCTTTTAAAGAAGGAAGTAAAAAGCCCAACACACCGGGAATTTCTAGAGGCTTTGAATTCCTCTATATCTTTCAGAAGGGCATTTTTGTTGATGTCAGAAACAGAACAGAATGTCTGATCATTTAAATAAACATTATGAAAAGCAGTTTTTATTTCTTTCAAATGGTGAAATTGTTTAACAGTTGTTTTTTTCAATTTCATGAATATAAATTCAAATTTTGAGGGGTTTTTTCTTTTGCAAATGAAAAGCACAGTTGACAGACCCAACTTTGCACAAAAAGGGATAAGAAAACGCTCTGCACTCCAAGGCCAATTAAATGTACGAAAACTGAGCATAGCTTCTCTGCTTTCAAAGGCAACCGGCTAACTCCGACTACTCAAGTTCTGATTTGTAACGTCGACTTTCATTTCAGTAAGCTGATGGAAACACGTTTTATTATAAGAAAAGTTTGTCTAAAATTAATTAAGCTACATCTGGCGCTCGCGACTCTAAATTGAAGAAATTAAAAGCAGTGTCTGCTGTTCGACAAACAAAGCTTAAAATGATGGTTTTACAAGGTATTGCGAACAGTGTCTACTATGGAACTGGAACGCTGTCAAACAGCTCCGAGTTTTGACTTCAGAGGCAAACGAAACGACGAAAAAAGCTGGGTCCAGACCAGAATAGCATTACCACAGTAGACTAGCATGCTAGACTCTCCTGTCAGCTACATCTGGCCTAGCTTCAACAAAATGCAGAGTTTTGTTTAGGTTCAGTCAGTAAAAAAAATAAATAACGACGTCGAAAGAGGTAATTTGGGGTCTGAATACTCAACATCCTAAATGTTCTGCATACGTCGCCAGGAGGACGAGGTGGCCGAGTGGTTAAGGCGATGGACTGCTAATCCATTGTGCTCTGCACGCGTGGGTTCGAATCCCATCCTCGTCGTATTCCAGTGACTTTTTCTTTTTTTGACCTAAATCGAAATTAGATTTCCCCCTAATAGGTAGGTGGGACTCGGGCTCTCGAATGTATGATTTCCGCTAACCACAAATCAAGTTCTGCTAGAAGTTACAAAAAGATACGGCCTGCACATGGTCTTGTGTAATGCTTTTTATGACTTTTGTAGAAAGTCGTATAAAAATCTATATCCAAGTCAACCTATTTTTTATTTTATTTTTTAGAATACTTTTAAGCTATTGTGCGGTCACATTTCTTTCAAAAGCATGTATCAAAATGAACTGCCTTTAGTTCAGCTTGTTAAATGGCGCCCTCTGCAGCCACAAAATCTGACTGCCACGGTACTTCCTAACAAGGTCCAAACAAGTCCTAACAAATTACATTATGTCACCACGTAATTTACGTACGGCTTGCACGGATGTTCATGGACAGAGATGTTACCTTTGTCACTTTGTCACGTTGTGCAACACACGGAAGGTGTTTTTTGCCTATAAATGACTACATTTGCACTTTAAACTTCACATGTGAGATTTGTTTATCAATTTGCCTTAATATGAACTATATGCATCATCATGAGATGTAAGACGCTTTCACCTTTCATCTCGGTGTTATGGAGGTTTAGGTTACTGAGGAACAAAGATTTGATCAACTATTTCTTCTTGGTGACATCACCTAAAAATAAATACCTATGAGTTTTAGTTGGTTTGATTAAATGTAGTACTTACCCGTACTACTGTCCTCGGTTACATTCATCGGGTTTTACTGAGAACATAAAGCTATGAAATATACGGACCAGTTCATGTTCTCCTATTTATTGCAATTATGAACATTTCCTATGGAAACCACAAGAGGGTGCTCACGTACCACAGATAGACATGGAAAAGCCGTAAACTTGTAAGTTTCTTTACTTCTTGAACAGAGAAAATAAAGTTAACAAATATAAGAAGAGGTCTGTTGTGGTATGACTTTCTCATGGTTTGATAACATTGAGAAGAAACACAAGTTTTATGATTTTAAAACAAAAAAAAGGCATTTCATTATAGTTGCCTTCATTTAAACAGAAAATTTCAGGTTTTATCTAAACTACTGCTAAAAAATTTTTTTAACATTATTAAAGTTATACAAAGGTTCTCAATGCATATTTGTTATTTTTATTGTAATACAATGATTCCTAAAGGACCAAATGAGTTCATATCCTCCCTCTATCAAATAAATAATGTTTTGAGAATGTAAATATGTTAAGGTCCATGTTCCCAGCTGCAACATTATTTTGCAAATACAATTTTTACTGTACCTGACCAAGAACTTTGTCAGACAAAAATAAATTATAAGATTATTTTTATAAACCTCTTAATATTGTCTTAGTTCTTTTAATTGATGAATTCAGACATTTTACAGACAAATGCTTATCAAGAAACAAAATGAATATTTAAAACAACAAACTCCATCTGATGGGGTAGACAGAGCTGACGGTGGTGACGAACTGGTAAATACATTTGAAATACATTGTGAACTAATTCAAATCTTTCTAAATCTCAAAGTGAAATCTTAAAAAATAATAATAAAAGCGATGACAAAATCCTACACATCAAATCTGATTGCCAATTCAGTAGATTTAATCCCCATGCAACAGACTTGTCACATATTCTCCTTCAATAAAATCCATATGCGGTATACACTCCTGGTGCTGCTTGTACAGACTGGTGAGGATAGTTTTCTCAGTCTAACTAGAATATCAGAAAATGGCACAAAGCAGACATCCTGATGACCTGGTTTTTGCTTGAAGCTAAGAGTTGGTCCATGAGGCTGAAAAAATTCCACTTGTACATCTTGATGCTCTTTGTCCATTTGTACGGCTGTAGGCAGCCACCAGTTCCCGTCATACAATGAGCCGATCTTCACTTTGGATATCACCAGGGCCTATCGGAGTCGTTGTTCCTTCAGGTGTCCTGCTGGACTCCTTCTCCATTTCCTCCATCAACATTTCCAGTGTATTCTGAACTTTGGCAGTGATTGAACTTTCATGGACATCTGGGTCTCGTGTTGGGTCACCAAAAGAGTGAGTGGCCGGACTGTGAAGCACTTGCAAATCTCTGCAAAACCACGAAAGTATTCCTACAATGGATGACATCCCCCCTGAGCCATAACACTTGATGAATGTTTCTTGTTCCTGGAATGGATTTCAGCGTTTGCATGAAGAAGGTGTCATAAGCCTGAAACTCATCATTTGTCACATGCCACAGTTTGACACCACTTAAGCTGTTGGACACCATGTCAAAGAATACTTTGCCATCTATGATACCCCGACCTCTCAGCACGTGTCTTCACCGTCGCCCCAATGCCATCTGGAGCAGTAATGCCATGTGATGTTTGGAAGAAATTCCATGAAGCTTTCTCAAATTCCAGATGTTGCGGGACAACACAGAGGAGATAGAAGTTCTTTTTATTTTTATACTGTTTGATTGGACTATAAGACTAAAAGTGGACAGTGTTTATGGTGGGATTTCTGATATGAATATATGTGAGGATTTGATCCATATAGGTCCAGATGGCTGCAGCATTCTGACGCTTAGACTCTGAGATTGTGCAGAATCCTGCCTTTTCTTGCCCAGTGTAGAACATGCCTGTGTGAAGTGTGACCTGTGGGAGATTTTGTCCATAGTGATAGGATTGTACTTCTAAGCTGAATTTACATTGATATTTTTTATGTATCCCTCTTCCACTCTCTTTCTCCGTCATTTCCTTTCCTCTCTTATAAACTCTTCCCTCAGCTCAGGCTGACTATTCATTTTTTCTCTTCTTCTATCCTGATACTCCACTGATATCTCTTCTCTGGCCATTCTAGCCTGAAATACATACAATTCTATGATCGGTAGACTGTTTATCATGGGATAAGCATACAGTTTCCTCAGGAAATAAACCACATCTTATCAATATTAAAGGACTAATAAAAACATGTTAAATTTAAACCATTAAACTATATAAGTTGTTGAAAATAAACAGAAACATATTTGAAAAGAAATACTTGACTCATATAAAGAACATTTATGTAAAACACATTAAAATGAGTAAACTGCACACTTAAGGGAGATTTGTTGACACCATCACCAAGAGTCAAAATTCTGATGGTGTGGCAAAATGCCAAACTACCTCCATTTACATGATGTTATTCTGAAGGAGGCCATATTGTACCTTGAAATCTTTACAATATACCAAAGTTAAGCATTTATGTCACAAAATGTCATCAACATTTTGTAAATTGTTACTTGTGGCGTTTACACAATAAGGTTATGGCAAACAACTTAGGAATAAAAAAGAAGAGAAAAACAAAAGAATAACATAAGCTTACCAGAGCTAACTAGCCCCGTTAGCAAAGGAAGAAAAAGGAAGTGGTCCTGGGGTCCTCACAAGTTTTGATGCCCTCAATAACGCCTGATTCTCAGGACACAATTTCAATTGAATTTGAAAATACATAAAATGATTTTTAACTCCATCTATTGATACTTATGGAATTATTTATTTGAATACTTATATTTAGTTGTCATGACATATTATGTTAGAATTCTTTTAAACTATGATAATGTATTGAGTTCTGCTCCAGGACAAAGACTTTTTACAGACACCATCTACCTACTATATCGTTTAAAATAAATAATACTCAGCAAACACCATGAAAACATACTTTGTTGTGGTGGCATTGACAGGTTAGTTCCTTCAGTTATTTGAAGATGTTATATTTTGAATATATTTTATTCAAAGTATGTATTCATTCAGCAGACATGTTCTGTCCCTCTTCTCGAGAATCAATAAATATACAGACTTAGGCAAAAATACAGAATAAATCTGGCTAAATATAGTAGAAGTTTAAAATGCTCACTGTGCATAATAATGCTGATATTAGCTGAATAATTAGTCAGGCAACCTGCAGAGGTAGCCTGCCTACAGTCAGCTATTAACATACTCATCCATCCATTTTCTTGCACTCTTGTCCCTTAGTGGGGTCGGGAGGGTTCTATTAACATACTCATATTTGTAATTTTATATGATGAATTTGTCTTTTTCTTCTGCATTAAAAAAAGTGGAAGTAGTCCTATTGTTGCCAGCTGCACTCAGCAACAGGTTGGGGAGGGGTAGATCTGCACCATTTTTTTTTTCCTTTTGCTCCTTTTCACCCAGAGAAAACATTAGACTCAGCAGCATTTCCTCTGGTGTCTCCAGAACCGTAGGAATGTATTTTATGCAGTTCTGCCACCTACATCGGTTTCCTCAGTGTCGTCTCTCTCTCTCAAAACACATTTGCTGTAATTAAAGTATCAAACCGAAATCTATTTTTCTCTATTTCTCTCTATTTTCAGTTCTTCAGCTTTATGGCTAGTTGTCCTCGTCACGTTGATAGGCTCTGTTTTGGCATCCTTTGTGTTTGTCTCCATGTTTGTCATCGCGGCCCTCTCCAGGATCAGAGGGACTGCTTGCGCCTCCCGTGGCTCCATAGTGACTCCCTTCTAGCCCAGAGGAAAGGTGAGTGTTCTCTGCCTGCTCCTCCACATGACGACCTGTAATCTGTGAGAATGTTGGTAAAACTTACGAGCACTGAAATACAAAGAATATCCTGCTTATGCTGTAAAATAACTTAGAAATCATTTAAAAGTATCTGGGTACGTGGGGTTAATGGAGCTGGACGTAAGGTACTGGACATAATCCTGAAAACTCTATCCTGAACACCATCATGCTACCACATGGTGGTGGTAGTGTGATGGTGTGGGGGTGCTTTAGGGTATGTCTCATAATCATTGGCCACTTTTGCAGCCAATCCTGGCAAGTGATTAGTTTCCATGGGAGGTAATTCACCGGCAGAGCACAGAGCCAGAACAAGCAGTTCCCCTCCAAAACAGTTGGTGGCAGCAGTTCTATATGCTTAAACAGCATATATTTGTAAATATATGTATTTATTATTATTATCTAGTGAATTAGTTTGGAAAAACAATTTGTTGGACACCCAAATGGAAATATCTGGCTCTGCCGCTGTGTGGTAGTGACAGACCTTCAGCTGTAACTGCAGGAAGAATTTGATTCTATACCATATTAAATCAGGTGAGCTGGATACAGATTCACTGCTTCACAGCCATCATGCTCTGCTCTGTGTCGGCCTGTTGCACGAAATCACAGACCGCTCTGATTAGATTTCAGATACTCCTGAGCTACAGGTTACCTTCTGCTCACGGTAGTATCGATCTACTGCATATTGATATTTGGCTCCATTCAGCCCAAGAACGCCGGCCAGTCTCTTTCCAAGGAAATCACAAGCTGGTTTTAGAAAGACAAAGAGCGTCTCATTAGGTTTCCTGTCATTAGTCTGATGACTTTTGCGGCGCTACATACCCAGCAGTGACATCCTCCCAACTAGAATGGCAACATTCTTGAACGACACCCGGCCCTGAGGAAGAAACATCTATCACATGATCTACCACTTTTGACTTCCAAACAGATTTCTTCCTCTGAACAGATTCCCACCCTCCCCGTTGGCTCTCCAAAAGGGGTTCTGTGTGACTTCTGCTCCTCTGCCTCATCTTCTTCAGAGTCCTCCAGCTCCAGACTTTCACCGCTGGAGAAGTAGACGATCCTGTTCTGCTTTTGCAAAGGTGGACCGTCAAACTCTGTCTCCTGGTCTTGCGGAGAAACCTGACAGATTAGAGAGATTTTTGCATAAACTTTTATTTCAAAGAGAAACACCAAGAGTTCTTACTTATTCCACAACTCACTTCCTGGTGGCTGTCTGTGTTCATTCTTCGGGCGATAAGAGGCCTGTCTTTATGGCGCAGTGGGGAATGCCACAGCTGCACCGAGTGCATCAACGCCGAGTGTCTATGAAGGAAAACCAACTGCAGGATACCGGATGAGTCCTGAAACCTGAGAGGACAAACACAGCAGAGCAAATTGTCTAATGACGAGAGCCGCCACTGGCTGCTGTCAGTTTGCTTCTTATGCCGAGGAGGCCGGGCTTGTAGCCGAGGAATGTCAGAGTTTACTGTCACGTTTGTTTGCCAAACGTTGGAAACGTACTGTCTGACGCACCACGTTTGAGTCACACCCTCTTTTATTCCTCACGGCATAAAAAAGGACTTAACATGGGGTCATAAAACAATACAAGACCAGGTTTTGGTTGTTAACACAAACCATCAGTCATTCCACCCTCAGCCGTTGCTGACAGTGCATGTGATGCCATCGGTTCCGTCGTTGCTAGGATCCAGACACATTTGTGCAGTGGGGCATATAAGTAAAACCAGATAGCATTTTCAGAACAACTGTAGGTAACTGTTATTTTATTGTATGTGTGATATGTATTTAATATTTTTATTTTGTCTTTTGATATATATTGTCTTTGTTAAAAGCTATAAAATCAGATTAATGCATATTAGCATTATGCTTCTGCTCTGGTTGGTCATATTTATCTTTAAAAAAGAAAAGCGAGAGGAAAAAAAACGTCCAGCAGCACAGGATCCAACACCAGAGGGAGTAATTGTCCAAATATAAAATGTCTCAACCAACATAATTATGAACAAAACTCACATTATGACTGCATTAAGATGTGCAAAGACAACACGTTATAGACAGCAACTTTTCTGACTGATTTAATACCATATGGGTTACATTTTACATGAAGGACACCACATAAGGAGGAGGAAGAAGAAAAGGAAGGAGTTCACACTTCAGCAGCGGTGTAGCATCCTCATGAAGAATGGATGCGCACTATTAGCGCTGGGCCGACTCCTGCGGCGCCTCAAGAAGCTAAACCAGGTGCTCCAAGTGCAACGAACTACATGTCTAAACCAGTTCAACTTTAAAATCTGCTGAATAAAGTGCAGAGGTTCCAATGTGCTATGAATACATCAGGGTGGGTTAAGTTGGTGCATGGCAGCAGCTTTATACAGTCTATACAAGTTTCCAGCGGTTTCTAACTTATTGATTTAGATTTCATTGTCAAAGCGGGCAGAGATCAGACAGCTGGGGCGACTCCGGTGAAGCTGCTCTGCAGAAAAATCTAAAACTACTGCAGAGGCAGATTCTGCTGTTTCCGTCTTTTAGAGCCACTCAGGACTACATGAAGACCCAGTCTAAAATATACCAGGTCTTTGTGGCATTTACATTTACAAAGTTACATTTTCAAAGAAAAATAGTAGCATAACATGATAACCGATTTGAGTTAAAACAATTGTTCCTCCTGCTTCGAAATAATTCCCACATTCTAAGTTGTAATATTGTTACAGCCAACACTTTGTAATATTTTGAAACACAGCCGGAAGGAAAATTATAGAAAACAACCCCAAATAAATTAGTACTAGTTTGCTTATTGCAGGAAGCGGGCATCGATGTTAATCTGCTCTAACAGTACATGCTTCTGTTAGCATGCTAGCTAGTTTTAAAAAGAGCGATGGTTCAGTTTGACTGTTCATTTTTGACTCATTGTCATGTAACTTGAGTTGATAATTTTACTGGCTTTAGGTGTTCTTTAAATTAGAAAGCTGGAGGTTTAACAATTCTGGATTATTTTCTAGTTGTTCTTATAGTAACATATTTTAAGCTAGATGGCTAGCCGTGCGTAGAAACGGGGAGAACTCTGATTGTTGCTATGGATATTCTTGTACTTCTCTCTACAGGGACTTTAAACTGAAGGGACAATTGAACAGAAGATGTTAGCGACTGTTTAATACGACGATATCAATAACAGACCATCGCCCAGACAGTTCACACCTACAGAACAGGGTGCCTACTATAGACAACAGCTACATGGTTAGCATTGTATGCTGAGTTCTAATGTCCATCAAAAACATTGGATTTCAGCTGCACTGAACTCTATGCTAAGTGTTAGATTGTCTCTTATAACGTTCAAGAACCAAAACATATCAAACAGGCTCACATATGTGTCAGTTTTGTCACCTCTATGTAATATTTAGCCATATCCAGCAATAATAGGATCTTCTTCTTAAAGGAACAGTACATGTAGAAAACAGCTTAATGTCACATACAAAAAAGAAAAACTACAATACATGTGTTCTAAATCAAATAAACCATCAACGACTACAGCTAAAACAAAGTAAATTCACCATCAATACACACAGTTCGGTGTCTCTTGGATTTCTTGTCATTGTAAATGATTGGATAATGTCATAGTGGGAAAACGTCTCAGCTCAGATACTCTGTACTCAGGTAGTACTCAGAAGGATTATGCTTTACTCAATCGGGATAAGTTATGTCTGTAGTGATAAACATTTTCTTCGGGTTGAAATTCTGGATCGTGTTACAGAACTGAACACATAAAACTTGCTTATCTTCCTGCAGCTCATAGGTCAGGGTGGTTTGGTTCACCCATCTGTCTCCTATTAACTGGTATTAGAGAATTTACTGTCTTGGACAGAGTGAACTGCGTCTGGTAAAAGTTCTAATCCCAAAACAAGCCACAATATTCCCATTCGACAACACACACGGTAAACACACTCACTGCATGCCTTCACTTCAACTCCAGAGGAAAATCAGATGGGATGGGCTTTTCTTTTCTTTTTCTTGGACTAGAGCTTCACTTTGCCATCTTTTGCAGGTTTTAGCACACAGATGGGAGTGGATTGTGGACATGCCTAGCATACCATCCGGAGCAGATTTTACACAAGTCAGATTGTTCTGGTAGTGGATCACATCCAAATATAAAGAACATGTTTCAGCATGAATGTAAAATACCATGGATTAATAGTGGGGGGGGATTCTCCTATGAAGGAAGATAAACAGATGCTGTCTTTATAAACGATGTTTCTTCATCATGGTGATGCCAAGATGGAGGCTCTAGGAGAGAACACAGCCTGTGTCCTTCTGGGGCTTCAAATCAGGCTCCTTCACCGGCTTTACCTCCTCTTCCTTGGGCTTGGCCTGGTGGGACAGTAGAGCACAGTAAGACATGAACACTGCGTCAGGTCAGCTTTTAATAAAAGCTGTTTAGCATGTCTGAATCAAGCCGTATTAGCATAACGTGACTTGAAGCTGCAGTATGAAATTTTACGAAGATGTGTTTTGTATATATTTCTCAAAGCTGTTAATGTCATGACAGCAAAATGTGAGACAGACAATATGTGAAATAATCCTTGTTGTCCTACTGCTATCTGCAGAAATACACCACTACCAATCAGAGCAAAGAGGAGGATCTCAAAGCTGTCAATCAACCTCATGTACACACTTCTTAATTTGATAATGGTGGAGAAACAACTCATCGTTTATCCACCATCATCTGTGGCTATGCTAACTATCCTTAGCTATTTGTGACAGACTCTGTTGTGTGGAACCAGCTGTAGCATAGCAGAAAGATGTTGAAAATGAGAATTTGTTCTCCATCAACTTACCTGGTTAAATAAGGGTAAAAAAAAAAAAAGAACATAATAAAAAGAGGGGGTGAATAGCAAGTACACGAGGATGATTGTCAGCTCTAAGACCCTCCTCTTGGCTCTGATTGGTCGTTTCTGACAGAGCTGTATATTTCTGCGGATGGCAGTAGGATGACATGGCAAAGACAGGAACACGATTTTTTCACAGATTACCTGTCTCATCTACTCTCAGGACATAGTGACAGAGTTTCAACAAATATGCAAAACAATTTTTTTTTATTTATTTATTTTTTTACAAAAGTTACCTACTGCACCTTTCAAGACTAAAGAGTTATAATGATCTTGAAACAAAAACTAGTGAGGATTTTATAGACCGGGTAATAGTAGATTACTGCATGGTTTCATAAACCGACGGAGCACCTTGTCATTTTTGGCTCCCTTGGTGAGGTCGAAGGCGGCGTAGACCTCAGGAGTGCACTGCTTGCTGAGGGGCGGCAGCTCAAAGGGGACCGGCTCCGCCAGACCGTAGCTGGCCTTCAGCTCCAGCTGGGGAGGCTCAGCAGGAACCTTATGGAAGTATCTGTGGAACGACATCCAAGAGAACATTAAATAGACAAAAAAAAAAGGCAGGAGAACTTTGGGTTGTTCACGTTCTTCTCAGCAGTTTGCTACTGTAAAACTGACTCTAACGTTCAATCAGCTGCTGTTACTGTACAGTTACTGTATGGCCAAGTGTTTAGACAGCAACGACTGTTAAAATACTAACATCATATTTTAAAATATCTCCAAAGATAATTTAGAAGTTTCAAAAACTTTTATGAGCAAATACTAAGAAAGAATATTATACCCAAGTTGATATGAATAATAATTTAATGGATAATGGTACTGATGCAAGAGTGGTGGGTGTGAAAACAAGTTCATATTTCTACCCACAGCTTTGAACGTGCTGTTCTTTTGCTTGAAATTGTGTTTCTTTGTATATAACTTTTTATTCTTTTATTGTGCTACATTTAATAAACTCAAAATGTAACAGTGTTCTCTGGTTCATGT
The DNA here is from genome assembly GCF_904066995.2 of Poecilia reticulata. Classification (NCBI taxonomy): domain Eukaryota; kingdom Metazoa; phylum Chordata; class Actinopteri; order Cyprinodontiformes; family Poeciliidae; genus Poecilia; species Poecilia reticulata. The sequence continues at coordinate 21,593,341 of NC_088850.1, read as the reverse complement.
CAGACAGAGGTGTTTCAACGACAGACCACCAGAGTGCACTCCAGCTGAGTCAGCATTAAAATGTGTGTGTGTGTGTGTGCGTGTGTGTGACTCACATGAAGCCGTTCTCTCTCTGGCACTTCTCCAGCGTGGTTTTAATGAGCGCGCCCAGCTTGAGGAAGAACAGCTGCTCTGACGGCTTGGCCGTGGTGCCGGGCCCTTTGGTCTGACGGTACTCTTTACACAGCGCCTCCGCACGGGAGTAACCTGAACACACACTGTGTTAAAACCCACAACATACAGGGAGCACAGTGGGGTCAGGGAGGAAAACACCTCCCACAACTCGTGCCTGGATGTGTACATAACAGGGCAGTATTATGGAAATTTTTTATTCCCTCTGGAAAAACATATCCGGAGTGTTCTTTCATGCATGTCCTTTAGTCTCCCACGGCAACCATTCAGCTGTGCAAAACACCTGGCTGGACCTAGCACAACTTTCGAGGCGGTTTCAGAGCTTGCGCCTCACAGAGCAGCCCTCCCCTCACTCAGCTCCTTCAGACTAGCGACATCAGCAATTCTCAAACTCCTTGTTGAAATGCCTGTCTGCTGAACTCATTATAGGAGCTACTTCTTAGTGAAACATTGGTTCAACAAGCCCCTTCACTGTCCATTTTTAAAACCCATCAGAAAAGTTTTTTTTATCTACTGGCTTTCAACCCACCTGAGACTTGAGTTTACTTAATCTTTATTGGTATTGATTATATCTGCTTTGCTGTATTGTTTTATTGTGTTTTGAATTGAGTTTCTAATTCATTATTCTGTGCTTAGCTTTGTTACTTAATTTTTATATGTTCCTTCATCTTATTACTGATGTTCAGTACTTTGTTTCAGCTGTGGCTGCTGTTAAAGTACTTTATAAATAAAGTTGATGATGATGATGATGAAAAACATTGTTAAAGGGTTAATACAGGAGTCATGTTATGATGAATTCCTGAAGGCAGAGTGTCAAAAGGAGCAGGAGTTCTTAAAGAAACAGAGCTCGAATTTCAAGGTTTTAGATTATGAAGTCAAATATATTTTAAGCCAAATTTGATATATATAGCAACAGACAGCTATATCTTCCAGGTGTATTTTCCAGGTGCTATAAAATGGCACCTGGAAAATACACAATACTGCCCCTTTAAATACATAGTGGCAGGAAACAGGAAGCAAACGCACAGGAAGCACCTGTGGCATCACTGGCAGTCATTTGTTCTGACTCAGACATGACAAGCGGAGAGGAAACACTGCAACATGTAGCCCACTGACACATGATAGCATGTGTAAAGTTACACTATGACATCTCTAAGGTTACAAAACAACGTATGTTCTCAATAAAGCATGGTACTAAAGAAGCGTGTACATTTTTCGGCCTCCTGTAGGGATCTTATAGACTCTCCACATTTGTCACTGGCCAGCAGCGTCTGGCCGTGGTAGCAGAACGCCTGCAAAGGAAAGCAGAAACCGTTGGGACATTTCATGGTTAAACATGTTTTTTCCCCCATCCAAATCAAAGCTTCAAATGTGTGTCAGCTTACATAAGCCATGTAGAAGAACTGCTTCAGCTGCAGATACTTCCTCCACTTGCTGCTGCACTCTGGCTCCAGGGTGTTCAGCGTGTGGTCTGCACCGCCACAGATAAAAACAAGCTTTCACCTCAAACTACCAAAGTAACAATAAACCTACAGGATCAAATGTTAGAAGCATTTTACACTGCCAAGCAATTTGACAGTGTAAAATGCCACATTGCCTTTTCTTTCTTTTTTGTCTTAAAGGTTGCAAAATATAGCGACAAAGTTGCTAAGTTATCAACAGTGGGGTTACTATTAACAACCGTACATGTCAGATGTGCAGATGTCACCCAGTGGGCAGGCAACTTATAACAGTAAAATCCTATACGTGAAAAAATCTGTATTTTTTTTATCTATATTGACAATTTATTGACTTAAAACAAGTTTATATATCTTGCTGAAATGTTACTTTTAAATTTGTGTTTTCTTATTTCAAGTGTGCTAAGATATTTTAACTAAACAAGCCTTGGTAAGACTGTGTTTTTGCAAAGTACAAGGGACATTAACTTAAAACCCCTCTGAGGTACTGATGTATCGTTTTAAATACGTTTTTTTGTTTGTTTTTTTACCTGCTGGTATAAAAACACTGACCAGCTTTCTGATAGAAGTTCGCCGTCTCAAAAGCCAAAGCTGCAATCAGGGCGGCGTTGTGCTTCAGCTCGATGGCTCTGGCAATCGTCACTGGAAAAATGAAACTGAATATTAGTTTTTAGAAGTCAGTTCTGTTTAAAATGATTCAGCACAACACCAAAAACTTACATATCAAAAAAAATAAATACATTTTTTCATAATAAAAAAATTATGAAATAAAGAAGAGTTAAATGTTAGAATTGAAAGAGATTTGACTAAAAACTAACCACATTCATTGTTTTCACCCCCTCACACACAAATACTGTGGTTGTTTTTATTCATTTCATGGTCAGATAGATAAGATTAAGTTTTATTTGTAGCTAAAGAAACATTGTGTCATCAAGTTTGAGTTGCGGTCCAAGTAATTAAAGGTCAGGCTTGTTATTTGTTCATGTGCGTCGCAGCTCCTTTGTGATTTAGTCCTACAGTACCTTCCTGTGCCTCGGCTTGGCACTGGATGAGATACGCGTCCATCACTCGGGGCTCCAGGTCTCGGCCCTTTTCAGCCGGGGTGATGAGGCGGGGAATGTGGACCTCCTATGGTAGAGATACAAAAAGTTGTTGTTTTTTTTGTTGGGTTTTTTTATTAACAGCCCATTGATCTTTTGCTTTCATAAATATGCAGAGTTGGTGCAGCAAAGCCAAGGTCTAGCAGCCAAATGTTGAAGTTTAAACTTCCGGTGCATCTGCTTCACCTTGAGAGTTTTGAAGATTCCAGCTGCAACCTTCAGGCTCTTGTGAACGTCCTTGGCTTCGGGTTCTGTTATGCTTTTAGAGAGGCAAACATGGCCGTCAGTATGCTACAAGAATATCTTCGTCATTTTCTGTGTGGTCAGTTGGCATATTTGGGTGATTGGGGGAACCAACTATCAGCTCAAAACAGTCGACAAAAACACAACCCAGACAGTTTATTACAAATCTTACAGGCTTAAATCAGAAACAACATTTTGTTAATCAATAATTAATTTCAAACTTTTAACAGTAGCATATCCATTTCTCCCCCAGTGTGAAGTTCTGTTTGCATTTTTCCCACTAAAAAAACCAATCAGTGACATTAGTGCTGTTCTACTGCTTAGATCCACTCACTGGTCACTTCATTAGGTACATCAGTTCAATTGGTTATCAACATAAAATGCTGAATCAGTAAATAACATTTCATCAACTCAGTGCATTCAAGCATTTCGATAACTTCCTGAAGTTCAATCTGGCTACAGCAGCAGGAGACCGCTCACCAGGTTCCACTTCTGTCAGTTCAGAACATTAAACTCAGGATACACTTCCATCACACCCACCAGAACTGGACAATGTTAGTTAGCTTGGATAAACGTCGCCTGGTCCGACCAGTCTGGATTTCAGCTGCAACATTCATTTAACCAGAATCTGGTGTAAACAACATGAGAACACAGATCCATTCTTGCCAATATTAATAAGACCTCTGTAAAGTTGCAAAAAGTTGTGAACAAGTGCTTTTTTTTTTCTTTTACATGCTGGAAAAGCAAAACAGACACTTACTTTTCCTTCCCAGCTAGTCTTGAGGCAAACTTGGTGTACCAGACGGCTACATTGAAGGCCATAGAGACCAGCTCAAAGACGGCATCCTGCTGGGCACTAACAGGAGGCCAAAGAGAAACCGAGAGTTAGGATTTCTACAAAACTACAATCTGAACATTACGTCAATCAGATCAGGTTAAATCTGCCCACAAGGGGCCTCAAAACCACCACAGCTTCCTCAAAGATGCTGTTTGATACCTTGGGATGTTTCCTTGTAAGGTGTCAGTCCACTTAAAGTTCTGGATGAACCTCATCTTGTTCTCCTGTGTAGTTCCATCCAGGGACGAGATGAAGCCTGTTGGTCACAGCACAACAAACACGGAAGACGTTTGGTAGGTGCAAGTTAAGGAATGAAAGACAAGGTGCTTGTTGGTTAGCAACTGGCAATTTTCCGTCTCTGCCATTTTGGTTGTGTAGTAGCTCGCTTTTCATATGCAAAGGATAACAACCCCCATTGACAGTAGTCAACAGGTTATTTCTCTTCAGCAACTGTCCGTTTATAGAAAAACATGCTGAAAACAACATGGCCGACGTGAGTGAACTTGCCTTGCAGCAGAGAGAAGTACGCGTCCGAGGCGTTCTTCATGATCTCCGGGGTGCAGGTGGAGTCGGTGAACATCTCCAGCAGCCTCGCTCTGGTCGTCCTCAGGTCACTAAATGCATCACACAGACAGAAATCAGCTGACAATCTTGTCTCTCAAATACCAACAGACTTTCTTCCAGAATGAATAATTGATTCAACTTCTCTGTTTGACATCTAGGATAAATTGTGATTGAATTAAAATGACTTTTTTATTGTAAAGTGCCTTGGGAAGGGTTAGGGTTTGATGTGAATTGGCGCAATAGAAATAAAACAAATGTAATTGATTTAAAAGAATTTACAGAAAATACTAGGAAGCGCCATTATATCTGTCAGTTTCCACATCGTTATGAAACACCTGCTGTACCAGACATGGGCAGGTCTGAGGCTCATGATGGTATGATAACCTGAAGTAAAAATAGCACAGCTTGACGGTATCACCACAACTCTTTTTAAAACAAAAATCCATTACATGATTGATTTCTATGTAGAACAGCTCTCCAGCTTACCAGCTGGGGTTTTAAATCAGTGCTACCTTAATAAAAGTGATGGATGGCTCTTCTTTAGGTTCCAAACTATGATCGTCTGCATTTTGCAACTGGAAAAATTTTACCTCATCTTTATACTTGGTAAAAACATAGTCAATGTAATCACCACCTTTCAGCTACCTGAAGTGTTCAGTAACAGGTAGCGGAGGGGCAACAAACAATATTCTACGCTCTTAGTGAGGAAAAGTTGTTATTTTTAAAAAGATGGCTTCTACTGATACCGTCTGTTAAATCAACAACACTTCTTATCACATTGGATTACTTACCTTTCAAAAAATATTATGACTATTATTTTCCCTGTCATTTTCCCCTAGACCTCCATTACCAAATGAAGAGGATTCAGTGACTTGTGGTTGGGTTTTTTTATTCAAATGATTTCTGGTAAAAACCACAACAGGCGGAGGTGATAAAGGGTGCTTTCAGAGCAGACTACGGGGACATTAAAAATGTCTTCCTTATTTTGCGATTCAGCTCAACATTGATGATTCTGTGTGAGTCTGATAAACAGAAACACACGAGCATCTGAAGAAATTGATATAATGAGAGACAGAAACAGGAAACTGTGAGCTGCTCCTGGTAAAGCGGCTTCGGCCATTACTGAAATGAGCCGTCTGTGTTTACAGGATGGGTACAGTTTGAGCCCTTTGGGCATAAATCTGGATCCTCCCACTTCCTTTCTGAACTGCCCAGCATGGTGTAGAATGGTCCCCTTGTCTCATGTTAACCACAGTGTTGAGGATAAAGTTGGTAACAATTTGCTACAATGATAATGGATATGCAATACAAACTCATAAAATCTGCAACATTGTTGCCTTTTGAAAGAATCCTCACATTAAAGCTGATAAATGTGACTTTTATGATATATATATATATATATATATATATATATATATATATATATATATATATATATATATATATATATATATATATATATATATATATATAGGGCTGCACAGTGGCGCAGTTGGTAGAGCTGTTGCCTTGCAGCAAGAAGGTTCTGGGTTCAATTCCCGGCCCCGGTCTTTCTGCATGGAGTTTGCATGTTCTCCCTGTGCATGCGTGGGTTTTCTCCAGGTACTCCGGTTTCCTCCCACAGTCCAAAAACATGACTGTCATGTTAATTGGCCTCTCCAAATTGCCCCTAGGTGTGTGTGTGTGTGGTTGTTTGTCCTGTGTGTCTCTGTGTTGCCCTGCGACAGACTGGCGACCTGTCCAGGGTGACCCTGCCTCTCACCCGGAACGCTAGCTGGAGATAGGCACCAGCAACCCTCCCGACCCCACTAAGGGACAAGGGTGCAAGAAAATGGATGGATATATATTTTTTTTATTACATATTTCTTGAAATTAATACTATATCCTGACAAGATTGGTATGAGACCGATAACATGTGAAAAGATCAATCTCCTCCACCTCCTTCCGGTGCTACTATTTCCATATGAATAAATGCGCCCTAAACCAAGCAATCAGAGCCAAGAGGAGGGTCTGAGCGCTGATATTCATCTTTGTGTATTCGCTGCTAAATGTGCTAATGGTGGAGAAACAACTTACTGCTACAGAAAAATTGTTTATCCGCTGTCAAAGGTGGCTGTGCTAACTAGCCTTAACATTCATGACAGACTCTGCTGACAGGAAAAAACTGGGAAAGGAACGAGGGATGAGCAGTGCCACACAAGATTGTAATTGACAGCACTAAGACTCGGCTCCAGGCTCTGACTGATTGCTTCTAGTTCGTAGTGGGAGAAGGCAGAGAAGCTACATTTTTTTCCAAAGACTGTCTGTCTCATACCACACTGTAACAACATGGTGATAGTTTCAACAAATGTGTAAAAAGTATATACATTTTATATAAAGGTCACACACTGTAGCTTTAAAACTGTGATGATGACGCGTCCAGAACATGTTGTGCAACCCTAACATGGGCTGATACAGACCGGGAACCGAGTTGATACACCATTATGATTTAACACCAATCAAACCCTCTTGAATATTTACACCTGTCACTTTTTTCCAGTTTGAACGACATCTTGTTTATTACTAAATGTTCCCTTGCTGCCTAATATTTCTATTAATATTTCTAGAATTGTGCTTTTAATAGCTATTACATTAGTTCTGATTTGTTCTTTTTCTAACCTTTGTTCATCTTTTTTTTTTTATTGAGGCATTACATGTTTGTACAAGTACTCCCTCTAATATTTCTGAATTAATGTCCCACCACTAACAATTATTACAGTGAACTGATAAACACTTGCATTTTTTTAACCTGGTAGTGGTCTTACTGTTATGTCTGTGTATCAATGTATCTTTCAGTTTTCTGTGGTTTTTAATGTCCACGTTGAGTGTGCTGTAACATTTAGGTGGTCAGCCCACATGTATAATCAAAACAACGCCAAAGTGTTGTATATTAAGTTTAACAGTAACCTGTCAGAGGAACATGTTTGGTGATAACGTCGCTCTGTTTCAGCTGGTGAACATTAGACTTACTTGCATATCTTGTTGGCAGCCGGGCTCCCTGCCACACCATAGAAGTTAAAGGACACCGGCGCTGTTGCCTTCAGTGGGTTTCTGTGAAACCAATGGGCCATTATGTGGACAGGGGCACACCTACAGAGGGAAGGCTACAACACAGTGACAACAGGTTAATGACACCAACACGCTTGCTGTGTGGCTAGGATAGAGACTAGTTCGTAAACAGCTCGTTTCACTTATTATTTCTCCAACACGCGACGTTTGTAAGCGAATGAGAAGGCTTCCTACGTCACTTTTACGACGTCGAGGCTACATCTCGCCGTGTTAGTACTCTGATAAAACACCTTTCACATCAGTTCAAACACACTTCGAATCACAGAAAGACCCATACTATTGTCCCAGTCATGAACTGTGTCTAATTGTGTTATTTTTTCCTACTACAGAAAGACAAAAGTCCATGACGTCAGCTAACAGAGAGCAACCACAGCTAACTGGCTAGCTGGCTAAATGTACAACCGCCAGCAGGAATAGTTCGATAGGGTAAACACAGAGTTTTCAGATGGCTTTATAAATATACCCAAACTGGTTTGACTGTAGCTGAACTTCGACTGTTTACCTGTCAATGCGTCGCCGTAGGTTAGCGATTTGGTTGCCTGGAAAGTCTGACAGTGACAACTAACTCACTTCCGGAAATAAACACGAAACAGAGGCAGACCAATGAAAACGGGCGGTCTTGTCACGTGACATACTGGAGCAAAAGATAGCAGTTCAGATCTTTACTCACTTTAGGAGGTTTCTGTACGGCTTTTGACATGTAAAATACAATGCGCAGTGCATTTCTTGTTTGGAAGGAGTTTTACTTATAGTACAGTTTTAACAGTTTAAGGGTTTGTTCCTTTTCTAGCACATTAAACATACCTTATGCAATAAATGTAATTGCAGATATTGTGCTTCTAAAATTTGTCATTATAATATAACATTAAGCAAAAATTGTGTTCATGAATGATTGTAAACTGTAAATCTATAAACTGAGGCCAAACAGATAACAACTCTTCCTGACCTGTGTGATCCTTGTTTTATATTTTAGAAAGTCACCTTTTAACCAACTAGGCACATTTGCAGCCATAGTTTGTATGGTTATTGATTTCAACGTAATTACTAGTTTTGTATATTTTGATTAGTCTCTTTATCATATACTACAAATAGCCATTGCTATAATTTGAGTGTATTCACAAAATTGAGTTGTCCTGTTTCTATCTTGTTTCAACAAAGCATTTTTTCTCTCAGCACAATTCAACTCACTAATGTAACTTAATTGGATTCTTTTTCCCCCCATTCATTTTTGTACCATGATCCTCCCTTTTCTTGATTTCTCAGGTTGCCACAAAAAAAGCGACACTACACTGAAACAATTAATCGGAATAATCATGATGAATCGATTATTGAAATTAATCGCCAGCTGTAGTATACAATGCCAAAAAGGCCAGTTGCTGAAAAAAAACTATATATTCAGAATAATTAAGCCATAACTGTACAAATCATGTAAACAGTTTGTATTTAAAATATAAACAGCTTTGTCCATAAATATGTTCTACCCAAAAATCCACAAGTGGCAGTTTTATCTTTACCCAGTTCAAATAGTGGAATACTATCTGTAAATATGTTTTAGCCATTAAAACGTTTTTAAAAATCTTAACGTATTTCTAAAATTTCATGAAAACGGACCGCAAGTTGAACCCAGATTTTTTTTTTATTGTTGAGGTGCTTTAAAAGAAAAATACCATGCAATGTCACTTTACAAAATTTTTATTAGCATTTTTTAAAGAAATTATGAAAGTTCATGTTTTTCACAAGTATTTTCCCATCTAACAAATTATGTCCAGCTACTTCAAGTGATGATCAAAACAAATCAATAGAGGAAAAAAAGTGACCAAAAAAAAAACATTGATTCGTGCCCAAAAAAGTTGTCATTAATTAGTTCACACGCAAAATTAATGGAAATTATCATTTGTGCACTGGATTGTCATCGTCTCTCCCAACGTCAATGTTGACATTGAGATGTTCTTGTTAGCAAAAACACAAGCAGAAATTCATTTCACAATCACATTTAATACAAATCAGGTGCACACAACCAGGGTTAGGAAATAAGCCCCAATCAAATCGCTTTAACCATAAATCACCATTTAGATTTGAATGAATAAAACCACCAGAACCAAAACAATATCCCAAAAGAAAGAAAAAAGATTTCCCAAAATTGTAAATATGGTTTAAGTACTTAGTTTTTTTAGTTTTTATAGTCAGTGCATTTTAAGAAGAAATCTCCGAACAAGGCACTTTTGGTCAGATTGAAGGCAAAAACAAAATTACATAAAAAAATAATGAAACAGAAGGAAATTATTTTTTGTCTTAAATAAAATTCTCATTTAGTTCATTCTGTTCTCATTTAAAAAGAAAATCAATCTGTGAACATAGAAGGTGCAAATATTGAAAAGCAGCATTGCAGGTGATCCTGATGTTTGCAGAACCAAAATCCTGGTTCCAAAAGGTCACTCTTTGGCCTATCAAAAAGTAAATAAAACCATAAGAAAAAAAAGTACTTTCTGGTTCTCTAACTGGAGATCAATACAATAGGAAAAGGACAAAAATGCCCCAAATGTCCAGTACAGAAACAGTTCACGTGAACAAAATAAGGAACTACAACAACACATGAACAAACCCCAAAATTCATCAAATTTGATGAAGGTAGATGAACATTTTGAAACCAAGTCTGTACATTTGCCTCTATGTTATCTCATTTACAATCGTACCATCATAAACATATGGAAACATCTATAAACAACTTCCCCTAAACAGCTATACAGACGCAGAAATTGTTCCTCAAATGCGTTTCTAGAAACATACAAATAAACAGAATACGAAGGGGTTTCACTTGAGAGGAAGTTAAATTGGTATAAAATGTACCCTCTTGATATCGTTTAATCCAACATTGAATCACATCTCCGGATGCTTTTGGCTTGTGAGGCAGACAGAAATTCAAAAGGCTGAGCTTGCAGTCACAATGTAAAGACTTTGGCACTTGTGGAACTTTGGTGAAATTAAAACTTAAAGTTCAGATATGATCAGCATGCAAATTTGCACTTTGTCCCATAGTCATTAGGTGATGACTTTGGTGGTTGAGAGAGAAAGAACCCAAAATCCATTACATCCCGAGACACACATGGAAGGTTCTTCAAGATGGCACATTTGTAGACTATCGATGAAAAGGCGGAGCTCATAGACGTTTGGAATAATTGTTGCATAGAACATGGTCTCGGACATCTCCCCAGCCTCCGTTCTTCATGTGCGCCTTGTGCTCCACTGGCTCCTCCCTACTGAGGACAAGGCGTGAAGGAAAGAGACCTTCCTTGGCCTTCTGAAGGCTCTCCTCTACCTTTTGCCAGGCCTGTTCTGGTCTGCAGTTGTCCTTCTGGTGGAGACCGCAGTCTCCGGTGTGTAGAACCCTGGAACCCTCCGTAACCAGCACCTTAAGGGGCTTTGATATGCAGGTTCCAGACAGATACTGCAGAGTCCAGTCCCAGTTGTAATCATCGTAGGTGCAAAAGTCATTGCTGCAGCCCATCAGCTTGTAGTAAACCTCCCTAGAGATGCCCATGCCTATGTTGTGCTTAGCCGACATCCATCCCGAGGTCAACACCTTATCAGACATGCTGGTGAAATCTATCACACCGTTGTGGTTGCCCAAAGCCAGCATGTCGCAGTCTAGGCAACTTGTCTTCCTAAACTCAATCATTAATTTATAAAAGTGGAAAAAGTCTGGTAAGATGTAGTTGTCTTCCTCGAGGAAGACAGCATAGCCGCTGTAGCCCTGCATCACCTGAACTCGCTCCCAAACAAAGTGCAGCTTCCACCACCAGTGGTGTTTGGTTTGAGTGATGAAGGCCTCCCTGTAGTGTCCGTATGAGTCAGGGTGGTCCGCATTGAGGCATCCTGTTTTCCGAGCCATGTCCTTGGACACGTCTCGGGGACAGTCTCGTGGGTCCTGCCCAGGAAACTCTTTGGGATACAGCTGGGTACTGAAGGGGAAATAAATCTGCAGTACCTTGCAGAAAGTTATCCCTTGCACAATTGTGTTGATTTCCTGTGAAAAATAGTCGTGGCTGAAGATGAGGAGAAAACTGTGCACCTCAGCAGCTCTTTCCAGTGACCTGATGAGGAGCTGGAGGTATTCGGGCCTGTTGTGAACCTGCACAACCAGCACCAGCTGGGGCTCCCCGGGAAACCTATCTGCATTATGGACACACTGCTTGTAATTGGCACTGTAAACGGACCGAGTCAATTCTGACACAGAGCCGAAGTTAAATATCTCGCAAGAATTCTTTCCCCGATTTTCATTACTGCTGCTGTATGGTGTCGTGTCCTCTTCAGAAAGTAACACACGTGTTGAAAACAAGAGAGTCACAAGTACAAAGACAACTCCGAGCAGCAGGAGCAGATTCCGTCTGAGCAGCCGAAACCTCATATTTTCTTTCCTGAAAGCAAACTTTGGACTTCAGCAGATATGGCTTTTATTCACCTCCTCGCACGAGTCTGCATCGTTAAAAGTCCCCGCCGCGCCGCGACCCTCCGTTTCCTGGTGCGGCTCTTCAAAGGAAGCCCCAAAACGCCGCGTGACGTTTTCTCTTAAAATCCGAGCGCAACCTTTTTCTCCAACACAGCGGTCTTTCCACTGGAAAACCGAGTCATTTCCCCAAGCAGTCGCTCCCAGAAAGAACCTATGGAGCGAAATAAAATTTCAGAAAGAAAAAAAAACAAACAAACTTCACACAAGTCTTCTGTTTGTTGTGAGTTTCCAAAAAAGAAGCGGACACACTTACCCGAGTTAAGAGTGAAGTGACAACACGTTAATACCAGGAAGAGAATGACAGAACGGTGATACAAGTTATTGACTGCTGACGTGTACAATCCAGCCAACGAGGAGAGAGCGCGAGCTGCTCCTCAGCGAATCATTGTCCTGCCCTCGGTCATGTAACATGAGAAGGAAATGTAATCCGTAACCAGCAGGATACTTTTGAAAACTCTTACCTTCATAACACTTTATTGTTCGTATAAAGGGTTCCTACGTGTAAACTAGAAAAACTATGGAACTGATTTTTTACCCCAGGTCTACATACATGGAAAAATCTACAACATGGTAGTTTATTCTTTATCCTATTTCCTAAAACATGTCTTTATCTCCACTTTGTGTTTAATCCTTTCCCACTTTCTTGACACTTGTTCTATACTTTCTTTCTTATGTCTTTCATTCATTCTTTGTGTCCTGTCTTAATTCTTTGTCTTTATCCTTCCTTTTGCTTCTTCTGCCCTTCCATGTGTCCCTCCTTTCATTTGTCTTTTAATTTCTTTGTTTTTCTCCGTTACATCTTTTCATTTCTCCCTTGCCTCCACCATGTTCCAATTCTTCTATCCTTCCTGTTATCAATACTGCTGCTGCCCTTCGTTGTGTCATTTTTATCTTCTTCCCGCAATCTTCCCTAATGTTCCCTTCTCAATGTTTCCCGTTTTCTTTCTTGTCTCTTTCTCCTATTGTCGTTCTTCATGTCTCCGAAATTGTCAAGTTCCATATTCTGGACTGATACATCTGCCAGCAAACTTTGGAGATCAGAGTCTGGAAATGTTTTTTTTTTTTTCACGTAAAGTCTGTAGGACCCCTTGGTGTATTCATCATTAGAACGTCAGTGTAAAGTAATGGATTCCCGTCAAGTAATAAAGTTAGACAGCTCTCTGTTTTTATGTCATTTAGAAAGAAAAAGAACATCCAAATCCTTTGGCCCTGGCTTTATGTGTACATGTCTTGCTGGTTTAGCAAATAACAAAAACATGGTCGTGGCTATGCCTGAAACCATTAGGCTGAAAAACCTGATATCCCTGTCAGGAGGAGACAACAGAAGATGGAACCAGAGAGGCTGGGACTTGTGTCAAAAACTGGGTCAGTATTATGCTGCAACAAGATCCTGTCGCATGGAGAGTTAAGATATGCACTGGTGCATAAAGAAAAAACAATTTAAAATCTTATTAAAAATGATATTATCAAGAACCTGGCACGGGACTGTTCTGTTTGGATAAGAAAATGCAAATATGTCCTGCAATATATTATCACATAACACCACATATTTGCATTATCTCTTGTGGGAAAAGGCTTCAAGACCAACCTTTTTCAGTCTAGGGGAAGTACATTTACTCAAACACTGGGATTGGTCTAACAAAGTTTTATTTTGATGCCGTTTATTTTTTATACTTCAGAGAAAAAGGTAACTTGACAGTAGGGCAACAAGCTTCTGTCATTTGTACTTAGCAATTCAAAGTTTTACAGAATAAAGGACAATAAAACAACAAATAGCACCGTAAGTGAAATAAAACATTACAACAATGACAAAATAATGTGGGCATTACATAGAAAGAAAACCATAGAATGTGAATTTAAAATAAATAATTGCTGTGAACAATAATATTAAACAAAAACAAAAAAAAAACAGTTCCTATACATCTCATGTTTTCAGGGAGTTTGACCCAGAACTCAGGAGCACAGAAACCTGATGCTGCCTTCCTTTGTTCCCTTCCGGCACTCTAAACATGGAGTAGACAGGTTTCTCCGGCCTTGAGGGGTCCAGATAGGTCACACCTCATCAGTTAGTCTAAGTCTCAAGTATTTAGGTCTAAAACTGTCCTGCGCTTTTGACCAACAATATATTTTAACACCTCCTCAGATTTTGGGCAACAACCTACTTCCCTCAGAGGGAGCACTGAAGATGGGTTTTGGTTAGATTGTCCAGCAAGACAATGACCCGAAGCACACAGGTAGTGTAACTAAGGAGTGGCTCCGTAAAAAGCATTTCCAGGTCTTGGGGTAGCCCAGCCGGTCCAGACCTGAAACCAATAGAAATATCTGTAAAGATATCTGAACTAAATATGAAGTTTCAGGTTTCAGGTTATCAAATACTTATTTCATGCAATAAAACGCTAAAAAAAATCGCACCATGTGATATTCTGTTTTATTCTTAGATTCTGTCTCTCACTGTTAAGGTGTAGTTAAAAACAATTACAACTCTCTTAATTCTTTGGAAGTGGAGAAACTTAAAAAATAAAATTAGTTTGTTTTTTTAATCAGCAGCATATCAAATACTTATCTTTCCCACTGCATATGTACTGTAGCCTTGAGAAACACCATGTCTGATCTGTTTTTGTAACCTAAATTAACAAATTTGCTGATAAGATGAAGTGAGAAAACTTAAGTTTTGGTAGTACTCAGTAGTCTGGTCATCAGCTTCCTAAATAATTCTACTTGATTCTCATCTCCCTTCACTGTTTCACCTGAGATTTCTCCCACTGAACTCAATTTCTCAAGATGAATTTCAACGGGACCAATCAGTGAAAAGAAGGAACGATGACATCAATTTTCTACACAGTTTTAGAACTGTAGTCTACCTGTTGTTGTGATTTTAGCAAAGTGAACAAAGCCATTAAGTCTGTTCTGGTCTTGTTTAATACAATTTATTGCTGGCGGAGATGCTGTATCCTGCAGCTATTATCCTGCAGCCATCTTGTTCGGCTCAGCACTTTTCTCTTGACACTGGCGAGTGGTTGTTTACAGCACAGGCAATTTCCACATAGCTTCATAGTGCAGCTTCCTTTGCAACCAAGGTGGTGCATTAAAGCCAAACATTAGTGATTGGGTAAAATCAGATCCAAGGCGTGGACTCTGTTTAAAACCACAACAGAGTCCACACCTCCAGGAAGTCATAATTTCTCAATTGCTAAAAACCCAGACACTGTACTAAGCTAAACATAAAAAAGAGCTAGTTTGCTAGCTAATCAGTTATTATGAAAATTGTCTGAATGATCTGGAGTTTCTGGAGAACTACTAAGCTACCATCCATGGAGCCAAACGTTGTGTCAGACTGTCAGCATTGAGTGTTTGGTGCTTTTATTGATTCATTCATGGCAAAAGGTGGGAAGGCTTTTTAGAAATGTCATCCCTTACATCTGCTCATCTTTCACTTGCACCAGCAGGCATGAGTGTGTTCTTTTATATGACAGCTTTATCACATTTCAGAGGTTTACATGCAGCGATGCTGTAAAAGTCAAGAGTTATTAACAACATAGGTGCCTAAAACACATTTTATGTGTTTTCCCCATTCACTGCGCTGTTGTATGTTAAATATGTAGAACTAATTCAGATTATGACATTAGCTTTTCATTGTTACTTATGAACATTTGCATTTTATTTGTTAATGGCAGCTGCAGCAAATGCAAATATCTCTATCCTGTACCTCATGGTTAATGAAGGGTCCCATAGAAGGGGCCTGTTACTAGTTTTTTTATCTTCTTTTCTTTCATGTGAATTAGATTTTCATATTTACTGTGTTCATTTGGTAATAAAATCAGGTGGTCTGGATGTCTGGTTAGAGATCATCTGTACAAGAGAAAGAAGTGAAAGGATGCATTTTGGACAAAGTGTCGCTGAAAATATATCTTTGAGAGTTGCATAATTCTCTGGCTGGAAATTGTTTCCAAATTTAGTTCAAGTATAGGAACTGAGTGTTTGTGAAAGATTTGCTCTGCTGTACACAGGATGGTGAGTTTAAACACACAAATAGTGTCAGGAAGTTTGATCTCGTCAGTTGGAAGTTGAGTGGAAGTGCGTTGGATAACATAAATAAAGAAGTGGAGTGATTTCTGCAATAACAAACACGGCAGTCTGCTGACTGCAGCCTGGAAAGTGTCCAGATTTAGTAAAACTGTTGACACTTGCAGTATTAAATTCGGAACCATCAACTCGTTTTGGACCTATGTTTGGATTTCTCTTTGCTTTAAATGATCGGAGGAGTTCCTGGTGTTAAGCTGCCCAGACCAGCTGGAGGGAGAAACAACAGGAAAAACACATTTTATGTTATATTTTGTTAGTTTCTCTACTTCTGAAGCCATTTAGTAACACACGCACACCACACTAAAACAGACATTTTAATCTAAATGTTTTACTTTTCTTTTTTTTCCCTCAACATTTTAAATAAAAATCTGACAAAACCTTTTACTGTTTTGGGTCAGTTATGATTACCCAACATGTTGATGTTTGATAAACACCAGACCAGTGAGAGTTGTTTGAACTTCTTCAAACTCAGTCTACATACATCTGGGTTTACTAAAACACAGACCAGAAATTCTTGTCCATTTCTAGATTTTATGACAGGAGTAAAATGGCTGCACTATATCTCCAATATAGGAAAGATGAGCAAAGTTTCACCTTTTATTCTAAGGCACATTTGACCAAAATAAATTTCAATTTCAATTATGCTTTTGAGAAATTTCCCAAAATCTGCATCAGAATACCCAAAAGATACCAGGCACAGCCCAATTCCCTATGGAATATGTACTGTTACTATTGTACAAGACAGTACATGCTGCAAAACACTAAGTAAAATGCGGTTGCCATGGTGGCTCCTGTAGATGTTACCTCAGGTGCAGATCTATTATCTGGGGGCGTGGCCTGGGCTGAGTGTTGTAGTCACACCTGTTTACAATCTTCTAATCCATTTTACAGAGTATGTACTTAAGACTAATTGTCAAACATACTGGTTAGAAAGTCAAGCCAAAACTAACCGGAACTAAAGTTTATTTTTTAAGCATTCTATTCTGTTTTCCAGAGCAAAGATTCACCTTATTGTGAAGAAAAAAAAAACGACTCTTCAAGAAACTATTCAACACTGTTATCTTTCCCTGAGAGGCTTCCTGCATGTGGGTTAGAAAATGACCCCCTATCAGAACAATAATAGCCTCCGATTGTAGCATGAGAACATTTGAATGCTTTATAAATTTGCAGGGTTCATTTTTCACTTCCACTCTGTTGATTTGATCACATTTTATTATTATTATCTTTGTAGAGGACCAATGTTGTTGAATTTTTAGTTTTCTGATAGATGTGAGATGTCCAAGTATCACAAAGAGTCCATAAAGCTGTGCTGATCAGCTTTAAAAAAACAACAACAAAAGAATCATATGAAAAAAAAATCTGTTATTTTTAATTTAAAGGAAGTGTGCTACTGGCAATTCTGTTAAAACACTCATTTTGTCACATTGGGGAGACTTGGGAGTTATTTCTTCTTTTTTCAATGTTATATTTCTCTGAAATATTTAGCATAATACTTATGCTACGGCAACAAGAGATGAATTTACTTTAAGACTTTTCACACATCTTTGCCAGGCCTTCTAATAATACGAGTTGCAACAGGCACATGCACAGGGGGGCGCTGGGGGTGCCCCCCTGTGCATGTGCTTTTGCTCCTTGCCCCCATGTGCCCTTTTGGTCAAATTCTTTTTTTCTTTTTTTTTCTTTTGGTATTATTATTTTCTAAGCCCTCTTCTGACACATAATAACATGTACTAAAATTATTTGTTTTTTGTTGGGTTTTTTTTTTGTACAACATAATAAGCCGGTCGCCTTGTTACCTTGTTACCTGAGTCATGTGTGACGCATGACACAATTGCCTCTCGTGCAGTGAGATAAGGCGGATAACTGCGGAGCTGAATGTAGCGAACGTTCCAGATTACAGAACAGTTTTTGGTGGATTAAAAATAACGTTTTTGGTGAATAAAGTGGAGTAAACTTGCTACTTGTCAGATAACGGAAAACGTTGAAAGTATTGCTTCTGCTTCATCATGGAGTAGCGGTTTAAGCAGAGAGGTAATGAAATACAACAGACACTGACAGGTCTCTGCGTCTGCCTTTCTCTGAAGAACTACTGAGTGGGAAGAGACAGCCAGGTGAGGAGAAACTGTTCTTATCTATCGATTCAGTATTTTTATCATACAGACATTAGGCTGTTGTTGTGCTATTAGCTAGCTGCTAGCAAACGACTTTGCTAGCAAAGCTAGATAAATAACTCACCCTGAATTACCATATAATGTATGTAATAAAAGTGTGTCATTAATGAAGGGGGAAAAACTCATTCCAGACTTTAAGTAAGTTTAGGGTCTGGTTCGCAGAGTATGCAGTTAATTTTATTTTTTCCCAATTATTCAATGAACTCTTTTTTTTTTACCTCAGTTTAGTAAAATAAAATTGTAATCAAAACTTTTGGAATTGTAATGATTTCTTTTTTAAAAACAAAATGTTTTGTTTAAATAACTTTTTTCTAAATTAAATAACAAATTTTTGTCTCATGAACTTAAAAAGTTATTTGCCAAACAAACTTTCATTTGCACACATCAGAAATATTTTGTTGCGATTTTGGGCCCTGCCCACGACGTCATGTGAGAAAAAAGTTTTTAAGCAAAACTCAGTAGGCTTTTCTCATGGTGACATGTATTAACAATTCAATTTTTGCTTTTGTTTTTTTTTTTTTTTCTTCGTTTTTCTGCAGTTCCACGTTAAAGTTTGATGCAGCTCTGCTTTCCTGAATGGACCATCTTCATCTCCACTGCAACAAACAGGCAGCTCTTTTTTTATAGATTACAGTCACTAAAAGGTTGCCTTGTGCCCTTGTCTATATTTTTAATAGTGTAATTCTGTAAAGACAGAAGCTCTGATTTACATGTCCTGCTAAATTTGAATACGGCAATACTTTCTTATAACAAAATAGACCTGCAGAAAGAAATTACTAATAAAATATCTTACATAAGCATAGTTGTATGCTCTATGTAGAGATTCTCCTTAGTTTTGATTGTATATCTCACAATTTTGTTATTTATCATTGTTTATTAAACTCTGAAAGCTGTGTGGCTTTGTTAATATTCTGTCCTAGAATGCGGTTAGATGTGCCCTTTTTGTTTTTGAGCACCTGCCCGTTTAGTGGTCTCTGCACGGCCCTGGGTTGCAAATATATATGCTATAAATTATAATAGTTTAAGTTATTCTATTGGATTTTTTGTTATGCTAAGAGAATGAGCTACTTGAACTAATTTTACAACTGCAGTGAGGAACAGAAGCATAAATTGTATCTGTTATTTCCATGTCTGTGGTTCCCAGGCCGTGCAGCCCATACGTTACTGCTGCTGACCTCCAGTGAATCATTTAAATCCCTTGGAGGCTCTTGCAGGAAGTCCTTCAAAATTCTCTTATGGCCAGTTAGCTGTAAATGCACATCAGGTTGAGAAATCTTCTGGAAAACATTTTAACTGTCAGTCATAGATTTATTTCACCTTTATTACATTTTGAGATTTTTGGGCATGGATGTTTATGGGCTTGAATATTTGTGGAAGACGTTGGTCTGTGTCCATGAACATGAATCAGAGTGTCATTAAATCCACTTGGAATTTTATTTTTTCTATCTGGTTTTTACTATTCATTTAAAAAACACATTAAAAACTAGCTCTTATTTTTCAATCAATCCATCTGGCTCTTTTCCATGCAGAGCAGCAACTATATTCTCAGCTCATTCCAAGCAGCTAGTCTTAATTTTAAAAAATGTGTTTTTTAAAACATATTTTTAAAAATTGTCACCATGTCATATAATATGTGACAGGTAATCTGTGAAAAAATCAAGCTCCTCGCTGTGCTGCTATTATTTGAAGAAATGCAAAAACAACCAATCAGAGCAAGGAGGAGGGTCTTAGCACTGTTAAGCAACCTGGTGTAGGTGCTGCTTAATGTGTTAATGGCGGAGGAACAACTTACTATCATAGGAAAACTTTATCTGCTGTTATCAGTGGCTATTCTAACTAGTCACTTCTGTATCTAAGCTGTAGTGTAGCAGAGAGCAAGGGAGAGGGTGTGAACAGCGTGTACTTGAGAATGATTGACAACGCTAAGACCCTCCTCCTGGCTGTGATTGGTTGTTTCACGTTAGCACTGGGAGAAGGTAGAGGAGCTAAATTTTTTTTCACAACCTATCCGTCTACTGTTACAACATAGCAACAGTTTCAACAAATATGTAAACAAGTAGTTTTTACAAAAGTCACTTACCCCAGCTTTAAGGAGATTCATGAGTATGAAAATGTGATGCATCAACAATGGCTGCTTTCCATTTTTGCATCTGTGCATATTGTTTGTTTGCTGGAATGTATGAACTAACAATTTAAACTAAATGGAATGAAGTACATTTTACCTACCCCTCTGTTTTCCCTTCTTGTTTAAGCCAAAATGGCAGATGTGAAATAAGCCTGTTCCATTCTAAACGCGCTCAAGAACAAATTCCAGCTATCTCTAAACTCTTTTCTCTGGCAACAGCTTATTTCTACACAGATGTCCCCCGTCTTACCAGTTCAGATCCATGGCCTTAGGTTTAATTCCCAGCCCAGCTGTTTCCCACTCTGTTGCGCTACAACGAAGTGTTGGTTGGGGGTTCTGCATGATGGGTCCAGCAGGAGCGTACCATCTGCAGAAAGCAAAAATGAAATCCAAGGTAAACAGAAAAACACTTTGTCATCTGAGTGGGCCATTAGACTATGTCTGCAAGGTTCTGTGGTAAAGGTTACAAACAGGGCTGGATTTATGGGGCCCGGTCCCCCTGGGCCAGAGACGGTTTTGGGGCCTCATTCACATGATGTTGATAATTAGGTGCACTAAACATAATTTCTCTGAATCTTTCAACTTGACCTCTTTTAATAGTTACTCAAAATCATGGTGTTGTTTCTACAAATGACATCCCTAGAAAAAAATGGTCCAAACTGATGTAATAACTAAGTCAGGCCTGTGAGTGGCGATGAAGCACAGTCATCGAAACGCTATAAACAGAGAAGGAATTGAGAATCTACTAAAAGCTTGCTTCTGCTAGGTCTAACATCCATAGCATTCAGAAGGTAATTGAGAGGTGGAGTTATGGAACAATGTTCATTTGTCATACTTTATAACTCAAAGCCAACATGAAGTCTGAAAGACAAGAACATGTCAAGTTTCAAGTCTTTTACACCAAGTCATAGTCAAGTCTCCAGTTTCTGTTCCAAGGTTTCTCTCAAGTCTTTTACTTCAAGCCCATTTAATAGTCTTTGCCCCACAACTGTGAGTCTCAGGTTTTTACTTCACACTAAGTAAGGTTTCAAGTTTTTCACTCCAGGCTCTCTACCAACTCTTTCACCTCATGTCCAACTTAAGTCTCAAGTCTTTCACATCACATGGTTTGCATGGTTTGAGTCTTTCACCTTAAACCCAAGTAAAGTCTCCGGTCTCTGACCCCACATGTGTGTCTCAAGTCTTTTACCTCAAACCCAAGTTCAGTCTCAAGTCTTTCACTCCAATGAGAGAGTTGGCCAACTCTCTCATTTCAAATTCAAGTTAAGTATCAAATCTTTAACCACAAGTTCTGGTAATTCTCAACTCTTTCACCTCAAGTCTAAGTTAAGTGTCAAGAACTTCACTGCACTACATGGTTCAAGTCTTTTACTTTAAATTAATGTCAAGTCTCCAGCCTTTGAGCCCACATGGGTGAGTCTCAAAACTCTCAAACCCAAGAGAGTTTGAGAGTCTTTCAGGTACGTCTCAAGTCTTTCACTCCAGTGTATGGTTCGAGTCTTTCGCCATGACTCCAGTACTAAAGTTTTTGACTCCCCATCAACATGCAGAGTCCCAAGCCTTTCACTTCAAAGTAAAAGGCACACATTTTTACCCCAAGTCCAAGTCAAGTCTAATGACTGAAATAAACATTCTGCTGATAGATAATTACCCATCAGCAAAAGTATCCTTAATCCTAAAGACATGAACATTTAAGATATTTGTCCTATTTAGAAAATAGGACAAATACACAGACTGCATCTCTCTCCCTATTTCAGGGTTGCAGTCTGTGGATTACTCACTGTAAACTTGTTCATGGAAAAATTAAATGAAAACAGACAAACTTGGAAGCTGCTGCTTTGCTGGGTTACACTGTCAAGAAACACTGGCATAACATGAGTCATATGAGCACAAGATGAAAAAAACAATGCAGTTTGTTTTTAACTAAACACATCTGGAAAATTCATCTATCAGGGACAACCAGGATACAAAATCTGCATTGATATTCTGCTGAGAAATAAATTTTTTTCTTATGTTCCTTTTAACCTCAAACTAGCTTACTATCGCCTCCTCTGATGCCATAGCAAAAGGTTTGTATCAACATAGCTTGTTACAATATTGGGAAAATATTATGATATTATTGACAAGTTGTTGCCAATAACTATTCATAACATTTAAAAACATTACAATGTTGCCCATATTTATATTACTGGTTGCTACATGTCTCACTGGACACAAACATTGTGATAAGATTAATCTTTCCATAAAATTATATGTTTTACCAAGATTACCTGACTTTTTAAAAAATGTTAACATAAGAACTCAATCTACTGAGTCACACTGTACACGTTCAGGAAAGAAAACTACAAATCAGGATGTGATAATCAAAATGTATTCAGGATGTGGCTCATATCAGGCCTGCTGTGTTACATAAGTGCTCTGTGCTTTCACTGATGTCTAACAGGAAGCCGTGTTGATGTTATGTTGCTGACATGTCACAAAAGACTATGCAGATAAAAGCCATGAAACGATGAGTCACGAGTTTCATAACTGGGCGCTGCAGTTCTAAATGTGGCCACACGGTGGCAGCAGTCAACCGACTGATCCTGAAAAAGTTTGTTAAAACGTAAACGCTCGATTATACCGCACAGTGACGTGATGCAATGCAGCGTATACAAACTGATTATAATAGAAGTAGTCTCACTACTCATCATTCAGTGTGTGTGTGAGCTGAATAGTCCCTTTTCCTCCGTGGATCAGACTTTACTGTTTGTTTGCCACACATCTTTTTCCAATCACACGTCTGGATCGCCCAACAAAACCCAGAGCAAATATTACTCTTTGTGAGCTGGCCTTGGCTGCTTTTCAAGAAACACAGAATTTTCTACCCTCCTCTGAACACGCTGTGAGCTGTGTGTATTTTTAAAAAATGAAAGAATAAGGCTTTGGCAGAAACGATACTAATCATTCTGGCAGTGCTGTAAAAGATGTTTTTCATTATCTGTCCAGCGTCCACACAATATGTTCTCACCCTCTGCTTAAAAAAGAATGTGGAACTGATGGAACTGTTGGCATCAGTCCTCAGTTATCAGGGCCTTGCAAAAGTATTCAAACCTCATGAATGGGGTGAGCATTTATTGTATCAAAAAATTATTGCAATAACAATTTTGATTTATTGTTATTTTGATAAATTTGCATTACAGTAATGTAAAAAAAAAAAACTGACATTACTGGGACATGCCATAGCAATGTATGCAAAATGTCTGGAGTAATAACTGAAATACTACTGGTAGTGTCAAAATGCTAATTGCTTTACATGCTAATAGTACCCGTCAGGCTAACCCTTATAGCTAAAATAAGTATTTTAAACAGTTTCTTTATTCAGTAGCTATATAATACTAGATGGAGTAAGTCAATATTGCCAGGAGTAAGTCAATATTGCCTGTGATACACCACATGCTACTGACAGGGGTGCCCAAAGTCGGTCCTCAAGGGCCGCCATCCTGCATGTTTTAGTTCTCTACCTGGTGGTAGTAACAACCTCCTCAGCAAGTCTATGTTCCTCTTAGGCCTCTAATGAACTATCATTTGATCCAGGTGTGTAAAACCAGGGAGAACTAAAACATGCAGGATGCCGCTCCTCGAGGACCGACTTTGGACACCCCTACTTTAGAGGAACACCCTGAAGGGCCACAGAGGAGTTCAGTTTCATATTTCCAAATATTAAATTCCTTCCAGTTTATCTGTCTAATCTAATCTAAATTATTGTGTGTGAGAGTGTGTGTTTGCAACACTGTTGAACTGAAGAGACCAGGCTTTGGTCTGTGCTCTGCACTGATGGCCTTATTGTTGTAGGGCGCGCACACACACAAACGCAGACGCCAACGCACGCACACTCAGTCCAAGATAGCTGACCTTTTATGGCACTGGGTTAGGAGAACAAACACTCCCACAGCTGGATTTGAGGGTCAAAACCCTTTACGGCATTCTCAAGCGTGTTTTTATGACCATTATGTATTAATGTCCCCAGTTTATAAAAACGTCATCCTGTGTTTTATTTGAGCTTCAGTTGTTATAGGAGTCCATCCATCCACCCATTTTCTTTACACCCTTGTCCCTCAGTGGGGTCGGGAGGGTTGCTGGTGCCTATCTCCAGCTAACGTTCCGGGCAAGAGGCGGGGTACATCCTGGACAGGTCACCAGTCTGTCGCAGTCGCTATAGGAGTGGCTCAGCTAAAGCAGGAATGTCCAGATCAGACAAGTAATTGGCTTGTTTCCAGGGCGACCCCAAGATCCCAAGGAGCCCTTAAAGGGGCAGTATTATGTAAAACCGACTTTTTTTTTTTAAGCTTTACATTACATTACAATGTTATTCCAACTTCAAAATCATATCTGGAGTGTTGCCTTGATTCCTTCATGCATGTTTAAGCCGTGTTGTGATGACTTCCTGAAGGTGCAGTTTCAGACAGGTCAGGAGTCTCTTAAAGAGACAGAGGCCAAATCTCAAGACGTTAAATTACAGAGTTGAATTTCTTTAAAGTCATGTTAGATATATAACAAACCATTAAAATATGAATAAACACTGCACTCAATGAGAACTTCTTAACAGGGACAGGCACAAACAAACACTAGGTGGTGCTAGAGCACCCGCTGTTTTTTCCTCTGGCCAAAAGAGCGCCCTTCTGAAATGGATTTTTATTTTTACAGTGTATATTTGTCACACTACCAAGGCAGCCGGTGGTTCTGAGTGCCAGACAAGGTGCCCATTTTATATATTTCTGCATCTGCCCTCCAAAATGTCTGTTCACATCAATGCCTCATAAAACTAAATAATGTAGAACATCTTTTCACAATGAGGTAATTTGGCAGCACACAGATGAAAACTGCTTTGATTTGGTTGATAAAATATTATTTAAGCATTCAGCTGTTATCTTGAAGGTCTTCTAAAGTGTGTTTTATACATGCGACCTAGAGGTATAAATACATTTGAAATTATGAGATAATTTGCAATTGTCTCACAATTATGAATTATGAGACTCTTGGTGCCCCCTGGTGGCATTTGAGTGATAAGCAGGGGCGTGGTTTGTTTATACCTTGAGCTCAACAAACCCAACACCATTTTCATTTTTATAAATCTTTATTTCATAAATGTAAGATCATAGTGCAGAAAGTTATGTTAATACTGCCTTGGTGCATGCATTTATTGTATTTTGATTGATTGAATAACGAGCATAAGTCATTCCATCTGTAATGACGCACATCTGTCTTCAGCAATCCCAAGAGTTAGCATGACGCCGCTGAAACTGGATGATGTTCAGATTTTCTTGTTTAGATTTTGCCATGAACGTTGGAGGAAGAAAACACTTCATTTCCATTATGGGGCCCAGATTAAGGGGCCGTTTTTAATCAAAGGCAGTTTCAGAGGCTCCAATTCTCTAAACTTAAGCTGATATTGTGTGTTGAACAAACACAAACAGCATTCCTGAGCTAGGAGGACCCAATATTCACATGATCCAAGTGTGGCCATTCTTCCAGACCACCCCAAAATGCACCGAGCAGTTTAAACATTTACAGCCGAGTTACATCCTGCACTCTTTGACCCACATCACTGCTCTGTTGCAATAAACAAGAAAGGGTTTACTCTTATGTGTCTAATTGCTTTTTGGAAAGCTGCAATTTATCAGTCATCTTCCAGAGGATAGGAGGCAGATCAGTGAATAAGCAGCGTGCAATGAGTGGAAATCATTCTGGATTATGTAATCTCTCATTGCAATTCAGGTTGAAGCACAGCAGCTCAGTGACTGGGATTTTAGCAGGAGTCTTAGGCATCATGTTCCAGTTTTAGACTAAAATAAAGCTGATCCAAAATGTTGCTGCTCAGTCCCACTATAATCAGAAAAATACAGTACAGTGATAAACTGTATTGTTAGATTCGGATACAATAGCCACATCCAGGACGGTAGAATGAGGAAATCCCTTAAATCACATGAAGTAAGCAGAGGCTGCATTCACACTAGCGCTCTTTAGTTTGCCTAGAAAATAAATTAAAGTTGCTAACTGCTGCTTTAAGGAGGAGAAGGAGCTTGATCCAGAATGGAGTCACTGGCTCGCACCTGGTGGAGAGGAGATGACCGTTGGTCATGCCGTACCAGGGATATCATATGATATGTTTGGTATGCCAAGACAGGACACATGAAACACAAAAACAAAACACAGCATTTCAGAAAAAAAACCAACATTATACCTAGAGTCAGACATAGTGTTGTGACAGTCCAGCACTGCGTTACTGTTTTACTGCCTCAGGACTTACTAGCAAATGTGTTTCTTTAAGAAGCTGAACTCCAAGACTAAATTTTTTCAAAAATCTCTCCACATGCTAAATGTTACATTTTTTGAATTCTTAAAACATTTAATTTATACAGTGGCCGTCAGGTACAAACACGTAGCAAACAGAGAAACGAGCTGCAAACACGTGAAAAACAAATGCAACAGAGAAAAATGCTGCAATAACAGAAAATAGAAGCAACAATTAACAAAACAAATGCAAACAAAAAAGGCTACAACCACAAATAAAATGGAGCAAACACACACACACTCAATATAAATACATATATAGGAAAAAAGGAGCAAGTGGGAAAAATAGCAAAAAACGACTGCAAATTCGCTCCAGAAAATGGAAGTGCTCCAGACCACTAGGGGGAGTCGCAAAAAGAACAATTCATATAGGACAGATTTTGAAAAAGAAGGTTGGCAGGCAGGAGAAATGAAAGACCAAAATCCAACTGCACACAACGGACCTGACAGACGCTCTTAAATTGGCGGGCACACCCGGCGCCTATATACACTAATGAGCCCCACAAGGCTGTGAAACGGAAGTGAAGGTGGGGAAACTGGGCCTAGATGTATTCAAGGGCCCAAAACAGGTGGGAATTTACAGCTACTTTATATAAAGAATGTTTTCCAAGTAAAACCACCCGGTTACATCCGGAAGAACACTTTCTACTAACAGTGAATTTCTTTCTATGGTTATTTAATAAAGCTCATGGTCCCCAATGCCAGCAGGAGGCATATATTCCATGACTATTATTGACGAACGCATGCGCTGTTGTGTGAGAGATAAAACACAAGTATCGAGTTGTCTCGTTTATCACTTCTTATGATGCCGCCTACTGGCCAACAAGTTTAAGTGCACAACAAAAATATTTAAAACTTACATTACTGGTGCGATATTATATTTTTGCTTTCATTCTTAACTATGTCGGTTTCGGTCCTCCAAATGGGAAAACTTCTCTCCGCCGTGAAGCCTGGTTTGATAAAAAAAAAATAAAAAAAAAGTAAAATTCAAAATCAAAAATACTATATTAATCCCCAAGGAAAATTAAATGTTGCAAGTCATTAATTCAGATTCTTCAAAGAGTAATTGTAGATGGTGATGGCTGTTGGAAAGATCAGGAAAGATCTTTTGTAGAGGTCTGTATTACAGCAAATTTGAAGAAGCCTCTGACTGAAGGTACTGTTTTCCCTACACGATCTCATGAAGAGGATGGTCAGGATTGTTCATAATTCCTCCACCATTGAGGTGGAGAAGGACCAAAAAAAAAGTAAGAAAACATTTTTACCCAACTAACAATTTTAAATATGGATGAATTTAAGGTCAAATGTCAAAACTGTTCTTTCTGCCCATGTATATCCTCTTTATTTAATCCTGTTCTCTTTTCTCTGTATTTCATTTATCCGTCAACTCATGTCACACAATTTGAGTTTACAAATACCTAGAGCAGATTGCCTCCTCCATCTGCTGATCTACTGGTTGTAACAGATATACCGTCATTGAAGCCAAAAATATGTTTCCACCATTTTTTCTATCAAACTTTGAGTAGTGTACAAGAATTACCCAAACCTGTTGGTGTTATCTGCATGAATGATAAAAGTCACTATGCCTTATCAGGGATGAATTTAAATTGTTCACCTAGTAAAATATTTTCTTCTCATTACATCATTGCTACCCATATGTGTATTCTTGTTATTATTGACAAAGAGTCTGAGCCTGAAGAATAGATGATGCACTCTGCCGAGGAAAGGTATTAATTACAAATTAGTTGTTTTCTAAATCCTTTTTTGTGCTTCTGTTATTTGAAATAACTGTACACCACATGTTTTACAGTACAGACGTGACTGTTGTTGATCTCTCAGCAAAGATCACAACACCATCTCTCAGCCGGTTCAACATCAATAGAGCAAATGTTTGGGATGGAGCACTATGAGGTTTTAGGCGTGCTTCCTTTGACCCTTTCAATGACATATTAGGACAGAGTGGATAACGGTGGTACCAGCGTGAGTTACTTAACCTTTTGATTAACTGCTTGAGAACACGCAGGATCTTTGACGGACGAAAAGAAATTCATCACTTTTGACAGTCCAGTTATTGATGTCAGTAAGAGATATTTCAGAATTGTGACAACTGATAGTAAATGTGAAATTAATGTGACCAAATTCTACACAGCTGTCAAAGACAATGAACAGTTTCTTGCTGGGAGGATGATTGCCACGTCAATCATTCATGGAGGTACCAGCACCTGACAGGATCAACGACTGACACAGAAGGAAAGATTGAAGATATCACTGACATCATTAGAGCTTCCTTGTTTGAAGCAGGATGGCATTATTGACAAAGTTACTTAACCTTTTGATGACATTTACAAACACCAAGAAAAATGATAGATCTATTTATAGATATCTGTATATTTAGCCGTGTACTAAAACATTGAAATAAGGCATTTTAAAAATATTTATTTCACTTATTTGAGAGTGTGATTTATTTTTTCTTTGTTACGGTATCATTTGCATTGCTAATTCGGGCTAGCAATTAGCAGTGAATGCATTCTGACACATTACGGATGCAAACTTGTAAATCAAAGTCTCTGTCACAAAGATATTACCCAACTGGTGGAACGGATGATCATCTCCCTGGGCATCAACCACAGAACAGCAGCTGTGAAGGAGATGAGAGCAGCATTAAGAGCAGCGAGAATTAAATGTCCGAATGCAGAGATCTTTGTCTCTGCAATTAATTTCTCGCTGGCACTGCCACTTCAAGAACAGGTAACGCTCTCTCACATGAACATCAACATTGCAAAGCTCAGTCACTACATCCCACCGCTGGAGAGACGGGCGTTCACAGTGACCAGGGACAATGTCCACTGGACCAAGGCGACTGCAATAAATAACAGCATGAATAACAGAATAAATGCTGAATAACAGCATTATTTTATAATGTTGTAAAAGAGTGCATATTTGAAAAGAAATAAAGTATGATGCACTTTTCCTTTCTTCCGCCAACCTTTTTCAAAATCCTGCATCTTTGTTCGACTCCCCCTAGTGGTCTGGAGCACTTTCATTTTCTGTAGCGACTGAGGATGTTTTTGCTATTTGCAGCGGTTTCCCCCCTCGCTCTGTTTTCCTGTAATTGCGACAAAAACACAAACTGTTATTGGTTAATCAGAATTTAGCAGAATTTGTTTAAATCACCTTATAGAAGTAAGAAAAAATTGCAGGGGGGGAAAATTTCATGGTTTAGTTTTTCATTTTTGCTGTTGTTGCCATTGATTTCAGTTTTCCGACAACCAGAATCAGGGATTTAGAAGGATATGATCTCCGAAGTATGAAAAAAAACCTACAGGCACCTATCTGCAAAAATATTTTGGAGAAATCTAAATAAAGATGATTATGTAAAGATATAAAACATATACATAGAGAAGAGCTGTCTTATATTGAAGAGTTCTTCATTTCAGCAAGAAAACGTCAGGGAAAAGTGAATCAAAACAACTTCATTTTACAAACTTTCACTCTACAATTGAACAATGGAAGCAATTACATAAAACATATTTGGTGGTGGTTACATAACATTTCTTCATACAGCCTTCCTTTAACTGTTAAAGGGAAGTTCAAACAAGGATAAGTCTGAACGTAAAATCACGTATACCTTAAATTCTCTTACATAACAGGAAAAAGTTATGACTGTCAACAATCATGTTTTTTTTGTTTTGTCTTGTTTTTTTTTTAGCTCAATGTCATGTGTTGGAGGAAATAATATAATGAATGGTTTTGCTAACGTTTAGGAGTGTGCCCAGAATGTTTTTCACAATGGGTTGCTTCAGTTCTGGAACAGATTTTTCCTGGAGCCAGAGTGCAAAACGATTTCTCCATAAAACAACTGTGGCATAAAGGGAAAACAAAGGGGAAGGAAAACAGTCGGCAGTCTCTGTTTTTCTGTCTGGACAGTGCTCATGAACCATAAATCCCATTGGAAAGTTACCTTGAACTGAGAGTTGGCAGTTTTGACAGAAAACGGTAAATGAGGAAGTTATTAAAAAAAAGCCAAGAAATGACTCAAAAGCCCCATTATTATGGTGATCTTGGAAGCTGTAGCTTCACAATTCTTTAGTCTGATTTCTGAAAGAGAAATTAGGTCTTATTAGAAAAATGAAATAATTTCACACAATGGGTTTTCTTTGGAAGTCTTAGTCATAAGACTAAATACATTTGACATAACTGGGGGAAATACACATAAAATGAAACATTGGTGCACACAGAGCAGACGCCCCTCACAACTTTCCAAAGTCTGTGATTTGAGAAATACTCCGATCAGAACAATCAAATGCATAAGATAACATACTGAGGATGATGTGCAACAACCTTGTTGTACCCAAATAACTGAATGCATTTGAACAGTCTGCATGTGCTGCGACACAGAGCTCATCCATTTGTTAGATTTCCCTTTCCCTTAAGGATTCAGGCTGTATTCACACCTACCCTGTTTAGTCTGTTTTAATCAAACTCTAGTTTGTTTACAGGTTCATTTGTGCGCAATAAAACTCATCTGCCCATAAAGCAAACTCTGGTCCACCTACAAACTTCGGACTCAGTTCTGTTGGAGTGAACTCCGGTCCAATTCAAATATACGAAAACCAAGCGAACCTAAAACTGCTCCAAAAGCAAGACGTGAACTATAGCGCAGGGCATTCTGGGTAAATACAACCAAAATAAACATGTGAGTCTAACACTAGCAGGACAAAAGAGAAATCCTACAACCACTAAAATCTGACGCCACTCCATTTTTGTTTACATTTTGTGAAGAAGGAAGTTGCGCCCAGTGTCTTCCGACGTTTTTGCAGTTCTTGGAGCAGCGCTACCACAGGCGAGGAGGGGAACAGGTTTTTCAAAAGGTCTGGATCATTTGACACAGTGCAGTGAGTAAGAGAAACACAACAGCTGAATGTCACTTTCTTAAAATAATGGTCAAAATCATTTCTTGCCAGAAGTGATTTTGGCAAATAAATAAATAAATAAATACCCCTTTTTTATTTTAAAGCAAACAAATCACTCTGAACTTTGTGTCAGCCCTCTTGGTGATGCTTATTCTCCCCCTATGATATCAGATGACCCTGATATTCAATAAGGAAAAGAAACGCAACAGTTGTTGAAATTGAAATCCAGCAAATTTCAGAATCTGGGAACATTACCAAATGATTCTGGAGTCAAACTTACGGGCTTCTGTCCATAACAGCTGGCTCGTCCCAAACTGGGTCACGCAATGTAAAATTGGTCCAAAGAACAGCTGCCACTCTTTACTACTAAACATGAGAAATCATGGCGTTGCCAAGGTGTGCTAAGTCTGGGAACGGTAAGCAGCTTTAAAAGTCCTATTAACTAAAAGACCATTACAAAGACTAGGTTTCCTTCTTTACAGCAGAATAAGATTTCCCTCTGAAATCTTATTCAGGGATAAATAGAAAAGTGCCTCAGGTCATTCCCGCTAAAAATGGTTCTACAACAAAAAATGTTAAATAATAGATTTTGCTTGTGTTTCTCCATCCATTTTCTATCCTTACATGATGGTGATTATGGGTGCAGAGGTCACAGGAGTTTAGTTCAGGGTTCTAGTGTCAGGGTTCAACCTGGTCGGGTCACTAATTCCTCATAGGCCTAATGGGAACTAGACTTTACAAGGCAGTTTTGAATGTATAATTAAATGGAAATGCATGTTTTTAAATGTCTAGGCTGCATTTTTGATAAACTCACGCATGGAACACGTGAGGAAGTTCAACGTAGCAATTCGTGGTGAGGCTGAGCGCCATGTGCATGACTCTTAAGACTCTTAAAAACATGAAGAAACCACGGTGCGTACGTCAAGAGTTTATTTACAAATCTATAAAAACAAAAGTGCAGAATGAGTTCACAACTGAGGGAAAATGTAATATTTAGACAAAATTTGGAGAGCTACATCAATGAGTAGCATCAACAAGTCGTCACATATGGTTAAGATATGTGTATTCATACACACCTTTCACACACTCCATTCTTCCTACAAAATTTCCCACTAAGAATGGAGTAAAATTTTCAGCATCCAAACGTTCAAGCCTGTCTGAGACCAATGCACATTGATTCCATGGTGCACAGTCATTTTAATAATCACTAAATATTGATTTGAACGGTGTTAGTTTCTATTTTCATTTTATATTAAATATTTTCATTTAATTGTCTCGTTATTTTGTAGAAGTTAGTTTTCACTTTGACAGGAAAGGGAGTTTTTTTATGTTTTTTGTTGGAAAAAAAAAAGTTGTTTCCACCTTTTGTGGATTTGTAAGAACAATTACAATGGAAATCTGACTGAATTTCTGCTTGATGGTCCTGGAAGCTGAATTAGGATCCAGAAATGCATTCATCTGAAAAAGTACTGATCATGCTGCTCTATCACGCTAAGCTAAATTTAGCTAATTCAGTTTACTGTTTTGCTTAATACTAGCCCTGTATTAATGGCATTCCTGCTAATTTTTTTTTACGTTTGTGTCTGAATATCTCTTGTATTTTTTATTACACATAATGTAAACAGAAGAACCTTTTTGTGACCACTATACCTTATTGTGCTAAACTAAGCTAATCCAGTTTACTGTAGAGAAGGATTCTCTCTATTTTATTTAATATTAGTTACAGATTTATGGCATTCATGGTAATTTTTTTTCTCATTATCTCTTGTCCTTTTTATTACACATAATGAGGAACCTTTTATGACCACTATAACTGTTGCCATGAACCAGGTGCATACATGTACATTAAGCACTAATGTGCTAAGATAAACTAAGCTAAGGCAAGCTAATCCAGTTTACCGTGAAGAAGGATTCTCTCTGTTTTGTTTCATCTAGTCCTAAATTTATGGCATTCCTGCTCTTTTTTTCAGTTTTTTTCTCATTGTCTCTCATTTTTCTTTATTACACTTAATCTAAACAGAAGAACCTTTTACAGCTGCTATTCTGTTGCCATGAAACAGGTGATTACTGAACACAATGCACAGAATAAAGTCCACATTTTATCCTTGAGCATTTTTTGTCAGCCCAGGAATTGTTACAGAGCTAGTTAAACTGACGTGCTAACCTCACTTTACAACCCTTTAAATAGAACCTGATGTTTTAAATGAAATCCTGACCAGTAAAGCAGCAGAACTGAAGCCGAATGTTCTTCTTACCATCCCTGTGTGTTTACAGCTAGCCCATAAATCGCTCAAAGTGATCATTAACACGATGAAAATGCAGTGGTGACTACATAGTGTCGTTGTTTAGAGCCAGCGGCTCTAAACAACTCCGTAAAGACCTAGTATACATTAAGCCAGGGGTCCCCAAACTTTTTCCTGTGAGGGCCACATAACTTTTCCCTTCTCTGGTGGGGGCCGGAGTCAGTTTGTAACAGAAAAAGTGTGACGATTACAGGAGTGCCTAAATGTAAAAATTGTTTTCCAGAAAGCACAATCAAATAACCCTCTCTGGGTTCTTCACAGAACAAAAGTCAGGAAATACATAATAACACTATTAATGAAATAAATAATAACCAAATAACCCTCTCTGGGTTCTTCACAGAAAAAATCCAGGAAGGTTTATAGTCAATATTTTCCGGACTATAAGCCGTACCGGGCTATAAGCCGCAGATATCTCTGCCGCTTCAGGTTTTCCACAACGATGCAGCAGCAGCAGAGGGGGGCGGACACCCAAAATCTGAGTAATAACAGGTCAATTGAATATCACATTTATTACGGCTGAAAAAGAAAAAGTTGCCAAGTTTAGATTGAACATAACTGATTACGGTAGTTTCCGAACGGTAACTGTAACAGTAAAAATGGTGATCCTTTGTGTCTGATACTAGCATGTGCTAAATGAAAATGGGCACTTTCTTCTTCTTCTTTATATTTCAACAGCAGCTTGCATCCATTATTGTTGCACTACTGCCATCTACTGGATCCTAATATCTATACCTCAAATTATCATAATGATCCCAGTATTTAAAAAAAAAAAAAGATCTTTTTCCCCTCAATGCTATTTAACTGATCAACAACATTCTCAAATTTCAATTCCCTATTAAAACCTAATTCCGTTTAAATGGTCCGGTAAATACGGTATATGAATAAAACAATCGGAATGCTCTCTGGTATTGTTCAGGGGGCCGGACCAAATGTGGAGACGGGCCGGATCCGGCCCACGGGCCGTAGTTTGGGGACCACTGCATTAAGCTCTCCTTTTAATAACTTGCACGTTTTTTTCCACATTTTTTACCTTTCAAAGAAAACTTTATTACGGTACTTTTGTCAGCAGTTCTCCACTTATGGGATTTATATGCGATTTAGGGCGTAAAAACATCTTTAATATAATAACACTGTCCTGCTGGCTGACAGATGTTTCTGTACAAATTACAGAAAACATCTCCCCGCGTTTTTGCACGATGATAAAATAAGTGACCTCACTTTGCTGAAAACCACAACGGTGAAGTTCAGCCCTGCTGGGTCCTGTTCTAGTTCCCTTGGAGAAAACTTGTGACAGCAAACCACGTGTAGCGAATGAATTTATGTTTAATTTCCATCGTGGCTCGAGATTACATTACAAAACAAGACATATTTGTTCATTTGGAACATAGCCAAGGCTCTTTGGAGGTCATATACCATATTTTCTGCCATTGTTTAACAGTGTACCTCACCAAGGGAGGATTTTGTCCAAGCAAACATAGCTGAAGGATATGAAAAATAAAACGAAACTCATGACTTCATTCAATTAAACATTCTGCTTTTGCAGTTTACCCAGAGTTTGGTTGAGTATTAAAAAGTTCTACTCAATTAAGAGGCGCAATACTTTAACCCTAATTCAAATTAAAGTCAAAAGTAGAAGTCCAAGAAAATGACTAAAGTCAGAATAAAAAAACAGTTACTCAAGTAGTAACTGGTCATAGCATCTGATTCAGTCTTGTAAAAATGATGTATTCAGACAAAAACAATAAAGTTATCTGCAAATTCTTATATGTAATAAATAAGTAACTATATACTGTATATGTGGGAAATGCCCATCAATCAGTTTATGACATTAATGTCATGACTATGTTGGGTCATCCAATGTGGACAACGACCAGAAGCCCACTGGAAAGCATATATTATTTAAAAATGTAGATTTTAGAATGGCTAGGTCAAAGTCCTGACCTACATCATGATGATATGACATGACTTCAAACAGGCTCAAATACCTTGATGATAAAATGTGTTTGTGAAACATTAAAGTGTGGTAAAAAAAAAAACAACATAAAAATTAATGTAAAAAGCAAAGATAAGAGCCTTCTAAAGGCACATTTTATTTTCCCACTGTTTATATGTCAGTAACACCAAAACACAAAGAATCTTATGACGGGTTGAGAAAATGCAGCTGGGTGGATAAATGAGAGATGACATATAGAATGTGTTAAAAGTACGGGAAGAAGGTTACAGACTTTATGCTCTGCTGGAGTGGAACATGGCGTGCCGCATGCAGGGGCCGTGACCTGGAGAGGGTGTGAGTAAGTGAAAGCAGATGAGGGCATGCTCACATGCAAAGAACGCCCACTGCAGCATATCTGCAATGCCAGGAAAAAATGAAGATGGGCTGTGTGAGTGGGGGAGTATGTGATGGGATGTGGGGGGGATTTCTCTCTTATCAGGTACGGAGATGTGAGTCGTCAACGTTTCTATAGATCAGGGGTGCCCACACTTTTTCAGCTTGCGAGCTACTTTTAAGATGACCAAGTTAAAAGATCTACCTACAATAAAAATGAAGAACATTTTTTTTATTCTAAACGATCATTATTTAAGTTATTATTTAATTAATATTGTATCTACTGTCAGGGGGTGTGGTTGGTAGTGGTGAGATAGAACGCGGGGACCCAGATGAAGATGATAGTGATGAATTTAATGAGCTCGAACAGTCAAAACAAGTAGGCAGCACAGTGAGCGGAAAATAAAGCTAACACTGGGCTGATTCGCATAAATAGGTGGAACCGAATAATGCAGTCAGCGAGGTAGCACATTTCCTCATGTTGAGGTATTTTCCCTCTGCTAGCAAGTTCCAGAACTGTCCATGGGCCCTGGACTTCAGCTCAATTTCAGCTTGTAGAGTCAAAATTTCATTCTCCACACCAGATGAGTTCACCAGATGAAACATCGTTGCAATTTTTGATGCAAGTGAATCCACCTCAGCATCTTCCCAAAAAGGGTAGCACATGAATGTAGCAACTGGCTCCAATAAAGCAAAGTCTTGAAAGCGTCTGTCAAACTCTGACAGACAGTTCTCAATCTGCTCTGTGTACCGTGCACTGTCAAGTTGCTCACGTGTCTTCCCCTGCATCTCCAGCTCCGATGCAACATTCTGGAAGTTTGTCAAATCATGGCGCTGCAACTTTGAGGGCAGATGTTGCATCTTTCGTTTGAAAGCATTAACTGAGCTGATCATATTGATCACAGTTTTGTCTTTTCCCTGCAGCTCTATGTTAAGGTCATTCAACATGTTGGTCAGATCGGTTAAAAAAAGCCAAGTCTAGCAGCCACTGGTCATCATTTAATTGTTTGGCTACAAGTAAAAACTCCTTAATCTCTGGACGGAGCTCTCTAAATCTTTCCAGGAATTTCCCTCGACTGAGCCATCTCACGTCAGTGTGTAAACAACAACTCAAAGTGGTCACAGTCACCCTTCTCCAGATGTGCACGGAACAGTCGTCTATGAAGAGGTCTGGTGCGAATAGAACAGGCGATGCCACATCCATTATCTCTTTCATGTTGAGCATTTTAGCGCATAACGCTTGTTGGTGTATTATGCAGTGGTAACTGAGGAAGTCCGGGAAAGCATCATCCTCCCCACACTTAGCAATGAATCCATTCGAGCGGCCAACCATCGCAGGTGCTCCGTCCGTGGTGATGGACACGAGTTTGAACACCGGAAGCTGGGTTTTCTCAATAAAGTTTTTGAAAGACTGGTAAATGTCCTCTCTCCCCATGTATGTTCTTCCATGGGCAGTACGGTCAACAGCTCCTCTCTTGCATTCATGTCAGTAAACACCATCCGAATAAAAATGCACAACTGGGCTGTGTCACTCACATCTGTTGACTGGTCTAATTGCAGTGAGAAACACTCGCAGTCCGTGATATCCTTCCACAGTTTCTGAGTCAAACCCTCGGCCTTGGCTTCACAGCGCCGTGTAGCTGTATTCCTCGATAGCTGGAGAGCTTTGATTGAAGATGATATTTTTGATTTGTTTTTAAAGTCTCGGAACAAGGAATCAGCGGCTTCAACAAATGTCTCTTTTATCATTTCTCCGTCTTGGAAGGACTTCTTGTGCTTAACAATCAAGTGACTCACCCGAAATGATGCTTCGGTGGCTGCCTTCGCTTTTGTGGTCAGATGTGCGAAAAATGGCTGCTGTCCGGACAATGTCCGGAAAGTCAATGTCGTAGTTTTTATGAAGAGTCCGAAAATGTCGCTCCACATTTCCCTTCTTTGCAATAGCAATCGACAAATGAGCACCATCGACAAATGAGACAAACACATTTTGAATATGACATAGTGAAAAAAAAAATCCTCCTCCCATTCAGCATGGAAGTGGTAGGTTTTAGCCTTCTTACTTGGACCAGCTATGGCACTGATTTTTATACCCTTTCTTAAATTTAGTTTAAATAAATTATTAGTGGCTAGCTATGCAACACCGTAACTACTTCTTCTTCGTCTAATTATTGGCGCAGTATTAGGCGCATGGTGGTGGTGACAAAGGTTGACCAGAGGTCAGATTGGCTGCCCTGCAAAACGACATTATGTATCTGAAAACAATTAAATATATTGTGTGGGCAAAAAATCCTGTAAAGCACATATGTGCAACCTCAGTTAAAATTGGTCTTATAGATGTCCCTGTGTCATCCTGAAATAAGAGAACTACCTGGTAAGGTATTGTTTATGTAATCTGAAAGATTTTTTTGATAGAGGTAGCACATATGTGGTTTTTTGCAAACATAATATGTTTTAATTTATTTTCAGATACATGATTTCCTTTGCAAATCAATTAACACGTTTTACATTTTTAAAGCCGCAGGAGAGAAACATGAATCAAACATAAACCAGAGATGTGCTTTTATTTTGAAAAGAAAGCGCCATAACTTGTACTGTCCCGCATATTAAAATCGAGTGCAGGCTGGCTTTACTGCCATTTCCGAAGAGGCGGCTAGCTTTATCCCACTAATAGATGGGGTTTCCGATGCTGGCTGTCGGCTTCTAAACATTTCTGATAATGCTGACATTACTGTAGGAGCGCTAATGATGCCATTTAAATATTAGTTTCTTCTGTGATTCGCTGCCGCTCAGCTATTTTTCTATCTATGAAAACCCGCCTACTCCTGCCTGGTGACCAATCAGAAACTGAAATTTTAAGTTAACTTCCGTTGCAATCAAACTCTGTAAGAGAGTTTGATAGTGAATGTAAGAGACTTAGTTTGATAGTGAATGTAAGAGACTTAGTTTGATAGTGAATGTAAGAGAGTTCGTAAGTTTTGGCCCATGGGGCCTCTCATATCAAATCCATGCTGAGAGAGAAGCTCCTTCAATCAGTGCTCCTCCGCAGCACTGATTGGCTAAGCAATGTAACGTGATCCTCTGCAGCAATGTAGAGGATCACATTGCTGCAGAGGATCACGTGATGACGCAAAGCGGGGCGTCATCACGACTTTACACAAGTGTGTCTTTACCTCCGTGGCAGAGGCTCCGCCGAACCCCTGAGACCGACTCATCGAACCCCTGGGGTTCGATCAAACCCAGGTTAAGAACCACTGGTCTAGATCGTCCTTTAGCCTACATCACACGTTTCTACACGCGTGTGATCGTCTTTCTCAAAAATGCGTAAAATGCTTTTTGTTAAAAAATAAACTACCTCACATGGTCCTCCTTATGTCTCTCTGTTTCTCAAATAAATGGAAACAAATGGTTGTTATCTGAGACGTTTAGGCAGTTCTGAATGCGGGAGATGCATTGTGTCTTCGTTAATTGCTGCCACTAACATGGAAAATACCTTGTTGCCATGGTTACAGTGGCAGCAAAAGTAAGAAAGCGATTTTAATTGCATCCCTTATTTAATCGAGACACCGCAATTGCTATATTGTGATGTTTCCCCCCCTCTTCAATCGGCAGAATATCGACAAAGATTTGCACACATTTTGTAAATCAAGCTGTGACCTAAATGTAGCAAATCTGTTTCTCCCTACTTCCAGAAGGCAAAAGCATTTTATGAATGAGGTTAAACAAGGCAAATTAACTGCAGCAGTGTTTGCCTCAGTGCTGACTTCAAGCTCTGCCAGGGGAGAAAAGCAACTAGCAGGAGACAGGTCGCCTCCACCCAGCCGTGTTTGTTTCCTTCCCTTCGCTGCCACCAGAACGGCATGGTCTCTCTTTGTTCTTTGCCTCGTACATAAATATACGTATATATGAGGTCAGATTTTCCCTGCAGGTCACCTCATTTGAAAGTGAGGCAAACCAAAGCCCTCTTTTGCCCAGTTGTGATGTCTAAACAAAGACTTTCCTTTTTGTGGGCGGCTTGAAAATAAAACATACACACGATTTCTGGTTTGTCCAAATTTATCATGTACAGTCAGGGTTGCGTGTTTTCCATAAAGGCTAAAAAAAAATTTATTTGAGTCATCAACCTAACCTGGGTGTGGGAAGAAGTCAAGAGCACCAGGATGCAAACTCAACGTGCAGCTTCTCATGCAAAGCTCACATCAAAGACATTGTTCTAGTTCACCTCAGGTTAGACTCTGCTGCTCCCCGCTGTGGGAACACAAATCCAGATTTGTCAGGACAAATCTTCACCAATCTGGTGAATGACTCGAGTGAAGCAAAATGCGTTCACACATGCCACATAATCCACTGGGTAAATAAAATATGGAGCTAAATCAATCAGCCAAGTTTATTTGTGTAGCACATTTCAGCAAGAAGGCAGTTCAAAGTGCTTTACATTATAAAAACACCCACAAAAAATACAAAGTTGTAGAAGACGGTCAACAATTGTCAAGTGCCATCATCACACATCAAAATGTCGATGTTTCAATGATTGTGTTTCAAAAGTAACTCTGAACAGGTGGGGTTTTAATCTGGTTTTAAAAGAACTAGACTAAAAATAGCCGAAATAGTGTTTTGGCTATTTTGCAGTTTTCTGGAAGCTTGCTCCAGATTTATGGTGCATAGAAGCTGAATGCTGCTTCTCCATGCTTGGTTCTGGGGATGCAGAGCAGAACACCAGGAGCAACTGAAACCCCTTGTAGCTGCATCCATCAAGGCAGGTGGTAAACTAAGCCATCAGAAATTAAAAGTACAGGAGGTTGGGTGGTACAGTGCGAAATACAGTACTAAAAATAAAACCTCCGACATCTGCAGATGACGCACTGGGCGAAGAGAGGCGGTCTGCACTCACTGCAAGTTGTAAATAATCTTATTAGCCTTCTTATTGCAAATAGTTTAAACAACTAAAATAATGTATTCTGGCTGTCTTCCTGCAGGTGACATGTGCTGATGTAACGTGACAATCTCTCTGTTATGAGAGCAACAAGGCTCCAAATCATGTTCAATCAACTGAATTTAGCGAAAGTGAACTCCAATCCCAAAAGATCACTACAAATAGATCATTAATCTGTGATATTAACAACTCACTGGATGTAAATGGACCTGTCTGCTCAGATGATGAGACAGCACGTTCTGTTAAATGAGATCCACCACTCTTAATTCTGATTTCAATCAAAGTGCTGTGAAGAACCTAGCCATGTTTCTACATTGTGGTTCAGAGTCAAATTGTTTCAATGTATGAAAACTCCAGATTATAAAATATGTTCTTCATCTTTGTGATCAGCAGCGAACGGAGCTTCGAGGTGCTCTGTGTTGTGTTTGTTGGCACAGTCGAGGTTCCATGTGGATGGGCCGGGGCACTGTGAACGGAAGCTCCACATCTGGTTTTAATCCCTCCTGGATGGGGCCTGTCGGCCTGGCCCCCGGCGCTGAGACGGTCTTCGCTGTTTCCAACGCGCTCCAGTCCAAGTGCTGAACACAGAGCTGGGAACCACGGAGGGGAGGGACAGTGGAAAAAAAACTAAATCAAGCAGAGAGTGATTCATGGTGCCAGGACAGACACAGGGAAGGTTTTGAAAATGGTGGTGGCAGATCTTAGAGCTGGGTTGTGAACTCTTTTTGAGAGCAAGAAGGAAAAGCAGCTTTGTTCGTCACAGTTGCCGTGGCGCCAGATTTTTGGGCAAGTTTTGTTGCTTTGCTGACCATTCTTGTTCCTGTAATGACGCTCTTGCCAAGTGTTCCTAATCCCAGTCAGACGGAGCAGATGTTCACACAAACATGCCCTAAATGAACACCATGCACTGCCAGGCTCTCGGTCCTTCAGATCCACCTGGCTGACCTGCTGCTGCTCTTTTACTCCTGATTGACCTTCGCTTGCTTGTCTTACCCGTTGCCTTACTCTGACCTATGTATTCCAGGTTTATTTGGTTTGGAATTTGGACTGACCTCCCCCAGACCTCCTGCAGAGCAAAAGAGCGGTTCATCAAATCTGCCAAATCAAACATTTAGCTTCAAACAGTGCACTCTAGTGGCTGTAAGAGGAACTGGGCCACAACGTCCACACCACAAGAGGATCCACACCAAGTTCTATCACCTGTTCGGTGATCCAAGCTGGTGATAGAACTTGGTCCCTATTTGAGGACCTCATATCTTCATGAGCAATCAATTCCCTTGTAGAAAGCTTATCTATATGTGGGTACAATAATTAGATTTTAATCAGGCATAACATTTTGACCACCAGACTACTAAGCCCTTCATTGTCACGTCTCAAGTCAGCCTGTTAATGTCTGTGTTTGTTTTAGCCAAGTTGGGTGTTTCTTCCTTATGCAGTGTGATCCTCACTATTGTTGTCGTGAATATCGACAGTAACGTAGCAACATGGGCGTTCAGGAGCTGTGGTCGACCCTCTGATGACTTCATTGGTAGAGACACTCAGTAACGGAGGACGGATGATGTGGCTTTCATGGATTTAAAAAAAACCCAGATGTTTCATTTTCAAGAAGTTTATTTAAAAACCTGAAATGATGTTACATCTCATCGCCCATCTGGGTGTTATCATAGCTGATAACACAAATATATGTATATTTACATATATGTAAAAAACATATATGTGCAAAATATATGTTGTGGAACTTTATTTCAAACACGTGCAACCAGAGCAGCATCGTTTCTTGCTTCTTCATTGTGTTCCCATTCTTCAGAGAGACGAGCTGCTCTCAGGGCTGGCAAATCACTATCATTACAATCCAAAGGTTAATGTGTGTGCTCCTGAAAACAAAGGTTTTGGCCAGCAGGGAGAGGTGGGGTGAGCTCACAAAGGAGAGAAACTTTTTTTTTTTCACTAGCTAAGTGGAAAGCTTCAGAGCTTCAGGATGCTTCATGTGAACAATTACTAGTAAGTGTTATGTTGTGTGATGTCAAAGCAAAGCAAACGAAATGATAATGTGAATTTTTTAGCATTTCTAGCCAAACTGTGTAGCAATAAGTGTAACTATTTTCAGACACAAACTAGTTACTCCCAGTTAAAAATAAATGAAATGCTTTAACTAGACCTGCAGACAACTCATGATTTATTTTTATCCAGAGCAGCAATAATGCTATTATATAGTAATTTTGAGGCTTAGCATATTATTTTCTGTTTATGCAGAAGTTTAAGAAGATGACTATAACAGCTTGAAAGAGAAAGACGCAAAAAAAGAGAGAAAAGGAACATGTCAGATTGGATTTACAGTAACTCTGCTTTGGTCGAACATTTATTGGGAAGTAATGTTCTTTCTAAAAACGAAGCACAACCCAAACAGATCTGCAGACAGAGCTATTCCACTGTCGATTATTGAACTGTCAATAAGCATTAAAAAACTGCAGAGAGATCTAACACACACACAGGAAGTGGGAAACAATACGGCTGCTCTGCCGGGTTGAATGTCTTCAGATGTATCCTCACAAAGCTTCCAAAAACTCATAGAAAACTCTAGACTTTTTTTTATTGTTTTGATGCTACAGTTGTTCTAAATTTACCCCAATGGGTCTGACTGGCTCATTTTTGTCAGAACCGGTTTAATACGTCTGTGGTCGTCTAAACACTCATTTTATTGCCGCGCTCTCCCAGGACGCGGAGGAACACCACCTGCTGCAACCTCATTTCCCGCTGCTATGACTAAAAGCTCCTGTGGGCCAACATTCATGCGATTTCCAGTGTTGCCAAAGTTTTCAGAGGAACATCTTCCCACAGTCTGAGCAGGCATGCAGGGGATTAGTGAGGAAATACCATGGAAGGCAGAGCCAGGTGAAACATGGCAGGGTGGGGGTCCGGGTGCTGTCTGACGTTTTCTATTAAAATGTTTTTATTTGCTATATTTAACTAGAAGTAGGCAGAGGAAACTACCTTGATATATTATTGTTGTTATTGTTGT
Source organism: Poecilia reticulata (assembly GCF_904066995.2). Lineage (NCBI taxonomy): Eukaryota > Metazoa > Chordata > Actinopteri > Cyprinodontiformes > Poeciliidae > Poecilia > Poecilia reticulata. The sequence goes on along the minus strand of NC_088850.1, from coordinate 21,549,150 downwards.
GTTATTAGAATCAATATTATCATTATTATTGTGATTGATACTATTATTAGCAATACTTTTACCTATGGCAATATTGTAAGCACATCATTGAATGTATTGATTTAAATAAGAATGAAGGTTTATTACTATAATACTTATAAATAGGAAGAGATCATAATTGTGATGTTGCTGAATGAGAGGTGTTTTAATAAGTTTATGCTTCTTCCCACTCCTTCGAACGTTTATTATTTATCGTTTTGCTGTCTTTTTATTAATTTATAATATTCAATAAACTTTGAAAAATACAAACGCAGACTCACATCTTCAGAAACCCAACTGAAGTTTGACTTTCTTTTCTAGAATTCTGCAAGTTTGTGCAAGTAGACACCTTTAAAGCTGCAGTATCTAACTTTTTTTTTAAGTTTCGAAAAAGAAAAGTTTTTCCACATATTTGTTAAAACTGGCACTGTGTCATTACAGTATGAAACAGAGACTCTGTGGGGAAAAAATCAAGCTCCTCTCTTCTGCCATTATTAACTGCAGCAATCCAATGTTCTGTCAGAAACAACCAATCAGAGCCAGGGGGAGGGGCTCAGCGCTGTCAATCAATTCCTTAATATGGATGAAAAAGTATGAGTTCAACTGGCAGCTTATTTTTGTGAAATAATCTGTCAGTTAGAGTAGTACTTCTTTATCACTATTCAGGAATTATTGACTTAAAACAAGGTGCTTTATCTTGCTGAAAAGTTACTTGTAAGTTAATTTTGTCTTATTTTTAGTGTACTTAGATTTTTGCACTAGAAATGAAACCAAAAAAAAAAAAATTGGTCAGATTTTGTGTTTTTGAAGTGTAGCTTTTGCTACTCTATATTCTGCTCAAAGTAGCAATAAATAAATGTTTATAGAGTACATTATTATAGCTGTAGTAATTAACATATTATTTTAGAAGCTATTAGCGCATGCAGTACATTTTTGTTTGTTTGTGTAAACACAGCCATGTTGTGATATGATTCCTCAAAGTTGACATTTTATGAGAATCTAATATCAGCTCTTAACCTAAAGCCAACAGAGGTCAAGTGCAGGAACTCAGAGGTTAATGTAAAGAATAGGACCAGGAAGACCCCAGCTGAACTGTGGTCAGCAGCCGGGTCATTGTGTGTGTGTGTGTGTGTGTGTGTGTGTGTGTGTGTGTGTGTGTGTGTGTGTGTGTGTGTGTGTGTGTGTGTGTGTGTGTGTGTGCGTGTGCGTGCGTGTGCATGTGCGTGCGTGTGTGTGCGTGTGTGTGTGCGTGCGTGTGCGTGTGTATGTGTGTGTGAAGGGAAGTAGTCTTCCTCATGTTGGACTGAAAACAGTTTTTTTTTTTTTTTTTTTTTCCAGTGAAAGTCTAAAAATTTCCTTCTCAATTCCCATATTTGTCTCCAATGATTAAGTAGATCTCTGCAAAGTGAACTTTTAATGGGAGCATGACATGAACAGCAGCTGTTGCTCAAACTCTGGCACAACGTGAGCCAGAAGAACTGCTGTACTCCCTTGGAAGTCGTGTTCCTCTTCTTGTTTTCGTTCTCTCTCTTGCTGGACAACTTCAGTTTGATTGCAAAACTTGTAGAACTCTGAATTTCAGCATAGATTCATATTTCAGTCCAATCAAATTTAAAACATTTGTGATAGAAAATGTATATTGTTTAACTTTGAAAGTCCTGCTTAACCCAGAAGGAGGAAGCCTACACAGAGCAGGAAAGAAACGTTTTCTACTCAATTGCTTATCAGATTTTATTATGTTATTGCAAAAGAGAAAATTGATAGAACGTACTGAAAATGAAAGACTGATTACTTTTCAAATTTCTGACTGCCTGTCTCTGAGTAAAGCTGTAAAAATAAGGCAAATTGTATCCAGCTATGTTGATTTGACTTACTTTATGGTTTCCCCTCCTGGCTCAGTTTCAGTGCATTGACCGGAATTATTCATGGGGCGTTAATTAATCCCTCACTGGAGTCTGGACGCGCTCTGAGCATTCCTTCATTTTGGTTCTGGCTGACTGACCAGAAGCTCATCCAACCCACCAGAAGTTATGATCTGGTTTTATGGGAATGCAACAAAAACATTTTTCTAATAAGCCTCCATATGCTTCCAGCCTGTCTGTATATCCATTTGTTTCAGAAGTGTAGTCACGGATTATGCAGCAAACAGAGACTTAATGAGATCTCATTAAATCACTCATTAAAAAAAAGTATAAAATTCAGTTAATCAAATTAAACACTGTAAAAGCTTATGTAATAAGCCAGCAGAAAAATTTATACAACTGAGTTATTATTAATGGAACAGCGCAGACAAAGCTCAGCCCGAAGACCCCTTATGATGGACACAAACTTTGGACTTCGTTTTCCCTCGCCCGGACGCGGGTCATCGGGGCCCCACTCTGGAGCCAGGCCTGGAGGTGGGGCACAATGGCGAGCGCTTGGTGGCCGGGCTTTTACGCACGGAGCCCGGCCGGGCTTAGCCCGAAGAGGAGTCATGGGTCCCCCTTCTGATGGGCTCACCACCTGTTGGAGGGGCCAAAGGGGTCGGGTGCAGTGTGTAACAGGCGGCAGCTGAGGGAGGGGACCCTGGCGGTCTGATCCTCGGCTGCAGAAGCTGGCTCTTGGGACGTGGAATGTCACCTCTCTGGTGGGGAAGGAACCGGAGCTAGTGTGCGAGGCTGAGAGGTTCTGGCTAGAAATAGTCGGCCTCACCTCGACACATGGCTCTGGTTCTGGAACCAGTCTCCTTGAGAGGGACTGGACATACTTCCACTCTGGAGTTGCCCACGGTGAGAGGTGCCGGGCTGGAGTGGGCATACTTGTTGCCCCCCATCTGGGCGCCTGTACGTTGGGGTTCACCCCGGTGGACGAGAGGGTAGCCTCCCTCCGCCTACGGGTGGGGGGACGGGTTCTGACTGTTGTTTGTGCTTACTGGCCAAACAGCAGTTCAGATTACCCACCCTTCTTGGAGTCCTTAGAGGGGGTACTGGAGAGTGCCCCTCCTGGGGACTCCCTTGTTCTACTGAGGGACTTCAACGCTCACGTGGGCAATGACAGTGAGACGTGGAGAGGCGTGGTTGGGAGGAACGGCCCCCCCAATGTGAACTCGTGTTGTTGGACTTCTGTGCTTGTCACGGATTGTCCATCACAATCCGTGACAAGCCCTTATGCCTGAACCATGTTCAGGCATAAGGGCTTCCATATGTGCACTTGGCACCAGGCCGCAGTTCGATGATTGACTTTGTCATCGTCTCATCGGATTTGCGTCTTGGACACTCGGGTGAAGAGAGGTGCGGAGCTGTCCACTGACCACTACCTGGTGGTGAGTTGGCTCCGGTGGTGGGGGAGGAAGTCGGTCAGACCTGGCAGGCCCAAACGGGTAGTGAGGGTCTGCTGGGAACGTCTGGCAGAGTCCCCTGTGAGACAGAGTTTCAACTCTCATCTCCGGCAGAACTTCGAACACGTTCCGGGGGAGGTGGGGGTCATTGAGTCTGAGTGGACAATGTTCCGCACCTCCATTGCCAAGGCGGCCTATCGGAGCCGCCAAGGCGGCTCCGATAGGCCGCAAGGTTATTGGTGCCTGTCGCGGCGGCAACCCTCGAACCCGTTGGTGGACACCTTCGGTGAGGGATGCTGTCAAGCTGAAGAAGGAGTCCTATTGGGCCTTTTTGGCCTGTGGGACTCCAGAAGCAGCTGATGGGTACCAGCGGGCGAAACGTCATGCGGCTCGGGTTGTCGTTAAGGCAAAAACTCGGGCGTGGGAGGAGTTTGGATAGCCCATGGAGACAGACTTCCGTATGGCTTCGAGGCGATTCTGGTCCACCATCCGGCGTCTCAGCAGGGGGATGCAGTGCAGCACCAACACTGTTTAAAGTGGGGATGGTGTGCTGCTGACCTCAACTCGGGACGTTGTGGGCCGGTGGGTGGAATACTTCGAAGACCTCCTCAATCCCACCAACATGCCTTCTGTTGAGGAAGCTGAGCCTGGGGACTCTGGGTTGGGCTCTCCAATCTCTGGGGACGAGGTCGCCGAGGTGGTCAAAAAGCTCCTCGGTGGCAGGTCCCCGGGGGTGGATGAGATCCACCCGGAGTTCCTTAAGGCTCTGGATGTTGCAGGGTTGTGTTGGCTCACGCGACTCTGCAATATCGCATGGATTGGCAGACTGGGGTGGTAGTCCCCCTGTTTAAAAAGGGGGACCGGAGGGTGTGCTCCAATTACAGGGGGGGTCACACTCTTAAGCCTCCCTGGTAAGGTCTATTCAGGGGTCCTGGAGAGGAGGGTCCGTCGGATAGTCGAACCTCGGATTCAGGAATAGCAGTGTGGTTTTCGTCCTGGTCGTGGATCACTGGACCAGCTCTACACCCTCAGCAGGGTCCTGGAGGGTGCATGGGAGTTCGCCCAACCAGTCTACATGTGTTTTGTGGACTTGGAGAAGGCGTTCGACCATGCCCCTTGGGAGGCCCTGTGGGGGGTACTCCGGGAGTATGGGGTACCGGGCCCTTTGATACGGGCTGTCAGGTCCCTGTATGACTGGTGTCAGAGTCTGGTCCGCATTGCCAGCAGTAAGTCGGGCTCGTTTCCGGTGAGAGTTGGACTCCGCCAAGGCTGCCCTTTGTCACCGATTCTGTTCATTACTTTTATGGACAGAATTTCTAGGCGCAGCCGAGGTGTTGAGGGGATCCGTTTTGGTGCCCTTAGGATCGCATCTCTGCTTTTTGCGGATGATGTGGTCCTGTTGGCTTCATCGGAACGTGATCTGCAGCTCTCACTGGAGCGGTTTGCAGCCGAGTGTGAAGCGGCCGAGATGAGGCTCAGTACCTCCAAATCCGAGGCCATGGTCTTGAGCCGGAAAAGGGTAGAGTGCCTTCTCTGGGTCAGGGGGGTCATCCTGCCTCAAGTGGAGGAGTTTAAGTATCTGGGGATCTTGTTCACGCATGAGGGAAGAAGGGAGCGGGAGATCGACAGGTGGATTGGGGCAGCGTCTACTGTGAAGTGGGCGCTGTACCGGTCCGTCGTGGTGAAGAGAGAGCTGAGCCAAAAAGCGAAGCTCTCGATTTACCGGTCAATCTACGTTCCCACCCTCATCTATGGTCATGAGCTTTGGGTCATGACCGAAAGAACGAGATAACGGGTATAAGCAGCCGAAATGGGTTTCCTCCGCAGGGTGGCTGGGCTCTCCCTTAGAGAGAGGGTGAGAAGCTCAGTCATCCGGAAGGGACTCAAAGTAGAGCCGCTGCTCCTCCACGTCGAGAGGAGCCAGTTGAGGTGGCTCGGGCATCTGGTAAGGATGCCTCCTGGGCGCCTCCCTGGTGAGGTGTTCCGGGCACGTCCCACCGGGAGGAGGCCTCGGGGAAGACCCAGAACTATGTGTCTCGGCTGGCCTGGGAACGCCTTGGGATTCCCCTGGAGGAGCTGGAAAAAGTGGCTGGGGAAAGGGAAGTCTGGGCCTCCCTTCTGAGGATGGATGGATGGATGGATGGATGGATGGATGGATGGATGGATGGATGGATGGATGGATGGATGGATGGATGGATGGATGGATGGATGGATGGATGGATGGATGGATGGATGGATGGATGGATGGATGGATGGATGGATGGATGGATGGATGGATGGATGGATGGATGGATGGATGGAGTTATTATTATTATTATTATTATTATTATTATTATTATTATTATTATTATTATTATTATTATTACTGGAGTATCATTGAAGTTCACTATAGATGATACTCCAAAATCTAGCTACCCTGACTCTGCAGCTGCTTCCGTCTCCAAAGATATCAGATAACAAAAACTTTTTTAAAACACTGAATTGTCAGTAACATGATCTAACATGATATTTAACCAGACAGATGTTTATTTTAAATAATCTTCCTATTATAAACAAATGCTAATTATTTAAAGTCCAAAATGTTTTTTCCTGAAAAAGGATATTAATGGTTGAATATCTTCACATTTATGTTGTCCTGTCTGTCTCTGTGTTGCCCTGTGAAAGACTGACAATCTGTCCAGCTGACCTCACCTCTCGCCCGAACGTTCACTGGAGATACATGGAGGTGCAGTTGGTAGCACTGTTGCGTTGCAGCAAGACGGTCCCCTTAGGTGCGGGTGTGTATGTGCGAGTATGTGCGTGTGTGTGTGTGTATGCGCGTGTGTGTGTGTACCAGATTTTTATATCCTTTTGGAAACCTATTTTTGTCTACAATGTGGGGTTATGAAGACCATTGCTCCTTGTGGGGACATTTTCACAAACAACCAGTAACTAAAGAACAACCAGTAGAGCAAGGTACCAGATTTTCCAGACCAACCAGTGCAGTTAGAAGATCCATGGTGGCACCCAGTAACTGAGTGTTCCCAACTGGTACACAGTCTTGAAAAAGGTACCTACCCACGTACCAACTTTTCTCAGAACTGCCTGTGGTTTCTGGTTCTCCTGCTGTTCTGGTTCACCCAGCCTTTCTCTTAGCTGAGCCTTTTCACTCATCAAATCCATGTTCTCCCTCTCCAGGTTCTCAATTTCTTGACGAGATCTCTCACATTGGCGATGCATATAGTCAATTTTATCGCAAAGGTCGTCCCTCAGTCTAGATTGCTCGTCAATGACGACTTCAAAAAAATGCAGTGAATCTCTCGTTTCCATGTATCTGCGCTCTGTCTCATGAAGCGCTGCATGAACCGACCCGAGCTGCGCACGGAGTGCGTTGTTTCGACTAGCCAGTATTTCACACTGTGCTTGCAGGTCCGGTAGCCTGCAAGCATTTCCAGAGGTCGTTGCACGCTCAATCTTACAACTGAGACTTTCAGCAATCTGTTTCAGTTGTTGATTTTCCTTCTTCAGTCTCCTGCGTGTCCCGTGATCAAAAGTTACTTCATTTAAAATGTTGGCAAGCTCCCCAGGCACAGGTGTGTAACTCCTATCTTCAGACATTTTTTGTACCCTTGTTGAAAAGTCAAGATTATTGGTCTGTAAAATCCAGTATTGTTCTTCTGAGATGTAGAGCAATCGGACATGTAGCACAAATGAGTTAGGATTAAAGGGAGATGGATCAAAGTCATCAGTGATGTCATAGAGCATGAGTGACATCACTGGTTAATTAAAGGCACTAGAAGCCTGTTGCGCGTGGGTGTGTGTTCTGTGTTTGATGCATTGTGGGAACCATTTTCCTGGCACATATTACATTGTGGGGACTCACTGCTCCCAAACAAGAAATGCTGTTTTTGGGTTCAGAGTAAAGTTTAGGTCCAAGATGTGAATTGAGTTGTGGTTGGAGTTCAGCTGTAAGAATGAATGGAAGTCAATGGAATGTCTCTGCAAAGACAGGAGACAAACGCATGCAGGCACACGCAGTGTGTGTGTGTGTGTGTGTGTGTGTGTGTGTGTGTGTGTGTGTGTGTGTGTGTGTGTGTGTGTGTGTGTGCGTGTGTGTGCGCGTGTGTGTGTGTGTGCGCGTGTGTGTGTGCGTGTGGGTGTGCGCGCGCGCGTGTGTGTGTGTGCACGGTTTGTTTCTATATTGCCCGGTAATGGACTAGAAACCTGTCCAGATGTATCCCACCATAAGCCCAATTACTGCCACCGCCAAACTCTATTTAGAGTAAAAGGAAAAAGATAAAAGGACAATCGGGGATGGACATCGGACAGATGGGGTCAGAAAGGAGACTGTTTGAGGATGAAGAAACAAGGACCTATCACAGTTCTCTACAAGTTAAAGAAGCAGCCAGCCAAGTGTCCAACAATGTCTGAGGAACATTGTGTTAAGCAACACAGACCATGCTTCTGGTGACTCCAAGCTGGAACAGTGACAAACTAACCTCAGAGATCCCCGTTTCTGTGGTTCATATTTTCATAAATGTCTTTTGAAGTAATCTTGGTCTCTTGCCTTTGGGGTTTGGGGTTTGGGCAACAATGGCCGCTTTGACAGCAAGACCTCAGCTAACTACGACCAGAGCAACTCCAGATTTGAATAAGACTAAAGCTGGCACTGCTGGGCTGCTAAAGATTTATGACTTGGCATATTACTGACGGATTTTATAATAATACCTCAGCCAATGACATTTAATGGGCGCTGTGGCGACACAAACAACTCACTTGCCAAAAGGGATGTGTGGACAAAGACACATTTTCCTCCCAAGTCATCAGCTAATAAAACTGAGGTGACTGAGAGAATCCGGCGCCTCGGCCAATACGGTGAAGTTTCCTCAGACCTTGGATATGTTGACTAACAAGTGTTGAAAAATGATCGTTGCTTTTTGTTTAACTAGAACTGGCACACATACTCGGATCAGTGATCAAGGCCACATCTGTAAGAGCCAGCATCTAACAGGATGGGACCCTGGCCGCTAAAAATACCCAGAAGGCCGTTCTCTCCAGTGCTGGATGGGTTTCTTGACATCTCCCAAAAACACAAAGAGCACAAAGAAATGATATATGACAAGACGGAGGTGCTCCTTTCTCTGGTAAATGTTGGATTTGAATGCCTGGCAGCTGTTCATGGTTGTTTTGGGATTATTGAGGAATATTTCTGACCTTTTAGGCGACTTCACTTCTTGACCTCAAAATAAAAGGTGTTGACAAAATCTGTCATTTCTCTAGCAGCACACAATCATGTCTGACAGGTGTTTTTCAAATACCCAGGTTGTATTTTCCAGCAGAGAGGTGAGTTTGATTTTATCTCAGATTTTACCACAGGGTTTCCCCCAAAAGTTCATGTTTTAGGCGTATTTATGTTCAGGGTCACTGGAACCAGCCCCGGTGGGGAGGTCAGCGGATCGTCACGAGGCCGACGCTGAGAAATGCAACGAGGAACATATGCGGCCAATTACAGACTATTTAAGGTTACTAATTAACCCAACATGAAAATTTTAAATAGTGTGGGGAAGCAGGAGCACCCCAGGGAACACCATCCAATAAACAAGGCAAAAACGGAAACAGAATAATAACCAAAGAAATCCCTCTGGAAATGGATACGACTGAAAATGAGAGAAGAAGAAGAAGCCAAACAGTTACTCAAAACGCTACATGAGAACACTAGAGAAGCTCAAAAAGACAGTAGGACAGGACGATGGAGAAAGATTGAGTGATATGTAACATTTATCTAACCAATATTAGTCAGTCCAATGAATGACCAATCTACCGTACGGTTGGACTTTTTCTTGTGGGTGGAACAATGTAAACATCACCGGTCAGACTTGTCAACTTGGAATACAAAAGACTAAAAATGTATCAGTTAGTCGTCAAAATATACAAAGTTTTCGGTTTGCTTGCAGCTGGAAGGAGTTTGTGTGCACCATCAAAAACGGCAATAGCTGTTGTTTTTTCAGTGGACTGCATCTTTTGTCTTTAATCAAGCAACGTTCTTAATTAGGGAAGTAACTCTCAAAAAAATAGTTCTTTTTTTTTTAAATAACGGCCAGTGAAGGACTCAACCTGTCGTTGTCGGTCAATAAATTCGTCAAATCTCCCAACCTCACTGTACAGTACAGTGCTTTACAAAAGTATTCCCAATCCTGGACTCCAGTCCTCGAGGGCTTGGAGTCCTGTAACTTTTTGATCTAAGTCCAACAAACCAGAATCAAAGAACTGAATTACTTCCTCGTCCATTCAAGCATAACCTAATTATGAGAGTCGGCTGTGTTGACAGAGAGACATCTGGGGTTGATGGATGTCGGCTCTCAGTTTGACATCTGTGTTCAAGATTCAAGATTAACAAATAGAAGGACCCACATGGTTTCCAACAAATTTCAACAAAGTAAAAACTAGAAAATTGTTTGCATTTATCTTCCAGAATTTACTTAAGAACTTTAACTGGGCCATTTTAACGCGTGTGCACTTTTGGTCTTAACCATTATGACTCTGTCTGTGTGTTTTTGGGTCGTTGTCCTGCCTCTAGCTAGTTTTCTTTCAGCATTGCTTTTATTCATCTCCTCTTTCCACTCACTAACCTATTTCTTTGTGACCTAGTGGAAAAGCAGCTAAACTGGGGCCATGAAGTTTGTTCAAAAGAAAAGAAAATTGAAACTGAAAAAAAAAACTTGATTCTGAAACATAGTTTTGAACATTTTTTTTCAGTTGCACATCTTTTTTTCAGTTTTAACTATTTTCAGTTTTATTTGGCCCCAATTTAGCTCCATACCATACTGCCACTGCAGAGTCTTTCCACAGGGACGGTGTGTTCGGGGTTAATATTCTGCTCAGCCCAGTGTTTTGCTTTATGGCCAAAAACTTCTGTTGTTTTCTTGTCCTTCTTCCACACATTTCTAGTGTTCCCAGTGCGACTGGCAGCGAACTTTAAACCAAATGCTCAAAGCTTTTGCTCACAAATGTCTTTCTTCTTGTGACTCTTTCATAAAAGCCAGACTGGTATGGATTTGTGGACTACATGAGTGCCATTGCAGAAAATTGATAGAGTAGCTTTTATGAAATTCTACATTGCACTGTATTGTTGTTCAGACGTTGTAGAATAATCGATGTTTGATTCAAAATAGGATTATAAGTCAAATCAAAAAAGTGGGTAATCGGGCAAAAAAATTCAGGATGACAAATTGACGTCATGGAGTCAGTGTGAATGCGTTCTATGACGCTGAATACATATTTCCTATTTCTGGGTTTCCCACTGAGGTCAACAAATAACTCTTGAGGTCAACATTCTGCTTCTAAGCTGTTTTTCATCATCTTTTCTAAATAGGAAGATGTGGTATGACCTGATTGACTGGCTGGAAGCACTTGAAGCTCTCTGCCTGTGGGAGGAGAGTCCAGTGAGTAAAAAGGAAATACGTTCATGGATATCACTGTACAGGTCATGACGTCAAGACTTTTGCTTGTGTGAATTACTAATAATTTGCTGTCACTTTTCTTTTTTTTTTAGTCATGTTGAGTGTTCATACTTTCTCTTCTCAAACTCAACCAGAAATGAGTGACACACTCACACACATTCACACTAAGCCGTGATTCTTTGTCCAGGCAGAAGCGACGGGTCACAGATGACGCCAAGGCCCAGCCTGTAATGCTCTGGGGGACTTTCTCCTCTCACAGATTGCTTCACTTTGACATTTTTCCCGCTGCGATCATGAAGAGGAGCCCACGTGGCTGCCAACTCAAACAGTGCTCACCGTCCAGGAGGACAGAGGCGGAACAGGACATGGAAAAAGGTGCTGATGGTAGTTGGTCCAAGTTCCACAGTTCTGGTTTTTCAGGCAAACAATTTGTTGGTCCTGTGATGCCCATAAATATTCAAGACAACAGTTATGTTTGAACAACAGTTTCAAGAACATAAATCATATTTTTAAGGTTTTATATATTTTATTCACAACATGATATTAGAGATTTATAACAATTTCAACCTTATTTTTAACTTGGAGAAGGTTTGCAGTGTTATAAAAAATAACACTGCACAATAAGTATTTGATATGTAGTTGATATTTTCAGAGTTTTCTCTCTTAAGAAAATGAAGAGGTCTGTAATTTTCATTCCAGCTATACCTCAATTGTGAGAAACAGTCTGGAGTAGTAAAATCACTAGGAGAGTCGCATGTGCCAATAATCCAGAAACCTTTGTTTACAATCACACAGTTCTGACATTTCCTGGTGACCTACCTGTGGCTAGCTGCACTAGCCTCTTCTTACGGAGCCACTATGGAGTTGCCCTGGTTGTGTGCTTCGGGTCATTTTCATCCAGCTATGACCCGTCTTCAGTGCTTACAGCAGGAGTTCACCAAGTCCAGCCCTCTAGAGCTTCTGCTCTGCAACCTTTAGATGCATCCCTGCTCTGACACACCTAGATCAAATGAATAGCTCTTTGCCAAACTTGATGGCATGCTGAACAGGGTTTACCTAAAAGTTGCAGGGCAGTAGCTCTTGAGAACTGGACTTGGATACCCCCTGCTTCATACTGAGCAAAGGAGGTTGTTGCCCAAAATCTTGCGATACATAACCCCGTCCATCGTCTCCTCAGTCCAGTGCCAACTGCAGTCATCCTGTCAACTTTGCAGAAAAAAAACACCCCAAGATAATCATGCTTCCAGCCCCATGCTTCATGTATGTGATGGTGTTTTAGGGATTCTGCTCATCCTTCTTCTTCCTCCAAACATGGTAAGTGAAAATTAAACCAAAACGTTCTGTTCTAGTTTCGTCTGACCACATGACCTTCTCTCATGTCTCGTCTGGCTCATCCAGATGATCACTGGCAAAGTCCAGATGTGTTTAATACTCCATGAGGCAAGTTCCTGGTTAGAGGAAGACAGTCAACTTCAGTCCATTTTCTAGTAATTGCATCAACATTTGTGCCCCATAACCTTTAATCCTGTAATGGAGCACCCTTTTTGTCACTTCCTATTGTATATATTTGCATTGATTTTCAGCAAGTGAGTCATATTTTTTCTAACGAAGCAAACCCACGTCACTACCGTCTATTAAGATGCCTCAAGGTTCTCTGAGAACCCAACTTCTGTAAATGTTTATCAAGACTGTCCCATATTACAAATAACACCACTCTAATGCATTTATCATGTGGAAGGTAAGTACGTCATTTGTTTCTGCTTTTTAAGTTCCTTGTGACGGTAGAATCCATATGAATATATTATGTTGGTTTTTGTTGGGGTTTTTTCTCAGTATCTGAGCCAAATGAAGTACAAATTGTGTTTCAGCATTTTGACATCATTGCTAAGTTTCAGATGCAGTAGTATTACGCATGCCATGTCTCTCTGCCTGGCAACCCAACAGACACGTAGGGGTTTGGGGTTTGATAGATCCCGATATTGGTGCAGGGAGCTCAGCTTGTTTGTTTCATACAGACTTTTTGGACAATTCTATGATCCCTGACTTCATGGAAACAGTTTAGCCCATTTCTGTTCCAACATCATTGTGCACAAAGGTCCATAAAAACATGGATGTGCAAGCTGGGTGTGTACTTGTCTGGCTGGTGTGGAGACCTGAACTCAGCTTGATAGAACACCTTTGGGATGAATTAGTGTGAAGACTGTAAGCCAGGTTTTCACATCCAACAGTGCCCGGCTTGCCAAATGTTCTGTGGAAAGCCTTCTCAGAAGAATGGCTGGAGAAGAATGGAGCCGCAAAAGGGGAAGTTGCCCAATACTTTTGTAATAAAGGTTTTATTGTTTTAACAATGAAATCCCTTCTTTTAATCTTAGCTCGCTCCTCCATTTCTCATGACGACAGGTTTTGCTATTTTAAGACAAAGCCGCCGAGTCTCCCAAAGATTCTTTTCAGGAACCAAAACCAACACTGATCTGTTTCTACTTCTGTTTGCAGTTCAAGTTTTAACATGTGTGACCTTGACCTTTTATCTCTGCAGCACAACAAAACGATGACTGCAGCAGAAATCTGAACTTTAGTCCTTCAAACTCAGACAGATCGCAATCCTACAAGAGGAAGGTCAATCTGTGCAGTTCAAACGTAGACTTTTACTTCAGCTGAAATAATTCCAAATGTGGTCTTATTTATCCATCCAGACATTCCAAACACTTGAATTTATCTTCCACTATAAAATAGGACTTTGGTTCAACTCCGTATTCAAGTGAATATGAAAATATATCTCAGCTTTGGCAGCAGTTCTTGAAAATATTATGACAAAGACATGCATCCTTTCCTTCGACATAACTAATGAATATACAGGCGTGTTCTCTTGGCACGTCCTCTTTTCAACAACAATTCCTCTGTAGCCTCCTGATAGGGAGAAAACTATAAACAGGATAAAATACGATCAGGATGAAGAGTGTTTAGCTGACTGGAGAGTTGGCCAAGTACATTCAACACTAGAGGTCCACATTTTACTGGAGCTGTCAGCGAGAAACACCTAATATTAGCACAGCTGCTGACTGGGATGAGGCTGCTGATCAGATTAACTGATTCACATTGGCTTTTTTTTTTATCCCTGGTAAAAAAAAATAAATAACTGAGATTAAAAAACTAATTGACTAGAATGAAGAACAACAAGATAACAACAAAGCAACAAGACTTAATCACGTCAGCCGGAGGATCTGTAAAACTGTTCAATGAAACCATCTCAGATTCATAAAACACAGATTCAGCGACTTCAACTGATCCAGAACGCAGCAGCAGCACGGCGTCTCACAGGAACCAGGAAGCATGACCATATAAAGCCAACTCTGGCATCTTTACACTGGCTGCTTGTTTTTTATCGAATAGATTTTAATATTCTTTTGTTATCTTATAAAGTTTTAAATGGGTTAGCCCCCCCTTATCTTTGTGACCTTTTAAATTTCAGGTCTGTGTCCAGAACCCATACGATCAAATAATCAGTTATTACTGACAGTTCCTCTGACTCGACTTCAGAGGAAAGGAGATCCAGCTTTTTCTGTTGCTGCTCCTGTTTTATGGAATAACTTACTTTTCCAGATTAGATCTGCCCACAGCCTGGATCATTTTAAATCACTTCTTAAAACTCATTTTTACTCTTTGGCATTTAATTGATGTATCATTCGTGTTGTCGTTCTTGTACAGTACTTTGGTGCAGTTTTATACCTGTTTTAAAGTGCTATATAAATAAATTTGACATTGACATTGACATCTGCTCAATCTGTACATCCTTCTGCAATGAGGAGCCGTCCTTCCCAGTCCTATCCTGACCTTTAGCACTCACAGGGACATGACAACCTGAGAGCAAAGGTTGGAACCACTTGAACATTGACTTACTTCGCAGTTAGAACCATATGTGAGACCAGGTAACCAAAGGAAAAGATAAAGATGGGCAAAAGAACACACAGAACAGAGGAAGATCGGAGAAGGACGTTATGGTGTGAGGTGTTTGGACACCAAAGAAGAACATTTACGAGATGCAGAACAAATGAACAGATGTTGAGTTCTTGATGCCGTCTGTCAAACATGGGGGAGGAAACGGGACGGTTTTCTCACTGACTGAAAGTAAATCAGACCAAACATTTTTGTTCTAGCTTAGGTTTGACCCAAGTCATACATTTTAGAAAACAGTTGTCCCTGGTATTGACCAAAGGTATGTAGGCCTTTGAATTTAATGAACGTCACAAAGAAAAAAAAATTCTAAAAAAAAAATGTTTTCACTAAGTTTACTGACATTTAGCAAACAGAAATTATTTTTGGTAATTCTAACTGAGCCAAAACAAGAACAGTTTGGTCTGATTTGACTTCAGATATTGAAGTCAATATCTGTCAATTGGTGCATTTTTATTTGGGATATGTAAATATCTGGTTTAAAAATATATTTATTTCTAAGTTTCAAATAAATATCAAACCAGAACATAGAATTTAATTCCAAATTGGCTAAATCTCAAAAGTTCTGTTAAAAATATATTAAAGCAACAATGAGCTCTAATTTGTTCTGTTTTTCATAAATCGTCTATTATATCAATACAAGATGTTTGTTCTTTGGTGAAAAGCAGAAATCCCGCCATGTCCATCACGACTTCAACATTCCTCCCATGTGATATCAGCCAGGTTTGGGTTGCTTGGCACATCCCAGATTCGAATTTTCGTCATTCCCGTTACAACAAAACCAGACTTATTGCACAAGATTTCCACTTCGTTATCCTCGCCAAATATTGTTGCTGCCACCCTTGAACCTGGCGGCCTGTCATTGTTTAAATACGCCCATTTTATCAGCGGCCAACAGACCCTGGTCCGGAAAAAGAAGGTGAATAGCGAGTTTCCACTCATGTTGGTTAATGTGACGTTTAGGAATCAGAAAAGTTGGGGCGCTGTGTAAATAAGAGGCAGGATTCCCGAGGGTACGCTGGACGAGAAAGAGCTGGGGACCCTGAAGATTAAAGGTTTCCTTGGGAGTTCAAAAACCGTTCAACTACAGGCCCAGTTGTGTTGATGTTTCTGTCCGTTGTTCTTATGGGAAAACAGGAACATATGAACAACTCCACCAGGAAAAGTTAATCAGAGTGCAAGTTAAACAAATATATTCATTGTGAATATATGAAACAAAGGGCTGTTATAACAAATACATTTTATTAAAAATGCATTTAATTCTTATTTTAAGCTCCCTAAAAAGTAATTTAATTAACCAACCTCTCACTTCTTTTGTTCATATAAGTTCTATCAATGTTTCTTTTTTTAAAACTAAACATTCTTGAATTTATCCATCCGTCCGTCCATTTTCTTCCGCTTCATCCAGGGTCGGGTCGCGGGGACAGCAGCTTCAGAAGGGAGGTCCAGACTTCCCTCTACCCAGCCACTTCTTCCAGCTCCTCCAGGAACCCCAAGGCGTTCTTGAATTGATATTTTTCATAAATTCTCAGCTTTGATGTTCAAAGGGTCAAATCTGATTTTCAAGCAGGATCCAGAATAGCTACTGATTAAGTTTTCTTAGAAGTGACAACTAAAAGAGCTACTTCTTCATGCCAATAGCAGGATTTTCCTCAAGCTGCTCTGCCTTCTGACAGTAATTTTATAAGAGGTTTGAAATTGAACTTCCTCTTTTATTTCTCATAATTGTATCCAAAATTGAGTTCGGGAGGCAGCAGGTCAAGGACAGGAACCCAGACATGACTCCCTCCATCAAATTTCTCCTCAAAATAAAGCTAAAGAAACTAATACTTCCCAGTGCTAACTCTGATTTCGAGCGGTGTTGTAGTTCTTACTCAGAAGTCTAACAGGAACGCATCACTTGTCACAGCAAACGCTCCGGTATTAGCTTTGTCTAAGAGAGAAACCTCACTGTAGAGTAGTTTTTACATCCAAATCCTTTAGATCTACAAAGCTAGCTAGATACAAAATCTTGTGACACAGACTTAGCATAACTAGCTTTACCTTTGCTAGCAGGTCTCAGTGGGTGAACACTTTCAAACATTGAGAGATCAAGGTGCAGCTATCCTGGCAAAAGTAGCTACACGTTTGTTTAAAATCTCACTGTATGGAAGTTTTTATAGTGGATGGTTTTGTGCCCTTAGCTACATAAAAGACATTTTCTTAAAATCTTGCTCTGCTAACTCAAGAAAACTAGCTAGCTATTTTCTAGCAGGTTTGCGAGGAGAGGAGTTTTCACATTGCAAGATTATAAACTAGGTAGAAATCTGCTAAAGTTTTGCCTACGTTTTTCTGTATGTTATGTCAGACTCTCTGAAAGACTTTAATAAAACATAAAACAATATTATATTCGCTGTAAGTCAATTTATTAAAAACAGTTGCTTAAGGGGTCTGAATACTTGTTACGTAGGCCCAAAGTTTCTAAGTTGGCAACATCGATTAAATGTTGTTGGATTCTGTTTTTGAACTCTGGAGAACCTGGAAAAAAGTTCCAGCCCTCCATGATGTAAAACATTGTTTCACTGTGTGGGAAACCGGGGATGTGACTTAAATCTATAGCGTGAGAGTGAGGGTCTGCCAGAAACCAGCTTCTGGCAGGACGAGAACCTAAGTTAGGAGGGTCAACTTTCCAAAAGAGAAGATGTTCCCACAGAATGACATTCTGTTGCTATTACTTCAGGGAGTTCAATCCATGACAATTCCATACGGCACAGGGACATTTTCCATTCAGGATCATCAGTTAAGATGTCCTCCCTCACCAAGGTCCTCATCTGTCTCTATAGCTGTAGAGCACGGCTTCAGAGAGAGAAGTGCAGGATGTGTGGGAATCGTTCTCTTGACCCCCCTACATCCAACATCTCTGGATGCCCTGCAGTGTGGAAAATACACGGATCACATGTAAAGTGTCAGAGTTTAAATTCATCCGTCTCATTTCCAGTCCTTCCATCCAGGCATGTAGATGTTTCAGGATTGAAGAGAATAGAACAGTTTCCCAAAAATAGCTATAGGTCAGGGAAGGATGGAAATTAGTTAAAAAAAAAAAACAAATAAAAACAGCAAAAGTAATAAGCAGTGGAAGTGGGAAATGGATGCACTGCTCCAAGAATTACAGAGCACTCCTGCAAAAACAAGATACACATTGTCTCGGGTTTATTTTCTGTTCAAATCTTTAGTTTTTTTTATCTTCCTGAACTGCAGACTTCTCGCTAATATTGTCTTTTTAACAATATCGCGGTAGAACGATTACCTAACTTAATCTTATCAGAGCTGCACTGACTTCTGCTTTCCTGCTGTGCAAAAAAAAAATAAAAATTACACACCCTAAACACGTGCAGGACTCGGTGAAGAACACGAACAACTGGAGAGGAAAAAGAAATAAATTAATGTGTGGACGAGAACACCGGCAGCCATTTTTCAAACGTCCAGGCAGAGCATTGTTGCTCTCGAGGTCGAGGGAAGTTCAGAAAAGTTCTGCTTGTGTGCCAAGTTGGCCTGCGCTCTACGGCAGAGCCGTTTACTACTGCAGGAGGGAACGCACAAACCGTGTTCCTGTGCCTTCCGTCTTGCATTCATGCGTTGCTGATCAGCGGCGGCACAGGTAGGACCGGAATGAGCAGGGAGGAAACCTGGGAGGGAAACCGTTTGAATGGGCCCTGAAGTAACGAGCAACAGGGGAGGCAGAGGCAGCGGCGCGTCCAACACGATAACGCCATTCCTTCTTGTCGATGAGCCAAGACGACAACTTTTGGGAGGTCAAGGAAAAATCATTGTTACAATTTTGTTCAGCCACAAGTTACTAAAAATAATAGTATGCACATAAAATTACCTTTCAGTGAAACTTTTAGAATCATGTCGTATTTCTTGGTGTTTAGGTTTTGGTTGTTGGTTGTGTGAATTTCATTTATGTTTATCAGTCTGGACATATTCTGTTGATTAAATAATGTTTATTGCATTCTGTTACCAGATTAGTTTGTTTCTTTGTTTAGTTTCCGTGTTGCCTTGTATTCTGCTTTTTGTTAGCCTGGCATCTTAGTTTTATCCCAGGCTACTTCTCTTTTGGTTTATCCTTCTAAATAAATTAGTTTAATGGAAACACAGCAATTATAATATATATATATATATATATATTTTTTTTTTTGTTGTTTTTTTTGTTTTGTTTTTTTTTGATCAAATGTTTTGGCAGTAGGATGAGGCAGGGCTTTTTTTTGGATGCATCAACATTGGTTTATTTTGCAAAACTGCAATGGAAAGACTTCTTTCGCATCATACGAGTCGCATCATCAACAACCGGATGTTGTCACTGGTGCAAACCACAAAGAAGAAGACAGGAAGAGGTTGGAGGATGATGGGATAAGTCGTGTTTTTTAGAGACCTTTCCTGTGAATAAACGTATTCATATGATTTTAATTGTGTTTTTATTCAAAGGAAACACTTCAGTTGCAAAATTGTGTTTTTTCGACATTGGCAAAACATCAATGTTTTGCATGCATTTGTGATGGAAACGCAGCTTGTGATACAAGTAGAATGCAATATTGTGTTTGTAAATATGTTATTATACTGAATGTTCAGAACATTTTGAAACTTTCCACTTTTTTTTAAGTAAATCTCACACAATGGCTGCAGGGACTGCTGTATCCTCAGCACTGCCGTCCATCTCTTGTCACCTCACGCCGGTGACAACATGAAGTGTGTGTTGAGTGTTTCACTGCAGTATTCAGCCTCCTGTTTACCTTGTTTCCTTATTACATAAAGGACAATGGCAGGAAATGTAGCCAACGGTGATGTGCCAATAAATCGACCGTTGCCAGGTCCACAGTTGACATGACATCTAATCAAAACGTGAAACAAAATGCGGCTGAATTGATGCGGCGATCGGACCCGGACACTGTGGCTCTTCTGTTTGGCTCGACTCAGCTGAGTGTGAAAAACGAGCCGAGGAGAATCTGACTCTGTTTGCGAGAGCAGGCCTGTTCGGATGAGGAGATTCCAGCAAATTAAATGTGGAATGAAGCAGGCTGGCTGCAGGACTGCGGAAAACAGAGCGCTGACACGAGCTTCATCCAGTCACTGTCCTCCATGTTTCATCAGTTCTGTAAGGACAGAAGTGAGCTTGTCCTTGCATAACGAGCCCGATTTTATATTTTAGAAAGTTAGTGCCTGCAAAAGACATTTTATAAACATTTCTTTAGTGATAGACCAACACAAACTATAGCGAAGATCTAAAGAACTAACACTGCTTCCAGTCAGATGAAACATGATGAGCTAAGGCTGTACTGATATGGCCGATGCTGTTATCTGATATTAATACTGCTGTTATGACTGGTAACTCATAATTATCAAACTTACTATATACATTATATGAAACAACCTCTTTACACCTCTTGGGTGTAAAGATAATGGATGGATGGACGGACGGACGGATGGATGGATGGACGGACATTTAGTTACAATTTGAACTCTTTGAAAAAACACACAGCTGACATTGTCTCTCTGCTTTAGATAAACACCCAGTAGTCCTGCACTCCATCACTGTCACATGACCAAAACCCAATAGAAGCACAAACAGCAACAATATGGAAATAAACATTAATATCTGACCAGTTTTAGTTATCGGATGTGTTGTCCAGGCACACGGTACAAATTTATAACACAATCAAGTAAATATCTTACATTCAGTTGTTATAAAAATGCTTTATGAAATATGACTTAAAAGAAACATAATTTTGTAATTTTAATGCCTTGAAATTGGGTCTCCGTCTCTTTAAGAATCTCCTGACTTGGGAAAGTCATCCCAACATGGCTCCTCTATTAAACCTTTAGCAACATTTTTACCAGCGTTGCACTGAGAAGTAGCTCCTATAATGAAATCATCAGATGTGCAGTTCCACCAGGTGTTTGCTAATTACTGCTGACTAGTCTGAAGGAGTCACAGAGGAGGGCTGCTCTGTAACGAAGCTCAGAAACTGCAGCTCTGAGGAGGAGCTTTGCCCTCGAGGGCGGAGCTAGGTCCATCCAGGCGTTTTGCACAGCTAAATGGTTGCAATGGGAGACTAAAGGATTTCTCACACATGCATGAAAAATTAATATGACTTCATAAGGGAAGGTTAATTGTTGAAAATCTTTCAACACCGAAATATTTCTGTTCATAAGTATCCTTTGTTTGTTCATGTTTTTTGGAAATATCTCAGAATGTTCAATGTCAGTGGAAGGAGAATTTTATTCCTAATATTTTGCGTTCAACATTTCCCAAAACTGCCCTGGAAACACTTTTATTTTCCACAATGATTTATCTTCTAATGTGTTTCCAGCACAAGCAGAGCAGACCGGTAATAAAACAACGAAGCTTCGTGTTTACATTGATAAGAGTTTAAGATTAAGACTTATTTTTTTCTTGTTCTTTGTGTTTTTTGCTTGTTTAACCTGAAAGCTTCACACAAACGTCCTGTAGGGAGTGTGTTTCCTGCCATTGAGCGTTTGGCGCTACCTTTCCCCTCCGTGTACCTCGGCTCAGGACGAGCAGAGCCGTTATCTGTCTCAGTGGAACAAGAGAACCTCACAGGTCAACGGGGCTCAGAGGAGGACGGCAGGACGCTGCGCTGCCAGACTGAGGTGGGGCCCACTTCACAACTCAATAACTCCCTTTAAAGCACTGATGTGTTTAAAATTGTCAGTGACACTTCACCGTTTTCCTTCTCTGATGAACTGCTTCTTTTAAACATTAGCTTTTTATATATATTCTGTCTTTCTATTTTTTTTCTTCCCAAAGTCTTTGTAGTTCTTTGAATCGTGAACCTGAAACGGTCGACTGATGTGATTAGGACTGCATTAGATTACCAACTGGATCTGAATCTAACTGGGTTGTTCTGGAATTCATTTGATCATTTTGAATTTGAGCTGAAGTTTTGTTTTGCTAAGTGACTTGAGATTTCATTTGCTGTAAACTGATGTTCCATGAACTAAACAGATTAAAATTAACTCAAGGAATGAACCAGAGTTGCCCTTGAACACACCTTTTTTTATTATGATGATTTTAATCTGGATTTTCAGATATTTTACAAAGTTTTTTGTTGTAATGGTTGCTCACTAATACATGTGATCTACAGCAAGATCACAGTAAGCCAAGCAGCGCTCTACCTTAGACATGATCAGGGCTGTAACGATTCACCGAATAATCCCACAACCTCAACTTTTAAATTCCTCGAGGCAAATTATCTGCCTGGAGGCTTACTGTAGTTAAACTCAGTTTTACTATTTAGTGCACTGCAAACAGGAACTTATTTGTGGAACAGAACCTGTCCACCAACCTTATCTAGAACTACAATGTTTTATAAATCAGTCACTGTTCCGTTATGCCCCGAGTTTCAAACTCATTTTCGTTTTGGGCCAAATCCAGATCATGAACGCTCTTACAGGGCCGGTTCTACCATGGCGTATTGATTTTTTACCAGTTTAAGTAGCTACTGCAGAACAGGGCAATTTTTCAATCCATTACTAAATTTATTGTCAGAATGATCGATACATTACTCTATTAGGCTACTAAAATACTCGTTTATAAGAGCCCTGGACATAATTTTGTCATATTGCTTTTTCTTTTAATAATCTCCTTGTTAGTGTACAATCACAGCTGAAATGAGTTTAATCCTGTTATCAATGTAATTCAGACAAACAAATTTGTTTCTCATTTAAAAAAAAAGTACATTAATTTTACTTAAAAACTACATGACACAAGTTGAGGTATGTATTTGAAGTATGTATTTGAATATTAGGAGTGAAAGCATTAGCAATGTTTTTGTCATTCTCTGCAAAGGGGCCCACGCGTCTCTTCATGTCACTTTGGGTGTTTACATAGAGAATAATCACTTCCTATGGGCACTTTGGAACGAGCGCTCTAGTGTTGTTACTCATTCCATCAGAGCTCGCTCAGTTTCCCTGGGTGCGGTTGAATCTGGATGGCAGACAAACCAAAAGGGTCTGACATGGGTGTAGGTGCGTGAGGTCACATGTGAGTTATCCCTGCTGTCATGGAAACACAACTTTTCCTGCTCTACTGATGAAAGCCATTTGACTCCGTGCGACGCACAGACGACCGTCATCACACTGAAAAACTGTAAAAAGTTTTCTGAGAACAAAAACAAAGTCTGCCGTGAGTTTAACAGGCTGAGCCTGATTTTAGAATAGAAAATAAAGAGCATCTAATAGATAAATAGAAACCCTGACTCTTGTTTCAATCCACTTTAATAAAACTCAAGTGAAGGACACTGAAGATCAGAAGGTATACTCTAGTGATGAAATATTCAGTGAACCTTAAAACATCTGAACGAAGGCGGCGCCACAGTGAGAGAGGAACGGAGGCACAAACGGATCTGGACATGGAAAACCAACATCTATGGGTCAATGTCAATAAATTACAACATGGTTGTTTTGAGGTTTCTGGCTTAGACTTGATGAAAACCCCAAATTCTGTTCCTCAGAAAATAAGAATATTACATTCAGATCAGCAACAACAGAGTTTTCATCAAGAAATGTGGGTCAACTAAAAAGTATGTCCATGTCCTGCACATTGTATGTAGTCAATACTTTGTCAATATTCCTCGACAAACTTTATAGATTTTCCGTGGCGTTCAGGTCAGGCACAGGAATATCTGTGTTGGTACGTTTTTGGCATCAGCTGCAAAATCCGACTCCAGTCCACATCTTGTTATTCTCTCCCAAACTCTTTAGTGGACTTTGTTTCACTCTTGTGGCTTCAATTATCACTGTGGCTTAGTTCACCATTTTCCTTCCATAGATATGCTTGGATACTTGGAACAGCCGGCTGCCATGGCAATGTCCTTTTGTGGCCCACCATGTTTGTGGATACCAATACAGAAGGATTTCTGGTACAAAGATCTGTTGAGAGGTTAGTTCAGGGACATTAGACCCGGAATACAAATAAACACCAACTCCTGAGGACCGGAGTGCCATGCTGTGAAGAAGATAAAAACTCCTGCAGTATCCTGAACCAACCCAAAGGCAAAGGTAATCCGAAATGTTCAACCTTAAGGGAGAAGGCACATATCAACTCTGCAATGATGTCATTAATATTTTTTTAGTAACGAGTCAATTGTAAGAGCTGGCAGTCTGTGGCGTATTCGTAGATTTGCAGCAAACACTTTTTACAAGGTAAGATTAACATTCAAATACCTCAGAAGTAAGTAACATGCAATCAGATTTTGCATATGGAGAAGGTACGCATGATGGAGAGAATACTCCATCATGTAGCCCACAAGGTACACAAAATAAAACTAGTAAGCACCTTTTGTACGCTTTTAGGTCTCCACCGTTGTAAGGAGAAATGCCGTTTATGACAAACTGCTATATTACTTATTCAACATAAGCCTGCTCTACTGATTCTGGAGGTGCTGGATGGATTAGAGCACATGGAGATTGAAGTCAAATTGTATGAAATGTTGATCATCCACAGATGTACGGGAAGTGTTGAAGGTAAACATTAGAAAAAAAGAGAATAAACGTTTGGAACTAAAGTAATAAAACTTAATCGAGCAATCCTTATCATTTAGGTTGTAGGTGTATGCGTTCAGGCCTTGCAGATCCTGTCGGCAACAGACACACAAAGTGATTATGGTGCAGCTATGAAATGTCTCTCCAGGAACAGGTCAGAAGATGAGAGGAAACAGAAGAGTACAAAGGTGTTTGCATAATGCTGAGCTCGCTCAGTGGTATTCCATGTTATTGTGCTCTTTTCCTGCTCACTACCAACAGGATGAGGTGGACACCCAGAGCCAGTAGCCGGTCGGCAGCCTCTACGCTCCACACAGAGCAGGGAAGCAGAGAGGCCCCCCTCAGCGATCAGCCACAGAAAGGCAGTTTTAACCAGAGCAGAGCTTTAATGAAAGACCTAAACCTTTTCATTTCCTATTGGACTTGGTAAAACAAAAAGAAAAGTGGAATGAAGGATGAAGGAGCAGGCTTTGATTTAAAGGAAACATACTTTTTTGTGCTGCTGACTCAGTCACCCTCAACACGGAAACACTGATGGTGCTGGGCTTTCTTGGACTTTATTACCAATTTACCAGAAATCTTTCTCTCTTCGTGATGTCCCCACCCATCCCCAATACAGTAATCCTGGCAAAAGTATGAATGTCAATTGCTCATTATAAAAACCTTGATTATTTCTTGTTTGAACAGCGTGAACAAAGAATGTCCTTTCTTACGCCCCGTCCACTCCCTTCCCTTCACTTCCATCCCACCACATCCTCCAACGCCGTGGCTTTGGTGCCAACACCTCTGTGGGGGAACCACCTCCTTTCTCTATCACAATTTGTTGATATTACAGTGATAAAGCAGCTTTGTGGGTGTATAACAAATTACAGCCTTATTGTGCTTCATCCTGTCCTTGTGCGGACGGATTTCATCCATCTCTGAGTCGCTCCGAGAGGAAATCTATAAGGCCCAACAGTAGATTGTTCTACCGATCCATCGCCTAAAACGGAGAAATGGAAATGTAGTTTACCGACATGTTTATGGAAAGTTGTCATGGCAGGTTTCTACATCCTGCGGGGGGTGAAGGAAATCTATTCAAACTCCTGATTCCAAACTTCCTCTTCGGAGCCTTAGTGCTTCCCTCCTGCCCCGAGGAAAAAGACTAATACGCTAAATGCTTTACGAGTGATTACTGATTTACACAGACTATAAATATGTCTGTTGTACCTACTTCAGTAGCTATTCTAGGAGCATTACCTTAGGATGTTTGTCCATCTGACTCAGGGTCTCTCCTGGAACTAGGTTGTGTTGCATTTATTGTAACGGATGTTTCTGTCATTATACAGGTATCAGAAATACCAGACATCATATTCTTTCAAAGCCATAATTAGCTGCCTTAGTGGTTACTCAGAGGAAGGGTGAAGAGTTCAGTATATAAACGTCTGACGGTCAGTTATGGAGCGGCATTGAAGACGATGCGTTTCATCAATTTCCACCTCTCAATAGTTTTAAAAGTATCCTGGCAGACTCACAGTCAGCTGATGACGTGTTCTGATGTAGACCGAAGGTCTAGTCAAAGTAACTCCACATAGTAACAGGAACGTTGACTGGCAGAACAAAAATAGCCCCATTGATAGCAGTGGTTTCTTGTGAAATAGCAGACTGCTAATGTCTGAGAGTATTGGAGTTCACAGACATGAACACTTTCAGTATGAATTGCTTCATTTTACTTTTGCTGTTCAACACAGTCAGTGTACATCTGACTAACTGGTTAGCTTCCATCACGCAGGAGAGGTATTTACATTTTCATCCAGATGTCAGCGATATCACATCCGTATCCATAGGGACCTATCATTTAAAACTTCTTCAGACAAAAAACCCTTTAAGCTGCTGGTTGTCAAAGCAGGAAACAAATGTCCCCCTGATACGGTTGATATCGGATATCAAATGACAAAAACTGCAAATGTTCAAAATAGGAAAATGACGAGAAAAGTCCCTTTGGTCAGAGACAACATACTGTTTCTACCCTAACAGTTAGAGACAAGAAATACAACATTTTGAAGATTTTTCTTTTCTCTTTTTTATTTTTTTACTGAAAAATGGCTACTGGGATCATTTAGGCATCAATGCAAGCTGGACCCAAATCATTCATTTTATCCTATGTGTTTGGTGATTAGAGTGGAATGCAACTCAGACATGTTTACAGCCAGTTTCCAACAGAGGTCATCCTTGGACAAAGAAAATCAATTGCTGGTCATTTCAGTCTTTTGCCGTTTAGTGCCCAATTTTTTGAAGCTGTTTTTGTGCAGGGGAGGAACATTTGTCACCCATTTGACAACCGATAAGAATAGTACCGATCTATGTTTTACTCAGTTTCAAAGTAAAGAAATCAGGTTTTGTGACTCCAATAAATGACATCTAGATTTGCAACAATGGCATCCATAGACTGGTTCAAATATCAAAATCCTCATATCTCACATTTTCCCTGCCAATACCCAACACCAGAAACCTTTATGACGTCCAAACACTGCTGGGAAAATGTTCTGTGGACTGGAAAAACAAAACTAAAACATTTCAGATGGTTCATGTCCTGTTTCGTGGAGCGTAAAACTTCCAAAACATTTCGAACATGATACCAACAATCCAACATGGTGGGGGGACTGAGATGAGATGAAGCTGCTTCGCTGGGGCAGGAACCTGGACAACATGACACAGATAGACACGCCTCTGAACAAAAATACATTCTGGTTTTCATCAAACTACAAAATATAAAGTTTGCTGTTAGGGTAAAATATTTTTAAGTTGAGATACATTTGATCTGTCGTATCAAAGATTCAATAAAAGGTTAAATTATAAACATGTAAACAAACATGTTTCATTTAGTGAGTAGACATATAAAACTATTTAGTTATTTTTCATACTGTACATGAATAATTGGGAACTTTCAGAAACATGTGTCTTTGAGTTTTTATTCACGTCATCTCCTTCTAATCAGATCCAAACTCAGTCTTCTTCAGCCTCAAGGTGCTCAGAGACACTGACCTGGTTCAGCCTCTGGATCGTGTTTTCCTTTTAATTTGAATGAGAGTGGGATATTTCCCAAATTCCGAAGAACTAATAATCTGGTATTTCTGGGTGATTCCCCTCTCATGAGACTTCAGCTTTTGATCACAGTGCAGGTCGCAGCTGGAGGGCGGTTCTGGTAAAAACTAATTATTTGTCATCTCAGTAAATATTCGTGTGCGTACATCTGGTGGTGAGAAAATGTGTAGCCATATGAGTTTGTGTATGCGTGTGTTTGTGTGTGGTGGTTGTGATGGGCAACTTTTCTTCCGAGATAAGGGCAGAATGGGGGTTGAGCAATCTGACCACGACTCCTCTCTCTCTCTCTCTCTCTCTGGGCTGAACGGGACTTCCTTCCTGACCAGCGCAAAAACAAAAACCGCGAGGAATGTATAAATGGGACTCTTGTTTGAGCTTCGGATCATCGATTGGAACCGTTCGATACAACCGGGGGTCCTAATTAGAAGTCGCCCTCACTCCGCCGGCATGAATCTCGTGACTCCGGCTCTGATTTTCTGTGCGCTGTTCCTGCAGGAAGCTGCCGCCTCTCAGCGCGCCAGCTGCTCCGGGGGTCTCTGCTGCTTCCAGCACTCCGCGGACTTTGAAGCTGCGCAGAAAGCCTGCGAAGAGTCGAACGGACAGTTGATCGGATCCGGCTCTGACGAGCAGATGGACGTGTTGAAGCGTCTGGTGAGAACGTTCACGGGGAGGTTCTGGTTGCGCGGTGGTACAAACTGCACCGCCGTCTCCGTGGGGAGCGGGTCCGGAGTCTCGTTAGGGCCGGAGCCGTGCCGAAACACCCTGGACGGCTTCTTGTGTCTGTATGAATCCTCTTCGGTTTGCGGAGCCGTTCTGAGCAGCGGAGGCACGTCGGTTACGTACAGAACATTAACGGGCTTTGACGTGTTGGAGTCTGAGACGTTTCCTCCGGGGACCCTGGCCCTGGTGGGACGGTCCGGCGCTCAGTACCCGGACTCCAAGCACCTGTGCATGTCCACATGGTTACAGTCTCCGTGGTCCTGCGAGGTCTTCCAGGGCGGCTGCGATCACGGCTGCAACAAAACCTCCAACACCTGTACGTGTCCGGTCGCGCGTTCTCTCCATCACAACAACATCTCCTGCACGGAGCCCACGGCTACCAGACCCCAGGTTCAAGCCAGGCGCTGCCCCGAGGGCTACAAGCCGGCGGCGGACGGCAGACGCTGCGAGGACGTGGATGAGTGCGCGGAGACGATGGATCTCTGCACAGGTGAGGGCGAGGAGTGCGTCAACCTGGACGGGAGGTACGAGTGCAGGTGCGCGGACGACTTTGTGGAGGAGGACGGCGCCTGCGTCAACACGTCGATCTGCATGTTATGCGAGCACATGAAGTGCGAGAAGGTCAGCGGGGTGTACCAATGCGCGTGCAAGAAGGGATACCGGGTGTCCCTCAAAAACCCCACCGAGTGCGAGCAGGACTGCAGCCAGAGGGAGTGTCCTGCGATCTGCAACAACAATCTGGCGCTGGAGAAGAAGGACATGCAACAGTGCTACTGCCCCCAGGGCTTCATCCTGGACCTCTGGGAGGGCTCCGCCACCTGCTATGACATCGACGAGTGCGAATCCCAGGCGCTCTGCGACCACGAGTGTGAGAACCTGCCCGGTGGGTTCAGGTGTGTGTGCAGGAATGGCTACCGGCTGCAGGGGACCGACAAGTGTGTCCGTCTGCAGAAGGAAGGGGAGGAGGAGAACGCATCTGGGTCGCCTCCTGATCTTGCCAGCACGCCGGTCAGCCTCCAACCGGCCGCCCTGCCATCTTACATCAAGACCGGCAGCGTCCTGGGCATCACCGTGTTCCTGGTGCTGTGCGCGGTTCTGCTGGCGTGCGTGGTGAGACAGGCGTTTAGACGCTGCGCATCGCTGAACCTGAACTCCATAAAACACCCGGACATCGATATTTTCTACCTGCAGCAGGTCACAACGGAGACCTACAAGAGATTATCGTTCGATAAGCAGTTTAAAAACGACTCGTAAAGAGTCTGACGGGCGGGCTCACCTGGAGAGCGATGCACCGATCAGATACCGATGCAACGGTCGATATCGATCGTTTCGATTTTTCTCTCAAAACATAAAACCCAACTGTGCTTCAGGTACAATGATAAGGGTAGCGTTGCATTCAACAAAAATAGGAAGGAATTACAAAACTCAAAGGCATAAAACTTGATTTTTATTTTTAAAATGTGTTTATGGACCAAAAACACCCCCGCCCCCTTTTTTTATTATTATTTTTTATTATTTTATCTGTGAAGCATTTGATGTTAAGAATTACAGCCTTTTATTAGTTAGAGAAAATCGGTGTATTTTGATCGGGCTGATCGGTGCATCCAAGTTTGTCCTTGGAGACAGAAAATATCCTGAGGTCACGTTACATTTGAAAAATTTAAGTCAAACTATTAGTGAAGTGAGAAGTGAAAACAGCTTTAAGATTTCTGTATTTGGCTTTTTGAACAGAATTAAAACTAATTCTGTTCCATAAAAAATTTTTTTAGTTAGATCCGTTTCCAGCTCTAGTCAGGTACTATACAGTTGGCGCAAGCTGCAGTTTCCAACATTTCCTAACTATGCAACATTCTATGCACGTCTTTGCTGCATTTCTGACGTTTATTCTGTTTTAATTGTCTGACGAAGTTGCATTTAATGTAAAGCTAAAAACAGATCGACACTGGATGTGACTGAAAAAGAAAAAGAAATGAGCTGCCTGATTTGTGGACCTTTGACACAAACAGATCTCATCATTGGGAGAGAACCGCAGCGTGTAAATAGGGCGGACTGATGACTCGTGAGTCATAAATATAAAGTGCTATTTATGTAAACAGTTAAATGAAAGCTGGACTTCAGGTTTTTAATAACCTGAATTGTGTAAAAAAAAAAAAAAAAAAAAGACTGTGTGACAAACGAACTGTGAAATGAGTGTCACTGCCGAGTAAACCACTTAGCGTTAGCATGGTCTGTACACTGCTACTATTAACCTAACTGTACCAGGCTGATTCTCACCGGTCAGTTTCATGTGAATGTAAAACTGTGCTGCTATTACATGTATTACAGCTGCAAACATCTGTATAAAATCATGGTTTACTGTGTATTTGTTTTCTAGTTTATGCTGCCAAAGCAGATGAGTTAATAGTTTGCTGTCGTCCAAACGAATATTTGGACAACAGCAAAAAAATTCCCCAGTTATTCTTATGATTTATTTTTTTCTTTTGCATTAATTAGGTCATTTCTACTTCCATAGAAAAAGTCTCATTACGTTCAGCACCATGGAGCCAGATTGTTTCCTGTTTGAAGGTCTTCATTAAGCTTATTTTCCTACTTGCTCTTAGATGATTTATTGAACGTAACATTTTCAGTATGAGTATTTTTTACCACTAAAATTGTTTGTAAATCAATAAATAAAAAAAGATGCAAAGTTCCCAGAAGTATATATGTGTCTCTTCAAAACAATAAAAGATGGGGGAAAAAAACTGCAGCAGATTGAAGTGTTTTTACAAAACAGGATATGAAACCAACAAAGACCTGACATAGTTGATCGTTTGTCATTTTTTTCTTCTTTTTTTCCTAGTTTAATGAAAAAAACTAAAGAAAATGTTTTATTTTGTATTCAAAAGAAGTTTCTTATTTTGTTTTAAGATAGAATAATTCAAGCCCGCATTACAGGACCGTAAAAAAGAAGAAAGTTCTCAATTTGATTAGGGGGAAAATGGACTCAAATTAGGTTCTATCAATTCAACTAGTTGACCAATTATTCGACCAGCATACTTTCAACAATTCAGTTTTATTTAAAATAAACGTATAAAGGAAATGAAGTGACAACAACTTTTTACACTATATATTCAACAGATCGTATTTACTTCTCATCATGAAATACTGCGATTCAAACACAAATGAACGGATTACTTGGAGTAGGCTATGGCAAGCAGTTTTGGAAATATTCAATAACCTCCCCTCCGTTCTGGTCACAACTAAACTCCACTACTTTCACTTTTGCTCAAACCAGTTCAACAAAAAGAAATTCTTCTCAGCAACTCGTTTCACGAACTGCTGGCACTTTAGCCTAGCGGCTAAAAGTCCAACTAGCAAAAGTGCTGCAGTAAGTATCTCAACAAGTTTGCTTTTTTTGTTAACAATACCAAACAACTGACACACTTGTTAAGTAGTAACCCTTAAATGTGTGCACTAGTTCACTGTGAGCTGTAAATTCAACTAGTTGACAAATTAAAGCGTTTAGGATTTTACCAGTTAGACAAACTAATTAGCCTCTCAGATCAAATAGTGATTTGAATGGTCCTAGTTAACTAGAGTCAACAAGTGCAGATATTTAATGGTCACTTGGAAATTTTTGGGCCAAGTCTGTAATGATTAGTTTATATATAATATTTTAAAGCCAAAGCTTTGACTAGAGGGGTCTGGTCATAGACAAGTGTGTCAAAAATGTTACTAAAATGGACAGCTTCAGTACTTTTTGGTTTTTACTCTGACTAGTAGAAAAAGAGTGTGATTGGTTAATAAAAATGTAGTGTTTTTGTTGTGGGTTTTTTTGTTGTTGTTTTTTGCTAGTGCAGGAAAACATTGTACTAGTGTGAGTAAATGTAGCAGTGCAGAGTAGTAGCAGATGGCTTGGCTAAAATGGTGGCTGAAAGGATGTTGAATATTTTAGTCCAACTTCTTGCCTGGTCAAAACTGGTCATCTAGTGAAGAAACCAACAGCAGAACCGACTGCTAGTTAACTTTCTGATTAGCAATTTCTCTTGTAAAGACTATAAAGTTTACTAAATATGCATTGTAGGGTTGAGTAGTAATCCAGCTGAACTGTTGGGTCACACCAACTTTAAGAAATACTTTTAAGTTGGTAAGTGAATTATGTGGACGAGTTAACATGTTAGGTCAACAACTTACTTGTGGTGCTTAAAATATTTAATAATGAAATAACTAGGACAAATATCTACCTAGTAAGGTTTAATCACAAACCTTACTGTGAGTAAGAAGGCCACAATGCTGACAGTTCTCCAGAATATCAAATATTTACACAAACTGCTTGCCATACTGGATAGTCACGCTGGCCGGGGCTGAGTTGGGAGGGGCTACGAGGACATATAAGGGTCTTTCGGGGAAAAAACAGTTATGCGTAAGCCCGTACACGCCGTGCGTAAGTGTGGATGTGAAGTGGAAGGGCAGCGAGCTGTCCGGCAGTTCGTTACTCAGAGCGCCTTCCTTCCTCCGCCGGGCCCTAACATGGAGCTTGGGGCTTATAAATACCACCTAAATAGTTCTCCAAACAATCAAGTCAAAGGGTTACCGGATCGCGCAAGAACTTAAACGGGGCACAGCTGAGATCCAAACATGAACGTCGCAGCGGGGTTGTTTGTGCCGATGCTTGTTTTCCTCCTGGGAAAAGCTGCGGGAGCAGAGCGGACCAGCAGCTACTGCATCGGGAATGTTTGCTTCACCCTGTTCCGGGACCCCAGCACTTTCAGCTCTGCGCAGCAGCTCTGCAGAGACCAGGACAGTCACCTGATGACGGTGCGGACCTCTGTGTCCAGCGACGTGCTCTCCGTCCTGCTGGGAAACCTGACCGGCAGCTTCTGGATCGGCTTGCACCGCCTGAGCGGCTGTCCGGACCCGTCAGAGGAGCTCCGAGGCTTCCAGTGGGTAACCAAGGACACCGAGAGCGACTTTGTCAACTGGGAGTCGGACCCCGACGACAGCTGCGCCGCCGCCCGCTGCGTGTCCGTGAACGGAGATGAGAACTTTAAATGGAGGCAGACGCCGTGCGACCAGCCCGCAGCGGGCTTTCTCTGCGAGAACAGCTTCACCGACCCCTGCACTAACCTGCCGCACGCAGCGGAGCAGTCTGTGCGCTACTGGACTCCCTACGGGTTAGAGGTGGAGGACGTTCAGTCCTCCACGCTGCCGAGTGGAAGCGTCGCCACCCTTTCCCCGTCCAAGACCAAATACATCTGCGGCACCTCCAAGAAGTGGCTGCGGGCTCCTTGGAACTGCGAGATAAACGAAGGCGGGTGTGAATACAAATGCGCCGTGGACCCCAGCAACACCCCCATCTGCTACTGCCCGCCGGGCAAGACCGTGAGCCCGGCCAACGGAATCTCGTGCCAGGCGGAGGGCACGGACGACCCATGTGCGGCGTTGCACTGCCAGCAGACCTGCTACGAGGCCGGAGGCCGGCATCAGTGCGGCTGCGGCCACGGCCTGCAGCTGGCCGCGGACGGCAGGACCTGCGTGGACTTCGACGAGTGCGCGGACGAGCGCCAGTGTCCCGAGGAGAACTTCAAGTGCGTGAATACGCCGCGCGGCTACACGTGCGTCTGCGAGAGCGGTTACAGGTTGGTAGGCGGCGCGTGCGTTGACACGGACGAGTGCACGCTCGCGCCGTGCGAGCACGAGTGCGCCAACTCTCTTGGAAGCTACGTGTGCTCGTGCTTTAAGGGGTACAGGGTGGACGAGAAGGATCCGCATAAATGCAGGCGGCACTGCGGGGAGCAGGAGTGCCCCGCGGAGTGCGACCCCAACTACAACTTCCAGTGCTTCTGCCCGGACGGCTACTTGTTGGAGGAAAGGGGGGGCTCCAGCTTCTGCATAGACTTGAACGAGTGCGAATCTAATTACTGCGAACAGGAGTGCCGAAACACGTACGGCGGGTACGTGTGCTCCTGCAAGCCCGGTTTCAAGTTAGTGGGTGAAGACCAGTGCAGAGAGGTCGTGGAGAGCTCCACTCTTAGCATCCCCGCATCGCCCACATACCCGACCCGGCGGCCCTCCGCGGTGACGGCCGGGGCTCTGGTGGGGATCATAGTGAGCACGGTGTTCATCGTCGTGCTGGCCGTTTTCGCGGCTCACGTGCTGCTCCTGCGCAGAGGGAAGAAGGAGGAGAGCGCCGCAGGTGCGCTGAAAGAGGCCGAGGAGAACATGCACGGCCTGCAAAGGCTGAGCGACAGCCACAGGGACAAGGTGGTGTAGGAGAGAGACGCCTTTAAACGAAGGGCGTAAATGAATGTACGAGCCGAGCCTTCAGAAGCACAAACTCAAAAAAAATTTTTTTTTAAAAACTCACTTTTGAGGAAGAAGTCTAGCAGGATGCAGCTCAGCCAGAAGAGTAAATGAAGCAGCAAACGGTTTACAGAAAAATCCGTTCGTGTTTATATTTACTGCCCAACTCACATACAGCCTCCGACATGTAATGAAGTGACAAAAGTAACTGTTTACAGTTTTTACTTTGGTATTAAAATGTAATATGAACAAGTAAATGATTATAATGACGTTTTGATTGATTTTTTAATGACTCTTTCAGTTAACTTGTTTCCAGTGGTAGATTATGTGCGCCATCTGGTGGAAATAAATTAATTTGCAACGGAACTGTTCCTCGGCCCATATCTGCTCAGACGCAGTGAATATGGTGCCTCTCATTCAAAATGAAATCAATACTCTATGTAATGAAAACAAATACTTTAATATACAAATATATTTTAGTGGGTAGCTTATTTTGTCGATCACAGATGTTAATTTATTGTTCATCATCAACATTATCATTGTAATTATTGAAAGTAACCACATAATTGCGCAGTTCTAAATGTACACAATACAGAATAGAATAGAGGTAACCTTCATTGTCTCAGATTGAGGGGAATTCAGGTGTCACCATAGCAACTTAAGGTAAGTGGGAACATCTTATAATGGTTTTAAAAAAATCATATAAGAATAACTGTAAGGACACATTTACAACATGAGAAAAGGTGACGGGGAAGAGACAATACAAAGATTGTTTTCAGTGAGAAGAGCTCATCGTATCAGTCCTGATTCCAGATAAAGGTTCCAACTTTTACAGCAGCTCAAACTTTGAGCATCTCCAGAAGATGACGTATGTCTCGTTTTTCTGCATCTCTTTTTATTTGTACATGAGATAAAAACAGATGCAGAGTAAGAGGAATTACGGCGTACGGAAAGCCATTTTGTGTAATTATACAATGTTTCAGCAATCAGCGGTGACCATAAATATGACTTTGAACGAAATGGACAATTTACAAAACACTTCACACCAACACTGTTTTCATCAACAGTGTGGTCATTACTTGTTCAGTAATGACCACGTCTTACTGAACAAGAAACAGGAAAAATAAAGGACCTATCTGCTACTGTTTTCAGTAGGTTCAACTTATGATAACCTTATTATTACACAATATTATTATTATTATTATTATTATTATTATTATTATTATTATTATTATTATTATTATTATTATTAACAATATGCACTAGTACAAGAGGAACAAAAAATAAGCTAAAACAAACCAATAATCATATTGTTAAACAATGAACTTGCCTGAAACCTAATTTTGTATTTTACTGCACATAGTATTTCAATCTTGATTCATATAACAATTAGCAGACGGTTTGAAGAACTGTTAGCATAACTGAACCGGTTTCAAGAACCGTCTGCTTGTATTATGTTGCGTATTTGTTTATAAACTCATTCAATAAACTAAAATATGACCAAAAAGTTCATTTATTTCAGTATCTCCATCAGTCAAACACATTCTTTAAATTAATTTCGCACAGACTGATGCGTCTGAAGCTTTAGTTCTGTTTTCTGCTCAGAGCTAATAAAGAAAAAAACAACTACATTTAAGATTAGAATACGAGTATTACAATATTATTATATTCATTATACAATATTCCGTATTACATCAAACCTGTTTTTTTCTTCACCCCAACAAAAAAAAAATTAAATAATGTATTATTATATAGGAGTAGTCTTCAGTCACTGAATTTTGCACACACATCCTAGAGAAACTGTAACTTTGCGCAAACAATCGGCGATGGGGGAAGTTATTATTAGTTTTCCTGCTGCTGACCCCTGATATGTTAACCCGTTGTGTGCTATCTGTCATAACGGAACGGCGCCCTGCCTGCTTGCGGACTCATCCTGGTTCTGCTCATCTGCTCCCGGGTGTGTCGGAGTGCCTGCCTGTGGAGGAGGCTCCGGGGGCAGAGAGGAAGTGGAAACTATCAGCCAACATGGAGCCACGGAGAAAAGGGAAAGCTCCAGGACGGGGACGCGGCCACCCGTGAAAAAGAGGAAGGTGAAGCCTCTTTGGCCATGAAGGAAATTGCGAATTATGTGCGCTTTGAAAGAACTGCGGAAAATCAGTCTTTCTAAACACACACATACACACACACACACTCACTGAGAGAATCTACGGAACAACTTGTGTGCTTGGAAGTCGCGTTTAAGCGAATTTTCCACCAGTGAGGGATTCCTTTCTCCGTCTCATTCAGAACAGAGGTAAGACATTCACAATGTGTCCCACTCCAAGTCTGAGCGACTGCAGGCTTTTGCACGTGACGATATCACTTCACGACCTCGTTAAAGCCTTTAAAGTCAGTGGATTCTGTTGATTTGATACAGACAAGCCCGAATTACGCAATAAACGTAAATCCATTTATTTAAATGTAAAGCTTACATAGTGTCACAAATTTGTCCAGTTGATCTGTTCTTGTGTATCTGTTCAGGAGTGGAAAAAGGGGAGAAACACCTTACAGGCATAAAGAAGAAACAGCGCCTCCTACCGTCACAGGTACAGGTGGCAGTTTAAGAACAGGAATTACGCAGTGCATTTTTGTTTTTTCTTACGCTGTTTTTCTTATTTAAACAACAACAACAACAATCAAACCAAACTGAAATTTTCCTTCTCCGTCACTGACAACAAGACAGAATTCAAAACTGTTGGCAGATTCGGTGCAAATCTGATCTGTTTTTTCCTCATCAGAGGATAAAAAAAAAAGTTATTTGATTTTCCTCTAAAAATGTAACATCCAAATTTGAGCCGTTTCATTTTGTAGCAAAAAAAGGGAGACTTCATTCTTGTTTCCTATTTAATTGTTATCTTCGCGCTGTACTGCCAGCGTTTTCACGCAAACTAATTGTTAAGCTAAAGGTCAGGGTGTACCGAGAAACTGCGCCCCCTGGCGACACACTACAGGGTGGTCGAGCGATTGCTGCCGCTAGAATGATAAACGTGCTCTTTTTTTTT
This sequence comes from Poecilia reticulata, assembly GCF_904066995.2. NCBI lineage: Eukaryota > Metazoa > Chordata > Actinopteri > Cyprinodontiformes > Poeciliidae > Poecilia > Poecilia reticulata. Next base: position 21,511,759 of record NC_088850.1, on the reverse strand, counting down.
TTTAGACGTGCAAAAAGTTTTTTTTAATTATTATTTATAATGTTTTAAAATATTTAATCAAAATTAACTAGTGTAAATAATTTCCTCTGGCGTTTTTGGCCACAAAAAAAGCTCATATTTAATTTTAACATCTTGTATTTTGAATAATAGTTAGCTTGTTTGATTTTTTTCTTCATTTGTCTTTTCTAATGAAAGAAAAATCCTGTTACCTCAAGATGCACATCTGATCTAGTAATATTTAAAGACCCGCCCATCTTTCTCTTATTTTTCTCAAAGAGTCAAAATATATACTCATAATAATATATGTATAGTAATATATATATTATTATGCTTTCTTAAGACAGCCATATATATGTGTGTGTGTGTGTGTATTTGGTTTGATTTTCTGTTTATATTTTAAATAAATGTTTTTGTTTTTTTAAAATCAGAAACAAAGAAATCCTGTTTTGTCTACTGAACTCCATATTGTCACATAAAATGAAATATTATATTAATAGTAAACAACCGAAGTGGAAAAGCGGTTAAGACATTTGGACTCAGAGTTACTAATCTGAAACATCAACCATTTTTCCGACACAGCTCTAATAATCAGTACAGAAATTTCCACTTTCATATCCGCTCAGGGCAAACAAATCAAGGATTGCACAACTCTGTGGGCGGTGTAGTAATAACACGAGCTGTTCGGGTGAACCAAAGTAAACACTGGGACGGTTTGTCCTCCGTAGGTCCAGGACAGTATGTGGCTGCTGGTCCTTCAGCTGATCTTCGCTGGCTTCTATCTACAGGTTGGTGTCCAACATTGACCTTAGACCTTAGCTCACACATTTTCCAGAGATTTAGCATACTGAGTGTACAGTTATATTAATACTTTTAACTTTACTCATAAACGTCCCCACTGAGGGGCAAAAACAGTTACTTACTATTCTATTTGAAGCAATGTCAGTGGTGAAAGGTCGGGCTTGATAAATATCAATTATCAGCTGTAGCAGGATTATTAATATGTGATGGACATTGATATCGGTCCAATATTCTCCAATAGGTGAATCTATATATATATATTTTACTAGAAAATTGCCTAAATTCATAGTAAAATATGGGCAACCACAGCTGCCGTAATTTCACTGTAAATTAGAGATGTTTTTCTTTTGTTTGTTTTTTACATTGTGGCAAAGTTAAAAATTTCACACATAATATACCTTGTTGTGTACAGATATTTATTTTTGTTTTAGCTCTTTTAAGGTCTTTTTCTATTTTGTTAAAAAAATAAAAGGCGAACAACCCTAATCCATCTTCAAATTTATGAGCAGTCTGAAAAACTTGAATGTACTTAGTCCTGAACTCTTAATGAATCCATCTGTTCTCCCTGCAGCCAGCAACATGTCACCCATCATGCCAGTTGTGGGGACAAAAAGCAGACTGCGCCGCCCAGAACCTCAGCTGGGTCCCTGTTCTGCCTCCCAACATCACCCACTTATATTTGGATAGAAACTTAATCCATGAGATCAACAGGACTTCTTTCAGAGACTTAAAGGAACTTCAGGAATTAGACCTGGGAAGCCAGAAAGTAGTCCTCACCATCAGGAACGACTCTTTCCTCAGGCAGAGAAAGTTGACCACACTGGTTCTCGGCGACAATGTCGGCCTTAAGCTGGAGCCGCGGGCGTTTGCCGGGCTGGTCAGGTTAAGAGACCTCTGGCTGGATTACTGCTCTTTGACCGACTCCATACTTGCAGAAAACTACCTGAAGCCACTTCTGTCACTGGAAAGGCTCAACCTCTACGGGAACCACATAGTGAGACTCAATCCGGGTCAGTTCTTTAGGAATCTCACAAAGTTCTCACAGTTAATTCTTGAGCTGAATCAGCTTGAGAAAATATGTGAGAAAGACTTATTTGGCTTCCAGGGGAAATATTTTCACCTTCTGAGCTTGAGGTCGAACAGCTTCTTCAGATCTGACGTTGACTGGAAGGACTGTGGAAACCCTTTCAAAGAGATGGCCTTCAACATCCTTGATATCTCAGGAAGTGGAATGAATTTGGAATCATTAAAATCGTTTTTCAGAGCAATCAGGGGGACTCTAATTGCTCATCTTAAATGTTCTGGAAGTCTTGGAAAAGACTTTTCCTATAACAACATACCTGATCCAGACAAAGACACTTTTCAAGGCCTTGAGGAGAGTTCAGTTGTTAATTTAGACCTAACAGGGAACAGGATTTTTGCTTTAAAGACTGGAGTCTTTAGGGCTCTGAAAGACGCAAAGATGATTGATATCTCCCGGAATAAGATAAACTTTATAGAGACAAACGCCTTCGTTGGTCTGGAGAAGAATCTACTACAACTCAACCTGTCATCCAATCTGTTAGGAGAGATCCGCTCTGACACATTCAGCAATCTGACAGAGCTTCTCATTTTGGACTTGTCTAACAACCACATTGGTGTTCTTGGAGACAAGGCCTTCAGTGGTCTTTCCCAGTTACATCATTTATATCTGACAGGAAACTCTCTGCGACAGCTGGCATCTCCTGCGTCGCTACCGAATTTAGAGTTCCTCCTCCTACGAGACAATAAGTTGAATTCCATCAGAAGCATCAAAGGCTTGTGGAACAGCAGTCACTATTTAGATATTTCAGAAAACAGATTCACAAACCTGGAGGACCTTTATGTCGTTTCAAGTCATTTCAAGCATCTGCTGTACTTTTTTTACGGGGGCAACACCATTTTGTGGTGCACTATAAATCCAGGGGTCTCCATGTCTCCTAATAATAGTTTGGTTGTGTTGGATCTTCATGGCAGTTCCCTCCAGATTTCTTGGGCACAGGGGCATTGCCTGGATATATTTGATAATTTCCAGAATCTGATTGGCTTAAATATCAGCCTCAATTCCCTGATGACCCTTCCTCATGGGGTATTCAGGGGTCTCACCTCGATTAGAAATATTGACCTCTCGTCCAATGCCCTGACCTATTTGGAGGCCAGTGTTTTCCCAGCCAGCCTAAAATCGCTCGACCTCTCAAACAATTTCCTGGTCTCTCCCGATCCGATGACTTTCCACTCACTCAGCGCCCTCGACCTTTCTGGAAATCGGTTCCACTGTGATTGCGCTCTGGAGGGCTTCCTGAAGTGGCTGAACACGACCAATGTGACCTTCTTGAGCCCGTCTCAGGAATACAGATGTGAGTTCCCAGCTTCTTTCCATAATCTTCCCCTATTGGAGTTTCCCACCATCATGGAGTCATGTGAAGATGAGGAAAAAGACGTTCAGGCTTTTCAGTTGGCTCTTTTCATCTCCTCCGCCATTCTCATCTTCAGCCTCGTACTCGGCGGGATTATTTACGCCCGCTTACGAGGGCAAATATTCATCATCTACAAAAAGGTAGTCAACAGGGTTCTTGAGGGCCCCAAACCGCCTGCCCAAGAGAACAACTGGCAATACGATGCCTTCCTGTGCTTCAGCAACAGCGACTACAGGTGGGTGGAGGCCGCCTTGCTGAAGAAGCTAGACAACCAGTTTGCAGAAGAGAACCTGTTCCACTGTTGCTTCGAAGCTAGAGACTTTCTACCTGGGGAGGATCATCTGTCAAACATCAGGGATGCCATTTGGGGAAGCAGGAAGACCTTGTGCATCGTCTCCAAGGAGTTCCTCAAAGGTGTGGCTTTATGTACACTGAGGTTTGGAGGGAAAATGGCTACAATTGTTTTCTGATTTCACTCTAAATCCTGTCAATCTGTCTTTAGCACCTATAAGAAGAAAACAAATCTCTAACAGCTTTTTCAGCGTCACTCCCAAATGAGGTGTAAAGTTGTAACTTCTGAGATAAGCTACAAGTAGTTGTATTTACAAAGATCCTTCTTTGAAGTTCTATGTTCTCACTTTTGGTAGATGGTCATAGGGGGTTCCCATTTCCCCATTTTAATGCCAAATTAGCACCTTCCTACCCTAATAAGAAATCCATCCGGGTGGCATATCTTAAAGTAAAAAGAATTAAGAGTAATTTCCAGTGTGTTAGTGTGGAAAGCCTATATCCAAGAAGACACATCCAAAAAATCCTTCATTAATTTCTTGGTGAGCTTTATTTGATTTCAGAAAGTGTGAAACCAAGAGATTTCTTGATTTGTCCCTAACAAAACCCCCTACAGCTATGTCATCTTTCTGTCAGTAGCATTTTAGCTACCACACTCCGGCTGTTGTTTTGCTGCTGTCTTTATCTCTGTTCATACGAATGACTACGTTTTTGCCTCCCTACAGATGGCTGGTGTTTGGAGGCGTTCACTTTAGCCCAGGGCCGCATGTTAGAGGAGCTGACCAACGTCCTGGTTATGCTGGTGGTAGGGAAGGTGCGTATAATCCTATGCTGCTGACACTGGGTTAATACAAACTACTGGGACACAACATACCTGTGACTCGCCAGATATTAGAATATTGTTAAAAGGTGATTTATGGCTGTTACTTAATTTATTAGTTCAAGAGTCTGTTAATATTGATGATTCTGGCTTACAGCTAAACACAAAATTACTTTCCTCTAAATATTACATTATTTTACACAGCCAATGCAAAATATTTCATACAGAATTTAAGCATGAATTACTGCATCAATGCAGCATGAAGGCAATCATATTGTGGTCCTGCTGAGGTGTCATTGAAAACCGGGTTGCTTTGATAGCTGCCTCATTAATATTCCATAGATTCCCTATAGAAATGGTCTCAAACCTCATTCTTTGAGGGTCAGAGTCCGGCAACTTTCAGATGTGTCCCTCTTCACAGTTGAAGCCCATGAATCGGCAGTGTATGATAGCTTTGAAACTTTTGTTTCAAAAGCTATCATATTTACCTGTAAGCCTTTACCAGCTAAATTAACAAACGCTTTAAATAAATTGCCCTGTGAAATGACTATATACTAAATAAGTTTTACTTAATTTAATATGTACACCCTTGTTCTACGTTATTCCATTTTACACCTGTGTTAACTGTTGTTAAATGTATGCGTGGAAATGCCGCCATCTATCTTAACCATCTGCTCGTTACAAACCCATAGGTTGCTCACTACCAGCTGAAGAAGTGCAATGCAGTCAGAGCTTTTGTCCAGAGGAGAGAGTACCTCACCTGGCCCGAGGACCCTCAGGACCTGGAGTGGTTCTATGAGCGGCTTGTCTCGCTGATCCTCAGAGACACCAAGGTGAAGAAGTTTGCTGAGGATAAGCCTGAGAAGCCAGATTGTCAACCTCCTGCTAAAGAGAAGATTCCACTTGAGAATATCAGAGTTAACAACTTAACAGGGAATCCATGAATGTGAATTTAAGTTCTTTATATTTAAGAAGACCTCAGTCTTTGTTCAACTTAAACAGCCTTAAAAGAAATACCCATACCTTCAAACAAGTCTTTAAACCAGACTTTAGTTTTGTTTGCCTTTCTTTCTACAGGAATACCTTTATGAGCCAACGAAGTCAGACTCTACTCACTTTGCACAAGTTATAGTCACCAGTCCATGATTGGGAACATTGAGTGTAATACTGATACTGTGAACAGTGTGGTGCAGGTTTCTTGCTGTGTACTGTGCACACTAGTTTTTAGTCAGAACGTTCAATCAGAATGTGACCTGCGGAGAGAAGACACGTGTGTTCAGTGTTTAACTTGGTGGTGAGTATATCATGGTAAGGAGTTGTCTGTAGTGCTGAGGAGTTCAATACCAGTGATCAGTAGCAATATGATATATATATATATATACATATATATATAGTCTGGGCCTCCCTTCTGAAGCTGCTGCCCCCGCGACCCGACCCCAGATAAGCGGAAGAAAATGGATGGATGTATTTTATATATATAAGTGTTGGAAGATGTAGTACTTCCAACTTTTTTTGTAAGTCAGCAATATACTACTGATTTTGGGGGAAAATTTTGTAAAGCACTGGAGTTTGATTTTCTGTGTTGTGTGATGGAGCTTTCATTAGAATCAAATGTTCTGTGAATAAATGAAAATTCAGTTTGATTTAACAGAATGCCATTTTTTTTTTTTAGGAAACACTGAAAAATGAATGAATGAATGAAAAAATAAGGGGCAGTGATTGCAAGCTGCTCAGTAGATATTGCATTCAGGCTGCAGTAAAAAAAAAAAAAAAGAATGGAAATGGATTTTAAATAACAGCTGGTAAAATAAAGTCACATAATGAACATTTCATCCGTTTCAAAAGCTTTTAATGAAAATAACATCAAGTTTCAGAAAAGCTTCAATATTTATAGAACAGGCCTTTCTTTTAGAAGATGTGCTAAACCAGCTTTGGTCACTACATACAAAATTCACTGCAAGTCTTAAATTAGCAATTAACAAATTATTTTAAAGTTCCTGTGCTGCAAGTCTCCATATACTCATTGGTACTGTCCTGTGGCCAACAGAACCAGACGCTAAAATCTGAATGGTCATTTGCACTACAAAGTCCCCTTTAGACTAACTATATTGATTAAGATAATAGATATAACCCCACCCATTGATTGTGATAAAAAATCTGGATAGATGAAACAAAATCTGGGTTGCAGCATGATTCAATTTACAGCATATGCTTTTGCTTAAAAAATAATTTATGAATATATTAAATTATTTACGTATTTGTTTCTAATTGTAAGTACTTCAAATGTTACTAAGTAAAAATGGTTCGTTTTTATAGATTCGGGCACATTTGGACCTCCTTACACAGTCTTTGGTAATTCTGAGCTTAGGACAGAAACTGTGCAAATTTGATTTTTGGGATTTCATTTCTATCAACGTACGTATTCTTCATAGTAATCTTGACGCAACGCAAAGAGTAGTGAAAGCTGAAAAAAGTGCAGCCTGTGTAATTTGTCGTCCGTGTTTTAGCCACTAGATGGCGGTAGCTGCATCTTCACTCGTTTCTCGTGGGATTTCAGTGAATCCTAGCATTTTGTTTGTTCTTAGAGCTTTTCTGATCAAGATATTTAATCTGCTTCATGTAATAACGACCCTGTTAAATTCTTACTATAATCCCAGAGCCACAAACCGTCTCAGTGCTCCGCTCAGTTGGACAGGGGTGAAGCTGAAGGGGTCAGCCAGTTTCCTTCCATTCCATATCCATCTGAAAACAGGAAGCTACTGGGCAGTGGGAAGCTTCCGGCCCTTTGGCCCCGGCCGCCTGTATCCTCTCAGCTTTTATGAGCCAGCTGCTCGGAACATTAATAGGGTGAGTCTGCAGACTTGGACTACTTATACACTGAGGACAGTCCATTAATGTGAACACATTCGAACCCAGACATCTGCCCAGCCTGCTGACATTGCACAATAGTTTCTGGTCATTTAAAGATAAGAATACTTGCATTTATCAAGAGGCAGTAAAAAAATAACAGTAAAAATGTTGCATTTGTTGCGAGACCAGAAAATGAAATCTGAACCACAAAGTTTGTTTCTCAGTCAGCTGAAGCAACAAGAACCAACAGACTTTTTGACTGCTGTTCCACAGGGTTGTGAAGGCCAGCTCTGTGTCCCAGTCAGGAAATGTTTCCCAAAATTTATATTCAGGACCAATGGAAGCACAGCTACTGTTGCTCCTCTCTACTTTAGCCTGATTAATGTGTTGATTAAGGTGTGGCGTCCTAAATATCCTCCTGATTCAAACCCCCTCCTTGGTTTAAGCTGCAAGTCCTAGAATTTCCAGATTGTCCGGATGTCTGTGAGGCATTATTAGTGCTAAAAGGACATAGAAGAGATTTTGAGACATCTTAAGAGAACTTCTAATATTAGAGAGCAGATTAAAAACATGCACTCCAAGAGTGGCATTAGTCTGAAACAGCACAGTCTACAGCTAAACACAGCTGCAGAATGTGGATGAGATATTTATGCACCTTTATACACTATGAAAGCCTCAGTTTCAGAGGCTTTCACAGATCAAATGTCAATAGAGAACATAGATGTCAATCATCTATATTTTTTGCTCTATTTAAATGTACAACTTCCACTGTAAGTCTCCATAATTGACATGGTTGGTAAGCTTCTCTGTCAGCCCAAAACGGGGATAGGGAGTCGATCTAAAACGATCCGTACAATGCCAATTAATTACTACACCGCTCAAGTGTCCTGAAAATTAAATGCTGTTCTGATCATAAATCTGGAGCAGCACAGCAGCTCCACCAGCACGTAATTTGAAAATTGGAAGCAAATGTTTACCCTGTAAACAAGCTCTCGAGCTCGGCGGCCTCCTCACAGCTATTTCAGGCCTGTGGGTCCTAGTCAGACCAGATCCACATGCTGGAGAGAGACATCCTCCCTCACGGGGTAACGTCATGAGCCCCTCTCCACAGCCACAACTAATATTTGACCTCCGTTTAGGCAAATATAATTACAGGAAATCTCTGGAGAAGTGGACTCATCTTCACAGGGGCAATTGAGCTCCTGAGGAGAAAGAAGACCGGCAATGGTGGGGGCGCAGTGGATTAGAGACTAAGCTGTCTGAGCCCAAATTAGATGTTTCCTTCAAGAGGCATCAAGCAATCCCAGTGTGGGTGTTAACTTATGTAATGTGTTTTCTAGGACCTGTTTGTATGTGTAAGTTTGTTTTGGGGTTGAGGGAGTGATGGTGGATCAGAGTGAAACGGTAGCAAAAACACAGTGCTATTTTTCCTTCCTTTCCTTCACAGAGTGACTGTTGAACAGGAAGGACTTCAGGCTTGAGGAGTATTTCTACAACCACACCCAGTTTTTAAATACTGATATAAAACAATACCAATTACAAAAGTAGCAAGTCCATATTGGAAACCGAAACATCTCCATCTCCAGCTCATTATCAGAGTTAGCAAGGTGTTCTTAGGCCAGTCCCTCCAGCTCGTTCTTTGCCTACCCTGGCATCTCTTCCCAATATAGCCTGGTAAACCAGCCACTTGTTCTACACTTTGCTTCGTAAAGAGAGTCTGAGCTCTTGGGTATTGATTAATGATTGCTTCCTGGAGGCGGGGACTATATTGAAGTCTTGAATTTTACCCAATCACAAACGTTTGGCCGTGACGTACATAATGCGCCAATTTGATGCTAAGAAGGTTACCGGAAATTGCCTGCGCTGTAAACAAGCATCCCCCAATGTGAAGAGATAAGTGCTGAGCTGAACGAGGTGGCTGTCAATGTTAATTCAATATTTGAAAGCATTGCCAACACAGACTGGATGGCTTTCTTTACTTCCTTTGCTAAAAATACAGGCAGACTACAATCCTAAAACAGTGCAGAAAACCAACATCATTGTTCACAATTTCTCCTTCTGTTGGCTGATTGGCCTGGAAAAATCTACTTCAATAGGAGGAATCCCAGATAGAGTACTGAAAGGTAATGAGAATCAAGCAGAATTGCGTAAGAAGGCTAGGTATTCCCAGTGGGACGTGTACAGAAAGCCTCCAATGAGGCACCCAGGAGGCGTCCTGATCAGAAGCCTGAGGCAAGTTCATGGATTCAGAATATTGATTTTGTTTAGTTCCTGCAACAGTACACTCCATACCCAATCGGTTTGACTCCCACTTCATCCTACCATCTCTTGCACACAAGACATCAAGATACTGTAAATCTTCAGCTTGAGGCAAATACTGACAAGCATCCCCCTGACCAAAGGGAGGAGTCCGTCTTCATCCAGTCAAGAAGGACGACCTCACATTTAGAGGAGCTGACTCATCGGTGGCTGCTTTACACTTGGTTGTGAAATGCTTAAGGTCATGGCTAGAAGACGGCAACAAAATCACGTCTGTTAAAAACAAAGATGAGACCTTAAAGTTCTTTTACGCTGTGAGGTCCAGTTCATGAATACCTCAAACCAGATCAATGACGAGGGCAACCCTAGAGTAAGAGCTTCAGTTTGTGGAATGTCAACACAGCTCTGTTTATGGGTGTACAATGATGGGATGCCTTTAAAATTATTGCTAGCACCCCAGACTCCTGCAACAATGCCTACAAAAAGCCTGTAATAATTGTAACAACTGTAAGCTGGTTCACAAGAACAGCAATACGTCACTGGTCCTGTGCTCTATGGCCTGGATGAAAGCCATACAACTCCCCCCTGACTCTAAGGTTCAACAGTGGGTCAATGCATCTTTGCAAGCCCGCCGACTCCTGAGGTTAACATCTTTCGAGGACATTTCATGTACCGAGACAAGGAAGAAACAAAGCATGGTCATATAAAGTTCTTTCAAGAGATCAGAGGCAAACAGTCAGCAGATTTTGTTCCAGCTTTTTCCCCCCAAATCTAAACAGCATAACTCATTTAAAATATAAATTTGTTTTGAGTAGCAAACCACCAGTGACGGCAACCAGCTTCTCGGTTTCTACGTGTTCTGTGCCAGAGCGTTGTCTCCGCATAATTAAAGCTGTCTGCCGCAGCCGGCCTGTAAGTGCAGAGCGTTTCTGTCAGTAGATGTCATGATGTAATGTAATGAGACTCTCAGCACAGGGATGTTGTTCTCATCCATCTATTGATGCGTCTCTGTGTTGAAGGTTTCAGAAGATCCTCAAATACAGGCTTTGTGAATAAAACTGTACACGGATTTGGACTCCAGAATAACATAAATGCTTATGAAAAACTTCATTGCTGCGACGACTTACGACAGGTCTACACAAGAAGAAATCCCAGGTTGTACACTAAGAAGCTGAAAGGCACCAGCCTTTATTAGACAATGAAACAGGTGTACAGCTGTTATTCATCCTGACTCTTTACCTCGGGGATGATACCTTCTGGGAATACAAACAGTAACAGGACAATGGGGGTAAGAGAAAGCCTTTTAATCACACACTGCAGCTTTTATGTGAGACGTGTGAAGACTTGAGCAAAACCGGAGCTCTTGGAAATACAGAAGGTGACACATAAACCACCTTAAGCAGCTTGTGAAACATGGCACACTGGTACGGTTGCGTGATCATCGACCGAAAATGATAAGTGCACGTCCGGTGCCTTGTAAAAGTATTCATTCTCCTGAATTTTTTTTATGTTATTGTCATGTTCCAACCACAAACACCAAAGCATTTTACTGGGTTTTATGTAATGGACTAACAGTAACTGCATTTCCATTAACCATAGAATTGCGCAAATTGAAAATGCAAAAATAAATTTGCTCAATGGAAACACTGCAATTTTGAAAATACTCACTTTTTGATAAAATGTTTTTTCGCTAGGATGACCCTAAACAAAGCATGAGCTGCCTTTACCTTTATAATGGCCAGGTCAAAATTCTGGCTTAATACAATTAAGAATCTATGGCAAGACTTGAAAATGCATGTTAATAGATGCAGTTTCCAACCTGAGCTTGAGCAAATTTGCAAAGATGGATGCCCCCAAATTTATTGGCAGAAAATGTTAAACAATTTATAATTTTTCCCCAATATATAATCATACACTACTTAAAGGTGATCTATCACATAATTTCCCAATAAACTACATTCAAGTTTGTGGATGTCATGTGACTCCATGTGGAAAAGATCCAGAGGTTTGAATAGTTTTGCAAGACACCACAGTTCAGACACTACCGTGGGGTGTAGTGGTGGTGCAAATGGCTGCTAGTAAAGAGATGATCTATCTTCTACATGACACTGCATTATTAGTATGTTCCACTGGGAAAATGAAGTACATAATCTGGCATGTGAAAAAGTGATAAGTAGAAAACAATAAAAAATATTTCATAGTTCAGCTGGGATTTGGTGAAAACACACACCCAGCATCTAATGTGATTGCACAGAAATGTGCGAGTCATTTTTGGGCTATTGCTATTTCGCCGATTTTACCCATGAATCAGCATAAGCTTTCAGAGGACGGCTGAGAGTTCACTGCAACAGGAGGTACGCTGGCTTCGCTTTTTGGCAAGCTAAACTCTGAAACTGAATTGCACTTCACTTTCAACGTCCTGTTAAAACAGTAGAGTCTCTTTGGAGAGGCGGAGGACGCCTGCGCTCTTTTTGAGTTCTGTTTGCACTTTTTCACACTTTGCTCCCGTGTGACGGGAATACTTTCAGGCCTCTCCTGATTACCAGGGATTTTACGACAAACGTCAATGTCTGTGATTGAGTCTGTATTAATGACAGATGCAGGGTTTTTATCACAGCAGTGTTCGCTTTCCTTCGTCCTCTGGCTTTCATGATGAGCTGTTAGTGCAGTGGGGCCGAGACACTGGCCATTGGGTCGTGTTGAGACTTGAGAGCTCCCATTCTGGGTACTGTCAGGACTTAAATGTTTCGCCTCTTTGTCTGGAGTCTGTGGAGCAGATGGTGACCCCGAAGCTTGGCCGGTGTCCTGGTTTGAAGCTGCTTGGATGCAGTACTTCCTGTGATGGCAGGTATGGACCGGTCCCTGCCTGTGGCTCACTGCTCTGCCCTGTGAGCAGTGATGGAAATGGGTGAGGGGGCAGTGGACGTAGTGAACACAGCAGTCCATGTGTGAATAGACCGCGTCCACGTTTGGAGGCAACAGGGTTGCGTTTTGTTTGGTCCTGGCGGTACCTGAGAGATGGAGAAGCTGAGGAGTGGGGGGGCAGGAAGAGGAGTCCTGGGGAGGCAGAGTACAGGAATGCGGGGTCCACTGCTGTAGAGGCTGGGATGGGGGGTCTACACATGTGCAGTTGTTGGGAGTGTATTGGCACCTGGATGGTGTAGTGAGTGAGGTAACTAGACCATTTTCTTGCCGTGTTTTTCTGCCTGCATCATTACTGTGAATGTGTGGTATAGACATGGTGTGGTTAACATGAGAAGGGGCTCCATTACAGAGCCGAGTGTCAAGCTCTTCCTCCGCCTCCTCTTTCTCTCCTGGTTTAACTCCAGTTTTCTGATAGGAGGCCAATGGCTCCAGCTCGTAGTGCTCTGCCTCTCCGCCCCTGCTGTCCAGCTGATACTTCCCCTCAGGAGAGGGGCTCGAGGGTGCGTCTTCATTGAAGGCCTGGCATTGCAGCTTCTTGGGCAGGGGAATCTGACCGCAGGTGCCCTGGGGTCCGAGGCAGCAGCACATGCACTGAAAGAAGAAGGTAGCAAAAGCCCAACTTATGCACATGATGAGCATCATGAATGTGCCCAACTGGGTGTAGGCCAGGACCGTCGATGGCATCATCATCGCTCCGGCAACAAAGGTGGTCACTGCCGCCATGGCGATTGCAGAGCCCATCCGGCTGAGGGAGAAGATCACTTTCCCTTCCCGGCCGGGTTCTGGAGCGAGCCTGTAAGCGACACCATAGTGGACGGCGAAGTCCACGGACAACCCCACGGCAACAGAGATGGTGACGGACTCAAGGACGTTCAGCTCCCAGCCCAACAACACCAGGGAGCCCACTGTGACAAATATGGTCCCGGCTATAGACAAGATGGCGTACAGGCTGATGATGACATTCCAGGTGGTTAGCAGCATGACGCTGAAAGCCACTGCCACAGATAGTGCCATGGCAACCAGAGTGCCACCAGACAGACTGTCTTGGAGGTCGTAGAATTCCAGGTTACTGACAAACCAGCCATGGCTGAGACCCTCTGGGGCGAAGCGGAGCTCCTCTGTGATCCAGGCATCCACCTAAAATATAAACATGATACCAGAGGTAAAAACTTAGTCTGAGTATAAAGTACTCTTACACAAATTAATTATGAAATATTAATGAGCACTACCTCACGATAGAACTGGTACATCTTCTCATAAGCCAGAGTGAAGAGGTAGGTACTCTGAAACTCCAAAACGATGGCTCTGATGGTGTCGTTGATGTCAAATCGAGGTCCGGGGGTCTTGCTGTCCAGATGGTAGCTTGTGCTTCGGTCCAGCTCCATAATGGCTCTTTTGATGCACAACTGAAACACATCCTTCTTATAGGGAAAGGTAGATTGACTGCAGCAAGGGTAGACAGAGGTCTCTTCACAGTCCTGGTTCTCCATCCACTATTAGAGTAGAACACATACTATAAGGTATCTTCAACGATGGGTCTGTACACGCAGTGTCTGACAAGAAGTCATGCCTGAAAATCTTCATAAGGATTACAAGAACAAACTGGATTTTATTAGAATTTTAAGTGATAAGACCAAAACAAAGTTGTACATAATTGTGAAGCAGAAATTGTGGTCCAGTCTCAAGTCATGTGAGACTTTTCTTCTAAAAGTGTTCTCTATTTAACTCCCTCCATCTTCTATGTCATCTGACCAGAGGACCTTCTTCTTCTTCAAACAGTATTTCTTACCATCTTCCTTTAATAATAGATTGTTCTCGGCACTCTTCCATGAAGGCTAGATTTGTTGAGTGAATGCCTAATAACTTGACTGCTTGACCTGAGCTGCCGATCTCTGTAGCTCCCCCAAAATTACAATTGTGTTGTCAGTTTAGGTGGGCGGCCATGTCTTTGTAGGTTTGCAGCTGTGCCATCATCATTTACAGATGGACTGTACAGGTCTCTGTTAGATCTTCAGTTTGTTGCAGAACCCAACCCTGCTCTAAACTTCTCCACAACTTCCTCCCTGACCTATCTGTTGTGTTCTTTGGTTTTCATGATGCTGACTGTTCTTTAGCAAACCTCTTTATAGATCAGCTGGATTTACACTGACAGTAAATTACACAAAAATGTTTAGTCATTAGGTGACGTCAGAAGGTGACAGGTTGTGTAGGATTTTATTTAGAACTGTTAGAGTAAAAAGCAGAATAAAAATGTATACTGTAACATTTCATATTTTTCTCTCTATAAAAATTAGAAAAGTGTGACTTTCAATTCACTCCACAATCATGCACTTTTTAAAATTGGTTTATTACCTAAAATTCAAATAAAACACATTGAAATAGTGGAAAAAGGACAAAATCCACTACACTGTGTAAGAGAAGCGGTACTGACCTGTTTGAATGTCTCGATGAAGCAGCTAGTGAAGTCCTGATCTTCTGACTGAAAGACAAAGCTTTGGTTCCTAAGCTTCTGGCAGAAGTTAAGGATCCACAGTTGAGATGCTGGGCTGGCTATGTTAAAGCTGCTGTCCAGCATCAGCTTTCCCTTGTTTTTGGGATTCAGGGGATCTCCATTATCCTCCGGCGTAACCCCCCAGATGATCGTGATGGGCATGTGGAGGTCCTCGCCATGGTTAACTCTCTCGAACATGAAGAGCTTTTTGTACTCGGCATCATAGCGTTCGAAAGGGTGAGAGGACCGGAACACCTGAAACTCGGCCAGCTCCAGGGACGGCAGTTTCATCTTGGGGTTCACGCAGACCACGTAAGCGCCGCCGACCGTGATGGCGAGGAACCAGAAGAGCCAGAGGTAGCGCAGTTTGATGACAACGCAGGGCAGCACCTTCTCAAAGAAGATCCGTGATCCCTCGGAGACGGTGAACAGGCATTTGTGGATCTTGTGGCAAACAGCAGCCCAGAAGACCTGTGTGAAGCAGTTTCCCTGCTGCTGCTGTGGGGGCTTGGAACAGATTAACAGGTTGGGCAGGTAGCGCTCATGTAGAACCACCACAGCAGGGAGCCACGTCACCATCAGGATGTAGTTGACTAAGATGGCAGTGCCGGCGTAGACCCCGAAGCAGCGTATGGCGGTGATGTTGCTGACGTAGTTGGCATAAAACGCGGCAGCGGTGGTGAAGCTGGTGACAAACATTGAGAGGGCAGCGTGGTGCAGGGTCACGCTTACCGTCTCCGACAACTCGGCGTGTGGTTTGTCAAACTTGGTGTAGTTCCACACGTCACAAAGAACAAACGCGTCGTCAGCCCCGATCCCTACCAGGATGATGAGGGCAGTGAGATTCATGAAAGGGAAGAACTCAAAGTTAAAGACCATTCGGTAAAGAAAGTAGGAGACGATCAGCGAACTGATGATGGCAATTATTGTCATCAGAGTGATGAAAACCGAGCGTGTGTACACGCACATGACCAGCAGGACTATGACTATGGCGATAGCGGGGTACAACGTGTCAGTGAGGAGGTAGTCCTGGAAGAGGTCGTGTTTGATTCCGAACTCAATTCCTGTGACAGTGGTGATGCCGTCAGAGGAGTTCCAGTTCTCAAAGTTGTCCAGATAGATGTTCATCATGGACTCTCCTTTCTCTGTGGGAGAGAACAACATGCTGTACTTGAGCACTGGTGGATGCTCCACACTCTTTGGGCTCAGGAAGTCTTTGTCCACCAGGAAGTGAAGGATCTGGTACACCGCGTTGTACTTTGTGCACTTCCGTGGCACGCTGGCACATTTCAGCTGATCTTTGCGACGTAGTGCCATGTCCCAGCAATCAGGTCCAAGCGTGCCATTATGGTAGTACTTAGCGCACGATCGCAAGATCTTGAGAGTGTGGGACACGTCCCGCTCTGTGATCTTCTGGCAGGACGACTTGTTAGTGAGGACAGCTATGTAGTTGCCCAGTGTCCAGCTTGGACAACAAGAGACGTTATTGGTGCGCTGACAGAGATTCAGATAATCACGGTGGGAGCGCACCTGTGAAGCACACGAAAAGTAAACACATAGACAAAAGGAGGGTAACACTAACACATCATGGAGATAACAGTAAAGGGTTCCACTGTTTAGTGGACTTACTCTTGTGTTGTCCTGGCTGCACATTGATTTGATGGCCTGAATATTCCACAGACTTTTTCCTTCGGCCGACGCAAACACCAGTCTGGAATAACTGTCACCTGCAGAAAGTTAGAAAAATCATCTCAACTCTAAGAGGAAACCATCTGAAAGACAAAAATCATTCAAAACTCATTTTCTCAACTGCCTTTCACAGTACTAGTTTTGAACACAACATGTACAAAATTTGTTGAAGATCATCCAGAGTCAGAGTCACACTTAAATACATCCATCATACCTTCACAAGTATAGCCAAACATGTAAAAACAATATAATTTGAATTTGTTCAGTCAGTGCAACTAAAAGTGCAATGTAAAATAAATAAACTGACCAAAACAACAGGTTGACTACCCGGTTAAACATGGAAAAACTGCAACAGACCTTCTGTCAAATGGTTCAGAAAGTCCAATTAGGAATTCTAGATAAAATAATTAAAATCAATGTAAAATAAATAATAAAGAATGACATCGCTCAGAGAGCAAAGCATAGAATTAGACTGAATAGATCTGTCCTTATGCGTCGAGCACATTTTCACTGATACTCTGTCTAGAATTTTTTTTTTTCAATATTGGGACCATTACAGATATTTATCAGATCGGTGCTTCTTCAGTTACAAACTTAAAAATATTTTGTTGGGATTTTATTAGCTAAAACACAAAGTGGGGAGTAATAGTGAAGTGAAAGGAATATTTAGGAGAAGCTGAGAAATAAGTGTTGAATAAAACACATTCATATTTATCCTATCACTGTAAAACTATCCATTACTTTGTATGGTTCTATTACATAGCTCCAAACCAAGGACACTGAAGTTTAGTGAATAAAGTGCTTTAGCACAGCACTGTACCCGAAGTTTTAGTGATCCCTTATCTGTATAGCTAATCTTACCTGGTATGTCACAGAAGAACTCTTTGCTGAAGTCCCACTCAACCTCCCGCTTGTCTCTTTCAAAGTGGTCATCTGACCACCGAGGTTCCTGGTGACTGGAAAACAGTAGCAGGAGATTCACTCTGTTAGATTCAGCTGCTAAGCAAAGTTCTGGTCAATTTTAGAAATGAGAAGGAAAAAAAAACTTAATGTAATCCTCCATCCATTTGGGTTAAAATTTGAACTAAACTCATCTGAAAACTGAAATACTAAACTGAAAAAGATGGGATTTATGCAAAAAAAGATCATTTTCTTAGTCTCACTAAATGTTAATTGAAATTTCTGTCAACTCAGCCGATCAGATAAGCGTTCAATGGAACCTTTTTCAGATATATTCCTCTCTCTTTTTTTTGTAGTTGAACACAAAAATTACAAAGCTGAAATGTTCCATTTTTGCCAGAAGTTCATCATCCTGTAGAAATGTAGAAATACTTTTGGATCTAACTGGAAACTTCCGCAACATGAAAAGTGAAAGAGGGTAGAAGTTGAAGTCAGCAATCAGGAACAGAATACTGCAGTCATTATAATCAGAATAATTACTCTGAGTGAGCTGGGACTAAAAGTGTATTTGAGACTATGTACCTATTGTGAATCTATGTGCTCTGAGCAAAAACATCATGGTCTGTTGACTTTAGATTTTCTCTGCTTCTTTGCTATGATCATTGATTAATTATTCATACTATGAAAAGAGATAAAGTCTGTTTGAGGGAGCAGTTGATGTAAAACAGAGTTTATTTTAAACCAAACTAAATATTTATAGAGTTGATATTTTAAAATGGCTTCAGCATTTTTGCATTAACAGTTATAGTGGATACTGAAGCACATAGTAGAAAAACAGCAGTCTACTATGTATGTTCTAAATATTGCAGAGCCTAATGTTAGAGGCCAATTTGCATGTTTTAATGTGTGTAATAAAATGACATTGTTGTTGGGCAATGTAGACACTAGAGGGCAGGTTAGCTGAGTTAGCATCTGAGTTCAGAGATACGCTTCAAAAAACAGCAAACATCGCAATGTGCCAGAAATATTGCGAACATGGTACAAAGTCTTAAAAAAGGCACAGTGGATGGTGGTGGGCTTTAGATAAATGGCAGCATGTGGCTGAAGAGGTCATGCTGGCGTCATCTTCTGTGTTTCTTTTGCTGATCTCATGTGAGCAATACAGCATCACTGTCCCCATGGTTACCAGCAACATTGTTCCGTTCGCTCTCTCCCATCAAAAACGGGCTAAACACACGTCTCAGTATTTTCCTTTGAAAAGACTGTACTTTCTCTGATTTCATTCTACAGCCCTCTTCAATACTAAAAGAAGCTAACTTTGAGTCTTCTTTCTTCAGTGACAACCTCCACACTAAAGAGTTGTTGTCAGCATGATTGGGCAGCTCATTTACATGATGTATACAAGATGTGTGAGGGGTTACCTTTTGGCTTGCTCATCCGCATATTTGAAGGGGTAGTTGGCCAGTGTGGCTTTGTAGCCCGTATTCTTCACCATGTTGTTCCATGTGACCAGCCGCTGGCCAATGGCAGTTCCCCGAGGCTCAAACCCCTTTCGGGAAAAAGAAAGACTTAGCAAACCTGTTTTTTAAATGAAAAAATCCTGATGCCACCTGAAAGGGTTAAATATTCAAACGCTATCTACAGCAGTGCAGAAAAACAACTGCATTAGCTGCATTTACATTGACCATATGATTGTGCAACTTGGAATTTCAAAAATAGACTTAATGGAAATATGCCAATTTTCAAAATTGTATCAAAATTGGAGCATTTTTCAGCACTTTTCACATCATCCGGGTCATGTTACGAACAACCGGATGTTGGTACTGGCTGAAAAGAGAGAAAAGACGACAGGAAGTGGTAGGAGAATGATGGGGTTGCATGTTTTTTAACGACGTACCTGTGATTTTAATTGCATTTCTTATTTAATGGAAACACCATAACTGCAAAATTATGCTTCGCCCCCCCCCCAACATTAGTGGAGCATTAACACAGCTGCCCATTAACATTTGTGATGGAAATGCAACTACAGTCCCCTGAAGATGAGGAGATGAAAGGTTTGTAAAACCTTCTTTGTTTGGCAAGAAACCTTTAACTCCGTTATAAAAGGAAAACACAACGTGTCTGTACTCACCAGGAGCGGGTCGGAGAAATCTGGCAGGTCGGGCACCAGGACTCCCACCAGCGCGCAAATCACAATGAGCACCGTACACACACCCAGCACCACCACTGGCCAATCAGCTATCAGCTCAGAATAACTGGAAACATGACAGAAATCTAATCAGCCTACTTTACATCCAGACTTTAGGGAAGTATCCCCCCCCCCTTCCCTATGGACAGCGGGTAAAACATGAGTCTTTTCTCTGAAATGCTCTTTCTGCTATACATTAGGCTGTAGAAGAATGGACAGATGAGGTGATCCAAGCTGCTGCTTACTGGAGGCCAGGTACAGGGAGAAATACAACTCCCTCCTCCAACTCTCATGAGTCACTGCTAAGGAATGATGGCTCCAGAAGAGCAGTGATGGATGGATGACAGGACCAAAGGAGAGGAGGGGAGAAGGAGAGTTTCGCAAAAACCAGAACATTGACAGAGAAGAAGCAGTTTTTGGCAAGTCTTACCTTTTGGGGAATCGAAAGGGCCTTGCAGGGCTGAAAAACAGAAAGGAGATAAATCAAGTTTACATCCTGGAGTCAAAGCAACAGCCAATCAAAAACAGACCTGTGGAGACTTTAGAGAAAGAGTGGACAGCCTGTCCTCAGCAGCAGAGGTCTGTTCCAGCGTGGGTCCTGGACCACTGCTGTCAAAAGTCATTTCCAGCTAACTTCTCACCAGACTTTGCTGCAGTGTTCAGCTGGTGTTATTAATATACAGACACCCAAGGTACAGACATCAACTGTATGAACGGACAGACAGCGAAGACCAGGATTAATCAAAAACCCCTTCAAGCACGCCTGCAGATTTACATTTCAGACATTCTGTCTTTAATCGGTGCAGGGCTGAAACAATTCCTTGAATTAATGATGAGGAATTGGTTCTTTAAATAATCAACAACTAAACTTAGTAACTGATTAATCGTCAACTACAGTACACAGTCAACTCAGAAAAAGCCATTTGCTGAAAAAACAATGTATTGAGAGCAGTAATGAAGCCAAAACTGTATAAAAAATCTGTACGTACCTACATACATACATATATATTATGAATTGAATTATTTGTTTCTTTGTATCTTTGTTTATGTTTTTCTAATATGGCATTAAAAGGCTTAAATTAAAAATCTTCTTCCACTGTTTTTATTTTAACCATTTATCTTATATGATAAAGTTCCATGTCTGGATAGCTCCTTGCCATCGCCCTAATCTTTAGTTCCCTCCACAGACAGTCAAAACTCTAACTGGGCATCTTTAAAATGTTGATAAAATGTTCAACACCCTAAAACATGGTGGTGGAAATGTCATGCAGTCGGGAGGCATTTGAACTATAGGGAAAAGAAAGTAATTGAAGCTAAATACAGAACACTAACCACAGGGAAATATTTTGCATAAAGCATATCAGAGTTTCCCAGGTGTATTACAAGTCTGGCGGGTCACCAGGCTTTATTTTAAATAGGGTTTTTTTATACAGTGACGGTAAAGACAGAATAAGCTAGGTTTATAGTTGATGCATTGAATTGTACCTGCTTGTTGGCCTCACTATTATTTCCAAATTATGATTCCTCCTCATGCACCTCTAAGATTTTAAAACATTTTTCAGCACAAGAACACAGTGGGATGCTGATGGATTGCTCTAGTCTCCCTACCACCGGGCTCAAAAGGTTTTCTGGTGGAAACCCTCCACATTCATGTGCTGGAATGGCTCAGTCAAAGCTCAGTACTAAATCCTAAAGAAAATCTGGAGCAAGACATTAAAAAAAGAAAAAAACACATTCTCATTGACAGACTTCATTAAAGTTTGATCTATTTCACATAGAAGGTTAAGGAAAACTGTAAGTCTCTACCTCTGCATAACTGGTGGAAACTTACCCTAGAAGACTGGCAGGTAGAACCGCGGCAAAATCTGCTTCTACATTTATTACTCTGAGACAACTGTCAAGCGTATGGATTAAAGTAGAGATGGTGGAATGCACATCACACTTTTCAGATTTTTATTAGTAAAACATTTTGGAAACAATGTTTTAATTTTCCTTTTACTTGTCAATCTATCTGGTAGTTAAGGTCCTATAAACCTTCTGAAAATCAACAGAGCCCATATTCCCAATGTGCAGTGTTAGTGAAATGTTATCACTACTGACTCTAATAGCCCTTTGTGACATTGTGGTATTGACCCCAAAATGCACACGCACACACACAGAAGGCTTTTAGCTGCTAAAGATTTATCTGGACTTCTCTTCAACTCCTCCAGAGAGCAGTGGGAGATGTGTGTGTGTGTGATGGGAAGGGGGCGTTGGTGTCTGTGCGTCCGGTATGCTAACAGCAAAATGGAAGAGAGAGAGTGTGTGTGTGTGTGTGTGTGTGTGTGTGTGTGTGTGTGTGTGTGTGCTAGAGGAAGTAGGAAAATCAGATATGACCACCTGATCACAGCGGGGCACCAGGAGATAAGGGGTCTGGGATAAAATGGTTGACAGAAGAGGGAAAAGTGTATGAGGGGGAAACGGCAGAGGGAGGAGCGGGACAAAAACTTCTCTGTTCAAGTCCCTTGAGAACTTTTAGTTCATCAAACGTTAGTTCAATCAATGGAGCAGTTTGTGTCTGGATTAACAGCTAAAAGCAGCCAAATTTGTGATTAAACTAGAATATCTGAGACGTGATAGTTGGAGATAGTATAAATAAAAACCAAACTGAGAAATATAAGCGGTGAAATCATTCTGAAAATTCCACCCAAAATACAACAACTTTGGGTTATGCTTTCTTGTTATTTTCAAAAAATTAATTGGAAGAATTTTTGATTAATCACGATTTCATTTAAACTCCAGTTAATGATATTGAAAAATCTAAAAACTCTCTCCACTGTTGGTTCCATGAGAGCATTAATAAATATCAGTAAATTCCTACAATATTTAAACATTAAATGAAATTACTGTGTGCATTTTAGTGATAAAACTGTTCTTTATGAAACCGCTGTCCTTTGAAATATTTTTCAAGAGCAGCATTTGTGTTTATTGTGCTCTAACTGCTGTGCCATGCACTCTGGACCACACAATTCCCTAAAAAAAGACTGAGAAGAATTGATTTTTTTTTTTAAATCGCCACTATTATAGTTATCACTATAGTTCCAGAATATAATGATAAATTTTAAGTCCATATCACTCACAGTAGCAGATTCCTGGATAGTAATTACTAGACCTTGCCCATTTTTGCATCAAACAGCCACTGACCTCACAACAAAAAACAGTACTTCACAATACATGCTTGTGGAGGGGGAAAAAAGAATCAGATTTTTCTGTACTGGTCAGAGGTGACCTAGAAAAACATGTCTGATTCCAATTGCCTGTCAGTTAACTTATTAACTAAATAAGATCCCTATTGCCTTGCTTGCCTTTGAACTGATGGCCAAGGAAGAAGCGTGTTGGGAATGCAAGTCTTTTTATTGTGCACAGTCAGTTAACTTTCCTTGTATGGCCTTGAACTGCAGACTTCAGGACACAGTTATGGCCCAACATGGAGGAGAGGGGAACAAAACACTTGGAATGGATTCAGAGCAGTGCTGTCAAGCCTATCTATTTGTCTGCTAAAGGTCTGGTTTGAATTTCGTTGTGCAACACTTCCAATGGGAATTTGCTGCAGCCAACTGGAAAGATGCACAGAATACTTGAGGATATGTGAACAAAAGATAAGGTTGATGAAGAATCCATTGGGGCAACAGGAATCAGCTGCATTTGAATATATCTGAAGTTTGTGAAGTGTTGTGTGAGAAAGCAAAACATACAGTATGGTACAGAAAACAAAGAAATGCAGAAAAAGTAAGATGGAAGGAAGGTAATGGAGGAGGATGGTGTTGACTGACGAGGCTCTAAAATCTATCAGCCAACAAGCCGCCGTGTCAGTTTTCCTCTGAGACGCTCTGATCTCCCTCAATCGCCACCCCTCTGTGCTCTGCCCCTCCATCCCAACTTTCCCTTGCTCTCCTTTAGCTGTCAGTCTATTTACCAGGAGGAGTGTGTTTCTGGATCACTGGGCTAATTAATAAGGTAAACACAGACCACTAGCCGCTCACTCAGCACTGTGCTGACAGAGGGGAGAAGCAAGAGGAGCAAACGAGAGCTGGTGCCTGACGATGCTCAGCTCTATGATCTTAGGCATACAGACATCATGTCAAATAACAACAATATTAATATTTTAACTTAAAATACTCTGATTTACTGTTACATGACCAGGACGTTCCATTATGTCCAGGCTGATCTGAAGGATGTTGTGTGTGCAGGGCATCTGCAAGTCAAATTTAAAACTTAAGACCTTTTGTTATCGCCGCCCAGAAAACTGTAAATATAGGGGATGATTGGGGGAACTTGCTGCATTACAATGAAGCTTGAACCCGGCTTTATGCCCACGACAGAGGGAACAAAGCTAGCTAGCAAAGGTATATTAGCAGCTAGTTGCCATTAGCTTCAACGCTTCAAGCCACACAACTTGATGTTAGCGTGTGACTCAGACTTTATTGTCTTAATAAATTTAAGACAGCATAAGGCCCTAATTTTAAGACTTTTAAAGGCTTAAGAGTCTTTAAGCCTTTAAAAGCACACCGCTGTTGGCAGTAAGCCCTCACCCTTATGTCACATCACTTTTACTGCATGGACACAGTGATTTAACGTGTCCACTTCACTATATTCCAGTTGAAAATCTGTGGACAATCCTGGGCCTCTGGCAGAAAACCACAGCGCTTTATACCTCTCCTGATATAATCCTATCTATTAGAGGACATCTGTAGAGGACATCTACAGCTAACTTCAACAAGTAACTGATCTTGTAAATGGGGTAGAAATTAATCACTAATAGCCCAAAACTCAAGGCATTTATGCTGAGTGCATGTGAACTTCTTTACCTTTACATTAAACTGTTACAGTAAAGTGACAAATATTGGATTTTTAAGTCTCAGTAGCGTTTTAGTCAGTATTTGACCAGCAAAGCCATCTACAAAAATAATGTTGGCTGTAAATTTGTACACAGAGACAGAAATTGTGGAACAACTAAATCTTCCAACATCTTTTAAGATATGACCAATAAGGGCTGATGATTTCCAACACAAAAACACGCCATAAATCTAAAACACTGTCAAAATAAAGTACTTTTTATAAAAAGCTTCTTGGTCGGCATTTAAAGGTTAAAGCTGCACATCCTGGTCAGTAGTCTCTGAAGCAACAAACAGTGATTCATAGGGCATCAGGTTTCCAACAGGCCTCCCATAAACATAAGAACAGGACTGAACTCTTTAAATACACAGGTTAAATTCCCTTCAGCTGAAGAACCCCTCCTCATGCTATAGAGGAAACCCACCAGGCATAGACAGTGAAGGCATCGGAAATGTCCACTCTGCTTCAGTCTGTGGATTCCTGCTTCTGCCAAATGTCAGTCTTCTCAGAATTTTGTGTTATTTAATTACCTCCAAATAAGCTTTCATTCAGCCACTAAATGCAGGAGAAAAAAAAATTCATAGCAACATGTGTTCATGCTAAAGTGTGTGTGTGCGTGTGTTTATGGAACTCTCTTGGATGACTGAAGCCACTGGTGAGCATGGCCTTTTCTGTCTGCACCTGCCACTGCCTTGAATTCCTCGAGGTGAAATACGGGTGTGCACAAATTCCAAGCAGACAGTCAGGATTTTAAGGCTGCAGCCAATGGTTGCAAGCTGTCATTCTGTGTGACATCTTCATCTGTATGATTTCTTACCTCTAGGTCTTGGATTTAAACTGAAAACCGTGGCTTCACGGACAAATTTGAAGTTTTAAAGCAAACTACTCCATGTTTGGTACGTTGCAACCACAAAAGTCAACAGATTTTTGGGGGGTTTTAAACAATAGAACAGAAAATAGTGCATGCTAGAGAAAATTAAATACATTTTACTAGGATGTGCACAAAGGTTTTACAAAAGATGGCAATGTTTTCTTTCCTATTTTTCAAACTTAGAGATTTTGTCCAACTGAAGGTGCTTTTGCTTTGGTTATGAATATGGGTGTATATATCTCCTGAGGTCTTTTTGTGTTGACTCTGGTGAGCTGAGATGTGATGGGGGTTGTGTTTGTTTCATTTTTGATTTAACTTTTTTCTTTTACTGAAAGCAACAAAAAAAGGATTGAAACTGGTGCATTATATGGGGTAGTGCACTATGCACTAGTGCATTTTTAATGCACTATTTTGTCAGCATTACATTACTAAGTGTAACAGGTGTATAGATTACAATAAGAACTATATTTTGCATATATTTAGGCGGACCAGACTTAATTTATTTGAGGTTTGAATGTGATTAAAAAAGGGAAAAGCTCAAGGAGTTGGAATACATTTGAAAGGCATTCTACAAACTGTGACTGGATAAATCCTGTGCGAGGGAAGTGATGTCACTAAAAGGCAACATGTAGATAAGACCTCCAGATGAAATCACCGGTCTGCATAAGGAACTGTCTAAAAAGTAGAAGGTGGGTGCCAAAGACGTGTGGAGGTGGAGGCATTGGGGTTTTTGTGTTGCCTTCTGTCACATCCTGTTCATTTCTACAGCTCATTTGTTCATGAACAAACACGGTCACTATTAAATAAACTTACACCAAAGAGCTGTATTATGTAATAGCACCCCACACTCTCAAAAACAAAGGTTGTTGATTCATGCTGCATTTAGAACCATTTTTACTTCTCTGTAAATTCCCCTTTTCAAAGCCCGAACCATTTCAAAGCTCAATGAGTCATTGACTTATCATTACACAAACACATCTCTGTAAACCAAGAACTAGACACAAGTCTAGGCAAAGGCAACATTTCATCTCCGAAAGACAATCTAGCTACTGATGAGTTATTCATGTGTGGCTATTAAATCTTTATCATACATGAATTTGCCAGCCCACATAAAAATATAAACACTTCAGACTCAAATTTGGTAAGATCACTAGGTCTTCTAAATACACATATCTTTCAGATCGGCTGAAAGATATGTGGTTTCGCCATCTCCTTCAGGTGGTGAAACTTGGAGGAGTTGAATGTTTTAGGTTCACTGGAACTCGATAATAAAGAGATAATTCCCACTGTATTTCACAAATACCACAAAGAAGGTGGCAGTTAATAATTTCGTAGAAATGACTTCAAGAAGCTTTGCCACAGCAAAAGTGAACCAACAGGTGTGGGAGACAAAATTGCAGCAAGATGCGGACATAGAAGAGTCTGACTCGATTAACATACGCTGGAACTTCATCTTTCTGTTAATTTATGACCTAATTTTAAGGAGTGAAAAAACTGAACGCTTAAGCACATCATTGCGACGCCAGGACAGATTCAGGTGAACGCATACGGTTCACCTGAATGCAGATGCTTTATGCAGCATCTGCATAAAGCAAGAAGTATTTGGACAAGAAGGACACCACAGCCATTGTCAGACTGGTTCAGCCTGGGATGTTCTTATCAGAACTTCTTGTTCCTTGTGTCAATCAGTCATTTGCTGATGTAGACTCCCTCCAATATTTAGCTAAAATCAAACCATGTGTGGTCATGAAATCTCAGAAGCTCCAAAGTACAACTAAGAAATATTTAATCACTATTAACCTATTCACCAATGATACAGTATGGGTTTTCATTGAGAGAAACATATTTGTCCAAACAGAACTGCCTTAAGTTTCTAAACATATATCCAAATTGATGCACACAGCCATGGTCTTTAGTTTAACTAAAGTTTTGTTTGACTTAGACTAAAGCGAGCAAATTCATTCTGATTTAATGACTCATTCACTCATATTTTCCTGATAACATATTTCAGGGAGTTAACTGTAAACTGAGAAGCAAACAGAGAAAAAGTTGTTCTATTGCCTTCTAGTTGAAATGCTTTTCTTTGCATGTTGTAACATTTAATAGCTAGTTTTCCTTTACGATACTGACCAAGATAGAACGCATTTTGATCAAATGACATTTTATGACGGTCCTCACATTTACTAATGATCACATGATCAAGCCATTTGATGAGCAGCACTGAAAGGAGAACTTGTCTATCAGTCTGAAAGAGATGAGTAAGTTCCCTTATCTCAGACTAATGGTGGCTAAGTAAAAGGATATAAAAGCCCCTGTGCACAACAGCTCAAGAATGTGCAGGGCTTATATAGACCCCAGAAAATTGTATTTTTTAAAGCAAAGGGAGGAAATTTGTACTTCCTTTGACAGTCCCAACAAAACTATCTATTATCTTGTTGGAATGAAGATGTCGTCACATGTATCCCTGGTTAACCTTGTGCTTCTCCTCCTACGGTGCAGAGAGGATGGGCGGAGGAGACCTGCAGGATGTCTGTAAATCTCCTCCCTATCCTTCACAGAGGCCTTCCACTTGCCCCTGGAGTCTCAAGACATGCACATAAATACACACACAACGTCTTTCTCAGATGGAGTCGTCTCATTTCAGCTGACTTTTACAATATGTGAGTTAGGCAATAAAACCTTGCCTTGTGAAAAGAAGCATTTGAAACAGGTAAGGAAGTAGAACTTAATAGGCATTTTTAAATTGAACTTAAGAAAAACAGCAACAAAATGACTGGTGAAGGAAATTAAACAATGTTCAGGGGAGAAATAGAGTTGTTTCTACTAAATGAACAGGCGATGCTGTTCATTTAGTAGAAATGAACAGCATCTGGCTGTTTGGTCAGCCTACAAGTGTGGATGCCGTTACTGAGAGAAGTCTCAAAGTTAGCAATTCATAGCATTTTCATTTGTTGTGTTTCCCTTACAAATGTGCAAAATTTAAAAAAAAAAGTGCTTCCACTGCAGTTTTACTAAATACACAAATTTCTATATGGCTGAAAAACCACCTCATCCTAGTGCAAAACGTTTTAGTGAGAAAAGAATTAGCTGTGTTTTCATTAAGTGTAGTTATTCTCGTGATTCCAATTTGCGCTATTTTATGGTCAATGGAAACACTGAAAAAATTAGGAGCTTTAAAATGATAGAAGAAACCCAACAGACTCTTTCTGATCATTATTACTTCCATGGTCTTTATGTTTATTATGATCTGAGATAATTGTGATTCCATTATGACAGTAATATATTCTGAAAGCTCACAAGGCGATGAGCTCAGTGGCCATCTCCTATAATGTGAACGATGCTCTCTTTATTGAATGTTACGTGATGTGACCCCTGCTCCTCATATGATGAATTAATGACCGTTCACAGAAATAAGAGAGAAAACATTTCAATGCTGTTCCAATGTCTTCTTGCATCACAGAAATCTAATCTGTTTTTTCTTTTCATAACAGAACAGCTCTTACATGCCAAACAGCTTTATTTAACAAACGGTCCCTCAAATAACTGTCAAATAATTGCAACATATGTGTATTCTTGATTTGATGCAGCTTAGTAACATCATAGCAACCAGAACGAAAAAAAATGTATTCAATATTCAAACACATTCAACTTAAGAAAACTGATGTCTTCTGAGAAGGCGCAAGCAAGGGAGTAGAACATGTTTCTTTTTTTTATTATTATTATTTATCTTTTTGAGAAGGCATGAAGTTAAACTAAAACCCATGGTTGCCATAAACAACAGGGGTTGTTGTGGGAGGCATTGAGGAACAGGACATAAACATTTACCTCCAGGAGAGCAGAGTCTGAAAGGGAGAGGTTAAATACTCAACGTGACCCTGGATGCCTGAGTGTCAGGGAGCGCCATGGCAACTCCGGCAGGGTCAACAGTGCAGGTAGAAGCAGGTTGGCTTAACTTCAGGTGCCCTGAGGCGCCAAATAATTTGTTTTATACTTGGTCTCTGGTTACAAAGCTCTGGCTCTGGACTGCTGTTACTATCTGTGTGCGCGACACGGCTGTAGCTACAGCAGATGGTTGCATTCTTTACTCCAGATTAACACTTGCACTGCATCCTTTGGGCATTTATCTGCAGTAAATGAGTAATTGTCTTCCAAAAGCTCATTCTCATTGACCAATAATAAGGTGCTAAATACCAACCTTTGGTATTTAGTCATTTGTCTTAAGAGCTGCTCGGCTAAAACAGAGAGGTGAAAACTGGGATTTCACCCATTTCTCCACTACGCTGGTTAAAATCTCTAAACCTGCTGGTACATTAAAAACACTGTCTACAGAAAATGCCTGTAATAGATAGTCCCACAATTGAGACAAACTTGCTCCTAATGTATAAAACAGATATCTGGAATCGGAGGAGAGGGTTCGGGGGAAGAGTGGTGATTAAACTTTTTTCAGAAATTTGGGTTATGCCACAAGCCTTTGATCGCTCTCAAAATAGAAACATTAGGAAACCAAGCATAGGATAATCTCGTTAAATGGATTACCGTTTTGTGAGGTGGGGACTGGGGCGTAAAAATCCCCCACCAGGTCTGAAACATAACACAGATTAATCCCTAGAGAGCTAATGTTTCAACTTATCACTCTCGGGGTGTAAGAGAGGAACAGGAGAGCTGTGATCACAGACATAATCCCTGGACTAATCTGGCAGATCACAGCGCTGAGGCAGATTGGGCTGATATCTGACGCCATGTACTATGACTGTTGACTCCCAAAATGACCAGGAGTGGAATAAAAGTATTCAGTCTTGGTTTATGTGTGTGTAAGATATGTTACACCACCACAAAGCTCTTTAAGGATATAAGTGAAGGGGTCAAGAGCTGAAGTAAAACAGAGATATGGTCTTAAGGTGAAAAAAAGGCCAATGTAGACAGAGTCTTGTAAAAGTATTCATATCCCTGAAATTGTTCCACATTTTGTCACTTCATGGCATTTTGTTTGGATTTTATGTGGGAGCAAAACATCCATTCATCATGGACTGGAAACTCATTGGAATGGGTTGAGATTGGGTCATGACCAATCTTGTTCTTTTGGTAACTACAAATCGCTCATTACCAAAGATAATGGTGGGAATGTAGATTGACCAGTAAATAGATTTTTGGCTCAGATTTCTCTTCACCATGACAGATCGGTAAAGCCCGCATCACTGCAGCTCCAATTTGTTTATCAATCTCCTGCTCCGTTTTTTCCTCATACGTGAACAAAACCCTGACATACCTAAATCCTCCAACTTGAGGCAGAACCGCGTTCCTGACCAAAGAAATATGCTCTACCATTTTTCAGCCGAAGACCATGGTCTCTGATTTAGAAGTGCTGATTTCCACCCTGGCTGCTTCACACAAATTTCTAGAGATGCACAATATAATCGACACTAACATTGGTATCCATTGATATTTGTAATTTCTTGACATATTGGTCCAACAAATAAAACTGGGCTGATAGAAACAACCAATATTTTGCTTCAGGAGGGGAAGAGGTTGGTCATGTGGTGCTTGTTTGGTCATAATAGTGATAGCGATGTGCCAGAGGATTGTAGGGAGTTTAGCTGAAGCACAGAAGCAGTATGGTTGTTTTTTTTCAAGATTTTGAAAGGACAGTAAAATATATGTAATATATGTTGGTAAATATCAGTTTTCGGTCATAACCGCAATATTATGTGACTAGAAAATCAATGTGATTTTTAGTTACATAAATTCATTTTAAAGCACAATCAAGTGATTATGTACCCTTCAGTTGCTATAAAAATGCTATAAATGTCAAATATGACTTAAAAGAATTTTGACTTTGTAATTTAAGGTCTTGAAATTGGGCTCGGTCTCTAAGAAACTCCTGCCTGCTCTTTATGAAAGTCTGCCTTCAGGAAGTCATTAGAACACGGCTCCTCTATTAACCCTTTAACAACATTTTGACCAGCGTTGCACTGAGAAGTCAATCATACACCACCGGATGTTTGCCAATTGCTGCTGGCTAGCCTGAAGGAGTTGACATGATGTAAAGCTCAAAAAAGTCAATTTTACATAATACTGCCACTTTAATATCAGCTACTGATATCAGACCAAATTTTCATTTCAGCAAATTTTTTAAAAGAGTGCATCTTTTTGTTCAACTTTACAATTATTCCATCACCTCGCTTTGGCATTTCTTGTCAAATCCCAATAAAATACAATGAAGTTTGTAGTTATGTGGAAAAACGTCAACATTCCAAGTAGTGTGAATACTTACACAACTCCTCATCTGACACACACCCAGAAAATAGTCCACTATAGGACATGAATAAGTTTTAAAATAGACCCAGGCTGGGTCATGAAAGCCTCATCTGGTAAATGATAAAAAGGTTGAAGATTCAAGAAAGAATCATCCAATCCTACATCTGCTCTCCATTCTGATGTAGTGGTAAACAAAGATTGAGTGAGTGTTAATAGAGTGGAAGAAAACGTGAAGGTAGGAAAGTAGAGAGTGGAAAAAAACCCCACAGAGGTCAATAGGCGCATCTGAATGGAAGCAACACTATCCACTGTTGCTTCCGTCTGCCCACCCAGGTTTTAAAGTGAGCACACCAGCTTCTGGGGCATGTGCCCGCAGCGGCTACACAAACCTCATCTTTTAGCACCACCAACAATGCCACTCTCTTTAATGAAACGTATGGTTTGGGGAGTGGGGGACGTTCTCAGGAAAGTCAGTGTCCCCCCGCAAGAATGTAAAGCAGCTGACATGAGGAAACACTCAAACTGTTCAGGAATTATACAAATGATCAGGAAAGGCATTAAAGAGGCTTAAAATGGGATGATAGAAGGGCTGTGGTTCAGAAAGCAAATCGAAAGAACCGATGCACTAAAAAAAAAGGGATCAGAAGAGTAGAGGTTTACCAAAAAATGTGCCCAGAATTCCACCTCAGACAGAAAAGGCATAGTTACCACATGTTTACACACAGCTCATGTGGG
This sequence comes from Poecilia reticulata, assembly GCF_904066995.2. Classification (NCBI taxonomy): domain Eukaryota; kingdom Metazoa; phylum Chordata; class Actinopteri; order Cyprinodontiformes; family Poeciliidae; genus Poecilia; species Poecilia reticulata. The sequence continues at coordinate 21,479,380 of NC_088850.1, read as the reverse complement.
AGTTTGCACTGTGCTTCCATTTAGCTAACAAGAATGAGCAAACTGTTTGTTGTTTCTCTTTGCATCTTAACATTTTGAACACACAAGCTTGGTATCGCTCAAAAAAACTCCTTCATGATCGCTGCAGTCAAATAAGCCAAAAATGATTACATGTGAACCGCTCATGATGTTTAAGAAAGGCTGAGTTCAAGGTGAGGAAATCATGATCTTCAGATCATTTTCATCAGCTGAGCTGAACTGGAAATGTTAGGAGCAGTTAGCTGTGACAAAGCATGATAGGGTTCTGTTTGTGTTCTCCGTTGCTTCGAATGACTGGTTCCTAATGACTGGAACAACTTCCTACTGTAATTCCTGACTGAAAGGATGCATGTGTGTGATAGGTTAAAAAAGGAACATTGACATCCGGAGGAGTATAAGTGCCACGACTCCCAGGCCTGTCTTTTACATGCTTAGTTGGTCATTATTGTTGAAACAACACCTTTGTTGTATCAACCAATCAAATCTCTACTATTTCTAATCCAGTTTTTTTTTTTTTTAAATGTCAACCCAGATCCAGAAAGTTCCCTTTGAATATGCTGCGTACAATTCTAGAGTGACCAGGGCTTCAAAACGCAATCTGGACAGACTGATGAATGGATAAAATAAAGAATGAATGATATGTTGACATTGGCATCGGTTAATGTTAATTATTTTTTTAACATATTGGTGTGGTTCCAAAAAGTAAAACTGTGTCAACCAAAGTCAATTCCTATCCTGTTGCCATTTATGGTTCTATATTAATTATAGTGATGCTATCAGGACAGTAGGATATTTAACTGAAGCAGAGCAGTTGCAGTGGCGTGGTTGTGCTTTTCCCCACTATGTCCAAATGGTAGGGAAATGTATCTAATATATATATATATATATATATATATATATATATGAGATAATAGGTTAAGTCTGTTTTTTTTCTTCAAACATCATTTTTGCAAGAAATATATAAAAACTTTCCTCAATACTTCTTTAGACTTTGGAAAGACACATCAGCCATCTCCAGGCTGCGTAAGTAGCATTCATTCAAGACAGACAGACAGAGCACCAACCTGATCCCAGGAGCATGGATCTGGCTCTGCAGGTGCTCTTGCCAGCGTTGGTGATGCAGAGACATCGGGGAGGCTTGGTGATGAGGAAGATGGTGAGAGTATGTGCAGGTGGAAAGGCAGCAGGGGCAGGAGGAGGTGCTACCTGGCTGTGGACTGGAGCAGGGCCCAGAGCTGGCGGCAGGGCTCCGGACAAGCGGGCAGTCCGGCTGTCCGCAGGGGCAGCACAGGGTGGAGTGAAAGTGGCAGTGGGGGCAGCAGAGAGCAGAAGGCGCCGTCGGTGACAGGGTGGAAGCCAGGTGGAGTCTGTTTGGCTTCTGGGAATCCGTGACGGCAGAAGACGGAGACGCAGCCGGTGATGGTGGGAGATTCCTCAAAGAGCCGTTGAGCTTGACCAGCCCACCATTTTGGATGGGCCTGCAGGCTCTCTGGACGTGGGCTCCCTGCTGCAGCTTCACGGCTCCGTTCCTGACCACCATGTCTCCGTCTCTGTCAGCTGGCAGGAGGTCGCAGCTGCAAGCAGCAGAGAGGGGGTCCAGGTGGCTGCGGTCTTCTGTACTGGTAACTGAAGGAGCATTTCCACTGGCGCCGAAAGGATGGTGCCCACCATTGCTGAGCAACAGCGGGTCTCCACCGGAGTCAGTCAGGGCCATGATCTTTCCCCCGCAGCTCTGGGACCAACACCGTCACTCCTCTGAGAACACAGGGAACACATTTATGACACAAACTTCAATTTTAAAAGCAAAAAAATAAGTAGAACCATGGCAAACAATGGACATGTATCAGGGTTTCCTCTAGGATTTGTTAAAACACTGATGGTGGTCTGTGAGACAAGAACACTACAGATTAACTAGCATAATCAGGGAGCCTTATATCTCAGACATTATGCATGATGGCCAAACTATATATTGCATTTCTTGTTCAAATGCAACATATGTAAACATTAGGGTCGTTTTGATATGCTTGAACTAAAAATGCATTCTAGTTAACCCTCTTAAGTACTACTTCTTTCACCTTTTCTCTCCCTCTACTTTGTACCGTCATCTCTAGTTTTTTTTCATTCCTGAAAAAAAAAACTAGGAGGAGGAGTCTGTCTATCAGGCAGATAGACAGACAGAAGCCGGAGGTGTTGGGTTTTAAACTAAAGTAAATTTAAATGTTTCATCATATTTGAAATTAATTTCAAACTCTTACTATGTTTAGTGTAAGTGTGCAAATATAGGCTATAAATAAATAAAATTTAACTCTGGAGGTGTGGATTTTACTGTTCTGTATTGGTGTGTTACAATCAAGAAACCCTGTGTGTAATATATACATACATAGTATTTGTGTGCTTGTTCATCTCTTGGCAAAAAGCACCATCAGGAATAACAAAAAAATATATATATATACACACACACACACTATTTATATATATATATATATATATATATATATATATATATATATATATATATATATATATATAAGTTTTAATGAATTACAATCAACTTTGAAACCAATACTGAGCCATGTGGAACACCGCCACTTAGTCTTAAACTGTGATCTGGTTGTTGCTTTTTGCATTCGTAAGTCTGCCATTTAAAACCAACTTCAAAAGTAATTTGTAATGCAATACCCTTACAAACTGGAGTTTTTCCCCACATTTTAAGAAGCAGTGGAAGAGCATTTAAACAAAACAAACACCCCCACAGGGTTTTATTGTAACCATCAACAAGTAGATAATGTCTAACAAGCTATGTTGTACTTGTTCTCAAAGAATCTTTTGAAAATTTTGAGACCACACTGATCAAGCTGCTGTGATGTGACATTTAATGAGCCTTACAACTCCACTTCGTTACATTTAGCTTAGCCAGCCGGGTCTTATTAAGCAGAAATGTGGCCGTTGTCTCTCTGACTTTCCATTTGTTGAGTTTTTGCTCTGTTGATTGGTGGTGACTTGGCATTTGGACTTGATTTGCTCTACAAATTGCCAAGACTGGAGCACATCTGGTCTCACCACAGCTGAGTGGATGACAAATAACCATTATGGTTTATAAATTACCACATATACATTGTACTATCAGTCATGCTGGGCCCAAATATGTTGAATTTTAGGTAACTACACTGAACTGATGTATTTTATAGCGTTTTATACCACTGCTGCCAGAGGGCATTTGTACTAGTTATAACTAAAATAGCCCAAAGAACAACAATGCTCATTCTATGACTTATGTTTTCATTCATTTATAATTTACATTTCTATTGTTTTTTTTTTTTTTACAAGAGGGTTACAAACAGATACAAAAAAAAATTAATTCAATTTGTGAAGCTGTTTAGAATAATAATATAAGAAAGCAGCTGTGTTGGCTTCTAACTGGAAGCTGATGACGTGGAAAAGACTTCAGTTGATGCAGATGTTTCACTGAAAGTAGCATCCTGATGTGTCCATCGAGAGTCAAATATGACTTATGTTGTCATGATCTTAATCTCTGTCAAAAAACAGAATTTATGTTTTGTTTTTTGTAAATATTTTAGAGCATTTTTAAAGGAATTCAGAGTTTTTCTTGACATGCTTGCATATTTAACCATTCAATACATGTGCACACACTGGCTTTTATTTCTCCCAGAACCTTGACCTCCAGAAACATTTCTTTTGCGATAAAATAGATGTGCTTGCATTTGAGCGGCAAGCGATACTTCACATAACGTCCGCCATTCCCGTCCGACACGCGACACATGCGAGCTATGAGCTCTGTGATACCTCAATGTGAGCGAGTGCGAAATACGAGAACGGGAGTCCAGTGGGGTCAGAGGTGGGCTTGGAGGGCAAGGTTTTGGAAAAGAGGCGGAGATGGGGAATAACTTGGGAGCCTGGAGAGCTACAAATACACAGAGTGAAACCAAGATGAAGTCATTCGCTTTGGTTCTGTTGATGTCAAAAGCTTGGACTGATTTTAAAAGCTAGCCTGATGCACAAGCATCTTAAAGCTTAAAGTATAAAAAGAAAATATTTTAATAACTTTGTAACAAAGTCTGCTTTCTCGGCCTCAGATCTTTGTAAATGCCAGTAGAGGCATTAACAGGCAGGTGAGACATCTTGGACTGACTGGATAGAATCAGTCTTGAGTCTAAAAACTAAGGAGCTGAGTCGTACCGGAACAAAAACAACTCTAGGTTGAATTTCAAAAATGGCATGTGAAGATTTTTTTTAATTGCATTATGAAAGAGATTTGTTGTCTTCACTAAGAGTTTAGAAATATTACAAGTTGATGAAAAATTTGTGACTGGTCAGCAACTAAAAATCCCATCTACTTCCCACACAGCGGTTGCAACATATAAAAGCACTGATGACTTGCACTGCAAACACTCTTCAGTGTGCAAGTTTACACTGCAGGAAGAAGACTAGAGGTTAGAAGTATTTGAGTTCTAGTATTTTATAACACTATAAACATTTTGTGAATACTATAACAAAGAATATTTGAAATATTGAATGTCGTTTGTTTTTTTTTGCTTTTAGTTCTTACAGATAATGAACAGGTAAAAAAAAATATATAAAATGGATCACCAGGAATGGACCATAAAACATCAGATTTCCAGATTTATTGTGCTAAGATGCTTGAAAATGTAATTTACTAGCATGTTTTTACGATAAAAAAAGGATAAAATGGACCACATAAACCAATCACAAAATGGGGTTGGTTAACATGGAGGGAAATTAATACTTGATCAGATTTCATAATAACAGCAATAATCTTTCTATAATGACAATAAAGATTATTATTATTATTGATATATACTACTATATCAAAGTATCGATTGAACCCACGTTTTCCAAAAACCAGCCACTTCTTGAATAAAAACACACAGTCAGAGGAATTATTTCACTACTTTCACAAGCCCAAAACACCAATTTGTAACATGATTCCCGGTGCAAGTTGGTTTGGAACAACGAAGGTGATAAAGTGTTCCTTCTGCTGTCTTTCATGTCAACTTCATGATTACGGGGTGTGAGAGAGATGCTGAGACCTAGGGCAGCAGCATAAAGGCAAAGCAAAGCATCCTGCTTCCCTTTAATTAAAACTAATAGGCAGCAATTACCAGGTATCAGTCAAGAGACTGTTAATAACAACATTGCTCCTCACAATAATAACATCAACAGGAGGCACTTGCCCCCCTCCTGCCCCCATGCACAGCCGCTGTGCATGGCTTTCGGATACAGCTTTCTCTGACAGCTTTCTGTTTGTCAGGAGTGGTTTTTAGTCATATATGATCCCCTCAGGGCCCTTACTCACAGCTGGGTTGTTAAACACATAAAGTGGAGCGGCTGGCTCAAGGCTACGAGCTGAGTCTCAAGAGTTAAACAGTCGGTTTTATGAATTTAACAATGGCAAATGTTTTAAGTGATTAGCTGATTACAAATCAATGAAAATGTTCGGATTTGGCTTAGATTTTTGTCCAATTACTGATATTTCTATTTTAGATAACGTGCTCAAAATCCACGAAAGTCATTAATAGGAGTGTCTGTATGGTCGAGTGAGTTAAGTTTGCGCAAAGTAAGTCAAACTAAATTTACAGTAAGGTTGGATTATTCTCCGATGGATAAGATCAGAGAACATGGGCAATTTCAGTAACTTGTGAGAGCTAAAGGAAATCTGGCAATATGGTGTGAAAAGAGAATATAGTGAGACGTTTAGCTATTTTTTATGCTTCCAGTGACGCTCAATGAAGGACACTCATGGAACCAAAAGGGAAAAAAACTGAGCACATTTTTGGTTCAGTCCTCCTCTGGAGGAAATACAGAAGTCTGCAGAAACCGAATGCAAAGAGTAACGAGTGAATAGGGTTTCTCGTATCCTACCGTGTTTTCGTGTCTCCCGGGGCGTTGCGCTGCTTATCTCCTGTGGGCTCCGTAGCAGGCGTCGCTTCGCAAACACCAGAAATAAAAACAAGAAGAAGAAGAAGGGGGGGAAAAAGACCCCCGGTTGATTTAAAATGTCCGCGAGCGCAGTTAAACAACACAACTCGACACGGCAGCAACAAGTCCCGAGCAAAGAGGGGCTGTTTCTCATTGAAGTGTGTACTGCCAGAATGACAAACAGCCACACACACTCAGGTCCCGGCTCTGTGCTCTGCTTCTCCCCTCCGCGCGGAGGGACCTAGGCAAGAAGAGGAGAAGGCGGAGGCTGGGACTGCTCCCAGCAGCACTGATAGGACGGTCGCACCGTCTGTTTTAACCCGCTCACTGCCACGGAGGCGGCACGAGCCGACACACAAAACGCTCACGCGCCTCGTCACACACATTCAAGACAACTTGGAATGGTTACTAGGAGACCAGTCACCGAAAAATACCGGAAGACAAGTAACTCCATTGGAATACATGGGTTACTCCTCATACAGCTAATGAGGAATAGATTAATAATTATAATGGTAACATTTAAATAAATATCTTTTTTTTTTTTAAATGAAATAAGGCCAAAACGGTCTGCAGAAGTCTGGCCAAAGATTTATTACAACTTAACTTTTCCCAACTCGCTTTTACACCTTTACAATACTTGTACGCCAAAAATTTGACATATTTAGATAAGCATGAAAACGTTGCAAAAACCTGGTCTTGGATTCAAGAACTCCCAGTTACTGACACTATCTTTACTAAATAAAATACACATGCACACTCTAGAGGACCCTAATATCCAGAGGCGGTCCTAGCCTGTTTGGGCGGGTGGGAGCTATATTTCTTTAACATAGCTGCATGATGCCATTAGTTGAAAATTCAGATTATTGCTAAACTGTAATTTTTCTTCTATGACAGCAAACTGAACATCATCTCTGGTAATAAGGAAGCAGAACTAGTCTCGTCACCTTATTTAGCACCTTTGAATGTTGTTTCTGCTATTACAGTTGAACTATGAAAATACATTAAATATTTATCACTGTTCTCTCACTATTTTGCTAATGAAAAACAAAAAAATGCATGTTGTGTTGTTCACATTAATATTAATATATAGTACAATTACTACATTATCAGAAATGAAAGAAGTCATGAAATCCATTTATAGTCAATCAATTGACATTTGCCAAAGCAGCCAATCCCAGAGTGCCACTTATTTTATGCGTCTGATTGGCCGTTTCCCAAAGAGTAAAACTAAGGGAAACTGTAGATGTTAACTCCCATGGTAGGGCATACTAAGATGGTTTCTAACACATATTTGGTATGTGAACTATTAAAATATTCAGTTATAAATGTTTTTAGAGAGGGTGTTAAGTATTCATGGATTTTAGCTATTCGTCGAATTCTGGGTGTCCACTGTGTTACAAAAAGTATACTAACTACATTTGAGGCATATTTAAGACTAAGGGGCATTAGTGATTACATTGCAAAATATTAAGTAGCAAGAATAACATCTAGCACAGTTGGTAGAGCTGTTGCCTTGCAGCAAGAAGGTTCTGGGTTCGATTCCCGGCCCCAGTCCTTCTGCATGGAGTTTGCATGTTCTCCCTGTGCATGCGTGGGTTTTCGCAGGGTACTCCGGTTTCCTCCCACAGTCCAAAAACATGACTGTCAGGTTAATTGGCCTCTCCAAGTTGCCCCTACGTGTGAGTGTGTGTGTGTGTGTGTGTTTGTGTGTGTGTGTGTGTGCGTGGTTGTGTGTCTCTGTGTTGCCCTGCGACAGACTGGCGACCTGTCCAGGGTGTACCCCGCCTCTCGCCCCGGTACGCTAGCTGGAGATAGGCACCAGCAACCCTCCCAACACCACTGAGGGACAAGGGTGTAAGAAAATGGATGGATGAATAACATCAGTTATTTATAGTACTTTTAAAAGACAAATAATGGCTTTCATTAACCTTTCTTGAAGAGACAGTTAACAGTCTTTAATTATCTGACACTCAACCACATAACTCTTTGAAAGGGACGCACCCAGGCTTGACACATCAGCTTACTGTAATTACAGATGACTGACTGGATATGTTGGCTTCTTCTCAGTTCAGTTTAATAGCTACTTTAATGCTGTCTACCGCATATCTTCAGGAGGAAGAAGAAAGATGATCAGAGTTGACTGGAAGATAGATGAAGCTAAATGAACAACAATCCAGGATGAAAACCTGCTTATTCCCAAACCCTAACGGACCCAAGTCTTAGTAAATTAGCATCAGCGGTATTCTCCACATGTGCAGAGCTTGTAAAGGACAAAATACTTGCTGCTTGCAACTGCAGTAAGAAGTGGCTCAACAAAGTAAAGACTCAAGGAGGCTGAAATCAAACGTATGTCACATTTGTCCAGCGAGATATTTCCGGTCGAGAGGCGGGGTACATCCTGGACAGGTCGCCAGTGACGTGATGAAAAACTCAAAAAAGTACGTCGGTTTTACATAATGCTGCCCCTTTAATGTTGATAACCATGTATCATTTTACTTCACATTTGTCCACTACTTTGTGTCTTATCACATAGAATCGCAGAATTGCAATCTTTACAGTTCATCAAAGGCTTTTGATACCAAAAGGGAAAAAAACAACAAAAAAACAGTTGAGCCAAAGTTTAAAAATGCATTCAGGTTGTGCTCAGCGGGGGAGATGGGTTTATCTCAGGGAATGCTGGGAAGACGGAGGGCAGTACCTGGCTTTAATTTTAGCTGTCCGCCACAATTAGGACACAGTTCATATAGCAAGTGTAATCATCTGCAGTAGTGAGGCGCTTGTTCACAGCTGGCCCCGAGGCCAGTTAAAGCCTAAGCCACGCAGCGCTTTGTAGTTGATTGGAATAATAATAACCTGGTAGTAATAGGTTGTACAGGGTTCAGCGTGTTGGACTGCGCCTCCATTTCATCTGACGGCAGATAAAACACAAACGCATTTAAGCTGCAACGCCAGCGTCCGGCTATTTATCCTCTACGTTTAAACATGGCGTTAAAAAAACGTACTACAGAAGCTCAACTTCAGTGGAGCAGGGCTGAGGTCTACCCACATGGAACTAAAGGAGGGACTACATCAAAGGACGCGCACTGTACCAGGAAGGATGGAGGCCCTGGTGAAAGCAGAACGGCCCCCGAAAAGATTGCACACAACTCATCAAAGTGACAGGTTTAGCGGACAGAAAAAAAAAGAAAAAAAGAGAGCAAAAGACGAGGGTTTAAGGGAGGGAGAGAGGGCAGAGGAGGACGGAATGCCTCTGAACTGTTTAAGGCTTTGGCAGGAGATGTCAGAAATAATCTAACGGCTTTCCAATTTTGCTTTCAGATCATTTCACCCCTGCTCTGTCTCCCAATAACAATCAATTCCCTTTCACTGTCGGTCTTTGAACTGAAGAACGCAGAGCGGACGTGCGCCCCCCAAAACTGAAAACTTGTTGTTTTCAATTAGGAAAGAGGAGAAGAGAAAAGGCCGTAAAACCTCAAACAGCTGCGAGAAGAAAGAAAAACGAGAGAGGAATAATAATAATAATAATAATAATTTAAAAAAAAAATGTAAACCCTCTGGAAGGCGTTGTTCTGTTAGCTTAGACATGATCTGACTTGTGTGATTTGCAAAAACATGAGCAAAGAGATAATAAAGCATTAAGATGATGGGCCTTAATGCGCACAGACATATATGAAGAAAGGGGGTGGGTAATCCTAGAAGGCCCTTGAGCATTGCAGCTACCCCTACGTGCAATAATATCTGGTTATTATAAGAATGAAAGTAATGGAAGGAATATTGAAAAGGTTAAAGGGGTGCATTGATAAAAAAAAGAAGGTGTTTAAGTGAGGGCGAAAAAAAGGCCAAGCACGAATGTCTCACTTCGCACTGGCTTCCAAGTGTCTGAGTTTCTGAAACCCAATCTCGCCGACACCTCGGCTGTGAGGATGGATATCTCTCACCTGATTAGCGCTGTGGCCCCTGACCATGTCCGGAAGGAGCCAAAGAGCCTGAGGAGTGACTGAAAGCCGAGTGGGAGCTGATGCCTGCTAAACTCCCGCTACCAGCCATGACACTAGGCTCTGCTTCATTTAATCCTCTCCTCTTTCCTATATGCTGCCAAGGTTAACGTTTCACTGCATATAAGATGCAGAGGGGAAGCCCTAATTTAGCACCAGAACCATCTGGCTCAAACATCTGTACATGTTCTGGGTTAGCTGACAGGTGATCTTCCTGGGAAGCTTGAATGTTTTTTTTTTGGAAAGCGTCCAAATGACGCCTGGCGCTCCGGTTCGACATGCATGTGAGTAAAGTCTGCCTCTCTAGATAAAGATGTTCTTTGAAGGTTATCTGTGATGGCCTTTAAAGTGGCTACATGCAGGTGTTCTAGTTTAAAGTCTTATCTTGGTTTGTACCTTCAGAGTCTTGGTTTGACCTCAGTCCGACATCTGGACTCTCAGCTTTCATCATTCCTCTGATAAAATACATGCTTTAATTATTTGTTATGATCAAATAAGAAGACACACAATTAATATCTTAAAGTGGCAGTATTATGTATTTTTAAGGGACACAGTGCCATTTTAGAGCACAATCAAGTAACTATGCTATATCAAATATGACTTAAAACAAATCTGACTTTGAAATTTAACTCCCTGAAATTGGGTCTCTGTCTCTCTAAAAACTCCTGCTGTTTCTGAAATTCTGCTTTCAAGAAGTTATCACAATATGGCAGTAACAAGGCTTCTGTGAGGCTTGGTGTAGCTCCAAGGAGTTGCTTTGTCCTTGAAGGCGGGGCTAGGTCCACCCAGGTGTTTTGCACAGCTGAGTGGTTGCCATGGAGATTAAATTATTTCTCAAACAAGCATGAATAAATTCAAGTTTTTGATGAGGGAATAACATCATAACATGACGTAAAGCTCAAAAAAGTTGATTTTACATAATACTTCCCCTTTAAGAACAAGTTATTTAGATTTTACTTCCATGTGAAACTCTCAGTTCAGTCATTTTGGCTTCAGCTTTCGCTGCTACTGATGGCGTGCCTCTGAAATAAAAGAATAAAACAGATTCAAACTTATAAGATAGAAATATGTAGAGATGTAACCCCAGTGTAGACCATGTATGCATGAGGATAAGTTCAAGTTGGAGCTATGAACATGACATCTTGATATAAGATGATTTATTTATCTATTGACGTATTAGATGTCCCAAAGACCAGACTGAAGCACTGGGGTGACTGGACCTTTTCAGTGGGAGCAACTAGACTCTGGACCAAACTCCCTGTACAAACAAAAAATAAACAAAAAAACATACAGTGTAGTGAAAATATTCCTAAAAGTAATCCCCCCTCCAATCGACACCTATTTTTAATCACTCATTAGAGACATTTGGCTAAAGGGAGTTTAAATCAGAAGCAAACATTTTTCTGAACAGTAAAGGTCCTAACAGGATCACTGGGGGCCATCCTCCAATGGCAGCCAGAATCTGGCGGTGGGTTGTTTGACAGGAAATAATAGGGGCATAGGTTTTCATGCATATCTGATGCTGCTGATGTATGCTCCCCTGTAGGAAGTTGCCTCTGGTGCTTGGGTGTCAAGAGTTGTGATAGATGTCCATGCACATGTGTTGTGCTTTACTAAATGATTGCAAAACTTCTCTTAGCAACCTCTCGAACTTGATCCAAGGAGACATTTATGTCCCAGCCAGAGCCGACCAGTTTGAAAGGTGTTTTTAACTCTATTGGTTTATCCCCATCTCCCCTGGATTTTACTTTTCTTCGTTTTATTACGCTATCCAAAAATAAAGCCATGTGCAATTCCACACATTCTTGGCTGAGGTTTTCACCTGTCAACCAAACACGCATGTTCTGAGCTGTCAGTCAACACCTGGGAGAAGAATGTTGAGAGGAAGGTGAAGCAAAGATTCCCCGCTGATTTGTTTTAGTTCAGGTCAGTTGCTTTCACTTATTTCATGTATCGTCTGTTTTTATTTGTCAGTGCCATGTCTTGAGATGCTTCGAAACTCTGACGGCTACAGATGACATAGAAGCTCACCAGCTCAATGAAGATACCCATGCAAACACTGGAAAAACACAGAGCAATGAGCTTACAGTACAGGACAGCACAGTATGCTGAAGAGAAATTTCCCCTGCTTCCTGTATCTCGCCTGATTTCATCTTCCTCTTACTGCACCCAGATGAAGAGGCGGAAAGTAAATGAAACCAGTGGTGCTGAACTGTTGGTAACAGAGTTAATGGTACCAGGGAACGACGCTGGTCCCATGTCAAACAGATTTGGTTGCCGCTTATCACTAGCGATGCAGTTTTACAGCTATTATGTCCCTTCTACCACCATTCAGCCACATGTTCCCTCATTGATATATCATACAAGTTTCAATATTTTCGAATCTCATCTCAGATGCTTTTCAAAATTTGAGTCCATTTCGTTCACAAGATGGCGCAAACTCTCAACCGTATTAGTTTGGTGTCGAATACAAAACAGTTCCGTGTGAACACGGTTTCCCACTGAGCAGTTAATCTATTTGTAACAAAGAGGAGATTTTTACTTTGTAAAGGGGGAAAAAATCCTTTTCAGTCACTTCTCATCCATTCTCCTTCTCATTAGCCCAATTTTGTGTATTACACACCAGGCACAGAAAGAGGGGCCCCACCAAGGCCAGCATTCATCCAAGAACCCCCACTGTAGACAACTCCACTGGCCAGAACGACCCAATAACGCTTTGTATAAAATTGACCATCTGTGTATTATAATTCAAGGCATACAGTAATTAAAAAAAGTGTAAACCTTATTTTATAGCCAGACTGAGAGCCCCGCAGGGTTTTGCAAATGCATGCAGAATCAATACTTGCAACAACAAAAAAAAAACCTGCTTGGCACATGAACAAGCCAGCATTTGGAAATTAGAAACAGAGGCCAGCTGTTTCACTCCTGTTGCTTTAGCGCATTAAAATATGTACACTTCTGGCTCGGTTCAGTCTTCTAATTAAGTCTGTTTTTCTTTAGGATCCCACATGATGTTAGAAGATTTAGAGGCTCTTTTGTCCTTCTTTAACATCGGACACCCTCTGCCTTTATCCCCCAGAACCCTTCCATCTCTCACTCTTCTCTCCTTTCCAAAAGCAGAGGAACTTCCTTGCCTGGAAAACGACGCAGTTCAATCGAAACTCTTAAGTCTGAAGGCAAGGACTGGGGTGGAGTCAGGATGAGAAAGTAAAGATTTAAGTGAGGAGTGGTATGAAAACAGAGTTCTTCTGTGGTAGAAGGGAAGCAGAGGCCTGTAAATGAGGAGGGTCTTCAGAACGGAACAAGGACATCTTTAAGTGCTACAAAAGACTCTTAGTTTGATCTGAAAGAGGGAAAAAAAAAAGAATTGACATGAAAGTCTATGTAGGAGGAATTTCACAGACAGATGTTTTGTGCGTGTGAAATATCATAAGAGAGAGGAGCAAAGTTAGCGTTTGCTCTTCAGGAAGAGAGCAGCCTAGTGAGCTGCGCAATCATCTAAAGTGAGGGTGCTTTCAACTTTACAGGCAGGAAAGCAAAGTTTAATGTTGAACACCTAACAGAGGAGAGCTAACAGTTAACATGATGCTGAAAGAAAACTGTGATCAAACCTGGAAGATAGCAGCCGTGTGTCAAATTTCTCCAGGAGGAGTCTCAGAGGGAAATCTGGACTTTTTTTCCTTCTTTTCCATGGCTGAAATTACTGGAGGTGTGAGATAACATCTCTGTGCCTAAAACTTTTTGGCTGTCAAAAATACAGATGCGGGAGGGAAAGAGAGAGTGACGCTGCAACAAAGAAGGATGGATGAGGGTATGGGAAGGACATGGGAGGGAAAAAAAGAAAAGAAAAACCTCTCTGTGATTCTAGAAATGCAAACTCAGGGTTCTGTAGATGGAAGTGTCACTAAAGTGTCGTCAAAGTAAGCAGCCCATCAACAAACTTCCTTCACACTCAGGCCCCTCTGCAGTACTTAACCCTGTCTCAGAGGATCTTCACGATCCAGACATAAACCCACAGATGAAATTCTTTTTGACTAAATATGATGCTCCAATGTGTTCATTTCTCTGTTTTCCATCAAACCCTCATTTATTGTCAACAGGAGGGACTTCAGCGTAGTTATTAGCTTTGTCTCATCCCAAAAGCATCACAGAACTGTGCTGCAACAGACATTTTTAATATCAACCATCTGTTCTCATTCCTGCTGGTGTCTTATTTGGCCCAGATGCAAACACACCAAACAACTAAAGAAGATTATGTGGGATAAACGCGTACACCTCTGCAATTGTCATTTCAGCTATACGCTATGAATTCGGCATGCTTTGATAGCCGAATTCATGGCTACTAACTGGCCATGAATTCAGCCACTAATTGGCTGATTTATTATCTGTTAACATGCAATGCTGGATAGTCTATAATGATGCTAATTTCAGGTGTCTGCTAACCTGGTCGCAACCAGACTTCGCTTGGCTTTGTACAGAGCGCCTGGACCCTCAGCTGTTGAGAAATGATTGCTTCCTGGAGGATTGGGCAATGTTGGGGTTTTACCAAATCGCTAATATTTGGCCGTGACGTATGTAATCTGCCAGTCCAACAATTCATAGCTTACCAGAAATGATCTGTGCTGTAAATAACCATCTCGTACCATGAAGAGAAAAGTGGTTGTTAATGTTAATTCAATATTTGGAAGCATGGCCAACATGGGCCGAACAATTTTGTTTGCTTCCTCCGCTGTCACTGCTAAAACTACAGACAGACTACAATCCAAAACTGCGCAGAAAGTTGACGTCATTGTTCATAGGAATTCTACTGGAGGAATCAATGGGAGAAAAAGCCCAGACAAAGCTGCGAAGTGAGATTAGAATCAAATAGAATTGCACAGGAAGCCAATGGTCAGGCTAGATATCTGCAGGACAGCACAGGTTTCAGGTTAATTACAGGGTCACTTAGCAATATTTTAAAGACTATATGTCATTTCACAAAACAATTCAATCTTATAGGCGCAAAGTTCCATTTGGTCACTGGAAAGGGGGCTTCATGGATGCAGAGCAGAGAGAGATTAAGGAAGTTTAAACCATCTCTTCCATCAATCATAAAGGGTAGGGATCGTATCCACGACTACGACATCTCTCTGCCCGACTTTATAACCACGCGGCCAGGCAGAGATTTAAAGAGGAGCGGCAAAAGCTAATGAGGTGGATTAGCTGTGCTTGCCAACAACTGATTGTGTCCTTGGGGAATTTTGTCAGTGCTACTCGGAAATCAAGCTGTTGGCATGTCATCACAATCATGAGATTACCTACAAAACAATCATCCCCTATGACTCTTTGAAGATACTTGGATGTTATGAGCTTCATTTTTGAAGTGAATTGAATTGTTTTCAATATACTAAAGATACATCTGAATACGGCTCCGTAGTCAAATACATGTTCAGTTAAAGAAGATGAAGATTCTTGTCAAAATTTCAACCACAGACAACAAAATTGAATTAGTAACACTATGCAAAGCAGAAGACTTGCAGCTAATAAATGATGGCAAAAACAATAATAATGAAAAACTGATCTGCTCTTTCAGCTTGTCTACGCTGCTGAACCTCGTTGTTTTACAGCCTGGTCCCTCTCACTGAGCAGTGGGCACAGCGCTCTGCTATGAGAACAAGAGCCTTGGCAAACCGGCACAGCCGCTGGAAGACAAAGCTGCTGGCGCCAAGGCAAACACAGTGACTTCATCCTGTGTCATCTCACTGAAGGACAAGTGGGCTCTTTGGAGGGTCCCTGTGGGAGGGTGAGAGGGTGGCAGGACTGGGTAAAACTACAAGAGCTGTCCTGCTTCCCATCAATCTGACGGGTACAAGAAGGGTAGAGGAAAAAAAAGAAAAAAAAGTTCTCAGAAAACACGCTTTACAAGTTAGTACTGATAAACTAAATGATCTAATTGGTCTAAATAAAGTAAGAAGGAAAAAAAAAAGGAGATAAGCTAATATTGTCCGTTTGCATATAATGCATTAATCCATGTAATCCGGGTTATGCATGTGCATGCCTGTGTGGAGCAGGAGATGGGATGTCTCTGTTTCCGGGGAGCGTTGAGCTCAGGGCACTTGGAGCCCTTCCTGCTCCCCGTGAAGAGGTCTGCACCAGAGGGGCGAGAGTCAGGGCCTCTGCAGCTGCTTTTTTCTCTCTGTGTCTCACACTCCTACACACATGCACACTTGACAGTTTATCATGGTACTCGTTTCAAGTCTCTCTAGGAGGGTCTGTATCCCGTCTTGCGTCTTGAATTTTCACGGTCCGAGCTAATGAGATGACCCGAAGGAAAAAGATGAATAAAATCTGACAAATTATGTATGAACAGTCACAGACTTAAGATGAGCAAGTTTACAACGCAAGTCATAACACAGAAAGACATGTTGAAAATACGGACTGATTTTACACGATTGTGCACTACTTTGTGTTCTATCATGTAAAATCTCAATAAAATCCATGGAAGTTGGTGTTTCTGTCATGGCGCCTCGAATGAATAAGTGACACAGTTGCAAAGGGTTAATAGTTTGAGTCATGCAGAAGTGATTTGACTGTTTCCATAGCAACGATCAGAAGCAAGACGAATTCCCCCAGAACTACAGAGACTCATTGTAGTTATGACCTCATCTATGACATAGATCAAAGAACATCTGAGGTTATGAATGCTTGGTTCTCAAAACAAGAGGTTATATACAAGCAGCTCTTTGACCCTTAGCAAGGTGTTTTACAAGGATTTTAAAAATGGAACAGGTCGCAGCCACCATGTTTTTTCCCCCTGACTTTTGGCGCTGGATATTTGATCACCACAGGAGTGAGGAAAGTTATTAACAAGCTGCTTCCTGGAATCACTTTTGAAATTAGTTATAAGGACGAGCCCACTGAGTATGATTAGTTTGATGCTTATCTTTTCAATCCTTCCACAACTGGGAAGCAAACTTCTCTGACCGGGTAAGGAACATTTCTGACAAACTACTTTCTGGAAGCGATTTATAAAAAGTAGTTCTCAGGACGAGTGCACTTTCTCTCGGTATGATTTTTTTCTATGCTTTTCATTTTGATGCTTCCCCGGCTGGGGAAGTTTACTGTGAAAAGGCGACAGCTGAGTTTGAATACTCAACTTCTCCTTTGATGAAAACGGCTTTAGAAGACAGGACCCCTGAAGAGACCACTGTCCAGGTAATGATTTTCCCAATCTCCCCAAAGAACAAACATGGATAAAGGGATGGATGGATATGTTAATGAACAGTGAAAAAACTTGCGTAAAGTGTAAGGGAGTTGTAATTACAACTGTCCATCCATTTCATCCATTTATTTTCTTCCTCTTGGGTCGGGTTGCAGAGGTAGCAGCTTAAGAAGGGAGGTCCAGACTTCCCTCTACCCAGCCACTTGTTCCATGTCCTCTGGGTGAATTCCAAGGCGTTCCCAGGCCAGCCGAGAGACATAGTCCCTCCAGCGTGTCCTGGGTCTTCCCAGGGTTCTCCTCCTGGTGGGACGTGCCCAGAACAACTCACCAGGCAGACGTCCAGAAGGTATCCTAACTAGATGCCTGAGCCACCTCAACTGGCTCCTCATGACGTGAGGAGCAGTGGCTCTACTCTGATGTGCGCAGTTGGTCTTACCTCGACGCATGGCTCCGGTTCTGGAACAAGTCTCCTGGAGAGGGGCTGGACATACTTCCACTCTGGAGTTGCCCATGGTGAGAGGCGCCAGGCAGGAGTGGGCATACTTATTGCCCCCCATCTCGGCGCCTGTACGTTGGGGTTTACCCCGGTGAACGAAAGGGTAGCCTCCCTCCGCCTACAGGTGGGGGGACGTGTTCTGACTGTTGTCTGTGCTTACAGGCCGAACGACAGTTCAGATTACCCACCCTTCTTGGAGTCCTTGGAGGGGGTACTGGAGAGTGCCTCTCTTGGGGACTCCCTTGTTCTGCTGAGGGGCTTCAACGCTCCCATGGGCAATGACAGTGAGACCTGGAGGGGCGTGGTTGGGAGGAACTGCCCCCCTGATCTGAACTCGAGTGGTGTTCTGTTGTTGGACTTCTGTGCTCGTCACAGATTCTCCATAACAAACACCATGTTCAGGCATAAGGGTGTCAATATGTGCACTGGGCACCAGGACACCCTAGGCCGCAGTTCGATAATCGACTTTGTCATCGTTTCGTTGGATCTGCAGCCGTATGTCTTGGACACTCGGGTGAAGTGAGGTGCGCAGCTGTTCACTGACGCTTCACTGCAGCGTCTAGGTCCAGTCTGTTGTCCACATGAACACTGAAGTGTTTATATTCTTCAACCACCTCCACTTCTTCTCCCATGATGGAAATGGAGTTTGATTTGATCCTGTTCCTCCTGAAATCAACAATCACCTCCTTTGTTCTCTGGTGCTCGGGCTTCCTGGCCACAGTCTGAATTCATTACTGTTAGGTCAACTGGTCTCTAAATTCTCCTTAGATGTCACTAAAAAAAGATGTCACTAAAAAATTAATTTCATGAAGAAAATATAAAAAAACAAACAGGCCAGCATCATGACCTGTTTGTTCTGAAGATTGTGCAGCTTCCACTTCGCCTCCTCATTCTGACTCTCATACTGATAGGAGGAACTGCAGAGCTCTGTTAAAGCCACATCTTCTGAAGTTAGGATTCCAGAGGAATCACCTCAAACCAGACGTTGGATTGGATTTTATTTCAATGTCATTTGTGAATGTTAGATCCTCATTTTCAACAGTGAAGCTATAAAGATTGAAACATTTTATTTTGGAGAAAATCTCATCAACATTAATATTTCCACTAAATAACAGGCAAAAAAACTAGTCTGAGGAAAAGCCTCTCAGGCTCTGAGCTCAAAGCGAGATGCTAGAGAGCAACAAACAATTTTTCTTTTAAATTAGACAATTTAATTTCACATAAGTATCGTGGTAGAGACCATTTGTATGTTTAATGCTTAATGAAACATATTTACCGTGTTTGATGTTTGCTGTGAATGACGTATACTCACAGACGAACGAGATAATTAGTCCAAGTATGTTGTTTATTGAACGTTCAGAAACTACAGCCTGTAATGCGCCACAGCAAAGGTAAACAAAGTTAAAATAACTCAAACAGGTGATCAAATCAAAACCATTTGCACCTTTTTACGCTCTCTCTCTGTCATTTAAGCACACCCGTTGCCATGGCAACCGCCACAAGCCGAGCTCTTCAAGCCGAGCACAGGCTATGTTAAAACATTTAGTCCGTTACATATCAGGTTTTCAGACTTGATATTTATTTTGCTATTATTAATAAGCGCTCTCCTGAACACAGCGGTGGTTGATTTTATATATATATATATATATATATATATATATATATATATATATATATATATATGTATGTGTGTGTGTGTGTTGTTGTTGTTGTTCTTTAATAAAGTTATGAACTTTTTGATAAGGAGCCAGAGGAGGACGTGCTGGTCTCAGCGTCCTGGCGGCATTCAGTTTGTCACTTAATGCCGAGATTGACTCAAAACCTTCCGCAAATCGACAAATTATTGCAACCCTGCTCGAACAAAGCACGAACAGTTCAGAAACAATCTGAAATGGGGGAAAAAACTATTAACTGATTAAGTCGTGTTTTAGACTGTTCTTGAAAAACTAATCAGTCACGGTTGATTAGTGGGTGCACTCACGGCTGCACAGTGAACCCATTGATTTTTTACAGCGGACAGCCGCTCCCCTCTCTTACAGGTACTGCGTACCCCCGCTAAATCTTTTAGGGGTACGCAGTACCCGACCATACCTGCCTACTTTCACCCCTGGGTGTACCCCAAGGTTCACACCTGGAACCCCCCCTATTTAATATTAACAAGCTCCCGCTGGCATGTTAATATTAAATTAGCCACCATACGTACGCAGATAAAACACAGCTCTACATTATTATGTCACCAGGTTACACTGAACCCATCCATGTACTAAACAGATGCTTAGAACAAAAAAAATGTGTGAGTGTGCTACAACTTTCTCCAGCTAAACAGAAACAAAACTGAACAATCAAGACTCAGCACCTATCTGCTCACTCCAATTTTGGCTGATAGATTTTTTTTTCCATCTGAAAAGTCCCTAAATATAGTGACAATCCTGTGGTAGAGCCAAGTTGGCACCAGTGGGGTGATTATTGGTAACCATGAATATGCAGACATGCCCCGTCAGTCAACTCTCTCCCGGTGTAGAGAAATCAGACTGATTTTCAGACCTTTGTTGAGGTGGATAATAGGGGTGGGCGATATAGACTTAGAATTTTATCATGTCACCTAAAAACAGTCACCTGTGTTGTGCAGGTGACTGCACAACACAGAATTCACAGCTCCACAAACCCAACGTTGCTCTTGGAAAAACTCTTCCCGTTTGAAATAAGCTTCCTCAGGACACCACATACTTTAAGACGTGTAACGTATATCACTAAGCTGCATATGAACACTTCATTTAAATCATTTGAATTTACTGATATTTATTGATGCTTTTGTGGAAAAAACAGTGGAGAAAATAGAAAAATTTTATTTTAGTTTTTTTTTAAATCATGAACTAGAATTTATTGTGGCAACGATAAATCAAAAATCTTATGATATGAAACTTAAGATAAACAATAAATGCCGTGATAATTGCCCACGCCTCGTAGACAAGCTCTGTGGACAAGATCTTTGTCATGCAAGTGCCAGATAATTTATGAGCTCCCAAAGCAAATCTCGACCGATATATCGGTGCTCCAATACATTCAAGCAGCTACCTAAACCCAACATCTCTAGGAAGAGCTGAGCTGCCCGACTCTCTCAGGATCACTTTCTTATATTAATTCATCTTTTTTGTCAGGCTACGGCGTACAGTAGCGCTCAGAATGTTGAGCGTGCACAGTCCTGACGAGTGTGCGTATGTCAGACTGTTTGTGTCAGGTCTGGTGTTGAGTGTCTGTTAGAGTACCAGCAGCCTGTAATAGAGACGCGGTGGGAAAGCAGCAGGTCTGACAACAGTGGGGCTCCATGATGAATGTAGGCTCTGACAAATGGATCCCAGAAACGCTCCCCATGTACGAGCCGCTGCCTCTTCCGGACACACAAAGACGCACATTGTGTTTGGTCCAGCGCAGCGGACGGACTGCGAGGCTGCGAAATGAGGGCGAGTGAAGAAGGTACGAGAGCAGCGGGAAATCTTTCTGATCAAAAGTGCCAGCTTTAAGAGGGGGAGGGGGGGCGGGAAGAAAAAAAGCAAACTGTACTGAAACTATAGCAGTGCCCCTTTCTCCCTTTGACAGCTCATCCACTTTACACAACATCTGACCCCCCCTCTGCAGCCGCTGAGCCTCGACGACCAAAAACAAGCTGATACAGTATCATAGGGGGGAAGAAAGGGCCAACAGGTGGTTCTCTGTGTGTCGATGTGTGTGTGTGTTGGGGGGGGGGTGTGCGTGCGTGCGTGCGTGTGTGTGTGTGTATACAGTTGTGAGGCTGTGCAGGTGTGTGCTTGTCCGCACATGCAGAGCAGAAATGATAGACAAATCAGGGTGCATTTACCTGTGACTCTGCCCCCCCATCCTTTCTCCCTTATGCGTGAAAACAAGTCGTTATTATAGCATGTTTAATGGTGGGCTCGGCTTTTTTGGCTCCACACAGAACCAATAATGGTGAAAATAAGGGGGAAAAACTTGTACAGTTTCCTTCCACCTGTGTGCACTTTAACAGTCTCTGTATGTCCATAAATATTTATAAACAGTGCAAAATTGTTCTGGCAGCAAATTACTGGGGGGAAAAAAAGTAATAAAAAAAAAGTGTGTGTGTATATATATATATATATATATATATATATATATATATATATATATATATATATATATATATATAATTTTTATTTTTTTTTTAAATCCACGCCCTGTAAATGTTGGAGGCCCAGCGTTGGTCTGGTATTAATCTTGGAGTCATTAAAAATGAAGAGGAAATTAGTGGTGACAGGCTTATGGAATTACATCATGCGCTGGGTCAACGGGCCCCAAAAGTCATAATAATGGGAGGACAAGAGGTACCACAGTCATATCTGTAAGTGTTGGGATTGCTGTGGAGCTATGCAATAAGTCTCACAGTTGGGTGTATGGCAAAACCAAATGTACAAAATATAAGGGGAAGGGTTTGGGACTTAAGCTAATGTTTTGAGATCAGGCCACTGGACAAACAAATTTAATGTTCCAGAGATGCTCCTTCTACACATAGTTTCAAAACAGGATGCTCATACACAGGTTTAACGCTGAATAAATGATTTCCACACTGAATACACGAAGCGATTATAACACTTCCAGGACCCTTGGACTGAAACACATCCGCTGAATCTGACTCATCTGCTCAGGCTGCTTCGCTTAATGATTTCCACATTTACCTGCTCGTATCGTTCAACACAGGCCAAGAACATTACACTAATGTATGCCACGTTTGGCTAAGATTGCGCTTAACATGTATAATCCTGTCCCTTACAACCAAGCTAACAGAAAACATAAATACTAGAGGGTTTGGCTGGATTTCTACTCTCTGCCATTTCCCCCCTTTAACTCTAGCTAGAAAGTGAAAGCTGCATTTTGATCATATTCAAAGATAAATCAAATTACAAAAGGGAAAAGCTGATTAAAGTTAAGGCATGTGATAATTAGTCACTCCCAAACATGTCATTTTAATGAACAGATGCGAGTTTTTTGAAAATGTATTGGTTTCTACTCCATCATTTTGGTGCGTTTAAAACAGACATGCTCATATTGATATTCGACTGGGGGAGACAGAAACAGGCACAAGGGGAGGGTACAACAGAGTGTGCATGTGGAGCTAAACAGCCCCCCAGAGCTCAACCACAAAAATTTAACTCATAGCATCAGAGTGTAGTTATGGTAACACAACAAACTAAAGGTATATAATATTATGTTTTTTGCACTTTTACAAAAAAAACAGCTCCTTTAAAATCTTAAATTTAAATGATAAATAATTGATCATTTATTTTTATTCATCTATGCTGCACCCTGTAAATATAATTTAATAGCAATGTCATTCTTATTAAAACAAAATATCAATTTATGGGGCCCCCAAATGCCAAACAGCTGCTTGGTTCATTTATGTCTTTGGTCAGCTCTGAATGTGACTAGCATTAATTAGCTTGTTCAAAGAATTTAACTGAAGTACAAAAAAAATTACATTTATTTTAATTGTAATTTCTTTTTTTTGTATTTGACATTTTTAAGACTCTGTAGTTGTGTGTTTAAGTTTTGTCAACAATGTCTTCCAATAATTACCAAGTGCTTTTTAAAAATTTTCTGTCATTTTTTATATATATATATTTTTTACAAAAACACGTTGGTCTGCTCAAAATTAACATGAAAATGGTTGAAACTTGGGTTCAAATGAGAGTTCCAACTGGACAATGTTCACAAACGCCCAACAAAACACAAAGCCGTGGCTTCAGTTATACACAGAAGTATGGCAGGAGATTATTGAAATCTACTTGCTGCGGAACAATTAACCAATGATGTATTTGGGCTTTTATGTATCGTTTTGTGTGGATAGTTTACAATTTTGCGGGTCATTCTTGTCTTCACAAAAAAAAAACAGCGAAGTTGGACGTTGTGTTATCTTTGGAAAAGGGAACAATAGAAGTTCATCAATAAAAGCCAAAAATTCACGCAAGATTCGTGAGACTGGTAAGTCTACGCAACTTCTGGCAAGAACTATCTAAGGAGAAATGTACGAGTATTAGTTTGCTTTTACTGGAATAAGTCCATTTATATTCACAATGTGCTCAAACAAACAAGAACCAAATACATCTTAAAATTATGAGTCTGTTAGTCAAGTGTCTCATAAACTCTGAGTTCTCTGGCACACAAGGATCCTATCCCTGCCAGGCCGTTACCCCCCGCTTTTTCACACCATATCTGACATATTAGAACTTCACTGTGGAGCTCAGCCAAAACAAATCTTATTGGGCCAATTAACATGCCTGCGGAGAACAACATCGCAGCAGCGAGCAAATTGACAATGATTTGATTTGGTTGCTGCCTCAGGAATATGTGCTGACTCGGTGGCTGTGTGCTCTTCTCAGCAAAGAAAAAAATAGGCTGGGAGATAGGTCCAAAAACGTGAATTTTTGTTTTTGTTTTAAATCTGTTCAAAGTGCAGGGCTTAGCTAACCAAAACAATTTTAATACATTCTTAAATCTGTTCAGACTTGTTGTTTTTTTTGCCTACGAAGTATTCTTACTTCAGCTGCCTCCTGCAAATCCAGCACTTCTATGTGAAAGTACAGGAAGTGCTTAACTGCAAAGAAATCCTACCAAATGAACCTGCATGGAAGCACCTGCTTGTAATTCGCTGCGTTTCAATCATTGGGACAGGTGCTTCCTTTATCGTTTAGTGCACTCTGTGTCTGTGCTTCATCACAGTACAGCTGAAGCAATGCCGCTTCCTCGTTGCACTGCAAGTACATGTAAAAAGCTTATCAGGCCTACTTGACATGTTATTGGATGTTTGGTTCTAGGCTGTTTTCTTTCCTCAGATCAGATTGACATTTCATTGTGCACAAGTAAACAAGATAGCATTTCTCTAGGATCTTCTAAAGAGCAATGTGAAAAAGTATGCAGTGGATAAAAGCATAAAAGGAGTGTATAATCTTGAGGGAAGTCCAGTGAATAACATGAGGCAGAATGCTGAGCAGCAGCCTGTTGGTTTTCAGTTAAAGGGGAGGGTTTGATGAGAGAATTTATAAATATATATAATAGTGAAGTAGCCCTTTAGCTTAATGCCAACTGGAAGGTTCCGAAGCAAATTCTAACATTAGCATAAATTGTAGTTACCCATTGTGCAATTCTTACAGTGCCTACAAATCTACAAATCAAAGTCTTTTCCCTTCATATTTTAAAAATTTATTTGAGATTAATAAAGCATTTTTGAATTTGAATTGAAAATAAGAGTATCAAAATGACCTTTGCTTTAAGGGCTCTTCAAAACAGTATAGACATTTAGTCATACTGACAGAAACAGTATGAGGGTTTGTGATAGTGATTTTCTTTTGACAAGAAATATTGTGGTCTAGTATTGCGAGGTCTTGTGCCAATAGCTCACGTCACAGTGGATCCCCAGTATTCACAGGAGTTAGGGACCACAGCCATCCTCAAATCTCTAAAATCTACAAATACTTAAAAAACGGTCAATTCATGTGTATTAGCATACATTGATACACACAGTGGAAACTGACTATGCACTACTGCAAAACCTAACATCCTGCTTTGCAAACTACAACCAAAAGCTTGTTAAGCATCTTTCCAGCAAGTATTTCAGCTTCCCATGTTGGATTTTCTTTCCAATATTTTAGATTTGCACTACGGAAAAACCAGTGAATAGGCAGATTACCCGGTGAATAACTCAGACTCACGTTCCATAGAAAAATCCGCCAATAGGTGAGTCCGTGAATGCTGAATGGTGAATTAGCGGGGCCCAACTGTATAGTTGGGATAAATATATTACAGTGAACTAACCCCTTAGCTTGGCGTCAATAGGAAGTTACGAAGCAGATGCTAACTTTAGCATTGTTCATAGTTAACTGGTGGTATTCTCTTAGAGATTACAAATCTGTGGTACAAGATCTTGTTACATGCCACATAATTAGTCACAAAACTATGTGACTAATTATGAGGTACAGAGTAAAGTAAGTACTATGTTTACTCAGTACCTTTGGTCTAAGTAAACAAAACCAGGCATAATATTCAGAACCAGTGTAGTAATTTGACAAATACTTTCTAAGTTATTCCTCTAAAGAAGTGGTCCCCAAACTTTTTCCTGTGAGGGCCACATAACTATTCCCTTTTCTGGTGGGGGGCTGGAGTCGGGGGGGGGGGGGGGGGGGGGGGGGGGGGGGGGGGGGGCGGCGGGGGGGTTCTCGATTGATTTTTACCCAGAAAGCACATGGGCAAAAACCGTTAGTGAAACGGTCACTGGGACTGACTAGTATTTATTCCATTGAGGTAAAGTTACTTTAACATATGAATTCCTCATATGTTAACATAAAGGCTCGTTTTGAAGTATAAGCAATGCTACTTACAGGCATTGCTTCGAAGAATTCGACCTGGAAAGCGACGTTCATAACAAACACGTGTGTTCATCTGTTCTACCGCTAGCAAACAACCGTACTGATTAAATAACATAAAAGTCAAGCAGTTCCCTAAAAGTCCAACAGATGGCAGCAACAAAACAACCACAGTTTACAGGACACACTTTCTGCTAAAAAGCCCCCTGGTGGTTGAAGAAAAATCCACATATAATCTGGAAAATACAATATATGAAAAAAAAATCTGAATGCTCTCTGGTATTGTTCAGGGGGCCGGACCAAATGCCCGCGGGCCGTAGTTTGGGGACCACTGCTCTAAAGGATAGACCAAAAGCAACACCACTCAAGTACAGAGGAGCTGCCTGGCAAAAACAAATTGCTACCTTGAGAGCATCATTATGTTTCAATTCTGTATTGCATACTGAAGTTGGAAACTCAACTTCCCTATGATCTTTCAGCCTTGCCAAGGGGCCATGCCTGAGCTCCAGTCAGAGGTTCTCTCTCCCAAGCTGGCTCATTGTCATGGGGGCTGATAAATATTTACTCTTCCCAGCTTGGCAGGAAAACGAGTGGGAGGAGAGCGAGCGACCCATTGTGACAGAGAGGTCAGAAACGCTGACAAGCCAGTAGGGTCCTTCCTTTCCCCACAGACACCTAAAAACCCCAATATGCGATTAGCTCTGCACTGGGACAGAGCTCAGCCTGTGTACGCGAATGTGGGCGTGTGACAAAGACAGCGAGAGGGGCTGCATGAAAGGCAGAGAAATGCGCAGACAGTCAAGAGGTGGACCGTAGACAGAGACGCAGGCCTGGAGGAAGGAGAGAGCACGTTAGAAAGGGATTTATCCTCGAGAGCCGTTTACGCCAGGGAGCACCAGCGGAACTTGCAGGACAATGGTCCGAAGACGATCCTCTACATCAGACAATGCCGCCTAAAAGAAAGACGCAACGGTGTCACAAATACGCATGTCCCTTTGGGCTACATCTCCCAACTAATCCAATTCAACACAAAAGAAACCCAATAGGCATTTTCTAAGCACACATAAGACATTAGTTTCTAGATGCAATGAAAGAAGCCGAAATTAACCAAATTGTCTTGCCAAAGTATTCATACACTTTGCATAGCTAGAGACTGACATATTTGCCCATACTTCTTTAAGAAATTAGCTTAAGCTCATTCAAACTGGATAGGATACACTGTGAACATACATTTAAAAAATTTTTCAACAGATTCTTTTCCCTTCATAGGACTGCTAGTCATTGTCCTCCCACTTGAGTGGTGGATCTCTGTAGCTCCTCCAGAGTTGCCATGAACCTCTTGATTTCATCTCTGATAAATGCTTTCCCACTCTAGCCAGTTCAGGACAACAGAAGGGCCTTGTCTGCAAGACTGTTGTGGGAATGTGCTATATTAGAATAGTAAGAAATATCGCTATTGTTCTCTAAAGCTCTCTAAAAAACCCCGAGGCCTTGAACATCTGCTTTTATACAGTGGCTAATTTAAAGACAGGTTTAAATTGCCTATGCTGTTGAACCTCTTTGTTTTACAGCTTGGTTCCTCTCACTGAGCAGTGGGCACAGCACAAGATGATTTTCTTTTAGGGGTAACATCAAAGGGAAGAAATTACAAATGCAAACTTTTCATTCTTCTTTATTCCATAATTTGAAAAGTCTTTGGCATCTTTGTTCAGATTCAGACCCATGTCGTACTTTGTGCTGGTCTCATCACACAAAAGCCCAATAAAATACATAAAAAGGTTAGAAAATAAAATTCATATTGAGAGATATGAGCGGGAAATCCAAATCATTAAAAATGTGATCATCTGAACCGCCGAGTTAAAAGCTTCATCCTTCAGCTGCTCCATCCACACACGACCTCTCTCTCTGTAACTTCTCAGAAGGAGAAACAGCCTGGATACCCGTTACAGTGAAAATAAGCATCCACGTATGCACACGCACGCACGCACGCACACATGCACACACACACACACACGAGGCAGGTCAGCCAAGTGTCAGACACAGATGTATGGGTCAAGCTTCCAACCAGCGGGATCAAAGCAAATTGTATGAAGAAAAAAAATCTCAGCTGCTAAAACAACAACTGTGCCATTCCTTCATTTGCAGCCCCCCCTCTTTCAGCAAGTGGGATACGCTTTCTCTCTCTAAAGAAAAAAGGAGGATCGGAACTTAACCTGTCGCAAATTCAAAGCAAACATTTCTCAGACTACGGGTTGAATACTACATGACACTGGTGAAACTACACCTCACTGATCTATGAGCCAAAGAACTTGGTCAAACAAGATCAAACGGAGCCATGATAAGAGCCTGCATGCTCTGCAAACTGAAGACTGAACTCAAGAGAATATTGAATGTCATAAGTTAGAACTGTGATGTTTCAATGCAGGTTTCTCTTAGGGTTGATTTAAAATGATAGGAACTTCATCTTTGTGTTGAGAACAGTGTTTTTATGATGAGGGAAATTTTGACCACGCCAACTGACAGCACCAGATACCGACATGTCAAAATACCAGATATTAACATTTTGACAGAAAGCACATAGCAGGCGACTGAATGAACCCATATAGATACAAGAGTCTCATGCAAATGATCAGACTTAGAAGAGCCAAGTGGAAAATCAGAAACCAAGCCCCGACTCAGTCACCTCGGCCTAAACCAGGGGTGTCAAAATCCAGTCCTCGAGGGCCGGTGTCCTGCAACTTTTAGAAGTGCCTCTGCTGCCCCACACCTGAATAGAATAATTAGGTCATTAGCAAGGCTCTGGAGAACTGAGGAGGTAATTAAGCCATTTGATTCAGGTGTTTTGTACCTGTGGCACATCTAAAAACTGCAGGACAGCGGCCCTTCAGGACTGGAGTTTGACACCCCTGGCCTAAACCAACCAGAAGTTAAACACACTGCCTGGCCTCAAAATTGCACAAATTGGAATTCCGAAAATACATTTGCTTAACAAAAACACTGCAATTTTGAAAAGACACGTTTATCAATAAGGCTGCGCAGGTGGTAGCACTGTTGCCTTGCAGCAAGGAGGTCCTAGGTTTGATTCCCGGCCCGGGATCTTTCAGCGAGAACCCATGTATGCACGGGGAACATGTAAACACATGTTCCCCGTGCATACATGGGTTCTCGCCGGGTACTCCGGCTTCCTCCCACAGTCCAAAAACATGACTGTCAGGTAAATTCTCCTTAGGTGTGAGTGTATGGTTGTTTGTCCTGTCTCTGTGTTGCCCTGCGATGGACTGCCGACCTGTCCAGGATGAACCCCGCCTCTCTCCCAAAACGTTTGCTGGAGATAGGCACCAGCCCCCCTCCTGAGCCCACTAGAAACAAGGGTGTACAGAAACTGGATGAATGGGCGTTTATGGATAAGTTTTTGCGCTTGGATGAGGTGGTTTTTCGGCCGTATCAAATTTAGTGCATTTCACAAAACCGCACTGTTTTCACATCTCACAAGTCACGTGACTTCTGGTGAAAAAGACGAAGACAACAGCAAGTGGTGAGAGGATGTTGGTGTGGCATGTTTTTTTAATGACATCGCATGAACAAACTTCCTTTAGTGTGATTTTCATTGTGATTCTTATTTCATGGAAAAACCACAATTGCGAAATTGTGGCTTTTCGACATTGGCAGAATATCAACAAAGCTTCCCCTCCC
Organism: Poecilia reticulata; assembly: GCF_904066995.2. Classification (NCBI taxonomy): domain Eukaryota; kingdom Metazoa; phylum Chordata; class Actinopteri; order Cyprinodontiformes; family Poeciliidae; genus Poecilia; species Poecilia reticulata. Next base: position 21,449,629 of record NC_088850.1, on the reverse strand, counting down.
CCCTTGCAATGGAAACACAGCTATTGTTTCAATTAGCTTCAGGAATGTCAAGATTTATTTCCATCCAGTATTGTATTAATTTTCAGAAAGATTTTGCATCGATGATGGGGAGAGTCTGACCACTGTGTAAAGCCTTCTCAACGGGGCTACGGTCTGACCGTGTAAGTGATCACCAATCACAATCCACCACATTTTCCCACTTTTCTTCCAGTTCTTGATAATGCATTGGACAATTCTTTATCCAATTTTTAAAAATAGTTTCTGCAATCTCCTTAGATGTTTCTCTGCTTAATGCAAATGATTTGATCATTGCTAAACAAACTAACCTCTTTTCCACGTCTGTCAATCATGAGAACCTACTTGTTGTATTCCTTGGGGCTAAAGAACTTGTTGTCAGCTAAAAGACAATGGATGCAGTAATTATCCAATAGGGGGTTCGCACTCATTTACTAAGTTAAATTCAGCTTGTGGTGGTGGTTTTGGCCAGGCAGTGCATATACCAATAACAGTCTGAAATGTTGGGTTTTAACATTTCATTGCATCATCAGTTTTAACCAGTGGGACTATATCGCCTATAGCAGTATAAAACTATTCAGCTTTGTCAGCTTTGTGTTTCAGTAGCCTATGGAGATGTGTCATTGAAACACCAGTGACATCCAGTGTGGGAATTGGTGTGATGTGGATTCAAAGAGTAGAAGAAGAAGATGAGGTGACAATGAAGGATGAAGAAGAATCAGAAGAGAAAGAAAAGTGAATAATCCTTCCTGTCCTTTTTCTTACATTCTCATTCTTCTTTCTCCGCCATATTTTGTTCATGTTACAAGTCTTGTTCTCCATTAAGATGCCTCACCTTTTGCCGGGCCACAATTGGAAAGAAGAAATTTGGTCTCAAGTTTGTTTCAGTACCTTGGGCCAACTGGCATAAGAGGAATTTTATTTTTTTACTTTCCATAATATGTCTCCCAAACTTAACCAGACACCACATCTGGTACAAGTACAATAACTTCCTCTGCTTCATTAAAAAGGAACCGGTCAACATGCATAATGCATAATTTTCCTCTTGAGATATTATGAGGCTAAAGTCTGGAGGATTACTCCTGACATATTTTGCTTTATTATAAAACAGTCAGGAAATGCTCAGATATGCCTGTAACAGAGGGCTGATGATGAGGGTTTGGTCATTTTCCTTTGGGGAAACATCAACACTCAACTCCTGAAGCTACGCAATTTCTAATTCTTACAGCTAAGCTGCTGGTCACAGGCAAAGACCTAATGCAAAACACAGCCAAACGTCTTGTCAATATTTAAACTGGCTGAGAGGCTCAATGCCAACTCCAGTATTTATTAAACTCTGATGCCCATAATGCATCCAATTCAAGCATCTGTTATTGATCACTCAAGACATATTAATTACATAGTCCAAAACATTTGCAGTTTTTCATCATATGTTAATATATTTTATTCATTACACAGAGAAAGGTTAATCATAAATCACATCTGGATGGTTTTTTAAAAGAAAAAAATATATATATATAATTATATTTCAGCAATACAACCACTTCCAACTAAGCTCAAACACTGATGTCATTTTAGAACACCTGTATCCCATTAACCGAAGGAGCGCTGGTTTTCTAATGCTCTCCAAACAATCACACAACAGATTATTAAAATCAACAAATCATAAACTTTAATGAAGAAATGATCTGCGGCCCTCGCAGCTGAGGCTTCTAATGAAGCGCACGCTGCAGTACTGTCTGCCAAAGTGTGAGCTCGTTGGACACGAAGTGGCTGCCGGAGGCGTTTTCAGTCAGACCCGTTACAGCACAGATAAACATCGCCGAGGCATTCATTAGGCCAATAAAGCCCGGTGGATGACCTGAGGCATGGGGTGATGGAGAAACAGTCATTTACAGCGCGCCATGATCAAAGCGGAGGACTGGGTGCTGCGTGTGTGCCGGCGGCGGGCAGAGCGGTGAACTGGCTGCCAGACTCGACCCAAAAAGTACAGTCAGCCCCGTAATCAAGGGTTCCCATGCACGAGACGGACAACACAGCTGCCAGGGAGGAGAGGGGAGGGTGAATCAGTCATTGGTTACAGATCCAAATGTTTCAATGAGACCCAGTGTCATCAGTACTAATGGTTAAACTCCTACCATGGGTGCTTTGAGTTGCTATATGTTCTCATTTCTCATGATTTTATTTTATTTTTTTAAACAAATTTCACTTTGTGTGAGAGTTAATTTACTGGCTATGTTGAAATCCGACCAAATTTAAGTCCAAGATTTGGGCTATGTTCACACTGCAGGCTGACGTGACCCGAATAAAAAAATTTGTTGGCCTTATGCGACCTGTATCTGATCTTTTCATGTCTGTTTGAACAACACAGATCGGATTTTTACGAACGCAACCCAGACCATTTCCATATGTGGTGCTAACTCAACAAACGTCACTATTCTGCGTCCTCATACGTGGACGCGTGAAGAAAAACAGCAACCATGGGGGACAGTAAGACGGATTAAATTGTTAATGTCCAGGCACTTGTTGAACAACAACTTTAAAATCTCTCCACCATTACCATCCATGTTAACTTCCGCAATCGCTGAGCACGCTCGCTACATGCGATGTCATTGCACCCTCTACTGCGAATGCGGGGCATTTTTAGGTTGTCTGCATTTCTTACAAAGGAGATCACATACATCACATAGATTTGGAAATGTGATCGACCGCACACACATGAAAAAAAATTGGATTTCATAAGCTCAACTAGTTAGGTTTAGAGATGCAGTTGTTCAGTTAAGAGCAGTGTGGATCTTTTTCATACCAGCGCCCCCCTACCCTTTATCCAGGTCCCTCACAGCCCCCCACCAAAGAATTTGCAGGCTACTTTGCACTGACTATTATTTTATCATCAATATTACTATCACTATTGTAGATCTTTTGAATTTTATGCTTGTTTCTGTATTTATCATCAAAAAATAATTTCCCAGAGAACAAAAAAGTCATCGGAATAGAAATTATTGTCACAGGTGTCTATGAAAAATGCAATGAACATTCAAGTTAAAATTGGTAGGCCTAACAGCAGCCAGTCAGAGTGGAAAAAATATTCTTATTCTGTGCCATTTTATAGTTGTTAAATCTTGCACAAAGTGACTAAATAAAAGATGTTCAACATGCCAGTTTAAACTTTGAACTATTTGCAAAACGACTGAGCTCTGCAACATTAAAACATGGATAGAACTTTAACTACATTAATCATAGCTCTTCTTCTCTTCAGTGTTTCTGTCGGTTTCTGGTGGTGCAGCTCTGTGCTGCCTTCAGGAGAATGGGACATCAGAGTATCATCCATAAAACTTCCCCCACATGGCATTTATTGTGCAAACCAGAGCTTTCAGTGGAAAAACAAAAGTTTCAGGTCCTTTTTATGCCATAGAAATATGAGACAGAAACATGGATTATATCTTTATATAGACCTGTCTATTGATTTATAGATTAATAGTTTTACTAGACAGAAATTACAAAGAACAAATCTGGTTCTTAATCAAATCCTAATGAGTCAAATTGAAAGTGTCATGGAGTCATCAGCCTCATGACATTAACACTGACATGAAAAATAATATTGAAGAAATAAATATATCAAATCTAATTAAAAACATAAATAAGTGATCAGTTATTTACTGTTATGGTCTGCAAGATGTATTTATTCTCAGTACTAGATGTGGTCTCAACAAACCCATGGCACTTCAACAATATTATTTTACCTTTTATCTGAAAATAGTGTCTGTTTATTCTTGCCATACAGTCCTCTGTATGAATTATTGGTCGAAAGGTCTTGCCATACCAGTTTATTCCTCTGTATTTATCTTAGTTTATTCTTGCATTTTGTTCTTCATTCATTTCCATTTAGTTTCATTTGATTAGTGTTATCCTCTCTTGGTTTATTGCTATGTCCACTTTAGTTTCTTACCTGTTGCTAGATTTATTTGATCGTTTATTGACCACCAGTAATATTCACTCATCACCTGCTGCGCCGCCTAATCGTCGCGTTTTTCACATCATGTGTTGATTTTTCACTGCTCAGCGTCGGATTCTCTGTTTTTATGCCATAATTCACATCTAGTTCGTCGCTCCGTTTTATGTCCCGCTTCTCTTGTTTCAGAGTTTTGCGCAATGTGCGCGTCGTTTTTTTTAAGCCCCTAAGGTGCAGGGCCGTCAGGAAGCGTATCGATGGGGAAAAGGCAGACTGACATAAACCTCTTAAAACAACGAAAACAATTTCTGCATTCTGGTTATTGAAATTTAAAAGTGCTGTGGTACCGTTGTTCTATCACCCCGTTTCATACCGGACCACTTACAGCTCCGGTGTTAACGCTATAAAATGAACGCTCTCTATCGTGGTGTCACCCATGGAGGGATTTCTTTATTTCTTTATTTAAATGGGTTCATTTTTCAGAGGGATACACAGTGAGGGTATCGTGATTTTAGCTACCAGTAGCAGAAGAACGGAGCTGCGCCAAGAAGCTAACAGAAGCTAACAAACACTGAATAGAAGAAGAGCTGCCATGATACAGTTGCAGCCAAGCTTGATTTAATGTTACACAATACAGTTTTACCAAGTTGCTCAAAGTCTAAATTGGCATTGTTGTGCATTTAAGGTGTAAAGTTTATCTTCGACCAAACGCCCCCCCAAAGGCATCCCAGCGCCCCCCTTTTGTAAAAGTGTCCGCCAGCGCCCCCTGCCGTCCTCTGAACGCCCCCAGAGGGGCGGTACCGCCCACGTTTGAACCGCTAGTTTAGTGGTACCAAGAATACACTGGTAATGGTTAGGGAAAATGTCTGGCTTAGGCATAAATGCATCTACTAAAATGAATGGAACACAAAGTCCTCAGTTGAATAGAAGTAACCATTTTGTTTGTGTGTCACAAAAGCTAAGGAAGAAAGATTTTGGGAGAAAAGTGTATATATGTGTGTGTTTGTGCTGGCGTTTCCCTGAGCGTCCAATTCTCCACTGCTTCCTGAACTTCAGACTTCTGCCACAGCATGAAATCATATGTTAAAAAAGCGCAAAAGCAATAAGATCCAGATCGCCTTGGATTCTGTATTATTTTCCTTGCTGCAGAAAATTTGTGAATGACCACACAACCCTGACAGCGCTGTAATCACACATTAACTAACATGTTTTCAGAGGAGAATTGCCCACAATTTACACATCAGTGCTGTCAGAAGCTAATGGAAAAATGTTTTTTCTTCCAACTTTGAATAGTCTGTTCGGACAGAGCTGGAGGTAAATATACCTGGCTCAGTGACTCAGCTGTTGCCAGGTGAAGAACAAACATCTTCAGCTTTTTTTTTTTTTGGTTACAGCATGCTTGTCTGGACCTGCCAGACAGAGGCATGGTGAAAGGAGGAAGGCCAGCAGTGGCTCTTGACTCCTTGCATGTTTTCTTTATTAGGCTGCTTGTGATTAAGGGGCATTGATGAAAGGGGTCTGACTTTTCCAGCACATAAAGAGGAGGTGGGCGGGCTTTTAAAGGGCTGTTCACAACATGAAGTCAAGACAAGCCTGTCAGAATGAATATACGGTGAATGCGAAAGCCTATTTAAACATGAGTTTTTCAATTTTATTGTGGATCTAGTTCAAAGACAGCATTTGTGCTACAATATCCAGTCAGCTCTGCTTCTGCTCCTTCTTCAATGGTATGACGTTCCAGTCTAGTTTTTGTTTTTTTTTGGTTTGCTTTAATTGAACAAGATCAATCAAAAATAATATTTGTTCTCTTTTTGGTTTTATGTTGGCAACGGTGCATGAAAGGTTGTGATTATGATAAATCTATGGCCTTGAGTTTCTGATATAAAACAGTCCAAAGCCACCCATTTTCACACACAGCATACAAATATTCATTTAGCTAATACAGTTTACATAGAACAGATGAATTGATTGATCCAGATCGATATAAAGATGTTTATTTTTGTGATAATGTTCTGGTATCAAAGGGGGAAAAAAATGAAGGACATTTTCCAGATTGTGATCAAAAAATGTTAGATTTATTGACCTATCTGGTACACGTCTGGTGAAAGGGGTTGTGCTTTGGATCAGCGTGTCTCACCTGCAACATGACACTGGAACATGCTCTGCATGAATTCATGTGTTCAGACCAGCTGAGGCTTTCACATCTGGATCTGTGGAAAAACAAAGAGAATATTCTGTCTCTAATCATTTTTTTAATACAGGTTGTCATAATTTGATCAAGGCTGAGGTGTTACTATTGATACTCCGCAGGTTATAACATCAATCAACAGTAGTTAAAAAGCAGATAGCTTGGGTTTTACCAAGAGGAAAATGCATCCACTACATAAGCAGAGAAAATAAGCACCAATATAGATCAGTGAGACTGGGCACAGAAACATTTTAATTCTTTAAAAAACTTGATTATGGGCTGCTGTGGTGACTCAGGGGTAAAGCACAACACACATAAGGAGGCCTTAGTCCTCGACGCGGCTGTCACAGGTTTGATTCTTCGCCTCATGACCTTTGCCGTATGTCTTCCCCCTCTCTCATGACCTACTTTCCTGTCTAAGCACTCTCAAAGGCTACTAGAGCCAATAAAACCATTTTTTTTAAAAACTTCAATATCAGCAGACTTGGACATAACCCATTTTCATGCTCCAACCTTTGCGCAAATGTACAACGGTAAATGTCATTTTTGTTTCTCGCCATATCCATCACAGTCTATAACTTGACATCAAGTAAGGTTGAGGCAGCAGTGTAAGAATAAAAAATACTGCAACCAGCAGGTGAGAGTTAGCTGTCACATAAGCCCATTGTTTTAGAACATTTTTGTGGGAAATCAGCAATAAACGCACAGCTGTACATTAGCGTTGTGAATTTCCACAATCGTGAAACTGCGAAAAACTGGAGGGACAGTTTGGGTTGGTTTTTAGTCAATTTGCATTAATTATAAAGATAACTCAAATGCTAAAATCTCGTTATAATTTGACTTTATAAATCTATTTCAAAGTCTTTACATCATGCCTCCCTTCCATTAACTCTGGGTTTGAACCCCATTTGGGTCAACTTAGTAATGCAAAACATGAAAGACCATTACCATGAGCAAACTAAAATAGTGAACTTCTCAATTTTACACCGTGTGACACGAGAGACCACCAGGGCACGCAATGGTAAAGGAGTGAAAAGACCAGCGCCGGATGGCAAGTCAACAACCTAAACTCTGACCCCATAAAACACAAGTTCCCAAAAAATGCAAGCGTTTTTCACCCAACCCCATCCAGCTGGAATTTCATACACCCACCTCATACCCCTGCTTTGCTAAAAAATAAAAAATGTTCCAGTAAAAAGTTCCAAGCAAATTATTTAACTGTGAAAATTACCCACAATGATAATTCTATATTCATTGTGCTTTGAAGTAATATGTTTGATTTGACAGATCCACTATCTGAGAAGGCCAGAAAAACGGAAACAGGACTGGAAGGCTTAACCCCTCTAAACGTGATGGCTACCCAGCCAGTGACAGGTAGCCCAATAACAAGGTTATAATATATCTTTGACTATGTCTAATGGCTTTATAGAACAGGAGGCCATTCAAGCCAAACATATGGTCCACATCACCAATTACTGAGGTGTGTCGATATGGAGAAGAGAGAGCTAGAGACAGTTTAAGAATTCAATATGGACAAGACGGGGGGAAAAAAGAGGAACTTTTAGCCAATTTAGAGGAATGACCTCAGGTCAAAGGTAGTTTCTTTACCCAGAAACAGGGCTTAAATTTCAACCAGTCCTCCCAGTTTGAGGAAAGCTCATCCAAACCAGAAAAGACGAAAGGCTGGAAATCAAGAGACAGAAAGCAACAAGAGAAAACAATTTAAAAATATGTTGATATGCAACATCGAAAACACAGAACCAATCTCAGGGAACCTATTTTGTTAAGCTAATGTGTTAGAGTTCACTCTAAAACATATTGTGGTCTGGTTTTAAAACTTGAACCCTCAATTGTCCAAAAGGGTTTCCTTAAAAAAATGAAATCCTCCATAAATAATATTGTACTCCTTCTGACCTTCTCTCTCAAATGAATGTGGTTCACCATGAACATGTAACTATGTCACTGTAAAAAAACAAAAAAAAATACTGCTCCCATGCTGATATTATTCCAGTCTGAATGGAAGTCACATTACTGGTAGTTCTAGGCAGGCAGGTTTGCAGCAAATTTTCCAATGTCCAGTGTCTTTTAAACGAGTCACTCCAATCCCGAGAGGTGAAATCCTTATATCTCTTTGAACTGAGATGCTGAAACCCCATGGTTTCAGTGAGGCAAGCAATCATCTCCTATGGAAAAAAAAGCTCTAACCTTTTCAAAACCTTGAAAATGTTCCCTTTGAGCCTGTGAAGATACAAACAATCTGTTGATTCAGTGGCGGAATCCTTCCCCCTAAGCCATTATTTGCTTTAGCAGCGATGACAAGGGGAGGAATTTGAGCAATGCCTGTGTATCGTAGACTCATTTCCTCTGAACGAAAGCCATTTCTAGACAGACAAGACAGCTCTGAAATCTGGTTTATTCCTGCCCCGTTCGCAGGTTAGGCTGTGTAACAGAGAATCTGTATTGCTGTTGTAAAGTTAGGCTCGGGTCGTCGGCCTCAGACACTAGCCCTTGTATCATTTTTTGCAACATATCTCTTTTCTGCATTCCCAAAGGTGAGCATCACACTCATGCATAGAAGTGATAAGTTACAATGTGGGTTTTTGAACTTCTTGCATCGGTTTGAGGTCCACCCATAGCCAAACAAACCCCGCTGTCTTTTCCCAACTCAGCATGAGTGGAATCAGGTTGGTGTTGAAGTTCACCCCAGTGTCGATCTGCCGGATCTTGAGGACCAGTAACAACAGCTGTGGGCCATCCTGCCGTAGGAGGGAACACAACAGCTGCTTGTATCCAGGCCCTAAGGGGAGCTACATCCTAACGACGTGAAACCATCAGTGGTTTCCATCACTCCGCTATCCATTTGATCTGATATTTTAGTCACATGAATTTTCAACACGCCCCGCTTGCTTTCATTTTCACCACTCTGTGTGTGTACTTTGTCAGTGCTGTATATTTTACGCCCCGAAAAAGGGGTGGGACCTTTAAGGGTACAGGTAACTTGTACATGACAGATTAATAAGGAACTAATAATTTGTTGTCTCAAATGCTACGCAATTATTAGCAGATGAGATAATAAAAATATTGTTTTGGAGCAAAGGAGTCTGAACAAGCCCCACTTCTGGCTCTAAGAGTGATTTTTTTATATATACATACCAATAAAAAAAGTACGACTAGAGAACAGAGAACTTTCTATAATGAGCTATGGCTCTCCCTGCCTGGCCATTGCCTTCTATGCAATTCCACTCAATTCTCATCTCCCTTCAGTGTTCCATCTGGAATTTCTCCCATTGAGCTGGACTTCTCAGGAATTGTTCAATAGCCAAGGATCCAGAGTCTCTGTAAGAAGCAAAGCATAAAACTAGGGGCTGGTTTTTAACCAGACCAAGGCTCTCTCATGCTTCATCCAAAGCGACAAAAATTGTCTCTCAATGATATACTAAAATAGCTATATCTTGTTAGCAAGGAGGCTGTTTCTACTCATCACACAACTTTGTGCGATGAGTTGTGTGACTGGTCAGAAGTTTGTGGGTGTGTTTTATGCCTTAATGCATTGGAACAACAATGTTGATATTGCACTTCAACTAGTCCACTTTCACTAAACAGTTTTTGGACCCGCAGACGACATCAATACTTTTGAGGAGATATTTTGGTGTACACTTGGCCCTCTGTGATATTTTTCCTTGGTGTACAATATGCAATACATTTATGTGTAAAAAGGGAGGGAGTCTTTTTTTCTCAGGTTCTCAAGTTAAAGAAAAGAACTGCATGGCCTGCTACAGAGGTAGATTAGCCGTCTTTGTAAAACATGGATGCCAGCCAAGAAACCTCTACCCGCTCCTGTCTCCACTTGTGTCTTTTTTCAGCTGTGTGATTTCTTGCTAGATAGGTGAATTGCAATGGGACAAGTCAGATTTTAAAAGAAAAGGTGGGGGAAGATTAAGCTTGTATCAAATTACATGGGCATATCGGCATGAAAGATCTACAGTGATGAAAGCAGCAGTGCTGGGAGAGACTCCAAAAAGGCAAAGGCAAACCAAAGCAGGCCGTGGTGACTAAACTAAATAGGCTCTTGATGAGAGGGAAAGGTTAGTTTAGAATCATACCACAATTTAGTTTTAATAATTTAAAGTGTTGGAGCTGCCTGATTTAACCTACTTAAAGCAAACTTTCTTGCTCAGGATAAAGGGCATACGTCAACCCAATACACCTGTCTGCTGAGTTATTCCAATGTTACGCCGATAAACCGAGGAGTAAGCATGGAGAATGCAAGAGTTCATGATCGCAGATGTGCTACAGGTCAACAAGGATACTGTATCCATGCTTTATCTGCAGCCAAGAGATTTAGAAGATGTATCTGGAAAAAAAGTTGTGGCTCTGAGGTGTGCCGGGCATTTGTGTGCTGCCCCATTTACCCTGTGGAGATGTTAAAAGCAGGGTCATAACAGAAGAGAGCTGTACTGGTGCAGAGTTATAAAATAAAGTTGTGATTGAATACATGTATGTTTGTGTTTAAAAATAGAAATGCTTGAAGTCAATTCAGCACTGTCTTTTTTTTTATCAGATCGGTATCAGTAGATATGATACATATATTATATCAGCCTCATATCTGAGATTTAGTGTCAGAAGTGAAAAAAGTGGACTGGTGCATGCCTACATGTGATTGGCGTCCAAAAGAAGCATATTACAAAATATTGTGTGAACTGTATCTTTGTTTTTGTGTCATGTAGTCAAACAGCCAAACAGTTGCCTAAAAATAAGTGACAAATAGTTCTTATTGTCACTTTAATTGTTATCACAATAGTAACACAAAATATCATGATAAAACTTTAAGTCCATATTGCTCACCCCTAAATATGACCCATGTGGTAAACTGTTCAGAATCAAAGAGATCAATTGTCTCAGTTGCAGTCTGCTTCAACTCACGTAGAGGACACAGCACACACATGGAAGCAGGGACTACAATCAGATGAGACCACCTTTGAACTTTCTGTCCCACACGCAAAATGTTTAGTGCTGTGGGGAAGCTCTTCTTTGCTATAGAAGTCCATGACACCTCAAGCGCATCACTCATGGGGATGTGGTTAGTGTTTATGCTCCTGTTATTTCTAGACAAGAGCAAGGGATGGAGCAGCTGTTGCTGTGTGCCTTTGTATGCTCACTGTTTGAGTTCCCAGGAGATGGGGACAAAGTGCTTCCAGGTCGCCTGTTAACCTACCTTCTCATTACCAAAGGTCATCCTGCAGGAACGCAATATCGACCTCCCACGGCAAAGGTCACTTATGGATAAGGGGAACTTTGGGGGATTAGAAGGAGAAAAAGAGTGAGGAAGGTGAACAAATGGTAAAACTAATTGCAGTCCCGATTCAACTCCCCCCTCCCAGTGCAGTCCCCCAATCTGACTTAACCTCTTCATCAGTGTCAGTACCGTTGCTTCCTGCATTCACACAGATGTGCGAGGCAGAATCTGAAGCAATTTTGACTTCCCTTTGACATTTTCTCAACCAATCAGGCCTCTTTAAGGAATCTAATGGGAAGTGTGTCCCCTCCACCCCCCAGCTGTAGGTATCCAAGCGTATGGCATTTGCCACAGGATGGAGGGGGAAGAGTGCGTGTGTGTGCGCGCGCATGTGTGTGTGTGTGTGTGTGTGTGTGTGTGTGTGTGTGTGTGTGTGTGTGTGTGTGTGGAGGGGTGCCTATACATTGCATTCCTCACAGAGAGCTCATTAGCTCTGACCTGTTGTTGTGTTCACTCAAACCAGACCCAAGGCATTATCGGGTAGAGATTTAAAGAGGCTAACAAAAGTAGGAGGAGCAAAGGGACAGATATATTTCCCTGGATAAGGCAAGGAGCTAATGAGGAGTTCTTGTTTTCATCTTTAAAAAGTGGAATATTAAGAAAATAAAATTTAAAACGTAATATTTTTGTGTGTGTTTATGGCTAAATAAACGATCTGTTCAATAAAGGCCACTAGAGCCTAAAGAGGAAAAAAATGGGGATGGGTGACATGGACTTCAAAATAACATTGATATTTTACACCTCAACATAAAAAGGCGATTATTCAATGAATTAGACTGCATGTTTGAATGAGGTTCATTTGTCACATTAAAAGCACATGAAAGTTGACAACCTTCAAACTGGTATTCAACATATTTTTCATTAAGGTTTTTAATCATCCATTTGTGTGTATTAATGATTTTCAAGCTCGGGAAATAATTTGACTTTTCAATAATACTCTAATTTATTCAATGGGTCTGCAAAATACCCAAACTGAAACATGGTGTTGGCAACAGCATGCTGTGAGAACACTCTGCAATGTGTTTCAAATTGTTACTTGTAGAGGTTATTGAAAATCACATAAAATTCCTCCTAAAAATAGATTCAAGTTTGTGATGGTAACTATGAAGATGGTTGGGTGTGTGTGCATGTGCCTGGGTTGGGTGCGGTGGGGGGGGGGTAACATCTGGATCTTGTAGTACATGCCTCTGAAGCTCACCAAGAACACTGCTTGCGTTCTTCCACTCAGTTTTTTGTTTTTTTCTTTATTCTCCAAACCCCAATCTACACCTCTCACCAGTAAGACCTAGTGAAAACTCCCAATTACCGGAAACATTGGAAGCGCTAATGGTTGGACATGAACCTGGAATTATGCAAAACAGAAAAAACCTTCACAAGAACTACACTGGAATGTGATTGGATGGATCAGGGAGCCGTAAAGGGCCCCCTCAAGATCAATCTAAAGCTTTCTGTGCAGGACTGTTTAAGGAATGACCGGCATCGGCAGCAGGAAGAAAAGGCTTGTGCCGGCAGTGAAATGTACCCTCTTTCAGAGCCAACAAACGGAGAACAAAGAACGTTTCACCAGCTGCCATCAATCGGAAGCTTTAACAGAAAATGGAAAAGAAAGTCAAGACAAAAGAAAAGAGGGTTTGTAACACCTTAGCAGGGTGCCAGCAACTGCTCTCTGGTCCGCTGGTCTCTTGGTGATACACTTCATAAATCCTTGTGATTAGCTACAGTAGCGGTCTTAAGTGGCACTTAAACAGAACCCCAAAGGGCAAGTTGTTGCGACCTTTGGGCTTCAGAAACGTGGTTTTGGCCCAAGTGATAATTGCAAAAACAAAACACGCTCTGTTTCCCTAACAAGAGAGGATGTTGGGAGGATGGGCACAAGAGACGGGTAAGGGAAGCAGAAATCAGCAGTTTTTTAATAGTGAGCCATTCTTTTGAAGAATTTGTGGGAATCAGGAGGAATAACTCAATTATTAAGCCATTAGGCAACCTTCAGCTAAGAGGCAGTCCGCTTTGCATTACTATTCTGGGAAGGGTACTGACCAAAACCAGATCCAGATGTTATTATAGGAGCAGGGCCAGAGTTTTTATAGAAATCATTTTCAAACTTCTAGCTCATCTCGTTCAGCTTTACTCTTAAATCAAAAGGAATACTGAACTGTTTATCGATTTATAAATTGTCTTCCACTGAACACCGTCTTCCAAAGGTCACAGGGACGACAGGAGAAGGTCTCAAAAGGCTCAAGACAACGTCACGGAAACATCCACCATAGCCAGAGTGACAACGGCATTAAACCCACCAAGAGCTGGTCAATAAAAAAATAAAAAAATAAAAAAAATATGCAGCCGACCCCAAAAGCATCAAGTCCACAAATCATAATTAGGTCCACAAAATGACACAGCAGTCCGGCCTGTAACCCGGAGCCTCGAGAGGTCCATAAACATACTGTGATTGCGGTGAGAGAGCCGATGGCACAGCGCAGGCCGGGTCTGTACGAGAACCGCTGACAGCTGACAGAGACCAGGCTGCGGTGCTCTCCAACAGGAACTCATGTTGGAGTAAACTGTACGGGATTCCTGCATACAGTCTGTCTATTAAATTACACTCCGTTGTTAATGACAACTATTACTGCTACTCAGAGAGCTTGGTGAAGAACATTTTGCTGCAATTATTCTTTTCTTATGATTACACATTTAAAAGCAGGGGGGAGTAGTAAAGCAGCACATGTCTTTAAACCTTTTACAGTAGACATTTTCACCAACTGTGCCATGCCAGGTATTTATATCTCTGAGTCTTTTTAAATTGTTTGACATTTTGTCATGTTAAAACCACAAACTGCTACTTTTTTATTTGGATTCTATGTGATAAGAGAAAAAGTAGTGTACAGTTGTGAAGTGGATGGGACATGGTTATCAACAATCTTATGTACAATCAACTTTTTGGGGCTTTACATCATGTTATAATGTTATTCCCTCATCAAAAACATGAGTGTTGCTTTAATTCTTTCATGCATGTTTGAAAAATTCTTTAGTCTCCCATGGCAACTATTAGCTGTGAAAAACACCTGGGTGGACCTAGCTCCACCTTTGGTGACAAAGCTCCTCCCCAAAACTGCAGTTTCTAAGCTTCTGAGCTCCCGCCTCAGAGAGCAGCACTCCGCCACACCTCTCCCATTCAGCTCCTTCAGACTAGCCAATAGCAATTAGCAAACACCTTGTGCATCTGCACATCTGCTGAGCTCATTACAGGAGCTACTTCTCAGTGAAACAGTGGTAAACATGTTGTTAAAGAGTCAATAGAGGAGTGTCGTGATGACTTCCTGAAGGCAGTTTCAGAAAGAGCAGCAGTTGTTTTAAAGAGACAAAGGCCCCATTTCAAGATAAGTTAGTTAGTAAAATGTTTTTTGTCATATTTGACTTATTTAACTTGCATTTTCATACCAACTTAAATTAACATTACTGTGCCATAAAATGTCACTATGTGGCTGGAAAAAACATACTGTCCCTTTAAGATGCAAGTCCATTGGGTTATTCTTCTGTCAGCTGTCCAGTTTTTGATGCAAAGCCGTTGTGCTCTCCTAAACCATACACCGAAATGAAATGGCTGAATCTCCTCTTCAGCAGGCAGTGAAGCTCTTTGGAGTCCTGCTAGTTATTTGCTTTAGGTGTGTTGAAGTGGAAACAAATCTAAAAGCAGTGAAGGCCCAACCACAGTGGACATGAATTTGACACTCCTGATTTGAATCATTCTATTGCAGCTCTAACTGCGTGGTCTCATCTGACCAGAGCACATTGTTCCACATTTCACAAAGGCCAGATTTGAGGAGTCCTACTCACCATTGTCCTGTCAAAAGAATCTCCCACCTGACATGTACATCTCTGCAGCTCGTCTTTTGTTACTGTAAACTTCTTTGTTTCCTTTTTTTATGCTGCGTTGCATTTGTTGTCGGAACTCAGAAAGTCCGACTTCCGAGTCGGAGAAATGAACTGGAACACAAAATTGGGCTTCCTGTTTGAAAAGCTCGAGGATTTTTTAATCATCGACTTTGAGACCTGATATGGCAGCTCCTTGCATCAACATTAATAACTTGTGGTGAAAACATATTTATTTTTTACACTTATAGGAGTGTGTCTACAGTCAATGTTACATGTAGTGCCTGCAGCTCTAAACTGAACAGATTCAAAGTAGTGTTTGAATGTGGAAAGTAGAAGTATTAGACATTTTTCACAAACTGCGCAATTTTATTGCAAATTAATTAACTATGCTACCTTCAGTTCTAATGAAAATGCTGTATATATCAAAAATAACTTACAAAATATGACCATGCATCATCTGACTTTAGAAATTGTGCTGCTGTCTCTTTAAGAACTTCCTACCCTTTCCGACACCCGCCTTCAGCACGCCTTCACAGCAATGCGTCTCCATGATCCCGTTTCGAACTGTAGTAGTTTGTATGATGAGTTCACCAGGTGTTTGCCAATTGCTGCTGGCTAGACTGAAGGAACTCAGTGAGAGAGTCACAGGGGAGGGATGCTCCCTGTGAGGAGAATGATCTGAAGCTTGGAAACTGCAGCTAAGAGGACAAGCTGCATCTCAAAGGCGGAGCTAGGTCCACCCAGGCGTTTAGCACAGCTGAATAGTTGCCATACAAACTTAAGAAGTTATCAAATATGCATGAAAGAATCGAGGCAATACTCTAGGTATGTCTTTGATGAGGGAATGACATTATAACATGACATAAAAGAAAAAAAACCCCGACTTTACGTAGTACTGCCCCTTTAAGGAATAAAGAAGCAGGTGCTGTACCATCAAAGCAAGTTACTTTTCCTCCAACATACCAAAGCCCACAATTATATGGACAAACATATTTCTCTAATCAAAAATTGTGCAGGAAAGAGCTTTCAAGCTGACCTTGACAGCTGCAGACACGTTGTGTGAGAAAGCTCATGTCTGCGCTTGGCAGCCCGGGGCAATCATGAGTCCGGTCCAAAAGGCTGATGTAAGACTTGGACGAGCTCACCAAGGCTTGTCTGTGTCTATATGCAAATGCTGATGTTTTGAGAGAGGAAGCTATCTGCTCCTAAGAAGGTCGGAAGAATGGATATCAGCAAGAGAGGTCATTCTTTGTGCACCACCTACTGAAACCTTGGGGTCTGCTATGTCAGAACCAGGAAATGCAGCTGAATGAACCGGTACTACCAAAACATAACATGCAATCAAGAAAAAGTCGTTTTTTCATATTGGAGTATTAGAGCCGCACTAAAAAACAAAATGTAAAATTATGAGAATAAAGACATACAAGAGTAAAGTTGAAATATAATAAAGTCACAGTGAAGAGAATAAAGTCGTATAATAATAAAGTCAAAATAAAACAAGAATAAAGTCATATTAAAAGAATAGTCATATGAAACTGAAGTTAAAATTATATGAATAAGGTCATAAAATTATGAGAAGTCAAAATAAAATGAGAATAAAGACATAATATTACAAGAATCATGTCACATGAGAATAAAGTCAAAATAATGAGAATAAAATCGTAAAATTTTGAGAATAAAGTAAAACTACTACCCAAACTAGAATAATCATAATATCCTGAGAACAAAGTCGCAATATTACAAGATAATGTTATGAGAATAAAGTCGTGTGAGATTAAAGTCAAAATAAAACAAAGTCATATTACAAGAGTAGTCATAATAAAATTACTTTTCTCGCAATTTTAAGATTATTTTTGTGATTTTACTATAATTTTTCTTTGCGTGGTCCTGATGCTCTGCCATAGTTAGGTTGTTCAATAAAGTGACTTATTTTCTCCACAAGGAACAAAACTGACATGTTTACCCATCTTGTGCAGTAAACAGCTAAAGCTCTGTTTATGCGTTTTCTCCAAAAGTCTATTTTACAGTGTTATAAACAAGTTATTTTACACGTTTCAATCACCTGTTTGTTGCCCTACGAGCATTACTCTATCCATAAAAAAAGAAGTCTAAACCAGGAGAGGGAGTGTGGACTTTGAGGATTCGCTTAATTACTTTCCATGCGTCATATTCTGCTCGAGGTAGGGTTTGTTTACTGTTATTTTGGGTCTAGTAGACTGTGGGACGCTTGTAGCCTCTATTTCTGGGACAGCTCTCGGTTTTATCCTGCTGCTCAGTCAGACGGTTGACAGGTCTGTCTGTTTGCTTTTGTTTAGCGTTCAGACCCCATGATGTCACATTGTTTGCTTTGTAGGATTTTCTACTGAGACGTGCGTCTTTCAGACTTTATTGTTCACACTGGCATAGCAGAGGCTTTTCCTGCTTCCTTCGTGTATTATTGAAAGTTTTATTACAGATTTAAAACATTTTTTAAAAAGTAATAAAGCAATAGTAAAAATCGCCCTGCACTGAATGCACAAAATGTTTTCCTAACAATGTGCAACCATAGTTCACAACATTGTTACAATATCCTGATTACGGAACATTTAAACAGTTTACAAAAGTAAATTCTGACATGGGAGAAAACTATTATATGTTAGCAATCACAGTACAATGTGAAAGAGAAAGAGAATATTTAAAGGGGCAGAATAATAAGTTTTCCAGGCACACAGTGCTATTTTATAGCACAATCAAGTAACGATGTTAACTTCAGTTGTTTTAAAAATGACTATATAAGAAATTTCACTTTGTAATTTAGCACCTTGAAGTTGGACCTTTGTCTCTTTAAGAAACTCCGCTTTCAGGAAGTAATCACAACATGGCTCCTGTGCAACATTTTTACCAGCGTTGCACTGAGAAGCACCTCCTGTAATGAGCTCAGCAGATGCGCTGTTGTATCAAGTGTTTGCTAATTGCTGCTGGCTAGTCTGAAGGAGCTGAGCAAGGGGGTATTGGGGGAGGGCTGGTGTGAAAGGCGGGAGCTGTGAAGGTTGTAAATTGCAGCTCTGAGGATGAGCTGCACCTGGAAGACTCTGCTAGGTTCCACCCAGGCGTTTGCATGGCTGAGTGGTTGCCATGGGAGATTAAAAGATTTCTCAAACATGCATGAGAATGAGAAAGAATCAAGATAAAACTCCAGGTATGTTTCTAATGAGGGAATAACAAATAATACTGAAAATGTTTTACATAATATTCCTCTTTAAGAGCAAAACATGGCATGTCTATAACAGCCACCAAAGGGCGACAACTGGGATCTAATCAGTTCGTATGGGTTCCTACAGCTGGCCTGGCTCAATGTCTTCTTCAGAGGTTTTTTGCCGTTTCCTTCAGTGTTTCTTGGTGCAGCGCCATCACAGGTGAGGGTGGTAAACTGGTTTTTCAAAGTGTTTGAATTGTTTGACATGGCCCACTGTGAAAGTGAACCCCACCACCTGAAAATGTAACAAATATTGCCATTTTGGTTCCCAATCGAGCTGAATCTACCGGACTATAATCTGTAAAAAACACCCTTAAGATGGCAGTCCCCGTACAGGACAGAGAATTGTATCTGAAAAGTTCAGACCATCTCAAACTGGTTTCTTGAACATGAGTTCACTCTACCTCCAATGGCTTCACAGATACCCTGTTAAAATAGACCAAAATCTCTGAGGAATGTTTCTTAAACAATGATGAATCTACGCCATTAACATTTAAGGCAGCTTAGTCGCAGATTTAACAGGACTTACTTATCATTGTGGGCAGTAAACGTGCAGCATAAGCTAAAATCCTTCAGTGAAATACTAAAAGGACAGATATAGTGTAGAGAAGTGGATTGTGCAATAAAACTGCAACAAAAAGCAAGGGCTTGTATCTAAAGCAGCTTGTACATCCTGCTTTTACTCAACGTTGTTATCCAACAGGGACCAATGAAACCATGCAGCAGGGACCAACAAGCTGCCAACAACCAGCAAGTTGAGCAAAGAAAGGAGGCAGGGATCTGTTAGGACCCTGGGCTCCTACATGTCAAGGTCAAACAAGAATCCAAAACAAAAAAAAAAGTATTAAGGAAAAACTTCTTAAGACAAAGAACTTTAAAGAGCTCCATCGCTATCTCATCCCCTCCCTGCCGTCTGCAGAAGAAGCTGCTGCGGAAATGCAAGCCAAATGTTGCTGTAGTTCACTTGTGCTGATATGTACGGCCATGCCTGTGCCTACATGCATAGCTGCACCATATGGGATTGTTCGAACGCAGGTGTGTCTGAACAACTTCATCAACCCGAACGTGCTTTTCGTCAACTTTAATCCCCCATGGAGGACAGGAAACTCCCCGGTACAGAGAGAGAGAAAGGAGAATCCAGAACTTCAGCTGAGAGCTAAGCAAACACTGAGAGAAAACTTCATGCTAATGAGATTAGATAGGATTAGAGCGTGATTAAAACTAATTGTGCGACAACAATGTCTGTCAAACTGTTACACGGAACTGATTTAGAGCTCGGAATAAGAAACGACAGATGGACAAAGAGATTACAACACAAGACCGCTCTGGACGAAGGAAGAAACGAAATACTGTCACGTCTTATAAGGAGTCTGGCTGAAAATACGACAGGAGCCACTGAGAAAAAGGGACCGACACAGAGGAGCAAGATGAAAACCAGAAGTTCTCACTCCTAGGACGTTTTCATTTTTAATCTCATTACATCCACAAAGTTCAATGAACTGTATTTGAATTAATAGACCAACACAGAGTAGTAGCAGAGTTATGAAGTTGAAGGAAAATAATCAAAATCAAGAGCAACCAATCAGCTTTGGAAGTGTGCAGATCAACATGAAGACCAAGGAACACAGCCAGCGGGTCAGGGATAAGGTTGCGAAGAAGTTTAAACACACTGCCATTTTATAGCACAATGAAGTTACTATGCTAACTACAGTTGTTATGAAAATGCTGTATGTATAGACATCAAATATGGCTTACAAGAAATTTGTCAACGTAATTTAACACCATGAAATTGGGCTCTGCCTCTTTAAGAAACTCCTGCTCTTTCTGAAACTCCGCCCTCAGGAAGTCACCACAACATGGCTCCTTTATTAACGCTTTAACAATGTTTTGCACTGAGAAATAGCTCCTATAATGCAAAACAGGGAAGGGAAGCTGGTCAGAGCTGATGGAAAACAAGTTGGAACTAAACACAGGATGTTTCTGGAAGGAAGCCTGTTCAACACTGCCGAGAATGATTCACCTTCCAGCAACACTTAATGGCCCAGTCAAAGTCCAGACCTAGATCTAACTGATAATCTGTGGCAAGGGTTAAAAATAAACGTCCAAAAGTCTCTACATCCAATCTGGATGAGCTTGAGCTTTGCTGCAATAAATAAGCAAAAATGATGTTGAAAACTGGCAGAGATTTCGCCTCTAAAACAAACATCTTCCAGCTGTAATTGCTAGTATTGACTGATCAGCACTGAAATTGTTAAAAAAAAACATTAATCATTTCCTTCCACTTCACAACCATAAATCATTTTGTTTTGGTCTATCACAAAAAACCACAATAAAACATTGAAATTGTGGTTATAATGTGGAAATATAGGAAAAAGTTCAAATGAAATGAATACGTGGTTAGGATGTGAATGTTGCTCAGAAGCTTTACAAATAAATCTTTCGGTGTCAATTTTAGCTGAAACAAAAATGTTTTCTATTCTCTATCATTTTTGCATGAATCCATCATTTATTCCCAAATGTTTCAATTTTATGTCATTAAAATGACATTTTTTAAGTACTACTAGGAACACCTTGTCATCCTCAGAGATTCTGTTTGTTTTCTGTCGTTCTAATGACCTGTTAGGTAACTATAAACACACCTAGCTAAAATCTATAAGGATTTGCAGTCTATTGATTGTGGGGGGAAAGGGGAAAGAGAGCAGTTGAAATATATCTGTGAAATACTTTTCAGTCCAGAGAGTCTTAAATTTGCAATTTTTTTTCCTTGTATTTTATTGAGGTTTCAGTCTCATAGACGCCATTCAGGGAGGGGGGGCGCGATCATGAATAAAGTGGAGAAAATATCAACAAATGCTTAATCAATGCATTCCTAAACTGAAAATAATGAAAAAGATTTGCTGCATTTGATCAAAAACAAACTATAAAAGGTTACACTTAAACGATAAGGTTTTCAACTCACAGACCTCGTCAACCTTAGCATCATTTCAGATGTTTACACTCTGTTGGGAGTATTTACTCCGATTTTAGTGCAACTTCCATTGAGGTTTTCAGATTTCCTGTGTAGATAATCGAGTCCTAACTTCTTCATAATATAAACTTTGCCCTGACCACACTTGGATCCCTTTAGGCACAGAATGGTCCTGGCAGAGGGAAGAAGACATTTTTGAGAACAGAGAGAGAAAATTCTGTTGTTTGATTGGTTCACAGAAAGTTGCCCCCGCCCTCCCTCCACCCCCACCCCAAGCTTTATCTATTCCAGTAGGAAAAGTATTCCGAGTTAGAATTCATATTTGTTGTTCAGGAGGATTTTTTATGACTTGCGTGTATTATTGACTTGCATTAAAAAAAGTTACATTTTGAAGCATCAGAAAGATAAGAGTGGTCAGTATTTGCTCTCCCAAGCAAAGAGTCTGGACAACAGAACCGTTCAAAAGCAGAGAAGAATAAAGTGTCTCTAAACCTGCAGAAAGAGAGAAAAGAAAACAGCAAAACCACAACAACAAACATATGGATAGGGCTGTCACAAAAACAAACTTTTCTGGACGATTAATTGTCCAAGAAGTTATTGCGATAAATTATATTGTTGTTTTGAGGTCATTTTCAAGTAATATAATGGTAATGGCATAATAATGCAAGAGAACATTAAACTTTTAACTCTAATGAATATTTAACACGGAACTGGAAGACATTTTTAATATCCAACATAAATAAACAAAGCAACAGAAACAACAATAAAATGGAAACTGAAGTCTCGGTAAACAAAACTGTCCTTAATAAATGGTCTAGTTGAGACCAAAGCACCAGAATGAAAACTTCTGTCATCCAATTATTGGTAGAAAGAGAGGAAAAAGAAAAAACTATAAATTATGCAAACGGAATTTTTTTTTAGCTCTTTTTAATTTATCACGCGATTAATTGATTTATTGTGACTGGTCTACTTTTCATATGCATATACAGTTATAACATTATTGAAAAGCCTACAGTATGTGGTAATACAGGAAGTATTTAATGGCAACTGCAGCCCAACTGCAAGTGTATCTGATAAACACCTGAATCTAAAAAGAAAAATAATATAACAATCAGTATATTTTGGAACGGACACCAGAAACAATTGAAAGCAGGGAAGCATAAAGTGTCTTAAGCAGCTCCTTTAAAAGAGCAACAAACAGGGAGCTGATGTGTTGCGATAAAGGAGCGTATTGATGTTCTTTTCAGAGCGTGCAGCCTCTCATCCTGCATGTCCTTCCTACTTCCTGCTCAGCTCACACTCCTCCCGCCCCAAAGACCTCCAGACTCAGGCAAACTGCACACGTCTTGTTCCTCCTGGCAGTGATGCAGAGGAGGAAAAAGATCATCAGAATAAACCGGCTTTCCAGCTGTGATCATTACGGTCCACATTTCCAACAATGCTGCCACTTTCCTCTCTCTCAAGCGGCGCACACTGAGGCATTATGGGTCTCTACGGAGGCTGTGAAAAAGGTCCAGGCACTAAATGCAGACATTGTGTGAGAAAACGATGACTAACCGGCAGTTTCGCAGCAGCCGATAGAGATCCCATGTTTATTTTTAGGAAAGAAAAGCTTTTAATGTTCAAAAATGTCAAACGTGGATTTTGACGTGCCAGACAGTTTGAGTAAAACTGCATGGACTCTGGACTCTGTTAAACTGCATATTGTGAGACTGATTTAGTTTTCTGTTACAAGACATTCAGGATTTCCCCCTGTGTATAATAAGTCTGGCGAGCCACCAGGCTTTACTTGTGCCCCCACCAGGCAATGCTTTGTCTGTTTATTTATTTCAGTTTTTTTATGTTTGCCTTTTTTAAGACTTTATATTTGGTGTTTAGGTATTAATAACATCTTCCAATAACAAAATTACCTGGTGATATTTTCAAACTTACCGCCAACATTTTGTAACTCAAAAACAGACCATGACATTACACAACAAATCTTGTTGTAGAACGGAACCACGAAACAGCAACAAAGACCAGCTTGAATAACCTGGTTACATGGAATGAAATGAGTTTTGGCATGAGTGACAAACATTTACAAAATATGTTTTGTGCATAAAATTCTGTAACTTAAATTACCAGTATTAGGTTAGCATAGCTGCCTGGCTTTTTCTTAAATAACAAAATATCAAAGAATTATTCAAAATATATTAAGTGAGTGAGTTGGCGATATTCAAGTATACTTGAAAATTAGAGCAAGCGAAGACATACAACCTTATTATTTAAACTAAATTTTGGAGCATTTTTAATCTATTCAGAAGTCCCAGGACTCGGAACTGCAATTCTTTACAGAAACTATTTTTTTACCACAATTCTATTGGTCTCATAGCTGATGAGTGATATTTTTGGATGTAATACAATATTCCCCTACCCTTTGGACAGCGTGACAAAAAGACCACACCACTGACATTGTCTCCCTGCTTCCGTTAAAAGACCCCGGCAACCCGGAGCTGCGTCACAATCCGCGTCACAGACAGATCTTTCTGTTTGGACTGGATCTGGTGTTGCTGTAGTTCATACATGCACAGAGTGGAGTTGGGATTTCAAAGCTGAAAATCAGAAGGGAGTGGACTCTTAATAGAGCACAATCTACACAGAGGGAACAAAGCAAAGACTTTTCAGCAATAACAGCAGTTCTGTAAGGGAACATGAGGCTTTCTGAGGACTCTTTGTACTCAGGGTAATCACTGTATTCATGGGTGAATGAAAACAACATACAGGCCATCTATTACCACTGTGTATTCCTAGAAAAAAAACCTCAGATTCTCGGTGTACGGCTGTCGTCTACTGCGGGGGATGTGAGCATTTTCTTTAAGCTAGCTTAACAATATTCAAGGTGACATTGATAGTCTGGTCAGTCAATGCACTTACCAACCCTTCTTTTAATGAAAAGCAATCCCATACATGACTGATGATGCCACAGAATTCAGTTGAAAATAGCAGAGCGCCCTCAGTGAGGCAGGCTGGGCTGGTTTATCTGACAGATTGAATTAACTCAATGTTGCGGCGTTTTCTCAAAATGTAAAGGAAAACAGAGGGAGGGACAAGGTCATGGAGTTAGTGTGAAGTGACTTCTATACATAGCTGAAGGAAATTTGGTTCTCTGACATATTTACCTGGGTTTGACCTGTACTAAGGGTGTGGTTTTGAAACCGTTACAGTTTTATGTCAACGTATGCCTCAAAACAAAACAACCAGGCCATAGCTAATGTGTATGTTATTAAGGGGAGATAAAATCTATTTCTTGAT
Source organism: Poecilia reticulata (assembly GCF_904066995.2). Lineage (NCBI taxonomy): Eukaryota > Metazoa > Chordata > Actinopteri > Cyprinodontiformes > Poeciliidae > Poecilia > Poecilia reticulata. Next base: position 21,424,814 of record NC_088850.1, on the reverse strand, counting down.
GCGTCAAGATGCGGATTTGGATGATTCTGACAAGGGGTGGAACGACTCCATGTATGCTTCAATAAAAGTAAAAAAATTAAAATAAATCCTCTAGGTAAAAGCTTTTGCCCGAATTCTTTGTATAATTAAATATTACTTCATACTGTGATTCAAAGTGGACTGTTATTGCGGTTGCACGGTGTGCTTCTGTTCACATCAGCTGTGAGAGACAAGAGATACTAGGCAGAAAACAAGGGCAAAGACGAAAAAAGTTTTACGTTTCGGTCTCTATCGAAAAAAGGGAGGCAAGACCAGCATCTTCATCAGCATATGTGTCATATTTGTCAAGTGGGTCAAAATCATCAATACAGATTGGGCCAAAAAACAGAACACTGAAATTAAGCAATTACAGAAGTCCAATATTTTTCATACGCATGACTGAAATTCATCACTGCCTTGATAATAATAAAACATCTGATTTCTCCATCTATATTTGACTTGTGGCCACTAGAATATCTTGAGTTTGATTACCAAAGAGTTACTGGATTTAGAGAGAATACCTGAGTTAACCTGAAAATGTAGAGTGAAGCTAAATCCCATTTCACGTCAGTAAGTGAAAAAGTAAGACTAGGCCGTATTTGCAGAGCCTCCAGAAGCACCGTCAGCAGAGATAACTTAAAGTAATCATCTTCTGTTTGACCTTATCAATCTCCAGCAGAAGAATGTGAAGGAATTTTGGCCTGCTCTTCTTCACAGCACGTCTTAAGTTCACTGAGGTTTTGCTGGCAGTAGTTCATCCACCGTTTTCTCTTCAGGTTCCACTGCTAAATTTCAATCAAGCCGAGGTCTGGACCAAGACTGGACCATTGCAACATGCAGATTCTCTTTCTTTTAGATCCATTTTTCTCTTTTGCCCTGTGGCAAAAGAGAAAAAAACTCAGCTCTCCAAGCATTGGCCTCACATTTATCAGGAACCTTGTGACGGTAACATCTTTGTTTTCTCAATAAGCTCTGCATTTATCAGAACCGTGAGTCCATTTTTTTTTTTTTTTTTGTATGGCTGCCTCAGTGAGTCAAGTTCAGAGGTAACTGAGCCCATGACTGGAAGGCACTTGAGCCAAATCTGATTTGACAAGGCCCAAAGCTGCAGGGTCAGGCCTCAGTTAGAAACATGTGTCTCTGGGAGAGAGTACTGAGCTGTTCCTTCAGCCAGAATGAATTCTCCAGTTTGGGCAACAAACCCTAATGAGACTGCGCTCCGCGGGGGAGAACCAGCACCGACTGGGGATTTGTTTTGAAGAGCCGCACAACCAAGGACAGATGCAGTGACGTAACACACCTTTTTAACATCACTAATGTACCAAAAAAGACAGACAAAAAACAATGCAAGGACACGGTTATAGCAGCACACAGCACTGAGGTGAACTTTAATGTGTTTTAGTTGGTAAAAATAGAAAGAACACAAAGCAGTGCAGACGTATGAATGGAAAGCAAAATTACACATTTAATAATCTGAAAAGTCTGTTGTCATTAGGGCAGCAACTAAAGATTATTTTAGTTACCAAGTATTCTGATGATTAATCCGATAAAAGAATTGGCACATTCTATAGGTTTTTCAATTAAAGACTTATGACTTTTTATACAATATTGTAAATACATTAAAAGATGCAAATACCAAACCAATTAAATTCCCTTAAACAAGAAAAGAAACATTTTGTTGCCTATTTGCAATAACATAGCATTCTTTTGGTGAATTTGAATCGGGTGAATATAAGAAAATGTCACTATTTATGTATATATATAAATTTAGGTTTACTTACTGCTGTGAATATGTTGCTTCGTCAGCAAATGGCCTTTTTTGAGTCTGTAAACTCCAGTTAACAATTAATCAATTGCTAAAGTTGATTAATCACAATTAATCCAATTCATCCTTTAATTCTTCTCTATTGATCATTATAGCTGCATCTGGCTTTATTTCAGGGTATCATATGAAAGAATTAAGATAACCATTCTAAATTTAAAAAAAAAAAAAAAGAAACACTGACTTAGACCTTACTTTTGTAGTTTGGCAACCAAACTACAACCTCTGTTTTGAAATATAAACAATCAACAACCTTGGAGCAAAGTTTTAGTATTCCTTCAACAGCAACCACAGACAGTCCTGTATGAATATTTCTCTGTTCATGTCAGTGTAATAATTGTAAAAACTAAAGGTAACTACTTCGCGGATTTCACTTATCACGGGTTATTTTCAGAACGCAACCCCTGCGAAAAACGAGGGATCACTGTACATTTAATTATGTTTTTTTATTTTATTTTATTCAGCATATGAAAACTTTTGCAATTTATGTTGTGGAAAGACAGTCGACCCTCTTGATTCTGTTCACTCAGAAAACTCAGAATTGAAAAAAATGGCAGTTTATGAATGAATAGATAAGATGAATTAACTAAGATTAACTCATTAATAGGCTTGCATGTCTGGCTAAGCTACTGGCAGAGAAGATTGAAAAAAGAATGTTTCAATTACAGTTTCAGTTTCATATTGAAAAGTTGAGCATTGCAATGAAGAGAAAAGACTGTCTATGTCAAGGAAAAACTCAAAACAATGACTGTGGCTCATCTTTTTGCGTCAAGAAAACAAGAATGTCAAAATCAGTTCCAAGTTTCCATCTGTGGTTGATATTCACAGAAACACTAAAGTCCAGCAGAACTTACAGAGAAAATGTCAATGTTCAAAGAGATTCCCATGTTTCTGATCTGCCTCTTGGCTTATTCCACCTGAACCACATTATCCCCCCACCACCACCACACAACCCCGCTTCCCTTTCTGTGCCCGTTATTTCTCTTCAGGACAAAAAAAAAAAAAAAAAAGACATACATTACAATGATCCATTCTGACAACTCTATTGACCACGACTCTTTTTTATTTTTTACACCTCCCCTTTGCCAGAGGGGGGCAGAGGAAAGCAGTGGCACTAATACGCAACACCTGTTCCTTTTTGGTTTCCGTCAGTATATCTCACATATGAACAGTGACAGCTGTGGTGCCAGCAGTGATACGGCACAGTTCTTCGCCGGGGCCAATGTAAAACACAGATAAGTGGTGGTGCGTTTTTCAGAGCACTTCTTCCCTCATAGGGCCCTCTGGAAGTCAAAAAAAGGCGCAGAGTCCAGAGCCAGTAATATTTCACATCTGGAATTCAGGGAGCACCAATCGATTTCTTTAATCTCAAGCCCAGAGACTGGATGGAGAAAAAAAAGCCTATCAGTCTGCCTGCTTTCCATTACGAGCGCCATAAAAACGTTGAGTTAGGGGCTGATGTGACGGATGCTCTGTGGTAGGATCCATGACTCTGTCTGCTTAGGTTAGCCTGGTCTCATCTATTAGTCAAGATGCAGGCAGAAAGCTACAGTCTATAAAAAAAGGAGCAGAGACCAAAACGAAAATCTGAATTTTCTGATAAAAACAGGACGAAAAAGTCAAATCAAGTTTATTTGTATGACACAATTCAGCAACAGACAGTTTAAACTATAAAAAAGAGGCCAAAGTTAGCTAGCTTTGCAAGCACAACTTTAGCTAGTTATGCTTGATTTCAGTAAATACCTATTTTGTTTACTGAAATAGGTGTAAAAATAAATCAAGGAAGGATATTAGGGAGAACAAAAACAAAAGCAGAATTACTTAATCAAATATATTTTGAATCCATAATAATAATATTAACATAACATCACACAGGGCACAAAGGGAGGCTATTTAAGAAGAAGTTAGCAACATGGCAATGGGAGGATTTTTGTCATTGTTGTTTGGTACACTGTCTACTTACTGGCATTCTTACATTTCTGATCTCTAAGAAGAAATATATTGCATATTTTTCTGGCTAATACAGATTGTTATGCTCTTGACAAAGAGGCTAGTCTGCTGTTCTCAGGCTAAGACTGAAACTTTGAATTTTAAATCCTGGATAGTGTTTCATCCTTAATGAAGGCAAAAATATTTGTCTCTTATAAGTCTAACTCGACAGGCTTGATGGCGAGGGGCTTTGTCTCCCGAGGTCCAGAGACAGTCTCTCCCCCCATCCCTTCCCAGTACAACAATCCGTCCAGCCAAGCTGTCAGCACCGGACGACACAAATCCACGCTTTGTAGCAGTTTCTTGTCTCCACAAAGACAGACAGAGATTAGTAATGCTGGTGCCACAGGGGTCCGCGGGATCCACCGGTGTCTTCGTCCTCTGGCTCCACATCAAAGAAAGTTTGAATTATAGACACCAAGTGTGCAGTCATGCTCCTTGTGGCACCCGAATCCCAACACGATTAACCCCTGTGCCGCCGAGAGCGGGCCAGGATAAATTACAAAACCAACAACTAAGACGTCAATGACCGAACGAGAGGTGGGCTGCTTTTCGACAGCTCAATCCGTCCACCGTGACTGCGGAGTGTGGAAACGTACAGTAAGGGAAAAAACTAAATTGGAAACACGACGGGGTTAACCCCTACCAGATTGTTGGTCTGCACGTGAAAATGAACCTTCCTTCAACCATGTTACAGTCATGCATGGCATAACCAGAAGATAATGCACATGATACAAAAATAGACCCCAAAAAACAATTATTCAATATTTCCAGGTCAAGTTCAAGGTTGTATTTACAAAGTTGCTTCTATCCATCGGTCGTTTGGTCAGTGAACAACTTTCAGCTTCTTACGCAGAGATGCACCGATCCGATATTAATATTTGTATTGGTCCCAATGTTGAAAAAAAATTATAGATTGGATCCCCAGTCCATAAGGGCAGATCTACTCTGGCTGATTCATTTAGTATATATACTTTAGATCAACATCAACATTTAGCACCATCTACTTCATAGAACCAAACACGGAGAATCAAAACTCTGTTTTATCCCTACTCTTTTTTTTTTTTTTTTCTGTTTTTGTTCTTTCCTTTGGTTTATTGTTTTGTTTGTATTTCCTTCTAATTCATGTAAAGCACTCTGAATAGCCTTGTTGCTGAAAACGTGCTATTATTATACAGCACAGGTAAGGTAAGATCATTTTACACAGGAAACGACCTTTCCTTACCTGAGTGACGTCATGCTTTACTATTTATTTTTTCGTTATATTTAGAATGTCTAATTTGCAGGATTGTTCACACTAATTGGTAACAAATCTCAGAAACAAAGCACTGTTTTGTTGTTCAAAGAAAATGACAAAAAGCTACATTTGATTTGATGCATTACTCTTTAGAGATCAGTGCACGATTTACTAACTTTTTCCAACCTCTTCCCCAACTTTCCGTTTCCGTTACAAACGAGAAGGCATCATCTTCCTTTAAACTACAAGCCAGGATTAAGCATCTGGAAAAAATGCTGCGTATTATCAGAGCAGCAGATAAATGCCTGCTCAGACCAGGCTATTAAATCTCAGAAGACATGTGGGATGAATTTTGTGACAATGAGGACAAATACCAGAGTTGTGAGCTAAAAGGTAACGGCAGGGTTTTATCCCGAACATCAAAAATAAAAAAAAGGAAAGAAAAACACGCACGCACCCGCTAGATTAGGTGCACAATCCGAAATGGCATCAAAAATAGCATCGAGACCAATTTTAGAAGCAGAAAGATTTGCCCTGCAGATGAACAGAGGGTCACGGAGGAACGTTGGCCAGATGCGGACAGGAGCCAGAACCAGATATCAAGCAGCTGTTATGGACAGCTGTCCCTGCCAGTTGTTTGAGGGGACTGGGAGGCCAGCATGAGGAATTCAAAGCCGTTTTTGAGGGGGGAGGGGGGGAAATGCAGCTCAGAACGGGACAGACCTGGCTCTCTTCAAGATAACGCTTCCTTTTCTAAATCACAGAGCGCTCAAAACAAAACCGCTTTTGAACAATCACCATGGAAAGAAATTAGGCTAAACACACAGCAGATGTACTGTTTTGGGAGGCAGAACACTTCCACAACAACTTAAAGACCACACACACACACACATGCACACACACACACACATAACTCTAGTGTTAAAACAGAAGTCTCTTTACTCACATCATCAGTAAATGATTTCCAGCCCTGTAGATGATGTTTACTTGTTGAAGGACATTGTTTGGTTTAAAAGCAACTCAAGGAATACCCAGTTGAGCAGAGGGAATACCAGGCGTGAGAGCGGCCTCTAGTGGCTTCTCTTCTGAAACGCACAAGCGTGAGACGGAGTAAAAGCGTACCTCCAGGCTATTGTTGGCACGTCTCTTCTCCTTCTCATTCATTACATGTTCACACTGGTAGTATAAGTGTGAAATTAACAATCGGGGCGTGTTTTTGTTTACTTACTGTGAATTCTTGGAAGGATCTGTGGGGTTGTTTTTGTTTGGGGTTTTTTGGTCCTGTGGCAATAGGATGAGTTCACCTGGCAGCTTCTGAGGAATCCTGATGAGAGAAAAGACAAAAACTAAATGTTAAGTTAGACATGTACCAATCAATCGTCTAGACCAGTGGTTCCCAAACTACAGCCCGCGCCCCTGAACAATACCAGAGAGCATTCAGATTTTTTTTTTCATACATTGTATTTTTCCGGTTTATATGTGGATTTTTCTTCAACCACCAGGGGGCTCTTTAGCAGGAAGTGTGTCCTGTAAACTGTGGGTGTTTTGTTTTGCATGGAACTGCTTGACTTTTATGTTACTTAATCAGTACGGTTGTTTGCTTGCGGTAGGTCAGATGAACACACGCGTCTGTTATGAACGCCGCATTCCAGGTCGAATTCTTCGAAGCAATGCCTGTAAGTAGCAGCTTATACTTCAAAACGAGCCTTTATGTTAAAGTTACTTTCCCTCAATGGAATATATACTAGTCAGTCCCAGTGACCGTTTCACTAACGGTTTTTGCCCATGTGCTTTCTGGGTAAAAATCAATGAGAAACGCGCAAACCCCCCAACCCCCGTCAAATATTTCCGGCAGCGCAGGTGATAAACGTGTAACACTGTTTCTGTTACACGTTAGCACCTACTTTGATTTATTACAAAATTAAGGGGTCTATGCTTTGACGCCTGAATACATTTCTGTCATGATTAAAAATGTGTTTTACAATAAGTTGCCCCAGTAGTTGTTGCAATAAACAGTAATACTGTTTTTTGAGACCATTTTCAAGTATTGATAAAAGGCTGTTGGATGGATGGATGGACGTTCACCCCATCACAGATCAATAAACTTTAATTTCGTAAAGAACAGTTTTAAATTACAGGGAAAAAAACAGTAAATATTTTTGTTCTATTTACAAAAACAGTACATTTTTGGCCATTTTTTTTCTTTGTTTTATTTATCAAAACAATAAATAAACTGGATTATGAAGTCTCTGTAAACAAAATCTCCCATAAAGAAGTATTAATCATTAGAATGGAAATGATTGAGCGCATTATAATGGATCATGCGATTAATTATTGCGACAGGAGTATTCGCTACCTCCATAAAATAACCTGCAGCACATATTATGGCACTTTGCCATTTCAAGCATTTTACTTCTTCTGAAAATTAGTTAGTATATCAGGTTACAAAGAGAGATCAGAAAGTTGGAAAATAACCCAGAAAATCTGATTTGAACATCCCTTCTCACAGGCTCAGCTAAACTTGGAAATGTCTCCAGATTCTTATAATAAGACCATCTAACTGAGCTGGAATAACGCACCAAAAATATTAGGACTTTCTTTTTCACTTCAAAGTTTTCTGAATTGTGGCTGGAGAGCTATATGATGAGGATAAGTTCACTACAAACTTATCACAAAAACTAAATGATTTTTTAAAAAATCAAGTTAAAGTAGTTAAAATTCAGAAAGTGAACATAAATTAAAAAAGTTGTGGTAAATCCAGGTGATAAACTTTGTTTTTCTGGACATAACTTGCTGCCACAGGCAGGTGTCCAAGCGCACAATGAGCCTCATACAGTATTGTTTATATGTGGCTTTAGTCTTACAGTGAACATTTAATACGCATTATGAACCAGTATCATTCTTACAGTTAAAAGTTAACTCAGCACCTGATTTTTAAAAAATGTGCATAAGTAGGCTTTATATTCTTACGCACACTCTTATTTTTAGCCTGGAGTATTGTTTTCTATCCATTTGAGCCAGTTATGATGTTATCATTGTAGCTTCGGCCTTATGTCAAATCACAGCTGACCCAGTCGAAGCTAGCCTGGCTCGTTTCCTCTGAAGCTCACAGGCCCCTGGAACAACATTCAGAAACACATTCCTATCACCCAGCTCTGAATATTAGCGCCATTTCAGCTTTAAAAAACAACAACATGGAGCTTGAATTCACCCCCACCTCGCTAGCTACGGTTATGTTAGCTGAGTGACGCTGCTAGCCAGCTAACCGCTGACCAAAACAGCTGGCTGCTGGCTGAACAGCGGCTCCTTTCACCGCCGAACTACATACTCACACGGGCTGCCACGGGCTCCGAAAGCCGAACGCAGGGACGGTGCCAGAACTGGGATGGGGAAAAGTATTCCTGGTCGTCCAGATGGAGTTATTGTCGGATGCCTAAGTTCAAACATCAAACCATGTTGGGTGGGCTGCTGAGCACTGAGGAAACAGCAGTGCAGCCCAGGGAGGGCTGAAGGGAACTGGGAAGGGCACTAGAAAGGGGGTAGTTTACCTTATTGCATCCTGGAGATCAGAAAAGTGATTTATTTTGTGGCATTATTTCATTTTTGGCTATATAATTACTGTTCATTTAAAAATGTAAATGGTTAGTTAGTAGAGCACGCGCAAGACGTGGTTGTCCTGGAATCGATCTCGAGCCAATCGCTACATGCCTTTTCACGCTCTTCGCCGTATTGAAAACCTAAAGAAAAAAAAAAACTCTAAGCAAAATAAAAAACTGTAAATGAATGGAAGTGACTAAAAATAACTCATTTAATTTAGAAAAGTAACCCTGTCTGCCCAGGTTTGAGCAATTTTTTCCGCAGATTTTAGAGAGCGTACTTCTACTTCAGAAGTAAATATGTCTCAGCTCAAAGACAAAATGCTGTATTTTTCAATTGGCATTTGAATTTAAATGCCTGTTACTGGTTTGAATGAACATGTTACATGTAGAATCTGTAAACTAGCCATTTAAGAAGTCACATGGAAGATAGCGTACAAGCTTGGTGATGGAGCGGTTTCTTTCCACTTGTGGACACATGGGGGCGATATAACCACAAGACTGCAGTTGAACCGCTCGGATTTTGATTGCAAATTATTAACATTAACAAAATTCAGTGTCGAGATTTGTTTGGGGGCTTTTCCCTTAAAGATTTCTTCTTTGTTTTTGTCATACCTCACATTTACAAAACACAATCAATGTCAATACACAAAGTAAAAAAAAAAGAAAAGAAAAAAAAAACAGCTTTCAAAAAATTTGACCTTATAAATCTAATAACTGGCCACTTTCTTTAGGTGTTTAGTGATAACTAGCTATACATTTACATCAAGCCCATTTCCATGTATGGAAATTACATTTCATTACATTTCCATGTATGTGTTTTTGCAGTTAAGTTGATGCCTATTTTCAAATCAAATGTTTTTGATGAACTTTGATAGAAAGTGGGTAACTTAGAGCTAATTAAGAAAACCAAATGGAGTTAAAGCTTGCATGCCCACAGGGCAGAGAACAGAACGATAAAATGCAACTGCACCAGCTCTGCAAATGCAAAACAGGCACAGGCTGAAAAATATTAATGGTTAACATGAGTGACCTCTGTTTTTCAGTAGAAGTGTCCAATTTATTTGCATACCAAGTTAGCCACCTGGTTTCTGCACATTCCACAATTAAACCTCATTTAATTCCATCTCTCTAACTGCTGAACAGCTGGGTCAACGACCTAGACTTTGCACATCCATAACAAAACTAAAATATATGTTTCAAAACATCTGGAGGGTTGCTTTGATTCTTTCATGCATGTTTGAGAAATCCTCTAGCCTCTAGCAACCATTCAATGTGAAATGCCTTGGTGGGCCTAACCCCGCCTTCGAGGTGCAGCTCCGCCCCAGAGCTTTCTTTTGTTTTCTTGTTTTCTCTGAAACCTTCTACTCCCTTTCCTGCTTATTTACAATGCAAACACCTTAGAAAACGACAAATTAGCATTCAGAAATATTATACAAGTTAGTTTTGCAGTCATCAGAATTATCTGTCTTGTCCAGAATGTTATGAAAACATGGTCTCCATTTTATGTTATTTGTATCAGTTCTCATAAAATGATAGAAGAGGATATGGCCACGCTTTTTTTCAATTTCAAAATTAGAGCTAGAATTAGAAAAATATTAGTCAGAGTTCAGAGATAAAAAAATAAAATATCTGAATACTTTTTCCGCCCCCAATCACTGTAATCCTGCTCCACATTTTTCCATATAAAATAGCAAAGGGAGTGACCAGAACATGAAACATTCTTTTGGATCAAATATAAAAACATATTTTATAGTTATTTATTTTAGCTCCTGGTGGAGGTTTAGTGCATAAAAGCAGTGATTTGTTTTCTGGATATAATCACTAATATTCTTTCATAGGGGCTGTATCAAACACTGACATTACAGGGGTGCTCAGTACCACGAAACAGTGGTTGTATGCTTTCACTAATTAGTTTGTGTTACTATGTCCAAAACTTCAATCTTATACCACTTCACTAAAATATTAAGTGTAATTTACCTTTCTTTTTTTTAATGTACGGACATGAAGACCTCCCTACATTTTTAAGCAACAGGAAATTTTTTGTGGACTTTATGATGCTGTTTTCATTCCCAGAAACTTTCCTACTGGCTGCCTGGCGCTGCTTGGTGCCTGCTGTCGGTCGCATTAAAAGCCGCACCGCCCCTGTTTCTGATGTGACAGCTGTAGATCCACGAGCCCTCAGCTCCACCTCGCTCTCCTTCCCGGGATTTGTAGTCTTTCGCCTGGAGAACTCCGCCGCGTGTTATAAAGACCTTTGTGGGAGTAAAACTACAGTTCCCTCTGCGCTCCTCGAAGGTGTTAGTTGTCAATATGGCTGTTGTCAGACAGACAAAGCGGAGAGGCAAATAATTCGCCTCTGATTAGAAATCCTTGGAAAAGGGTCGTGCAGGGCACTGCCATCAAACTGCGTTATAATTCGGCAGCAGTAAAAGACACCGCTTGGCTTGTGCGTTACTTTTAAAGTTAAATGGTGAAGTGGACTATTTGAACCGAGGTAAGTCATGTACTTTACTGTTTCCCACACTGAAAGTGATGTTATTAATATGAAACGCTCGCTAGCCAGCGACGGCGGCTAACTATAGGCAGCTAGGAGCGGCTTTGGCACGGCTAGCACATTATGCTAATCACTTCATAGGCTCTCTGCGACCGAAATAACCCGGGTTGAGTTGGCTGGCGGCTTCTGTGGTGCCAGTGGACTGTTATCAGGACCAATTCAGAAACGGGACCGCATTAATGAAGTAAAGTTGGACGTGCAAAACGTCACAATGTGTCTGATATGATGTTTGTGCTGTTCGTGGCTCATTTTGGTACGGAAAAATATTCACTCGTCGTTAGCTTTTTGGGCAAAGGGCGTGAAAACTGGCATCAACGCCGGGGGCGGCGTGCCTGCAGCTCCGCTGCTCAGAGCGACACATTGGCGCTGTCACTGCGGGCCACATAGTCAGCAAAACAAAAACACATGGATGGAACAGGCACCACGAACCGAGGAGGTCGGTTCGGACAGACAAGGAGCGTACAATTGACGTAGTTTGTATGTTATGTGTCAGAAACCTGAACCTCTGATTTATTTTCGCTGAAGTTGGCATTATTATCCATTACTAACAGGGGCGTATCTAGGAAGTTTAGGAAGAGGGGTAAAGAGTTCAAATGGTGCCCACTGGTTTTGGGTTGACAAACTAAAAGCCATAATTGGAACTTCTTTACTTTTCTTTAAGTTGCTGTTCAATGTAGGCACATATACTCAAAAGTGAAACATTACAAAAAAAGAACACCTCATGTGACCAGTTGTTAATTTAATAATAATAATAAATGCCACTTAACAATTTAAGGTGATCCCAATACTTGGAAAAACATTTTTGTTGTCCTTCCACAAATAAAAAAAAAAAAATCCCACTGTGGAATCATGCAGTGGAAACCAGCTGATGTTTACCAGTGTTTGGATTTTTAAGTTAAAATTGGGAAATGCGGCCATGTTTGCTTAAACTGTGATGGCACTGAATCAGAAGTTGCAAGTCAGAAAGCAGCTTAATAAATAAGAGATTAAAAGAAATATCTCAAAGTGAACCAAGAATTTTGCTAAAAAGAAATGTCTAAGGAGCTTATATTATAATATAATAACATGAAGATATAATTATAATGCACATATTAGAAATATTATCTTTAGACATATTTTAAGCAGTGGAGATGCCCTCTCATCATTGACAGAAAAACATGTAAAAATAAATGTCTGGGAAAACTAAATTCAGATTCAAAATAACTTTTTCATTCCTCCCATGCATTTTGCCCATTTAGATTTAGGATTTGCCAAAAGAGCCATTCTGTACCCGTGTACTCAGTTTGTACCAATTTATTTATCAAGATTTCTTGGCATTATTGAATTCTGAAGATGGCGGTAACACTTTATTTGAAGGGGGTGAATAAGACTGACGTAACATCTGTCATAAACATGACATAAGCCTTCTTGAATATTTATAACTTGTCATAAAGCGTCATTCGGTAAATTATGACACTTTTAATACAAAGTTGACATTATTCAAAATGTCTTTGTTATGACAACTTGACATTAACCAAGAAATCATTACTGATATAAATTTGTTATAAAAGTATTACTGATTGCACTTTAAAAATTAGGTAACTTTGTTATTAAAGGTAAAGTTTAAACAGTAATGATTTATTGGTTAATGTCAAGTTGTCATAACAAAGACATTTTGAATAATGTCAACTTTGTATTAAAAGTGTCATAATTTACAGAATGACGCTTTATGACAACAGTCATAAATATTCATGAAGGCTTATTCATGTTCATGACAGATGTTATGTCATATTTATGAAAGTGTCATGTCAGTCTTATTCACCCCTCTTCAAATAAAGTGTTACCAAGATGGCTAATCATAAAAATGCATGAATCACTCCTATAATTTCATTATTGATCAGTTAATGAAGACTCAAATTGCTGCCTGGTTCTATTGATTGATGTCTTGATCCGTTTTTCAGTGACCTGACTCACGATCAAACCAAATACTCTGAGGGATCTCCTGTTTGGAGATGTTATTTATCAGTCATACATTTAAATCTTTTACAGTGGAACAGAAGTGGACAATTTATTAAAAAGAAACCAAAGAAGAAAAAAAGATTGAACCCTGTATTCCTGACGGGGTCCATTCTGATCCGATATTTTCCTGTGACATTGTTTTTTTTTTTTAATTATTATTATTTTTGTTTGTTTGTAGCTTTGTGTTTTTTCTTCTACTGGACATTGTTTTGACTAGTAAAACTAGTGAATGCTTAACTTGGTTAATGCTTAATCTGAGCGCACATTTATTCAAAAACCTCAGGTTTGTTTGTGGGACATTTTTGTGAATTTATTTAGCAGAACAGAATCCCTCAGACAACAAAGTGCTTGATTTCTAAGCTTAAGAAAAGGATGTTTCATGCTTTGATCCAAATCATTCCATTGTGTTCTGTTTGTATGGAAGCTCTTACTAACCAGTGTTTGCAATGCAAACACACCAGGAAATCAATGTCTGTCCATATTCTTCGTTCAAGCCTTAGAGGAACTTTCACTAATAGGTGATTTTCCATATAATACTCAACACAGTACTATATGGGAAATCATTTTAATGAGCTATAAACTGTAAGGAGTCCTCCATTCATAATTTATCCCTGAGACGTTCACTGCTTATCATATAAGCACTAGCTATATTTAATACTGAGATTGAGGCTAGTTTCACAGTTGGAAGAAGTTTTTATTCTTATCAAAAAAAAAAAAATTGTCGTATTTCCATCTGGGAATTCAGAGAGAAAGCACCTTGTAGTCCCGTCAACATATTATTCCACCTGAGCTGTGGAGCTCTGCAGCCCAACCGACTTGCATGTGCAGAAGAACGTTGACGTCATGCAGCAGAGCATATGGGATCAGTTTTAAAGTTTATTCAGCAATAGGAGTCGACAGGATTGTCAAAAGAAGAAAGCACAACCAATAGCAACGTCCTTTCATGGAGCTTTGACTGCAACTAATGTAGGGAAATCTGATTGGTAGAACTATGAGTGGTGGGACTGTGATGTGATGCGCTTCACTGACAGAATTCATAAATTCATATTTAGGCCTGTCGCAATAATACATTTTTCTAGATGATAAAATGTGCCAGAAGTTATTGCGATAAACAATAATATTGTTATGAGAGCATTTTCAAATCATATGATGATAATGGCATAATAAAGCAAGAACACATTCTCAAAAATCAATACATTTTAAATTCCGACAAACATTTAACACTGGGATAGGAAGACAATTTGATTATCCAAAATAAACAAAACAGATTAAACAACTAAAATTATGAAGTCTATGTAAACACAAAAGGCGAGTCGAGACCAAAGACTTTTGTCTTCCAGTTTTTGGTAGAAAGCAAGAAAAGAGAAAAATTATAAAACATGCCAATACAAATGATTGAGCTTATTTTTAATTTATCATGTGATTAATTTTATTGCTTGTTGTGACAAGCCTAGTCACAATTATTCTTTTCAGCTGTTTGCATCCCAATTTGCCGCGTCTGGTTTCTTCTGGTGCAGAATTAGGACGCACATCTCACTTAAATGACACTAAAATGATTTACGTGAGAATAAATGCAACATAACCGTTAAGAACGCAAGAGCTTTAAAAAATGGCAACAATCATCTGATTTTATTTATCTGGTCTTTTGTGCTGGGTGAAAGGTTTGGAGTGGGTCTGTTCAAATTGCTGTGAAAAGTTTGATTTAGGTTTTATTTACGGGCATCAGAGTCAGAGTCAGAGTCAGGGCATCAGAGAGGGGGTGGAATTAAAACTCTTAAATCATTTCCGGATTTAATAAGTAAAGAATAAGGAACAATGCATTTCTTTTCCTTCCACTTTCTAAGTGTGCAGAACTTGGTTGTGGTGTGTAAAATCCAATTCCAACAAAAAAACGGGTGTGAATACTTGAGCTGCACCCTTCCTTTATTTGTGACCTCCAAGATGACTAACGACATCTTCCCGTCGCTTTCCCACTCTCCACAGTAACAGAACTGTAGCGAGGAGCCGGTGACCCCCTTTTTATTTTAAAGCGGTCGTCATGTCAACGCAGGCTGGGCCGTTGCCGAAAACGGCAAAAAAAAAAAAAAAAAACATTAAAAAAAAATCTGCCGCAGTCTGTTTCCAGAGGCATTGATTTGGAGTCCAGCAAATTGCTTATGAAAAGCATCCAGCGTGGGTGGCGGCGCTGCACAGCGCAGCGCGCGGGGATTATGGAGCAGCTCTTAAAGAACGACAGTCTGAATGTTAAGATAGCATCAGCTGTCAAGGTGACTCTGGCAGGCTGCACGTGTTGCCTGTCGCTTCCCAAAAATAGCTGATTTTTTTTTTTTTCCCTCTGCCTTGCCCTTCCCTTTTTTTTCTTTCACACTTCATCTTTCTCTCTACTCTTCTTATCAACTCCTGCTGTTTTTTTTTTCCCTCCTTGTAATTTTCCTTTTTTCATATCATTCCTCTAACTCCTCCCATCATTTTTCTTTTTTTTTTCTCCCCGTGATGCGACTGTTTCTTATCCTCTGACATCCTGTGTGCTCCCATGTTGTCAGCCTGTGAGTTTCCTGAACTTCCCGCCTGTGCTTCCTGTTTGTCTCTTCCTGCCCAGCAGCAGCAGGATGTCCGACTTCAGCGAGGAGCCGCGCTTCACCATCGAGCAGATAGACCTGCTGCAGCGGCTGCGTCGCACCGGCATGACGAAGCAGGAGATCCTGCACGCGCTCGACACTCTGGACCGGCTGGACCGGGAGCACGGCGACAAGTTCGGCCACCGCACCTCTTCCTCCTCCTCCTCCTCGTCCACCTACCTCGTAGGCGGGGCCAACAGCTCCGCCGCCAAAACGACCGCCACATCCTTCAACAATAACGCCACTGCCTCGGCAACAACCACCACCACCTCCTCCTCTGCGACGTGCAACGGCGGTGAAGGTGGCGACCACTCCTCCTCCTCCCTCGTCGTCGCCGCCGCCGTCGCCTCGTCCACCACCTCCAAAATCTCCACGGCCACGCAAACACAGTTCAACAACAGCGGTGGGGGGCTGTCCCCGTCGCCCAGCAACAGCTACGACACGTCCCCGCCCCCGGGGCCGCCACCGCCCTCGGCCGTGCTGCCGTCGCCCGTGGCGCTGGTGGCGCTGTCGCAGAACGGGCGGGACAGCCTGGCGGCCACGCCCAACGGGAAACTGTCCCCGCCTCGCTACCCGGTGAACAGCGCAGCGGCGTCCAGGGCGTTCGGCTTCGAAGCTGCAGAAGAAGACCTGGACGTGGATGACAAGGTGGAGGAGCTGATGAGGTGAGTGGTAGTGGCAGCTGGATGTGGGGGTGGTGGGATTTGGTCTCAAACTGTTTACTTTGCAAACTTTTTCTCTCACACCTTGATAGAATAAAGCAGATGAACACATAAAGTGCTTCTGAGAGCTGCTTTAAAGGCCTTTTTGTTGTTTTTTTCATTATTTTTTGCTTTTACACTCGGTGCATTTTCATTATGAATAGCGGGGAATTGATGGCTCTTTTTTCTTCTAAGCTCGAAGGTTCATGATGAAAAAGAAGAGAAGCACATTTTCTCTCAGGGTTGTTGAAGTGCAGCTGATGTTGGAGCACCATTATTTCTTTTCAAAGCCAAGACAGCGGGTTCAGTAAAACGTCGCTTCAGCATCACACCAGTTCTGTCTGGAGGTGTCTGAATGTAGAGGCACAGAAACGCAACGATTTTTTTTTCTCTTTTTCTTTTTAAAGCCAACATTGATTTTTTTTTCTTTTTTCTAGAATTATAGAAGCATTTAATTTTGGCCTTTCTACAAGAGACACCGTGCATCAGACTGCACAGTCTCTGAAAGAGAGGCCTTCTTATTAGGTATGTCCCAATATGATTTTTTTACTTTATCGACCGGTATGATATCATTACGAATCATGCCTTTTTTCCCCCCTCGTACATGGAAAAAAAATAGCAGAAATGTGAAATAACATCCCGTCTGTACTCGGAGCTTAAATGAACATCTGACGGACCTTTTTACTGCTCCTCTGATTTAAAAGGAGCAGTATTATGTAAAGTAAACCTTTTTTGAGCTTCACATAATCAAAAACATGCATGCAGTGTTGCCTTGATTCTTTCATGGATGTTTGAGAAATCCTTTAATCTCCATGGCAACCACTCAGCTGTGCAAAACGCCCATGTGGAGCTAGCCCCGCCTTCGAGGACAAAGTTCCTCCTCTTCTTAGCTCCTCTTAGCTGCCGTTTCTGCGCTTCTGCCTCCCAGAGCAGCACCAACTCAGCTCCTTCAGACTAGCCAGCAGCAATTAGCAAACACCTGGTAGAACAGCACATCTGCTGAGCTCATTATAGGAGCTCATCTCAGTGAAACACTGGTAGAAATGTTGTTAAAGGATTAATAGAGGAGCCATGTTGTGATGACTTCCTGAAGGTGGAGTTTCAGAAAGAGAATGGAGTTTACAGAGACTCAATTTCAAGGTGCTAAATCAAGAAGTAATGTTTTTGCAAGTCATATTTGATAACTGAAGGTGCCATAGTTATATTATTGCCATAAAATGTTCCTGTGCCTAGAAACCGCATATTACTTCCCCATTTAAGATGTAAAAAGTCACTTTAGTTTTTGTAATAACTTCCCATTCTAGATGCTGCCACAGACAGGCTTTGGCTTTTTTTCTTCTCCCTTGCTTTAATTATATCCACTTGATGATGACAGACAAACTAACACTTATACAATTATTGGCAGCCCTGTTAAAGCTCTCCTATATTGAATTTGCAGCTGCACAATCTTTCCACTAATTTTAGATCCAACCTTTTTATTTGAGAACAAAGTATTTACTGCTTGCTGTTTTATTTTATTTTTTTACTTGATCTGTTTGAACAGCCCAGAACACAAGAATGTGCTTTGATATAAACCCTTCCATTGTAAACTGTTAAAGATGACAACACGTTAAAAAGCTTGTAAACTTTTGCGATGCGGTGAATCCAGTGCAGTGAGTTGAACATTTAGGCGTATGAAGAGGTTCTGCTCTTTAAGCCGTGGCAGTCCGGCTGCATTATGGAATCCATCTTCTCTGGAGATGATTTCTGTCAGCAGAAACGGTTCCAGTAGCCGGAGCTGCTCGCCGGCGGGGGGGTTTTAATGTGCGAGCGTCATTAAAACGGATCACGCAGATCATCCGTAGTTCCTGCGAGGCCTATGTAGGTCACGTAGTTACATTTTGACAAATGAGAAGGCTCTGCTGGATGCAAGTACAGCCTTGAAGCACGAGCGCTGATTAAATATTAGTGAAACAAGTTGGGACACATTTGAAATGGTTTCAGCTTCAGAGAGGAGATGATTTAAAAAAAACAAAACAAACGCAGCTGTTTGGTTTTGGATAAGGGAGGATTCTGCCCCTCACCTAGCTGGGAACAAAGCATGAAACTCCACTTATCATATGACATGGTGAGGAGTTAATTAGGCCCATTAGCCTGAATGGTTCAGTGTTCCTAATCTATCACGGTACACGTGTTAGTCATTTCCTGCTTCCTTCGGAGCGCTTCACACTACATCCTGATTATCACACGGCAGTACGATCGAGTCCTGGGCGCCGTCCGCCCGTCCCATCGCTCATTCTGCTTTAGACTGCACATTATGAAGAGCAGGAGAGGGCCGTGTTGTACCTACTCAACAATACTCAAAGTAGGCTGTTTGTTGTTGTAGGAGAGGGATGTGTAAATTATACAAAACTTTAAAAGGGTTTTGCAGAAATCAAAGTGGTTACATTTTTTTCTAATGGATACCTAGAGAATGTGCAAAATTTCTCAATGCAGTCATTTCTGACCAATAAAATCGAAATATAGCAGCCTTGTCCTTTGAGGATGCTTGCTGAATTTAGACACAATTAACAAATTAATTAAAAGCACTTTTAGGTGCAGCCAAGTCAGCTTTTTTTTTTTTTTTTGACTGAAAGTTCCTGCATAGACGTGGAATGCAAAGCGACAATAATTGGTATTGTAGTAAATATATCTTCTACTGTAAGTGGACCTGTCACAGTGAACAAAAAATCAACTGATCACATGATAAATTGAAACTTAATTTTTCATTATCATTTCTGTTTTTCTCGTTTGTATCAAAACTGGTCTCCAGTCTGTTGAATTGGTCTCAAATAGCCCTCGTTTTAAATTTTATAATTATTTTTGTTCAGAGACTTTAGAATTGATTTTATTTCTGCTTTTGTTTTTTCTAGATTTTTAAATGTCTTCTGGTTTCAGTGTTCATTAGAATTTAATGAAGGTGAACTTATATCATCATGCCATTATCTCACTTAAATGATCTCAAAACAATATTGTTGTTTATCACCAAGTAAAATTCGCCATAACAGGCCTAATTCTAAGATTTTACTTTGATAATACTGTCCTTATTAAATACAAAAGCTTCCTTTTTTATTTAAAACAAAACTAAAGATGAGCATTAATTTTTAAAAGATTAATAAAAGTCTACATCAAACACCTTTGCTTTGACGTCGATCCAGTTAGATTTTTGGTTGCGGTTAACTTGTCAGCAGAACCCGGCTGCCCGTCTCCTTCCTCCCTTAAGCTGCATATTTTTTCCTCTGCAGGGGTCGGGCCTTTATGTTGGCACCCCTCATCCTCCTCCTCTTCCTCCTCTGTCTTGTACAGCAGCTCTTGCTACATTGATTTGCTGGTGTCAATACAAGCAGCTTTTTTTTTTTCTTCTTCTCTCTCCCAGGCTCTAATTTTAGCCGCGCCACAAGAGCCCGACGTGGAGGATGTATATATCGATGTCGAGAGTCGTGATGCTCTCTCGGGTCGAGGATTCTTGGACGCGCTGCGTTGTGACTGAGCCCGCCTGGAGCTGGGCGGGGGCCTTCCTGTGGGAGACATTAACTTTTCTACGCGTTATTATGGATAAACGCAGCAAACATTGAACGCATTACGTCCCCTGAGGCGAGTCGGGGGGCCACGGCGGTCCTACGCCTGCGAATGTGTAAATATATATGTAGAAGGAAAAGTGGGGCAGAGGGGCTGACTGGATGCCAGACGGCAGGGTGGGTACACTGTGTGACTGCACTCTCCTGCAAGTCTCTGCATGTTTTAATTTTTTTATTTATTTTTCTCCCTCCTCCGTATTAAGTCGATGGAAATGTCGCCTTGAAGACATTTTGAAAACACGTTGATTGCGTCTCCGTTTATAGAGCGGCTGCCTTTGTGTTCCTGTGGAACGCGGCGCTCATTATGCATAAAGGAACAAAAACGTGGTGAAGCTGTCAAAATGGAGGCCTGAATAAAACGGGAGGGTTTAATTATTGGCTTGTGAATGACAGCTGTGACGTCTGGGGAAAAGTATTCACACCCTTAGAGGTTTCTGAAACTATAATCACATTTGAGTGTTTTCATGTAGTAGACCCAAGCTCAGACAGGATGGATCTGTGGACGTCTGTTCCTCATTTTCTTTTGGATTCAGGTCTGGACTTTGATCTGAGCTGATGTATTAGAGCTCTGACTGTAGATCCGACTGGAAGGTGAACCTCCAACAATCTGAAAGCCTGAACTGGGTTTCACCATAGGAATGGTGGGTGGACCAAAAAATCGAACTCTGGTCCTCCGACAAACCTCGGTCTCTGTTCGGTTGAAGTGAACTTTAATGCAGCTTGAATGCATATGTGAATGCCAAGAGGACTGGAGACCTCTTTGTAAGCAGGAAACGGACTACACGGCAGGGCATTCTGGGTAAACACAACCAAAACAAACGCACAAGCCTATCGCTAGCAGGAGAAATGTATCTGGCTCTCTTACCAAAGAAAAAAAGAAATCCTACAACTGCTGAAATCTGACGCCGCTACATTTTGTTTACACTTCAGAAGTTCAGTGTCTTCTTCAGAGATTTTCGTGTCGTTTCCTTCAGTGTGTTCTTGGTGCAGCGCCACCACAGGCGAGGAGGGAAACAGGTTTTTCAAAGTGTTTGGTTTGTTTGACACAGTGTAGCCTGTACGAGAACAGCAGCAGCTTAAAATATAAAAATGTTGCAACTTTGATCCTTGATCAAACCCAGTCTAATGGACTATCAGGTGTGAAAACAAAACTATCCTGTCTTACAGATTCTTTAAGTTCTGCAGCTCCTCCAGTGTTACCTTTTCTGCTTACCTACTTAATGCTCTAGTTGCCATGCCAATTGATTGCAACAGATGTTGGTTTCTTACTCTCTCTGTTCAGATGATGGGTTGAACTGGGTTCTGGGAGATATCGAATCTCAGGATGTTGTTTCAGAACCAAACTCTGCTTTTATCTTTAAAAGTGCAAAAACAACAGCTTTAATTTAGCTTATGATTCAGACACTTATTCCAGCATAGCTTGTTATTGCTGTTTTTCTGCCACTTGTGTCCCGGTTTACTTTTTAATAGTGTTGCTGTGTTTCTGTTTGCAGAAGAGACAGCAGTCTGGTGAAAGAAGAGATCAAAGCTTTCCTGGGGAACCGGAGGATTTCTCAGGCTGTCGTGGCTCAAGTGACCGGTTAGTAGCACATGAATTCACTCTGCTGCCAACTTGGCAACTTTCTTGCTATATTTAGCAACATTTCCCACAAAAAGAAAACCTGTAATGGCCAAAATCGTAATCGACAGGTCAGGCTTTTTAAATCTCTGCGATCGGTGCACCCCTACGTTAAATACAGGTATAATAATAATAAATGATTTATTTATATATATATATATATATATATATATATATATATATATATATATATATTTGTAGAATAATTATTTTCTTCAACAACAGTTCCAGTAATTGTTTTAATTAGTTTAAAAAAAACTAAAAAGCAAATATCTTTTACTTAATTTTGCACCCATATTTGTTAAAAAGTTAGATTTTGTTCTTTTTATTTTAACACCTAAAATAGAAATAAAATGTTGGTTCTTTGGAGAAAAAAAAAGTTGGCAAATTTTATTTGGTAGTTATTTATCCAAAATGCAAAGTTGTTTAAGCAGATTGTTTGTTTCTGGAACTTTGGACTGTAAATGTTGCCTTAAACTGAAGAGGAGAGAACCTGGATAATAAAACTAAATCTAAATAATCTTCCCTCATCACTTCTGTATTGTCCCAATAGTTCACAAAAGTATAAAACGTGACTTTCCATCCATCTGCACTCTAAACCTGAATCCTTATTTTTTTTTTTTTATTTTAACACCTAAAAATAGAAATAAAATGTTTCTAACTGTAGAACGCATGCAGACCCCACATGGTGCCCTGGGTTGGTTAAGACCACCTAGTTGCCCTTTAACCATCAGATTGTTGCATGTCAGGATTTGAGTTGCAGTAATGAACAAAGATGTTATCAACCAAAGGGGAAAAAAATGTATTCTTTAACTTTGCCTGGAGGAAAATGCTCTCATCCATCATGCATTACTCTAAAGCCTTATCTAAAACTCCCATCTGTGGCTCATACGGCGTTCATGTATAATTAAACCGAGAGCAGAATCAGACGTGAAAAGCTAAATAAGAGGCATTGTTTGTAAATTACTGAAGACGTCGAGGTGCATTTCTTTGATTGCCAGCTGTGATTGGAGGAGGAGGTGAAATCAAAGCCAAGACAGGAGAAAAACACTTCACCCTCACTCATCTGCTCCTCTGTGCCTCTTGGGTCTCTGCTTTCTAATTATCCGCGTGTTGTTCCGGCGCTGTGATTGGACACGCGGCTGCCTTTTTGCTTTCCAGGCATCAGCCAGAGCAGGATCTCCCATTGGCTGCTGCAGCACGGCTCCGACCTGAGCGAGCAGAAGAAGAGGGCTTTCTACCGCTGGTACATCCTGGAGAAAACCACGCCAGGTAACACGGAGGGTTCAAACAAACCCCGGGGCAGATTTTCAGATCTTTAGACGAGGAAATGTGACGTCATGGTGGAAGTGGAGCTCTTCTCAATAGTTCCTTCCAGGCTTTTCTTTGGAAGCATTAGCGTGGAAAGCTTAGTCTCCGGAGCGGATGCAGTTTCTCATTACAGTGTGTAATAAGATGAGCTGGAGGAGTCGGCAATGCAGAGATGAACGCTGATCTCACCTCGACAAGATGAGGCGTCTTAAATGTTAGCACACACACGTGAACACGTTTTACAGTTTTAGAAAAAACAGCCCATACATGTCAAGATCAAAATATTTACAAAAACGAGTGCCAATGAGAACATGAGGGGACACCATGATGGCAGCAGTTTAGGATAAACTATACAAAATCATCTAGAAATATTTAATGGAACCAAAAATACTTGGGAGCGGCTACATGTGGCAATTTTTACATAAGAGCTCCATATTCAGCACTTCAAAATGACCAGTTCTGGAGTCAGCTGTGCATGTTTACATAATCCAAGGAGGTATGCAAAGCAGTGTGACGTGAAAACAGTGTTTCCATTGCGGTTTTGTGAAATACACGAAGTTTGATACGGCTGGAAAAGACACCTCATCCTAGCGCAAAATCTTATAATAAAAAGAAGTCACTTTTTTTTCAAAATTGGTATTTCAATGTTCATTTATTTTTATAATTTCAAATTGCATAATTTTATGTTCAATGGAAACGCAGCTTCTTGCGTATTTTAATCTCATGCTATGCCATGCAGGTGTTTTGTCTGCATTGATTAAGTCTGACTCACTTCCACATGCTGAATGCTTGAGGAAGCTCCAGCGGCAGAGAATACCAACTTGAATAATTTTACCATTCTATTATTGACCACTTGGAGGCGCTGGTAGTGTATTGACCCTGTTGATCCTCTTTTATTCCTTGCTAAGGAATAAAAGGAGACATTATGGAAATACTGATAGAGCAATGCACTGTTTCTACTAGTGGCTCTGCAGTTCTGGTTCTTTCCCGTGGGAGAACATGTGCTCCCCGTTTACCGCTCTGGTGACCCAAACCACTGTATTTCAGTTTGCGTCTCCTGACCACGAACACACCTGCACCCAGACGAGCGGCTTCGCTCTCTGTGCAGCGCGTTCCGTTGTAACCCATCGCCGGTTCTCCTGCTGCTGCTCCAGGTGCCACTCTGAACATGAGGCCAGCGCCGCTGCCTCTGGAGGAGATGGAGTGGAGGCAAACCCCGCCGCCCCTCGCCACCGCCCCCGGAACCTTCCGGCTGCGCCGGGGAAGCCGCTTCACCTGGAGGAAGGAGTGCCTGGCTGTGATGGAGAGGTAAGGGTGGAGGAGACGGCTTCATAACGCCGCGGTTATTTCCTCCAGGAGTAAAAGGCAGTCTGGACAATGAAATGACTTCCAGTGTCTACAAAATCAAACATCAGCCCAACAATATTGTTGATATTGTCCTTTGTTGTGAAATTAAATGAATCGGTGTGATTATTGTTTCCAGCTACTTCAATGACAACCAGTACCCAGATGAAGCCAAAAGAGAGGAGATAGCCAACGCCTGCAATGCTGTTATTCAGAAACCAGGTGAGCTACACTAACAAATCCTCACTGAAGAATTAATCAACTTTTATTTTAAATAATTTGTATTCTTCTTTTGGTTGTGCTCCAGTTCAGCCTTGGTGGCAACGTTTGTCCTGTCTGATTTAGACGCAATTAAACTTATCTTAACCTGCATAGTTATGCTAACACTTTCCTATTTCTTTTCATTTTAAAGGTTAGCAATTGACTGAAAACAGGGCATGTCTTCACATCCTTAAGTCTTAAATTCATTCAGAAGTAAAAATTATTTGCCCTTAAATACTTTAATCACAAGTTTTGTCATATCTGGACTATTTAATCTTGTATATCCGTTTTTTTCTGTTTTCTCACAGGACTTTACTGTTGCATCAACATTTGAGTCGCATACAAACGTCTTCTCTGCATTCTGTTACTTGAGGCAGCAGCAGCTAGCAGTAACTAGGTGCTAATGTACCCTTGCTAGCTAGCTTACTAGCTTTTCTTTTTTACATCCATCATGGATAGGAGCAGACAACGTTGGCTGGACGACGTTCGTTTTCACCTTTGGCTCACTTCTGTTGCCAACCAGTGAATGTTATTTGCATTTTTGTTTATATTTGTCACATTTTTACATTTGATTCTAAACTCTATTCATAATGGTCTTAAAAAGTGGCTAAAAGATTGTAAATCATAAACATCTAGAAACTATGTTCTATTTGAAGTGAAGTTCAACTTAAAATGCTTTACTTCCTTTTCTTGTTTCTAAGGGGATTGTTCAGAGTTGGCGACTTAACAGGCATCAATTGGAGATTATTTCTCAATGTTTCAGCTGTAACTGGTTTGATTTGAACACTGTGTGAACGTCTGTCTCTGCCTGTAGTGCCAAGGAATGTATCCGTCTCTGTGGGTCACACAGAGGTAACGGGCGTAAAATATGCTGCAGAGTTTTGTTTTCAGACTTCAGTGCGTCAGACATCACGACTGAAGGAATCTCAAATGCCGCCAGCGACGTTTCTGTGAATCTAAACATTCTGAAAAATATTCCCATTAATTAAGAGGCGTGTTAAAGCAAGACTGCTTGGTGTGTTTTCTCCATAGGGAAGAAGCTGTCTGATCTGGAGAGGGTGACCTCCCTGAAAGTCTACAACTGGTTCGCTAACCGGCGCAAGGAGATCAAGAGACGAGCTAATATTGGTAACGAGGGCGCCACATGCTGGCAGAGCACTTTGTGTTCTAACGAACGTCACATTTAATATCTGATGAACTGAATGTTCACCGTAAAACTGATAATCCATCCTCTTCCTCCAAGAAGCAACAATCCTAGAGAGTCATGGGATAGACGTTCAGAGTCCGGGTGGACACTCCAACAGCGACGACATCGATGGGAATGACTTTGCAGAGCAGGTAGTGGCATACACACACACACACACACACGCACACACACACAAACACGCACAGAACTAAGCAGCAGCCTGTGTGCTTGGCATAAAACTCGAACATAAAAAGACGAGCTGCTGCGTTTCAACTGCTGCTTACCTCGTGAAACTCTGTAGTCAGCTCTCACTAAATATAGAAAAGGCACACTTGCTTCAGTCTGATGCATTGCCCTCATTAACAAGCCTTCCTGTTGTTGGAACAAATGGAAGCAGAAGTAAGGCAGTGAGCCGTCTCTGTCTGTTCCCCCGTCTCAGGCCTGCGACCTGCCCTACTTCGACAAGAGACCTCTCAGCCGACCGTTTGGCCTTTACCGCCTGGAGCCCACCTCACCTACACAGGTAACTGGGAGAAGAATGTAGTAAGGGCTACATTCACTGATGTCCTCATGACAAGAGCATGATGGGGTGAGGGAGGCAATGCTGAAACCTGATTGGCTCAAAGAGAAATGTACATAAAATACAGGGATTTTAAGGTAAAATTTGGAATAAAATGGTCTAATCTACATCAGGGTTGTAACAGAATGCAGTTTGAGTTTTGAAGACTGTTTGGAAAAGGAAAAAAACCTTCCTGTTTGCTTATTTAAGCTTTGACTAGACCTCCTATGAGAAAGCATAACCCTGTCCCAAATAAATTTGGGAAAAGTCCACCAAAGTGACACTGAGGAGCGTTGTCACTTTTAATTTATCATTACAGCCCTAAACTGTTCAATAAAAGTTGGATTTCATAAAATTATGATTTTTTTCCCCTCCCTCTGTTTAATGTATGAAAAATAGATAAAGGTGAATTTCTGCTTCTTAAAGTTGGAAATGTTCATAAATAAAACAAATTAATGACAAAATGTAAAAAGAAAAAAAATGGAATTAATAATAAAATGAGCTTGAATAGTTTATATTATAACACACACAAGTGGATTATGGGAATAAACCCAGCAGTTCTACTGACTGAGTTTGAGACATGGGGTGAATTTTTCAGTTTCTAGATGAAAATACCTTAAGCTACACTTTTCAAATTATTTAGAAGAAAAACATTTAATACATAATGTATATTTTCCTTCTACCTCAGAAATATGCTCTGATTTGTGTTCCATCTCCTTAAATTCCAAAAAGATGCATTATTATGTGACAAACTGTAGAGACGTGAGCTGAAAGGCTGATGAAGGATTGACTCAGGTTCT
This sequence comes from Poecilia reticulata, assembly GCF_904066995.2. NCBI lineage: Eukaryota > Metazoa > Chordata > Actinopteri > Cyprinodontiformes > Poeciliidae > Poecilia > Poecilia reticulata. Next base: position 21,397,603 of record NC_088850.1, on the reverse strand, counting down.
CAGCAGCTCATGAAGAGTTGATCATCAGACATCCTGTCTTGATTTTCCCGTTAGGACGACAGCGCGGCTCACAACGAGCATCAGGACCCCATCTCTCTGGCCGTGGAGATGGCTGCCGTCAACCACACCATCTTGGCGCTGTCCAGAACCGGAGGCGTGCCCAGCGACATCAAGACCGAGTCCCTGGAGGATGAATGAAGCGCTCAGGAACCGGGACGGAGCGAGAGAACAAAGCCCAGTCGAGACGGGGGACGACGGGGAGCGTTTAAAAAGACAAAAAGAGGAAAAAAAAAAAGACCAAAATAATCTTAGTAAAATTGTCTCCGCTCCTCCCAGAACTTCCATGTAAAACAGTGATTACCCCCAACACTCCTCCCCCCTCCTCACCCTATTCTACTCACTATACCGACCCAGCTGGCAGACATTGCTACTGTAGGCTTTGTGACAGAAGAAGCAGCAGCCAGTTGTGAACCTCCCGCCTAACGGTGGCTCCTCTCTGGGACCGGGTCTCCCAGGAACTCCTCTCCCTTCCCAAAACAGGATACCTCTTCTTCTTCTTCTTCTTCAGTTTTTCTCTCCTCTTCCTTCCCTCAGCAGCCTGGTTGTCTGAGCCGATCCTCAGTCTCTCACCTCAACCTCAGAGAAAAAAAAAAAAACGACGCACTGTGTATATATAGCGGACTTCTAAAGGTTCTCAGTCACCCTCACCTCATGACATACTACCTACACCCTCAGATTCACCTCTTCTCAGTGCAGAGCATTAGAAGAGGAGCCGTCCGCTGATGAAGAGCGCTTCCTCCTCTTCCTCTCCGGCCGCAAGGCGATCGGCTGGGATCGTTTGACCCTCGGCGCGGGTCCGGTCAGTCTCTTACCGAGGTTCTGCTTTCCTTTCTCTCGCAGTTGCGCTGCTACATTCGATTGACGCCTAACCAACTTTGCAAGATGTCTGTTAAGAAGTAGCCTTACCTCCCCTCAGCTGGTTCTTCATATCCCACCGTTCCAAAGTGCACAAACAAAATCTGCACAGTTCAAGTTTCTACCCAACAGCAGCTGCAGCAGGGTTTTTATTTGTAATCTCTTATGTTAAACTCCCCTCAGAGTCGTTGAGGATGAATCAACCTCCCTTAGATGTCCAGTAAGGGAACAGTTGCTTTGTTTTCCATGTCATCCATGCCAAAGGAAGTGGCTCTGTGCTGAGTGAACCCAAAGCGACCTCTAACTCCTTTGGTGTCGATTCCTCCTCAGTGTTCAGTGAAGCCTCTCCAGCTGCGGTAGGCTCCACACTACAGCAGGCCTGTGTCTGGACTGGTAGGTATTGGCAGGCACTTATATTATACCCCTAAGCTATTTACTACTTCTGTGACGCTGCCTACTTCTTTATAATGATAATAATGTAAGCTATGTGCTTTGTTTTTGTTTGTTTTTTTATACAGCAGATATTAAATTAGACTGAATTCACACTGGAGATAAATATCAAAGAACTCTACAAACGTCTGTTTTTTTTTTTTTTTCTATTTCACCTATAAATAACCTCAAAGGGAAACATTGAAGGGAATCAGTCACTTCAGGTGTCTTGGTTTCTTCTTGTCCTAAATGAAAGTTCTCCAAAACCCTGGCTGGAGATGAACCTAGCTTCGTCTCTACTTTAGATGCATTATATTGTGGCAAGAAGTCAGGGAAAACCGCTAGCCTGACATTGTCCAGAAATTGCTCTTAGTGTTGATAAATGATTGGGTTGTCCAAAGGACAGGAAGTGGTGCAAAAGTTCCCATGATTGATGGTTTGAGTCTCTACAGTACGGTTTAGCCTCCATCGTTCACTGCACCACAGCTCCATCTTGGGGTTCAAATGGAGTTGGTAAATTCCTACTTCCTGGTTGGGGAAGAAAAAAAAAAAAGAAAAAAAACGGCACCTCCCTCTGAAGTCAGATTTTCTACTGGGAAACTAGGAGCAACTCCAACTACCCAAAGTTATGACTTATAAGGTTGACTTTGAATTTAAATACGGCCACTCTCTGTTTATTTTCCAAGACACACAAGTAAGGGTGTGTGTAAAATCAGTGCTACACGTGGTGCCTGTGACTACAACCTGAACAAATGAAAAGCAGTGTTTTGCTTATGGAAAGTAAAGCTTAAAACGTTTGTAAAAATATACTGTAGTCTGTGGCATCGCCATGTTGAAATTCCAAATTTTTTTTTTAAACTCGGGTCTGATGTTAAAACCGACTCTGTTATGTCTGACGTAACTGGAATACAGCATAACAACGGATTGTATGTAAAACTGAACCCAGTAATCGGGTAAGTTAAGCCAATGTAGCCCTCATGGCTCCCTTATCCTAGTCGTGTTGGTTGCCGGCTCTCTCCTTTTGAGTTGAACCTCAAGTTTTCCCTATATTTACCCATTGGATATGTCCCACCCATGCACTGGGTAAAAAAAAAAAAAACCAACTCGGCAAGTTGGAATAAAAAAATATACACAAATTGAGAGAAAATATTACTTTTGTGCAAGAAAATGTCAGATAATGCTCATTTACAGTTTTTAACTCCACATGGCAACATTCTTTGACGTGGGACGTTTATATTTTTGTTCAGAGTACTTTTTTTTTTTTTTTTTTAAGGAAAATTGAGCACGTTTTAAATGGCGCACCCATTCAAAATCCTCCCATAGAATCAAACTGGTGTCAGTGGCTCCATTTGTAGGATTACATTAGACTTTAATGCATCATTGGAACTTTCCAGCTTCTCATCCAAGTTAGTCAGCCATGGCTCATTGAAAACTTGTAATTGCTTAGGTAGCCTCAGACATGTAGGGGCTGTGGTGGCATCCACCGTTTCCCATGAGTTGCAGCGCTAAAGAAAACACAAAATGTCTTCATGGTGGTATTTGATCCAGTATTGAAATAGTTGAAGCAGCAGATTCAACCATTTAGAGCCCTGTAATGGGCTCTAAACAAAAACCACTTGGTAAGCGCTGCTAAGCTAATATTCACACATTGTTTTTGTATTCATCTTGTTCTCAGACTTTAATACTGACCAAGAAGAAGATGTAAATCATTAGATTTACACAAGTCTAACACCCTAACATTAGCTGGGTCATTAGTTAGGCTATCTGCTGAGGTAGCTAGCAGGGGTTGACAATTACAGGTTTTAAACTTAACTTTTGTAAGAGTGGTTGATGTCACTCCTCTAGTTTTTACACAAACACTGAATTCAGCAGAATACAGTTGGAGATCTTGAAAGGTGAGGCTACGCTATGCTAGGCTAGATCAAACATGTTAACTCAAAAGATTTAAAAACTCAGTCTTTCCTGTTAGTCTATTCTGCTTTGGATATCTTTGATGTAAAAATCATGTTCATTTTTGTATGAAGATATACAGCTAATATTTTCTGTATGGGGAAAAAAATGTCAACTTTGTCAAACTTTAACTGCTCTTGGGGGCCCCCTATAGGATCCGGAGAGGCTATGCAGATGCTTATGTCGGTTTGCCTTGAGCTCACAATTCAAGATGCAAAGTGAGGAGATATTTTTGGACAAAGTCAGGCTAGCTGTGCGTTTCCCCGCCTTTATGCTACCATTCTACCTTCATGTTAAGCAGAGTCATGCCAATACTTTTTACCAAAAAAAAAAAAGTGAATAAAATTTTTAGACCACATGCAAGACTGTCCAATGGTTTTGGAGAACTGAAAAAACAGAACTGAAAAAAACCTCATGGCAGGAAAACATTTCTTGTGATTCTTAATATCTAAAATGATTTGATGTTTGATGAACCAGGTTACATGTTACAACACTAAAAGTGTAACTTTTTTTTTTTTTTTTGAAATACACCTCATGCTCATAACTCCCCATGCTGGGTTCTGCTTTAGAAAAGCTAATCAACAGCTTCCGCTTGTAAGAAGCTAAAAAACAAAACAGGTTTTTAAAGGAAGTGGTAAAAAAAAAAAAGTATGTATTTATGCTAATTTTTTTAATGGTAATGTACAAAGACGAATGACATGCTTTGAAATGAAATGTGCTTTATAGTTAAATTAATGCTCTTTCATTTTACCAAACTTATTTTTCTATTATCGTTTTAGCATTTAGCTGTCCTCCATTGTCCGACTGAGCAACAGTTTCATGAAAAGGCCAACAAAGATGCACCTTATGAAAAGTATTGATGAGTAAGCTTGAACTGTAACCTCCACCAGTGTACTACAATACAGTTATACACACGGTAGGGCTGGTGTAGCATTAACACGTCACACATAGTATTCCAGCTGTGATGGATGTCAGTGTCTACACACTAACCAGATCGGTTGAGGTTAATGAAGGGAGGAATACTGCAGAGTGCGTTCAGAGATTTTTCTCTCAATAACTCATATTCAGATGTCTGCCTTGAACTTTGACATGCCATGATCTGTCAAATTACTGGTTTGTGAGAGTGTGTGTGTGTGTGTGTGTGTGCGTGCGCGCGTGTGTGTGGTGGACGCTTACCAGAACGGAGGCGTCCTCTTACGGTGTGGCTACGTGTCGGTCAATGTCTTCAAGTGAAATGCCACCCGGTTCATCCCACTATCACTTAGGAACAGAGGACTGAATGCTGTCGTATCAATCACAAATATAGTTAAGTTCAAAATTACTGTATTGCCCATTTCAGAATTTAGTGCCTTTTTTGGACAGTAGACTGTTCTGTAATTAAGATGTAGTATATAAACATTTTTTGTACAGTTTCTTTGTCCATTTTTTAACTTGTGTTTATTTTAGTATGATATCTATATTATATATATATATATATATAATGTACAAGAGAATAAAGCTATATCAATGACGTTACCCATCTTGTCTTTCATCCAGTCCGAAGAGAAACAAATAACCAATATATCTTTATTTTCAAATAAATAAGCATCCAAAGCAGTCAAATTGATCTGCCTAAATGCAAATGTGTGTGTATACATGATATATATATAATTTATATATATTTATACAATATATAATATATATATTTAAAGATATATTTTATATATCTATAATATATATAAAAAAAGTTATGAATCAGAAATTACTCTTAATTTTTCCGCTCCAAGTATTTTCACACACAAAAAAAATCCCTAAAATACACATGCATGGCAGGAAGACGACCCATTTAAGTAGAAATTATTACTATAATTATCAGAGTGCAAGTTTGTGTAAAAGTAGAAACATTCATTCAAGAACCAGATCGATCTCAATGATCAACACTTCCAGCAGGACACATTTTGGTTGGACATGATCAAGGCACTCGTGTTTAGCAGTAGTTAAGGCACAGTAGTCCACTCACATGCTCCAAATACACAAATATCATCCACAAACAGCATAATGTTAAAAGACAAGAAAAGTGAATATGTAAAAAAAACAATGCATTCAAGTTGGAATTAGTGTCATCTAGTGAGCTCATTCCACAGTATTAAAAATTCAGAGAAGTTGTACAGTTTTCCTCATGTTCAGTACTTAACGCAGAAAACCATTTTTATATGAAGCTTCTAAACAGCTAAGCCATGACTCATGTAGGCTTTCGAAGGCTGCTGCACAACATGCAGAATGTGCTTCTGAGGTTTTCAGTGTCTCTAAAATAAATACTTTTCTGCAAATCTCTGTTTAAAACATTCAATATTTATGTATTTGTCAGTGAAGTAATACCAGCCGTTCACACAGCAGCTCTCACAATGAAGGGCCAGATACTGAATCCTAGATTAAACTTCCAGACCACTGGCCACATTTCAAGTGTTCCACGATTTACGGTTCTCCCCTCTGCTGCGGCCGGCCGATCCAGTTTCACCTTTCGCCAGAGCGGTAAGAGCCGCCAAGTTTGGGCTGGACCCGGACAGGTTGGCACTACGACGCTTTTGCTGCTGGCGCCGGCGTTTGGCACCCCCACGGGTAACCCTGTCAGGCCTCACAAGCACTCCGTAGCCCGGGTTACAGTGGAAGTAGTGCTTCCCACCCACAGAGCCGTCGTTCTTTCCTGCAGACGGACCAACAGAGATCCGTAAGGGATGATGAGGAAAACCTGAACGGTAACAAGAGTCGCGTTTCTCACCTGCCGGGAGCTCCAGTTCAACTCCGACCCAGGTTCCCTCGGCAAAATCTGTGGGCCCAACGTACCGCACCGTCCCACTCTTATTGGTCCCCACAGACACAAACTCCCCTTCCTTCATCCAGTCGGGAAGAACGTCCGAAACGACTTCGTCTCCCTCCTCTAAGTCAGAGATGCTTTCGAGGCTCTCTGCCGGCACCGAGAGGTTGAGTCCCGCCCCGAGGCTGCCTCCCCGCCCCATCTGTGCCGGTTTACCGCCTTCTTCGCCCACAATCTGCTGGAAAGACTTGAGGTCTGAAGACTTGACTTTCTGTATCTTGAAGGGGTTGACTGCCAATGAACTGGACTTGGAGGGTTGGGTGGCACCAGTAGCAGCTTTGCTGGAAGACTCGGAAAGTGGTTTCAGACTGCCTTTGACTGTGGTTGAGGGTTGGGTGAGGGTGCTGTTTGTACCGGAAGGTTCAGGCGGTAATCCTTGTTGGGGTGAATCTTTAGGGTTAGAGTCTTCCATTGGTTGAGCAGCAGGAGTCTGGGTTACATCTGCAGCTGGATCTTGAGCACCGTCAGCAGCTGCCTGGTCTTGTTCCTGGTGCTGCGTAGCGATAGATTCTACCAAATTTTCATCTGCTTGGGTTTTACTCATAAGTAACGGATCGTGGTTATCCTCACTTGTAGCAGCGATGTCTGGATGCTTTGTTGGAGAACATTCAGAAGGATCCGTTAGTTGCGATTCTTCCTGTTCGTCGTGTCGTTCTCCCAGCGAATCAATGTGATTCTCTGAACCGTTTGATTGCTCTAGTTCAGTAGTATCAGCAGTTGGAACTTGGTTGTGTTCAGCCTGGTTTTCTGATTGTGCTTCTGTACTTGCAGCAGCTTCTTCCAGACTCTTTGAATCAATGGACAGAGATGGATTTGTCTCTTGTTCACAAAGATCCGACTCTGGCCGAGTTTGGTCAGTACTCGAGGCAGCCGTCTCTTTGGTTAAACCCAGTTTTTCAGGTGAGAACTGCTCCCTCGCTTCGTCATCTTCCTCCACTTCGTCTGATAACAAACTGGGTAGGTCCCAGCTCAGCGTGTAGACGTCTGAAAGCCTCGAGGCGGACATGTTGGACAACACATACCCGCTGGACGTGTCGCTAGCTGAACCGGAGCTAATGTCGTCGCTCTTTGGGATGATTGGAGGTGGGAGGGGGACTGATCTGGGGACCTCCGTTTGGACATCGACGGGAGGCATTTTCTCAGCGGGAACCTGAATGAAAACACAACCTCATGACATTACCTGTTTTGGGGACAGGTAATGTGCATTTGGAAATCAGGCATCTGTCAAATTTTGTTACATTAAAACTCAAAACTGTCACCGGTCATAAATAAAAGGTGTGGGAAACTATTGGTCAAGACTTAACCTGGGAGCCACAGAAGAGAGGCCTAACACTCCCCCATCCTTTGCTGATGGTTCAACTCTGTCTTGACCTTGATGTCTTCTCCAAGGAATCAACAAAATTACTCCAAGAACCAATCAACGACTCAAAGAAGTCACAGAATAACAACCTATAAAGCTCTGCAGGACTCACTTTCCTCTGTTTAAGGTCAGAATCCATGACTTAAAAACAAGAGAAGAAAATAACAGCTGTCCAAAAACAATAGTCTCACCTTCACCAAAAATACCTCTTGATATTTCAAAAGGCTTTTAGGAAAATATTCTGTATCACTTTATTTGAAGGGGTTTGCATAAGTTGCATTAAAAGTGTCATTATTTACTGAATGACACTTCATGACAAAAGTCGTAAACGTTCATGAAGACTCCATCTTCATGACAGATGCTATGTTGATGACAGTGTTGTGTCAGTCCCACCCCAATAAATAAAGTGTTACCAAATATTCTGTAGACTGACAAAACAAAACTAAAACCATTAGGAAGATTTACTGCTGGCCAAAACTTTCAGAAAAAGATCCTAACTATCCTGAGCATTAACGGCAGGAGAGCTAGCGCAAGAAGGGAGGTGTGAGCACGAAGACCCTCCTCCAGGCTCTGATTGGTTGTTTCTAACCAAGCAATGTGCTTCTGCGGATGGCAGTAAGTCCACAAAGACGAGGCAGAGGAGCTCGACTTTTTTCACATATTTGTCGCACAGTGTACCGTCAAGAGACGGTGGCAGTTTTAACAAATGTAGGCAAGAAACAAACAATACAATATATAAATAAATAAAAGTTGCATACTGCAGCTTTAAGCTTGAAGAGCCTCACACATGCCTAAATTAAAATAATCCTTCAGAGAATAGAAGCATAAAACACCAGAGTGTTGTACAAAGCTCACTGCCAATTATCACCAACGCTTGATGACTTTTCCCCCTAACAATGGAAATCATAATTTGAAAACCGTTTATTTTTTTACTCAGCTTATCTGAACCGTTTAAGAGCAACAACAAGTGAAAACAAAATCCAAAGGAGCGCAGATGCTTTTTGTAAGGCAGCATAAATGTTCTAACACACAAACGAGGGAAAGTCCTGTTAAATTCAGTTTTACTGATTAGACAGAAACAGTCAAATAGACACCATATGGCTTTCCATAAACCATCTATGGAATGTAGGAATCCAGAAAGTGTTTCCTGGCCGACTCACCGGCTGCTGATGTTTACACATGTCCTCTTCGACGCTGGCCGACTGAACCACGATGCGTGGAAGACTCTGCATCTGAAACAACGTCAACATGTTCATGTCTGTCCACATAAAATCTCCTGCATTTTTTATTTTTTTTGGCACCCATCAAATAAAAATGATTATCTGCCAAGAGACGAGCAAACACACCATCATATTCTCCAATCTAATAACAATCCTACATTAACAGAAAAAAAAAAAAAAGAGTTGAATATTTCATTTGTTCCAGCGATCAGCAGGTGGGATGTTGATATAAGATATTCAAAGTGCAATTAGAATATTTGCTCCGTAAATCACTGATAATCACAATAAACTGGAGAATCAGTCGAGATAATTGCGTCTTAATGATAATTGTGTTTGTGTTCGTCTCATTTTAGCATTCATGCTACATGCAACTCTTATAATTTGTGCACTGATTAAATCTTTGCTGATTTCCTCTCCAACTGTTTCCCCCCCTAGAATAAAACCATAATTATTTTTTTTATATATATATATATAATCTGGTTGTAATTTCAGGATAATAAATCAGCACAGAGGCCCAACTGCGAGTTCAGCAGACAGGTAAAGAATCAGAGTGAGGCGGATCGGTCCGCCCTGGTCGCCACAGGCTCCATCAGCAGTTTGATTCAGATTAAAAGGTTTGTTTTTTTTTGTGAGCAGAGCCGATGGCCAGCCTTTACGTCAGACAGCAGGTCAAATACGTCGATCCTGCCCATCGGCGACTCTGGACGAGAAACCTGCAACGCAACGCAGAGGGTCAGGCTCACCGGGACGGTCTGATGTTTTGGAGCAGCGCCGCTCCAGGTGGCAGCATGCTGGAGCAGCTCTGTTATGTTAACTCTGATTTATTAATATTTTTGTAAACTTTTGTTCATTGTTATTATTTTTGGGGCAGTCATTTCCTCTGGTTTTGGATGCTGCGCATCTGGAAGGACTTTGACTCGTACTTTTGTTAGTGATGTCGTATGTGTAGCCATGCCAACAAGGTGTTTTTAACAACAGGGAGCAACTGATTAGCATCTAAGAACCTCAAGTAATACTTAAACTATAAACTTGAGGAGGTTCAAAGGAAGTCTCTACCATCTCTTCCATTGATCAGAATAGGCAAGGGTCTTATCCCCTACTCCAATGTCTCCCTGTGACGTTTTTAGTCCGATTCAATCAAACTCCATTTCATTTACCTAGAATTAAATGTCTGGTTCGTTTGGGGAAGTGTGACTGTGTAATTGACTGTTTGGTTGAAGTGAACTCTGTCATGGGTTCAAATGCATCTGTAAACATCAAGTGAACTGGAGACCGCTCCAAAAGCAGGAAGCAGACTATATAGCGCAAGGCATTCTGGGTAAATACAACCAAAACAAACTCGAGAGTCTGGCGCTAGCGGGAGAAATGATTTGTGGTCTTTTGCTAAAGACAAAAAAAATTCTACAGCTGCTAAAATCTCCATTTTTGTTTAAATTGAATGAAGAAGAAAGTGTCACTCAGTGTTTTCTTCAGTGGTTTTTGTATCGTTTCCTTCAGTGAACAGGTTTATTAAAGAGTTTGGTTTGTTTGACACAGTGCAGTGTGAAAGTGAACTGCAGCAGCTGTTAGAACCCTGGTCCTCAGTCAAACAGACTACTGGACTAGAGAGACGTATGAGAAGACGGCATCAAGGACAGACTGGAATTCTGCAGGAAGGACAAGCAGAAGACGGCTGCAATGTCTCTGATGGATCCTCCTGATTGGTTGGAATATTTGGTTAATCAAGGCGGAGGCAGGTTGAGATCAACAAGTCCTCCGAGACCATCAGTCCAGTCATAACCTGGCGATGACCTGTGTCCAGCATAGATCAGGAAGCTGAAACATTGACCCAATCAGACGCCGTCGTTCTGTGACTGAGCTGTTGGTGTGTTGACCTTCGTCAGCCTCTGTGACAGAACAGCTTCTAATTAGAGCAGTGGCCTGAAACGATGAGCCACCGAGGTCTGACGGGTTTTCACCTCGACCCAACGCCGCCGCCACCGCCTGCCGTTTCTATCAATAGCTTCCCATCGTGGCTCAAGGTGCTAATCAGTCCAGTCAGCTGAAGAGGTGTCTGGCTGCCATGAGAGAACTGGAGACCCCCAGGTTGCAACGACACAGGAGTGGGATGGTTTATAGGATGACATGGTGATAATCAACTCTACACACTGGGCTTCTGTCTCAGAGGTGTGTGTGTGTGTGTGTGTGTGTGTGTGTGTGTGCATGCAGAGGCTCAGCTGGGATCCCAAATACAACAACACAACACTGGGGTTATAGTCTCTGTGCTGATTACATCCAGGCTGAACTGAGCTAACAAGTTACAATACAACGGGACTCTTATTTTGTTATATAGAATCTAGGACATGATTATTTGGGTTAAATGTGATTGATTATTTAAATAGTGGTCAACTAATTTATTTGATTTGCTGAAAGAACTAAATATTCAGAGCAGCAATTAAGCCAAAACTATGCAAACAATAGATACATTTTGTATTTCAGATGAAAACCCTTGTTTGTCTGTAAATTTGTTCCCCAGGTGGTAAAGTTTCAGCTTCACTTGGGTCAAATTCTGTAAAAATAAAAATTCTACTAAGAACCTTTTGTTAAAAAAAAAAATTAACTGATCATCCCTATACTTTAATAAAGTCAAAGAGAAAGGCCTGAGATTTTCACATGTTGACATTAAAAGTATATTTTTAGCTGCCCCCTTTCTACAAATGATCACCTTTTACAAAAAGAATGCTGTGTTGTTGCATTTTGGGCCATAAAGTGCTTAAAAGAAAGGAAATAAAATTCATTTATTAGCATTTTTTATGTGCTTCTAATATTGTACAAAAAGGCTTAAGTAGTTAAATGAGAAATCTGCAAAAAGGGGCAATTTTTTATCCAATCGTCAGAATCAATTAATCGTCAGAGTAACCAATTAATCGTCAGAGTAACCGTCTGTTGCGACCCTAATATAGGCACAGATCCACCTCAGGCTCCAGAGACTTTGAGGCATCAATACAATTTTTGTTGAAATAATTATGCTCTCATCTACATAAGTACTGTTTCCATAGCAACCGAACAAATGAAACTGGCTGTTGATTAGACGGGGAGACATGTAGGGTCTGAGCCATAAACTGAGTCGTTTCAGAACCAGGAGAGTACCTGCTGCGGGCCGGCCGCCGCCTCCCGCTCCTCCCTCCCCGCAGGCAGCAGGGACTTCAGCAGCTTGGGGACGGCCTTCACTGGAGAGAGATAAGACGCAGCAAAGCCTGAATGCGCTGAGGGTGAAGATGGAGAGGTCGCAGGAGCAGACGTGGAGAGAAGAAGAAGAAGAAGAAGAAGAAGAAGAAGGGAGGTGAGAGGGGACAGAGGAGTGAGAGTGAAAGAGATAAGCTTTTTGATGCAGAGCCAAGCTGAGATCCTGAGCTACGGGAAAAAAAAAAAAGAAGTCACCACCGACACACGAGGCAGCGAAGCGGGAGGAGACGCCTTAGAGCTGCAGACGGAACGGTTTGAGATGAGGAAGCATTTAGCAGACGTACCCGTCTCTGCGTTCAGGTTCTGGGACACGACGCCGGCCAGAGAGCGTCTGGTTGGAGGGGGGTCCACTGAGAGGTCCTGGTGGCTCTCCCAGCCCTGCAGGGGGTCAAACAAAGGTCATGAGAAGGAAGGTTCAGCTACCCAGAACTTAGAACAGCCTCTGACAGCCAGCAGGGGTGTAAATAGATTACCCCTGAACCTGGAAATTAAAGAAAAGTTCCATGATTTTAATTCTATTTTTATGCAAAGTATGATGTACGTTTGTAGTCAGCCTCTTACACTCAGATACCCGGAAATAAAATGGAGTGCTACCACTTTCAGACAACATTTGCTGCTTTTCTTTACCAGTGACAGGAACTCAGCCAAACACAGAGTATAGTATTGTATCAGCTTCCTAAAATAATGGCCTATGTCAAGGACAAAAGTTGGTTTGTTTTTTTTGCTTGTTTTGACCAAAACATTTTTAAAAAGAAAGAAGGAGTGATTTTGTTTTTCAAAATTACTTTTAGTTAAAAAAAATAACAACTTTGGACATTACTTTAGGAAGGTGACAATTTTCCTTCAAGTGTCACATGAAATATCAGGAAAATAATGAAGTTTGAAGTTACACCAAAAATTATAAAAAGCTGAAGTCATGAATAGTTTAGTATCTAATCAGCTACATTTTTTTTAATTTTGTGTTGAGTTTTAATTTCACATTTTAACTCAACTCAGATAAAATAAACGCATGCACAAGGTAAAACTTTTGATACCGTTCGGTTGTTTGTGGATTTTTGCATCCAGTTTCTGTGATTGCAGCATTTTTAGTTTGCAGCATTTTTCTGCTGCATCTTTGTGTTTGTGACTTTAAGAGTTGGCATCACTCATTCACTCACTGCACGTCTCAACCCGTCTCAACCCATCTGCCAGAGTCATTTTCTGTATATTCTCATGTTTTCTGATTGGGATCATATGACGTTTTTTTTTTCTTTTCTTTCAGACTTTTAACTTAATAACTGATGGTGTTAGTAGAAATGAGAATCTCACCTTGAAGTAAGTGAGCCTCTGAGTGGAGGAGGAGAGGTCCAGACTGCTGGCTGACAGCTGGTCAGACGGTTAGAGTGATGGACGGTAGGAGTTAGTGACAAGGAGGTTACAGAGAAACAGGTAGTAAAAGAGCCTAAAGGTCAGTTTATGTTTAATGTTGGTGAGCAGATCTGGACTGAGACGACAGAGCAGAGCTGAGGAGAGTTAGGGCCACTGAAAAACACAAAACACTTCTGACATTTTTCTTAGAATTAGAAATCTGTTTTTTTCAGTCAGAAAAGTCAGAATTCTAAGAAAACAATGTCAAAATTCTGAGAAAAAAAAGAATTGAGATTAAAGTCAGAATTTGTTTGTTTTTTTTCCCCAGTGGCACTAATCTTCTTTCATAGAGCTCCTAGTGTCTGTCAGGAGTTTTTTGAAAAGCAGAACAGAACAAAAGTCAGGCTGTTGGTGAAACATCACATTTCTCTGCTAACACAGTTCCTATCAGTGTAAACAGGCAGAGTGGATCAGGTCCGTCTTACCCGGTTTACGTTTGGAGAACTCAGGCAGCGTCTGGCAGCTTTCCCTCTGACCGCCAGCTGTTCCTTCACGGCGACCTCCTGCTCACAGTCACACACGCACGCACGCACGCACGCACGCACGCACGCACGCACACACACACACACACACACACACACACACATACACACACACACATACACACACACACACACACACACACACAGAGAGAGAGAGAGAGACACAGGGAGGAAGTTCTGGTGCATTCCAGATCACAGACTAAGCATCATTTCTGAAGCGGTTCTGCCGGACCTGTCTGAGGCGATCCAGAGTCAGGATGTTCTCCACGGCCAGGACGCTGCGCAGGTACTTCTCTATGGCCGCCTCACTGTCAGCGGACGCCTCGTCCTCACCGCTGGTGGCCAGCCGGGCCAGCATCTCCCTGTCCTCCGGACCGTGGATGTCCTGACAGAACCGGGACCGGACCCTCATCAGCTTTCAGTCACTACTGTCTAAACCACCGCGCTGCAAAAACACTTAATCTGACCAAGCATTTTTGCTCTGGTCTCCTGTGACAAAACTACAAGTAACTTTTCAGTCAGATATAGGAGCTTATATTTTAAAAGTTGTTTTTCTTTCAGCTGATGGCCTTTTTTTTTAATCTCCACGCTCCAGTTAAAGATTAATCAATTACTAAATTAGTTGATTATTTCATTAACCGATTAATCACAATTAATCGTTTCAGCCTCGCTATTACAGGCTTGTTCAGTCAGATCTAAAGGAACTCTGGTCATGTTGTACCCGTTCCCTCATCATTATTATCTTATGTAGACCTGAGTTCTGTGAATCAGCAGCAAAAAGCTGAACTATTACTATTCAGTTTTATTCAATCTACAATAAAGTTAGTGTGTTTCAGCTAGTTCCACCGGGTCTTTGCAGTTTTTGTTACTCACTCCTGGGATGTTGGAGACTATTTCGAAGGTGACTCCGCAACCAGGAATGGTGCTGCGCTGAGACATTCTCTTCAGGAAGCTTTGAGCGAAGCCCTGGAATAACAAACACGTCTCTCATCATTCACCTCACAGCTGAAGCAGGACTACCCAGCATGTCGCGGGTCGGCTCCCCCACCTGTTTCCCCGTGACGTTGACGCATATGCGCTTCCTGAGGACCAGCTGCATGTGGGCCGGGTGGCTCAGATGCACCACGGCGTGCAGCGTCAGGTAGACCCTCTGCTCCGGGGACGCCGCTCGGCTGAGCTGGGGACACTCATGGACGGTGGAGTCCCAGGACACCTCCACCTTCACCTGGGCCAGTCAGGAGGACAAGTTAGTAGGAAACGGGAGGGAGGATGTCAAATTAAAAAAAAAAAAAAAAAAAAAAAAAAAAAAAGAGGAGGGGGTGTCTTTACCTCCGGTTCGAAGTTTTTAACAATCTGAAGTTCAAAGAAGTCGTCCTCGTCTTCCCCACTCAGCATAGCGTCGAGACCCCCAGCCAGGGGGGCCGACAGACTGGACTGGAAGTCATCAGCTGGAAGGAGGAACAGCAGGAAATGAGTGGGTTTTATTGTCCCACTCATTTGATCGATGTGAAATACTTTATAGAACAACGTTACCGCTGAGGTCCAGGAACAGAACAGGAATGTGGGTTTCCATCCCGGGGACAGGAACCCTGAGGAACACATCCAGATTTTGTTTTGCAGGGATTCCCTTCTGTTGTTAAAATAAAGTCACGTGAGCGACAGAGCAGCTACCTCTCTACCGGCGCTCCTGGGATGCCGCTGCCGGCCGATGGGACCAGCACGGCATTGCGTTCCTCTGTGAGGGTCAGGCGGCACTCCAGCAGCTGGGACTCCCTCTCCACGTCGTCCTCCGACTTGTCTGCAGCGACAGACAGAGACACTTAAACACAAACACTCACAAGTTGAGGAACTGTTGAATGAGACACCTTCCAGGCCACTAGGGGGCAGAGTTTCATACAATATTCTATGAAAAAAATAGAAAAGTATGATTGATTAAAACTGACTCTTTGGTAAAAATGGCCTTTTTATTTTGGTATTGTTTATAAAGTCTCTAACTAAAGTAATATTACTTACATCGTTTTAAATGTGAAAAAACGTTTTTACAAATGGAAATGTGGAAAGTGTTTAACACGTTTAATATTTAGTCAATATATTCTAATTACAGCAACTTCCTCCCACTGCTGAAGGAAAAGCAGTTCCCATAGTATGATGCTGCCACCACCATGTTTAGCAGCAGGAAAGGTAACAAACCTCTGAAGCCGTTATAGAACAGCTGGATCTGTATAGACATTCAATTACACACATTTGGAAGTCAATTGATTGCACTGGATTTTATTCTACTTCTGCAACATCTATCATAATGTTTTTATTAGATCCAGGACTTTAACACATTAATTTTAATTAATTACAGATATATTTTTTAATGCAATAATTTTTTAATTTTAGCTTCAAAATATTATGGGATGGGACGCTGGAAGAGACTATTGTTGTGTTCAAAGTGTGTTAAATGGAGTTAGCCTACCAGTGAAGCTATTCAAATAGCATCTGAATGCTAAATACGTAGCAACACACAGACGTTAAGAAAGCTAACGTCAGCATCCAAAGTTCCTGAAACACTGGAAACCTGAATGGTTCAAAGTGATATTATACCCAAACTGATGGTCGAACAACATATTCAAAACAATACATATCTTTGCTATTGAGCTCATGTCTATTTACTTTACAATTTAGCTGCAAAAAGGATTTAGAAATTGAAAGTCATGCTTGTTTTGCCAATGTATAATTTGATAAAAAATGCGGCTAATCAATTACAGACCCTGAAATGAACTAATTTAAACATTTTAACGGAGTCCCACCACTAGTTTTCATCAAAATGGAGTCGAGCAGGAGGAAAACTCAGCCTGCAGCCGCTTCTACCTGGTTTAGTGACGATCTTCTGCAGCTGCTGGTCCAGGTACTCCTGCCTCTCGGTGAGTGTGATCAGCCACTGCTCCCTCATCCTCTCCAGGTCCACCTCCTGCACACACGGACACACACATCAGCTGGAAGGAAACACGTTTTCCACCTGTTCTGACAGATAAGCACTAACTTGATAGCTGTCCATGTCTTCGCCTCCGTCCTACAGGTTTAATGGTGAATAAAGAGAAATGTTAGTGACAAGCCTGGTTGTAAATATTAATGTTAAGAGGTAACTAGTGGGAGTTTGGGGTGGGGTTCTCACCGGATGGGGGTTGTTCTTGGAGATCTGGCGAACTTTGATGTCCCCGAGTGACACGGACACGATGGAGGCCGCGATGAGAGGCATGGTGCCCGAGTCCGGCACCGGCCGCACTTCCACCCGGATCCGGTGAGACTGACCCTGAAGGCGGAGAACATTCACAGACTACAGTGAGAACTTCCTCCTTCTCTTTCTGCTCTTTGGTCCTCCTCCTCATCCATGAAGCTTCCTTTTCAACATCTGTTGGGTTTGAGGTCGTGGTTCTGGATTATTTGAGCTTTTTAGATGCTAATCAGCTGATTTCAGTTGTAAAAACAATGACTTGTTGACATGGTCATGCATCATAACAACTGGTTGAAAGCAAAAACAGTGGAAGCTGACAGCAGACGTCCTGTCAGCTTAGCAGCATCCAAAACCAGAGGGGATAATTGTCCAAACTTCTAACGCCTCAACCGAAACAATGATGAACAAAATTCCACTAAGTGAGTTTTCACATCCGATAGACCAAAATTGCAACATTTGTTCTATTTTCAGCTGGTGTGGTTCGCTTTCACACTACACTGTGTCAAACGAACCAAAGCCTTTGGAAAACCTGTTCCCTTCTTTACCTGTGGAGGCGCTGCACCAAGAATCACTGAAGGAAACAACATGAAAACCTGTGAAGAAGACACTGAGCACAACTTCCTTCTTCAAGAAATGTAAGCAAAATTGGAGTGGCATAAAATTTTAGCGGTTGGAGAATTTCTCTTTTGTCTTTGGTAAATAGTGCAAGACTCACAGGTTTGTTTTGGTTGAATTTACCCAGAATTCCCTGCACTATAGTCCACTTCCTGCTTTTAGAGCGTTCTCTGAGTCGTTTGGCATTAACATAAGAATTCAAACCACACAGGAGTTCACTTCAACTAAACAGAGACCGAGGTTTATAGGTGGACCGGCATTTGACTGATTCCCACCTCCCCAAATGGACCGGACTTTCTAGGCAAACGGACTGGAGACAGACTAAAGCAGACTAAACTGGGCTGGTGTGAACCAATCAGAGCTAATGTAAAGCTACGAAAACTTGCCGCCACCATGAACAATTGTGCCCACAAAAAACACACATTCATGCACCGATTGGTGGACGAGTTTGGATTCAGACAAATTGATATATAGCAGGAGAAAGTCGGAAATTTATGACAACAAAAGAGCTACTTTAAACTCCACAGTTACTGCAAAGAGAACAAACTGTCTAATCTAACAGTGAACTGCTACACTGAAGACGTTCAGATCTGCATCACCTGTTTGAGCTGGAAGACTCCGCCGGTGCGGACGTCCTTGGCAGGAAGAACCTCTACGGCAGTGAAGTCTCCCGCCTCGTTCAGCTCCATCAGCTGTACCCACAGCTCCAGCCGCCGGGTCACCTCACTCCACCTACGTTACAGCGGGTCATCAGGGCACTGCTTGACATTGTTCTGATTCTGACAGATGTGAGGAGATTTTAGGGGAAACGCTCTACTGGATCTTGAGGTTTGGTAGCTCAAACCAGTATATTCTCCGTTTCTGCCCTGTTAGGGTGGGGTGTGTAGGCAGTTTGTGTGTTTGGACCTCTCTCTGAGGGATCTGGTTTTGGCTTGAATCACTCCCAGGTCCCACAGCGCCAGGTTCCTGCGGTGGTTGGCTTGCTTATGGCCATAAACCTCAATGGCCACTGCGCCGTCAGCCAGGAACTCTAGCAAGTCCTCTGATGCTGGAACGGATAACTCCTTAACACAGAACAACAAAACGGCCGCCGTGTTTTTTTCCTCTTAGCTACTGCTCTCTCCATCTCATTTATTTCTCAGTTTTCTGCATCATTCATCACCTTGGTGCTGTCAAAGACCACGGTGCACTGCGGGTCTTTGGAAGCGGACGACGAGCTGGATGACCCCACCTCTGGAGCGGTGAACACCGGCTCCTCCAGCCCCCAGAAGTGATAGTGGCAGAAGACGAAGTTGGACAGGTGGCGAGGGAGACCGGTGGCCTGGAGGATTTTCACCTGAGAGAGACACGGCTCATTATGTAGAGGAAGAGACAACACATCGGTTTGACAGAGCTTCAGGTAGGGATGTATGAAATGACGAGTGATGGGACGCAATTAAAACCTTAAATTGAGTGAAATGCAGGGTCTGTAATCAATTAATCGCATTTTAACAAAAGAAAAAAACAGACAGCATAAGCTACATTTTCAATTTAAATCCCCTTTCTTGCTGCTAAATGATTAAATAAGTTTTGAGCTCAAAAACTGAAGTATTTTGTTGTTCCCAATGCCACACGATGACATTGGGGACATCTGTGCTGCTGCTACATGTTTAGCATTTAGATGCTATTTTAGGCTTGATTAGCTTCTCTGCTAGGCTAACGCCTTCTAGCACAGCTTGAACACAACAATAGCCTTTTCCAGCATCCAATCAGATCAGTCTTTGAAGCCAACATTAACCCCTAGTGGGCCAAAAGAAGCAACTTTGTCATCCACTACTGTGAGCAAATGTTGCTTGTGCACCAGATTTATGGGTGTACTGGAAACAAGCAAATATGAAGGCTCAAGCCGGAATCTTTGTACGTAAAAAAAAAAAAAAAAAAGGGATTGTGTTACAATTCTTGATACGTTAACATCTATGGATAAGGGAGTAAGAAAATGGGTGGATGAATTTAACATTAATACGTGTTACAGTCCTAACAATAATGGATTGTTAGGACAATCCATTATTGTCCTAACAATAATGGATTATACTAATCTGTTAGTATAGAAATGAATAAACAGGAACCCAGTAAGGGGTGTAAATTTGCCGTCGTCTCACCACACAGTCCAGTTTGCGCTCCTGATGCTCCCCGTTCTGCTGAGTGTCAGGACGTCCCGCGCTGCTGTCCTCAGAGCTCTCTGTTCCTCGCCTCACTTCCACATGCAGACGACCGGCCACCTGACAGATACAGACGCACACATAGCAGCAGACTATAGTTCATCTTACATCTCCATCAGAACAATTACATATGAAGTTTTTCGATAAATACTTTATTTTCAAGCAAGAACATTCAACACGGCCATCTGTACTGATAGGTAGAATCCTGTAGATATTATAAGAGGATTCTTTTGAAGTTCACCAGAAGAAGAAGAAAAAAATCAAATTGGTTGATGCTAAAGTTGTTTTCAAGCAGCTTAGTCTTTGTTCTTTATTCACCTTGCACAGGTGCCCTATCATATTTTTAGCACTAGGAGGCAGTCTCAGGAATGAGTGACACAAACAGCTTTTCCATCTTGTTTCTGTTCATTTCTGTGATTACTCTGTTCAGAGAGCATAGTATAGACCTGCTCTGCTCTGGTGTTAACCCCAGTGGTATGATATCATGTATATATTATCTGCTTTTAGCATTTGATAGAATGCAAAACTATCTGCATTTACTGAGTAAAAGTTGAAACGCAAAATTTTGTGGAAAACAGCAGAATGTCTTCATTTACAAACATTCCTCATTGTGATAAATCCAGAGCAACCAACCATCCGATACCAATTTTTAAAAAGTTAAAAGGAACAAAAACCAAACCAATAGCATGAAGTATTTGAGTTTGTAGCGCCTCCTTTTGAAAGACCATAAACCTTGAATACCTCTCCTTTCTGGTTGATGATGGGCACTGCGTACTGCAGCTTGACGTCATGGAACAAGCAGGCCAGAAAAACGTTGGCCACCCCGATCAGACTGTGGTTCTCCTGCTCGTCAAAGAACGGGTCGGTGCGCTTAAAGTAGTGCATCATCTGAACCAGAGAGATGAGGTTAGGACATGATGAGGGGCACGCGCTAATGTTTTCATCCCTCCGTCCTGTACTCACAGGACTGTCCTCCTCCAGTGCCTTCCACTCCTGGTAGAGCTCCCTCATGTCCACCAGCCGGTTCTCCAGCTTCTCCAGAGCCCAGATCTGCTTCCCTTTGGCCTTCCTGCGGACCTGGATGGCCGGCTCGCTCAGCACCGCGTCCCGCTGCACAGGGACAGAAACCACACTGCACTGATGGAATATTTATTCTCACTTATATATGTTGGAAAAAATCTATGAAAAATAATTGTGTTTCTCCTGGGGCTGCAACTAGCGACTATTTTAGTTATTGATTAATCTTTCGATTATTCTAAATGTAAATCAGAAAAGGAAATTGCCACATTCTGACAATTTTTCATTTAAGCCTACATGTATTAGAAATGCATTATAGGATGGAAATAACCAAATAATTCAATTACCTTTTAAAATAAGAAACATTTATTCGCCTCAATGCAGTAAAACCATTCGGTAACACTTTATTTGAAGGGGGGTGAATAAGACTGACATGACACTTTAATAAACATGACATAACACATCATGAACATGAATAAGCCTTCATGAATATTTATGACTGTTGTCATAAAGCGTCATTTGGTAAATTATGACATTTTTAATACAAAGTTGACATTATTCAAAATGTCTTTGTTATGACAACATTAACCAAGAAATCATTACAAGTTGTCATAAAGACATTTTGAATAATGTCAACTTCGTATTAAAAGAGTCATAATTTACAGAATTACGCTTTATGACAACAGTCATAAATATTCATGAAGACTTATTCATGTTTATGACAGGTATATATGACAGTGTCATGTCAATCTTATTCATCCCCCTTCAAATAAAGTGTTACCAAGCATTCCTTTAGTGAATGGTTGGTCATCACCAGGATTCATCTTCAGCTAAAGAAAAATCCTAACAACGTGAAACTCTCAGGCCTTTCTGCTCGACTTATCAATTCAGTGTCGGGTCGATGTGTTGATTATTTTTTCAATTTAGTTAATAATTGGATAGCAGAAGTTGCTTTGTTTTAAACTGAATTTGGACCCGGTGAAGCAAAAACGTCACTTCAGTAATTCTGTGTAAAACAGATTTATAGACAAAGGATTTTTTTACATCCTAAATGCAAAATGTATAAATCTTTAGACCAGTTTTGATTTAATTACTGGTTTTTCTTTCAGAAAGTGGCCTTTTTTGAGTCTGTATGCTCCTATTAATGAATATCAACTACTAAACCAGTTAACAATTATTCAATAGTAGATTAATTGCATTTAATCTGATTGATCATTTCAACCCTAGTTTTTCCAGTTTGGATGTTATCCTGCATCTTTGTACAGATGGTGGATTAATCTGTCGAAGCTACTAAAAAACTCAGCAAGGGATGTCCACCACCCTGAGTTCGGTTTCCATGGTAACAGGTGGCAGCCCTAGCAAAAAGTTGGGGCTTCCATCAGTTTCCGCTAGTCGTTTTGTATTTAATGTGACCAGAAATGATGACCAGGAGATTTTTTTTCCCACTAATCCAACACAGATAACCAGAGCCTGTCGGTTGTCTCTCTCAGAAACAAACAGGTTACCTTCCTGTTAGCGTCCAGGTTGGCAGCAGGGATCTGCAGAGTCACCAGGTAGTCTGTCCTCTTGTTGAGCTCCTCAGCGATGAAGCTGGCCTCCTGAGCCAACAGTTTGGCCCGAACTATCTGCTCCTTGAGGCGCCGCAGGCTGCGGGTCATCATCGCCTCTCTGCACCACAAACACTAACGAGTTCAACGGATCGTCCGGGCAGTCCGTCCGTCCATCCGAGCTACGATTCGACTCACCTGTCTTCGCTCCATCGCCGCATTCGTTTGTGAGGTCCTGATGAGGTCCCGGCAGCGGTGCCGCCGACTGGGAGGGACGACGCGTCCGAGAAGTGGGAGGGTTTCTCCGGCGTGAGCCGCTGGCGGAGCTGTTGCAGCTCCTGCTCGTACATCAGCCTCTGGCGCTCCAGAGCGCAGCGCTTCTCCTCCTCGTGCTGCCTCTCCAAGGTCTGCAGCACCGACTGCAAGGGGTCTGGAGAGGAGGAAGAGGAAGAGGAGGAAGAGGAGTCACATCAGCCCGATCAGAAGAAAAATGAGAGACTGATAGCAAAAGCAAAACGTTTCTGCATCAATTCAGATGCAGAAACTGAATTGATGCAGTTTCAATTCCTCAAGAAAACTAATCCTGGTGGTAGGGGGCGCTCTAGTAGACCAACACAGTTGTTCCCACTGTGGTTTTATGTAAAAAACATTTTTTTAAAGTTGATGGGAAAAAATATGACTACATAGTTATATATTAATGGAAGACATTATTGACAATACTTAAAAAAATACAAGTATAAATTTTTTGCACTACCGTTAAATTTTAAGTCATCAACCAGTGGATCCTAAAACAAAGTTAACGTAATGACAATCACATTTAAAAATTAAAAACTAAATATGACTTAATGAGCAATGATGAGTAAACATCTTCATATGCTTTACTAAATATTCTTGGGTAAAATCATCCTAAAAGGCTCCAGATCCAATATTTCACAGCGTTCTTCACACACAACACAGCTACAATAAGCTTAAAACAGGTATTATGTTGAACCTGGAACTGTTTGGGCTCTAAATATTTACTCTCTCGCTGCCTGAGGATTTTCAGCACCTCATTCCAGGACAGATGTCATTTAAACGAGCCAGAAAGGAAAGAGAAAAGGTGTTTCCTGCTGCAGGGCCTTTGTTGATTGGCGTGACTCACCGTTGGTGCCCATCCCCTTCATCATGACCTCCATCTGAGCAAACTCGTATCCGAAGCTCAGCTCGCTGGAGACGTCACTGAGCGCGTCCGTGTCCACCTCCAGGTGGTCGGCGCTCAGGCACTTCTTCATGGCGGCTCCTCCGCCCTCGTCCTCGCCCGCCGCTCGCCCTCTGTGTCTGGGCAGGTTGATCCTGCGTGCAGGTTGGTTGTGAGACACAGTGCGAGTGAGAGAAAGAGGAAGTTTTAAAATGGGAAGAGTTTGTCTGTTCTAAAACAGGTCTGTTGCTCTTCAGCGGGAGCCTGCGACCGACACTTCGTCCACAAGCATCAACAAGAGGTACGAGACAAAATCAACACAAACAGCCTCCCAAAGTGACACAAAAAACTATATTTATAACAAAAGTTCTTATTGTAGGTGACAGATTTTGTGAGAACAAAGGTTGCCTGGAAATACTCCCATTAACCACTGACCGTCCAAACATTGAGGATCAAATCGTACACATTGGAGCTAATGATCCGGACAAACAGAAATCAAAAATTCAGAGAAATGACTTTGGGTATCTTATTAGCAGAATTGAAAAACTGAAAACAAGAATGTTTATCAGAGAGCTGGACATTGAGATGAGAACTACAGCCATCAACAAATGGGTCATCAAAGAACGCTCTGCCAGTTCAGTGACCTGCGTTGACAACCTCAACACTTTCTGGGAGTGCTATCATCTTTTCGGGCAGGATGGAGTCGCTCTTCATCAAGCTGGGAAACACTATTTCACTGCTAACCTCTTCAACACTGTTAAAGCAACGCCTCCAACACAGGACAATGTAAAGAACGAGATCCCTGTCCCAGCAAAGATTGTAGAAGGACGAGCACAGAGCCAGCAGGCGCAGACTGGACACAAACATTTCAGACGGGAACTAAGACAGGAATCCATACTAGTCTCCCACTGGTATGGATTCCCCATACCAGTGGGAGACAAGACTGCTTATCATAGCCCTGGCCTCCCGGCACACCAACTGGACAGGTCAGTGTCCACACCCCTCCCTACTCCTTCTGCACCTCCTGGATCAGTGGCCTCGTCACCTGAACTGGTGTTTCTTAACTTTAGTGAGAAATTGGCGCGTCTCACGAATAAAATGACTTCACTTCTTAGTGCTCCAAATGCAAAACCACCTGGCTCTGAATCCCCAGAGCTATCATCACTATATGACTCGGCGGTCTGACATTAGATTTGCACCCATCTTCCTTCAGAATGCGTCGGTCCCCCGAAAGTATGAAACGGGACAGTACCTGTCCCGATCAGTAAAAGGAAATTTACACAAAAAAAAAACAGAAATACTAAATGCAGCGGTCTGAAATCAAACCTCAGACTTGTTTTTTTTTTATGATATGAGGCAGTTTTAACTGCAGATGTGCGATACAAATAAACCTGACTGGACTTCTACTATCGAAACAGAACTGTGTTCCAAAAACACAAGGAGAAAATCAGATGCCTGCTAAACCAGACCTGAAGTAGTGGTTGTTTCCCCACAGGATTCTGTCACCGTGATGTAGCGGCACTGGACTGGTGAATGGGGCGCCGTTCACACACGTTCTGCAGGGAGAGAAGCAAACGTTTACAGTTACGCATGTAGAAAAGTCGAATCGGACGACTGTTGGTTTTTTCAGCACTGATTGATCAGCCGGTCGTAAACTGAACAATCTGGTTACACCTTCGCAAACACGGTTTTTGGAGTGGACGCTGATACTGAGAGAAGGAGAGCGACAAGGCAGCTATTTAGTTATATTAAGATATAAGGAACTAAATTCATATTCATTCATGATTGAGGCATTCATGCTGCAAGAGAATGAGACTTTGAAGAGATAACATGGAGGCAATTAATTAATTACGTTAACTTCAGTTGTTATAAAAATGATGTACACATCAAAAATGACATGAATATGATGCCTTGAAATTGGGCCTCTGTCTCTTTAAGAAACTGCTCTTTCTGAAACTCTGCCTTCAGGAAGTCATCATAACATGGATGCCCTGTTAACCCTTTACCTAATTGTTGCTGGCTAGTCTGAAGGAGCCAAGAGGAGGACTCAAGTTTAATAACATTATAACATGAGGTAAAGCTAAAAATAAAAGCTAATTTTACATAATACTGCCCCTTTCAGCTTCCATCTCTCTGTTATGGAACATGGTGGATTTGGAAATAAAAGCTGAGGATGTGAATTCTGTACCGGGCGCCACGGTGAGGAGTCAGCACCACGCCGCTGTTCTCCGTTATGTCGATGACGCAATGCTCCGCCTGGATGGCCATCCCACACAGCTGGATATCCTGCGAGTCGGCCGAGCCAACGCATGTGTGGTCCTGAGCAAACACAAAGAGAAAAAATAAAGCAGTTGGAAGGGATTAACACTCTAAGTCTTTATATGCAAAGCAGCTGAGTTGTGTGTTTGTGTGCAGTACTTTGAGGTAGTAGACCAGCAGCTCGTTGAGGGCGGGGTCAGCATTGAGGTTGACCAGGAAACACTTGTCGTCCACCACTCTGATGCCAGATGACTGAAGGGAGATACCCAGGCTTTCCAACTGCTTCTGACGCTCCTACAGGAAACACACATTTTATATGCTTATTTGTTTGAACAGCACATTTCAGCACCAAGGCAGCTCAAAATGCTTCACATCGTAAAACCGTCATACAGTCACCAATTATGAAACAACCAGTTAGCATTATATTTTGTCAAATGCCATCATCAGACAAATGCACATAAAATATGTTGATTAATGTTCCAGTTATTATGAATCAAAGGCAATACTTAGCCTCGATTTAAGGAAACTCAGCATTTCAGCAATTTTGCAGTTTTCTGAATGATTAGATCAGCATAAAAACTGAATGCTGCTTCTCCATGTTTGGTTCTGATTCTGGTGATGGACAGTAGACCAGAACCAGAAGACCAGAGTGGTTGGAAGGCTGATATGATAACAAACCTTTAATATATTTTGGTGCTAATTATCTGGTTAGTACTGGACAGGTAATTTGCACACTGATAGTTTCAGGGGGAAAAAAAAGGTTGTTTGTAGTGAGATTAAGAAAAATTTCCCAACAACTTCTACATTTTGGAGATTTTCAGATCAGTGAGCGTTGTACCTGTGCGATTGCTTCGGTCTTGTGGAGTTTCTCTTCCCAGCTGACTGTCATCTCTTGGATCAGCTTCTCGGACTCTTCCAGTCGCTCCTTCAGCTCTGGAGCCTTCATAGACTGGAAGGAAACGTTCCACATATTAACACTGCAAAAACTCAAATTTCGTTTTTGCAGTGTTTATGATTTCTGCATGGAGACACACCTCCGCCTCCGTCAGCTGCTCTCTCAGCTTGTCCACTTCCTCTCGGAGCTCGCGGATGATCCTGGCGTTGGGGTCTTCGTTCACCACGGCGTGGTTGACGATGCTCTTGGCCCTGTCGGCGTAGCGCAAGGTGGACAGCGTCTCATCATAGTTGTCCGCCGCCGGGCTGATGGTGGCCACCATGGCGGTCCGGCTGTTCCCTCCAAGGCTGTCCTGCAGACACAGAGTCAAAATACATCTCATCGTTTACAGCAAAGGTGTTCAGAGTCTGGTGTTCGTTTGCGGTAGCCTGTAAACTAAGACAAAACTACAACTTTTAAATGAAAATCTGCTTACAAAGATATTTGACGCAACACAAAGGACAACTTTTCTGCTGTCCTTCTATTGTCATGGTGACGAGGAGCATATCTATTTTTGTTTTAGAAGAAAATCAAACCCACAGCATAACAGACCGTCCACCGTACTACAAATGACCATAACAATTTTGAGTGTTTGTTGATGAAAAGCTGCCTCAGTTTGTGTCACACCATATTCACAGGTGAACAAAAAGTCAAGCATTTTTAATTAAATGTTCCTAAAAACTAAGTAACTCGACAAAAGTAGCAGAAAAAAGGCAATGATTGAATGATTGTTTCCCTGTGGTCATTAAGTTAAGGCTTTTTTAGCAAGGCTTCTCTCCTCTAGATACATTTTAGAGAAATGCTTGATATTATTTCATTTTCAGATGGAAGTTACGCTGCTGCAATAGAAAAAAAAAATAATTAAAAAAATCTAGATAGTTTAAAGATTTTACACAACTTTACAAAGGGTGCTGACTAACTTGGCCAGAGTTAGAACGGAGTTTTTAAAGTTAAGCAATTTTAATACAATCTATGGCCAAATTAAAGCCAATTCAAACTGCTAACATTGAAGACTTAAAGTGGAGGAAACAAACCTTTTCTGGATTCAGCAGAGCGTTGAAACTCTCCAAAGCACAGCAGAAAGTTAATTACTCAGAGACTTTCTTTGGATTAAAAATAGGCTTATTGTGCCTGACAAGCGTGGGGGTGGGGGTGAGGGAGACACAGGCGGGCCTGTTGGGGTGCTGTGCGGGGATCTTTGTGTTCATACCTTGAGCAGCCAGGTGAGCACAGAGTCTCTGTAGGGAACAAACTTGCTCTTGTTCTTTCCGGCTCCGTGATCAGCCAAGGCCGAGATAACTAAACCCAAAGTGCTGAGAGACCTGAGGGGAGGCCGTGTTCCAGAGGAGAGAAAAGTTAGGAAATCATCAGAATTTGCTCAACTGCACAAAGTTAATTTTATACACAAGTGATTATCCAACTAAAAACAGCTTATTTAAATTATTCAGACTGCTGAGTGAGACTCCTTTTTGTCTGTTTGCGTACTTGTTGATGTTGCTGCCTTCTTTCAGCCGTTCGCCGGCTGCTCCAGTTTTGGCTGCTCGCTCACTTCCAGCAAGGTCCACCAGGCTGAGCTTGCTCACCTTCTCTCCACTCGTCTGAACCAAACACACACACACACACGCACACTCAATATTAGTTCAGGTACCTTCCTTCTTAAAAAGCTGCAACTCTAAACACTAGAACAACTTCTGTATCAACAAGTCAAATGTCAGACCTCTATGCCACTTTGAATGAAATTTAATACCGAAAAAAGTATAAATATACATGATGGTTGGGGAAACTTGCTGCACTACAATCAAGCATAGCAAAAACTGTGAAAAAACTAGCTAACTAGTTAGCAAGGGTATATTAGCAAAAGTTTTTTGTTCCTAGCCTTTTAGGGTTGAGAGCAGAAGTCAGCCAGTAGCAAAAACAAACGTAGCATAAACGACTGCTGACAAATTTACACTTAGCCATGATAGACGCAAGAAGCTAGCTATCTAGCTAGCTCGCTAGCAAAGCTATATTAGCAGAGTTGCAGGATGTCTGAAATGCTTTGAGTGACAGAACAAAATAAAGATGTTTGCGTTTGACTCAAACATTTGCCTGACTGAAAAGGCCAGAAAGGGGAAAAAAAAATCCACCTTAAATATTCCTGCCAGCCAGGACTAAAATCTAAATCTTTTTATTAACTTGAGACATTTTAAGGCCTTAATTTTTGGCCAATGAATTTAAGACTTTAAGGAAGTGTGAATACCCTGCTTTAATTTACAAAAACGGTGTTCAGGTTTTCATCCAGCAGAGTGTTTCTTACCCCAGACTGCAGGTCCATGAGTGTGTGTGTAAGGATGATGTTGAACACAGCATGGGACCTGCTGCTCTCTTCATTCATATTTGTTGCCGCCACAGTGCGAGATTTATTCCCCTCTGACATCAGAGACTCGATGTCCTGATGAAGACATAAGTCACTAACATGTTACAGTTTTTCCTTTATGGAGGATCACGGAGCTCATTTTGGTATGGCTGCGTTACCTTGTAGCTGGCCACGGCCAGGCGGGACAGTCCGTCAACATAGGGGCCAAAAACATTGTGCTCCCTCACTCTCAGCGCTTGGCGACTCCTGCAGACACAAGAAAAAACAATCCCGACTCTTTCAGTGTTCCTGTAGGTTTTAATGACGAATGACAAGCCAAGAAAATCCAAACAACGTCATAACAGCTGAAGGTGAAACGTAGACCTCTCACCCTTTGGGGTCGAGCAGGTCTCGGACCTTCTCGTTATAAATCTCCATGTAGGAGACCTCCACGGTGAAGGTCTCTCCTTCTCGGGCCTCCTGCACCGTCCTGCTGAAGAGCGAGCTGCAGAGACGAGGGATCAGACCAGGCTGCTCCGCTGAGCCCATCATGGTGTACGACTTCCCAGAACCTGGAGACAGTTGAAAACCCCCCGAAAAACATGACACAGCAACAAACAAAACACAAGGATCCAATGATCTAAATACGGTTTAAACAAGGTATTTATAGTCACAATACAAAGAAACAACATTATTGCCTCAGTGTTTGACTTTCAAACTAAACATTTCACATTTCAGGTCAGTTAAGGTTACCCAAATTCTTTCTGTTTGCAATAAGCTAGAATAATATGAGGGAGTTCTATTTTGATAAATTGTTTGTTTTTTTCACATTTTAACCTTGACCTCCCTTTAATATTTGGTGGAATTGCTTTCCACTAGCTTCTCACAACAGCAGTTTGCTGGAATTTCTTGAGGCTCATTCCAAACAGAAATAGTGCAACTGGGTTGGGTTTATAGACTGCTATGCTCTCACACACACTCCTTTTAAACTCTTCCTACAATTTCTTGGTTTTGGTGACTGCCACCCTGAAACAATGACTTTATAGTCTTTTGTTAATGATATAGCAGCATAGCTACAATCATTTCGAAGACCAATTTGTGCCAAAACTTTAACTTCATGGCGATATTGCCTCAATAATCTTCTTTTCTCGTACTGTCATCTGTTACTAGTATAGCGCACCAGTCCCTCCTGCAGCAAAAAAAGCCCCATGACATGACGCTGTCACTTTACAGTTCAAATGTAAGCATGTAACAAAGATCATCATGTTACCTGTCTGTCCATAAGCAAAGATGCAGGCGTTGTAGCCCATGAAAGCGTTGTCCAGCAGGCTCTCCCCAAGGCACTGGAACACCACATCCTGACCTGCAGGAATAAAAAAATAAAATAAAATAAAACAGGAGTCTCACTGCGGCAAATTGAAATCAAATTTTAAATTCAATTTACCTTAGACTCAGAGTCTAAGGTAAAAGATACGGACAGCAGGAGCAGATAAGGACATTTGTTGGAAAGCTCCTGAGCAGACGCTGGACAGGGTGAGTATTGTGTTCAGAATCAATGCATCTGACCGCACTGGTATGAAGGAATCGAGGCCTGCACGCCTGCTCTTTTACAATATTAATACTACAGACGAGCAGAGTGCTACCGTCTTCCATCCGCTCAACTAACGGTGCCCGTTCTTCAGCTCCAGAAATAGACTCGTATATCAGGAAACATTGTGTCAGAAGACGGGCTGAAGGGATGACTCACCAGCCACCGGCGCAGAAATCACATGGACAGAGGAAACCAACCAACCTGCAAACTTGTCCTGTTGGGATTCATCCATTGACCAGAAGCAGTAGTCATAGGCAAACGTCTGAGGGAAAACATAGGAGTGTAAGAGGAATTTGAAATTCATGGGCCACGATAAAATACTTAAAAAGCAAAGTTTATTTTAATAGTTACCTTAGGTTGGTTCCTGGGATCAGAGGGAAGATAGAAATGAAAGAGTGGTTAATAATTAGCATTTAGAGATCAATAAATTTGTCATTTATGGTCTACTGAATTGATCAAAACATCAAACTGTTTACCTGAGATGTAAAATGTACTAGTGTAAAAGTTAACTTGGTTACAAAATAATTAAAAAGTATGTGTTCCCCAACAAATTTATATTTACTTACTTCAATTTTATACTATAATTAAGTAATTATGTCACCTTCAGTTGTTATAAAAAATGGCTTAAAGGACATTTTACTTCTCTAGCACCTTGAAATTGGGCCTCTGTCTCTTAAACTCCTGCTCTTTCTGAAGCTCCGCCTTCAGGAAGTCATCACAAAAATGTCTATTAACCCTTTAACAAAGTTTTTTCCAGTGTTGCTCTGAGAAGTAGCTCCTATAATGAGGTCAGCAGGTGTGCAGTTCCACCAGGTGTTTGCAAATTGCTGCTGACTAGTCTGAAGTAGCCGAGTGGGGGGAAGGCTGCTCTCTGAGGAGAACGCTAGGAAGCTTGGAAACTGCAGCTAAGGGGAGAAGTTGCGAAGGTGGAACTATGTGCATCCAGGTGTTTTGACCAGATAAATGGTTGCCCTGGGGATTAAAGGATTATTTTTTTTAAACATGCATGAAAGAATCAAGGCAACACTCCAGGTATGATTTAGATGAAAATATAACCTTATAACACGATGTAAAGGTAAAATAAAAAAGTTGATTTTACACAATATGGCCCCTTTAATATCAGACAAATGTAAGTAAATAATAAAGTTCAGTTTTGATGTGACTTGTTGATTTCAACTTTGTCTAAGATTCTTTTTTTTTTTTTTTTTAGAAGCAGCTTCAGAGTTGGGAAGTTCAAAAACTTCCTAATGAAATGATTATCAAAAATTTTCTCTGATAGATGTAAAATGATCCACGTCTGCCTACGTGGCAGACGTCATGTTTGTCAGCACATGAGAGGCAGGGACTGTAAATGACCCAGACATGAGCAGAAACATGGCAGGCCTTCAGAGATATGGAGTCAAAGGTGTTTTAATCAGAGCAGAGCTCCAAAATCTGCCCAGGTTACTAATCCTCTTATGTTGCTGGTGACCCACTGGAGGAATGTTGAACAGTAGTCTGGGCCTCACACCCTGCTGGTGTCCCCGACATGCGACGGCTGCCAAGAGCCCACACCTAGCTGCATTCCAGCAAGTTTATGTCAAATTCAATTATCCAACATATCCTGAGCTCCTGTCATTATGTCACTCCTGTCACCAGTGCAGCTCTGGGCTTTAATTACATCAAGATTAGCTGAGAAACAGGAAGGCCATAAATGAGCTGTGGTCAATACAGAATCAATCTTTTTTTCCCGTTTCTTCTCGTAGGATGGACGGTTGATGAACGTTCCTTTATCTTAAAGGTTCACAGGGTTCCATCTTTTCTAGACTCAGCATTTTAGAGGTCTTGGTGTTTTTTCAATTCATTTTAAAAATATGAATATAAATGAATGGATAAATATACTGGTGAATTAATAATCAAAAATGTATTGATAAAGGATATATGAAATGAAAAGAGATTGCTGGATAGAGGGATGGTTGGATAAGGTATGGGAAGATAAATGGAAGGATAGTTGGACGGACGGACAGACAGATGTGTTTCTCTAGTTTTTGCTTACATATCCAGTTGTGAAAAAAATAAAAACAAAAATAATCTTATATTTCATAGTTCACTGTGAAACAATTTCTGCTTTATGAGAGAGAGGCTGTGCTCCAGTATCTACAGAGTAAAACTAACATATATAGTTGATATGGAAACACTGTCCAACAACCACAAGTTTGAGTGCAGAAAAACAACACATTTTTGTAGCTATATGTGTGGAGCCTCGCATTAGTAGAAGTGTAAATCAGGACTCAGAACATTACCTTCACTCAAGCAGAAATTGTGGGGCCTTAAAAAAAAAAGCTGCAAATTTTGTTCTGGCCACACAAACGGAGGAGCTGTACTGAAACAAGGCCTCTATGTGAGCGCTGGCTGCTCCATGAAAGAGCAACATTAAGTCTCCCTTCTCCTGGGCTTGTCAGGACATTCCTGAGATAACTGGCAGGGCCTCGGATCACCGAGGAGTCACTTCATAAAGAGGAGCAGGAGGAGGAGAGCAGGTCACCAAGTCCCTGACCACCAGCATGCAGGCCTGGATCCCATTCTAAATACTCTATATTAGGGTATCCGCAGGTTTCAACAAGTCAAATTTAAAACATCTTAAGACCTGTTTTTAAAAAGCCATCTTGAATGAAATTTAAGATTGAAGATGTTAAATATAGGGAATGGTTGGGGGATCTTGCTGAATTATAATCAAGCGTAGCACAAACTCTGAAGCCAGCTTTGAGCTTCTCACTCTGCATATGGCCTGACAACATTCATAGTGCCTAGCTTAAAGGTTTTGTTGTACGTAGCCTTCTGTTGGTTGGCAGAATTAATCAGCCAGTGGAAAAAACAAAAGTCATCCAGTTACCACTGGTAAAGTTGCACTAACCCATGATAGACCTAAAAAACCTAACTAGCTAGCAAGAGTATATTAGCAGCTAGTTAGCAACCCCCCTTACTCACACCTGATGGTCCGATAGACTATTCAATTTTGGACCAAAATTCCAGAATTTGTTACATTTTCAGCTTTCTCTCATTGAAAATCTTGTTCACCACCATGTCTGAGGTGGCGCTGCACCAAGAACCACTGATGGAAACAACATCGAGTGACATCAGATTTTACTAGATGTAGGATTTCTCTTCCATCATTGGTAAGAGACTACGAGTCATTTCTCGCACTAGCACTAGACTAGCCCGTTTGTTTTGGTTGTATCTGCCCACAGTGCCCCGCACCATAGTCCACTTCCTGCTTTTGGAGCAGTCTCCAACCCGCTTGGCATTCACACATACATCTGAACCAAACAGAACAAGATTTTTAAGCGGACCAGAGTTCACTTTTTTCATCCGCATCAGAGTTCAATTGTGCATTCACGCCTTGAGAATCAAACTGGATCTTGTAGACAAACAAAATTGAGTTCCATTAAAGCAGACACACAGTACTGGTGTGAATGCACCCTAATACCAACTTACATCTTTTAATAAAGAAAATTAAGACATCTTAAGGTCTTAATTTCAGACACACTAATTTAAAACATTGGACATGCAGAACCCCTGTACGTAGTAGCTTATGGATGTGTAGAAAAATTCTCAGTTTAAAGCTAAACTGTTAAAGGAGAATGCAGCAGGAAGTGAATAATTGCCCGCATCAATCCCTGCTGCCTCGAGAGCCTGGTAGCCCCCTGCTGTCCTACTGTAGCAGCACCCAGGGGTCCTGTAACATATTAACACCCCCAACAGAAAACACTAATTCACCCCAACGTCAACCAGCAGCGAGCTGACTCAGCACAAACTGTACACATCTGGCTGCTCAGCCAGTTTCCTGAATATTTATCAGGTGATGACGACTCTAATCTCGCCTCTTTCGGTTTTTCCTTCCCTTCGACCTTTGAGCTTAGCTGATGGTGTTGTGCCGAGCCTGCAGAACTTGTTCACGTCAAACCCCCGAAGGGGAAGCATACCGCCGCTGGAGCATGTCGAGGCAGATAAAAACGCACTGACACTCACAGAGCTAAAAAAAAAAAAAAATGCAGAAGGTAATTATGAAATCAAAGGCTTTTAACTCAGGACAAAAACAGATTCACGCCCTCGTGTTTGCAGGGGGGGTAGCCCCAAGGGAAATACAGAGCAAGTAAGGAAGACCGAGACTGGCTGGAAGCCTTCAGGGAGATATCTACCTACAGACCCCAAGCTTCAGGAAGAGCAAGTTTTATGGGTTTATATTAAGATCAGCACAATTGGTTCACATTATCGCCTCAGATAACTATAAAGCACATATATCTGGCTTCCTGCACTGTCCTCTACTCCTTTACCGCAGGATTAAGTGGCTGAGTAACAGACACACCTTCTGTAAAGAGTGTGCAAAAGAAGGGAGGAGGAAGAAAGTAGGAGAGCTTAAAGCAGGAGAGGTGGAGTGATGATTCAATCTGAACGTCTTCCAGACAACAGGGTGGGGAAAAAAAGTTTCAGCTACATACATGTGCTATAGATCAGATCCACCAATCAGCAGCAGGATTAGAGGATTCTTCACTATACAAACAGCTACCCAGTTTAAGTGAACAGATTGATTAAATCACCCACTGTTTGTTCTGAAAAGGAACAACTATAAACACGAACCAGTCATCCTTTAAAAGAAAAAAAGAAAAAGTCTTACAAAAGTATTCACGCCTTCTTACATTTTGCATGTTTTGTTACTTCACGATGAACCTCAATGTGTTTTATGTGACAAACACAAACTAGTGAAATTGAAGTGAAAACGTTTCTTTGTGCCAATAGAAATCTGAAAAAAAGTGTGACTACAGGTTTTTTTGAGTTACGCCTCTACCAGCTTTACACGACTAGAGAGATGCACCGGTCAACTTCTGATACCGATACCTGAGGGTTAGTATCGGCCGATACTGATCTGATACAGATAAACAGCTGAATTGACTTAAAATGTTTCTTTTTAATTTTTAAACGAAATGAACCGAATTATATATTTGCTAACTCTGCACCAGTACAGCACACTTACATACACCAGTGACTTCACAAGCTTGGTCAAACGTGTAAGATCAACATAACTTTCATTTGTTCAGTCAGTAAAACTGGGAATAGAACAACCAAATATGTAAAACTGTAAAATAAATAGAACAATAGGTTGGTAAACATGTAAAAAATAAACTGCAACAAACATTCTTTCAACTGATTCAGAAAGTGCAATTAGGAATTTTAAATATAATGTAAAATAAATATAGCTAGACACCGCTCAGAACGCAAAGCATAGAACTAGACTGAATAGATGTCTTCCTATGGATTGGGCACATTGTCTCCGATTAGCGATCTAGAAGTGTTTTAACATCTGGACCGATACAGATATTAATATCAGATCGGTGCAGATCTAGTAAATGAATCCAAGTTCGTTTGTCTTTGCAAAGAACTCAAACTCAAATCGGACAACGAGTGTGTTTGAACATCAATTTTGAAGTATTGCTGAAAATACTTAGTTGGGTTTAGGTCTTTACTTTAGGACTTTACAGCTCATGAATAAGCTTTGATCAAATTCATCCCATTGTAGCTATGGCTGGATGTTTGGTGTTTTGCCACAATCCATCTATGAGCCACGGCAAAATAAAAACAGGACTTCTCATGACTTTTTTTTTATTAATAAACAGCCTTCTTCATTCAGGTTTTCCACTAAAAATGCCAGATTTGAATAAAACAGAAATGTCGTCTGGAATTTGATCAATAAAAAATATGAACCACAGCTTGTCATTTTTTGTTTTCTTTTTCCCCAATGACACTTACTGAATTTTTATCTGTCAGACAGTCATGATAAAACACATTTTGTGTCTGTGATGTGAAGTAGGGTGTGGAAACTTTCTCAGGGCGTTAAGAAAACAGTTTCTTCTCTAAGCCAACAGCTGTCGTGCTGTTTAGGATTTTGTTGCATAAAGCAAGGATTGTCTTAAGAAACTGATGAGTGTGTCATTAATGAACAGCGATGTCATATCATGTGATGTGAGACTTCTCTAAGCTCAAAAATGTGTCATTTTTATTAACACGTCCATGCGAGAACTGTGTTTCATCACCATGCTAATGGTTTTGCCATCATCTTCTCCATCAAAATGATTACCATTGTTGATATTCCATCAGCTGTAATTAGGCATGTTGGCTTAACTGTGTTAATAAAAGCAAATAGCATTTTAAATGAAATCACTAGTTTCTTTTTGTTCATTAAATTAGTGTAAACGTAGTATTTTTTAAAAAAAATTAAAACATAAAAGTCAACAGCTCCCCTAGCGGCAATGCAATAGAGGAAGAGGACCAGCCAATGAATATAGACCCGTCTCACACACACACAGAAGCTTTTAGGTGGGAATCAATATTCATGTTGAAATGTGGAACATTAGCCGCCTGTGTAACATTCACAACACGGATGCAGAAAACAGCCTCAGATCTGCTCTGATCCACAGGCTCTGGCATCACAACCAAACGCTCAGGCCAAAGAAGAAAGAACAGTTCATTTAGTTCCAGCAAATGGTCTGTTCTTTTGTGGAATTTATGATAAAATGCTGTTAAAAATTTGATTAAAAAAAAAAAGTTATATTTTTCTGAACTCCCACAGACGTTTCCACATTATTCAAGAGGAAGTCATTGTCCAGGCTGTTTATCTTGACTCATTCTATTGTACTGATGGTATTACTATATAAACTAAAGTGTTTACATATTTACATCTCCCAGCTTACCTGGGGTCTCCTTTGTTTACGTTAGTGATGGCTGGATGCAGAAAGGTCTGGCTCCCCTCCATCTCCACCACACATCTGGTTTTCAGGTCTTTTTCTAGATTTACAAAAAATAAAAAAATATATACATTTACCCAAAAACAAATAAAACATGGGAAACAGTGGTGGGTAAAATGGAAAACTGTCTGGAGACTGTTTGTGAACACACTTTTTAAAGTATTTTTTTGTAATTGTTCTGGAATATTAATTGATTCTATTAGAACATCGTTCTGTATGTTTCATATAACAGTGTATTAGGGCCATTTTAGGTAATTTTTTTTTTTATTAAAGCAGCAATTTTCCTCCCAAAAAAATCTAAAATTTTCTAGAAAGAAAAAAAAACGTGCAAAGTCACAAATTTGCTACACAAAAAAAATCTGAAATTTTCTAGAAAAAAAACCCTTGGTTTAAATATCAACGTAAACTCAGAAATGTCCACGTTCTGTTAGATTAATCTCAAAATTTCCAACTTTTTTTGACAGCAATTTACTCCTCTTTTCCCCCTCCCTGTCTGCAGTGGCCCCAAATGTGCCATTGCAGCTTCGGGTAAACCTTCATCAGGTTTCCTCTAAGTTTTATCCCATTTCTAGCTCTGTTCACTGTGTTTTGAGAAGTCGTCCACATGATCTAATGTTGTCATCCTGCCCACCACTAAAGGCAGCTTCCGCCTGGTTGTCACTGCAGAGTGACAGGTGGGTGAGGGCGTGTGCCAGTTCCTCGTAATCACAACACAAACAGGTTGACGAGGACTAACAGGAAATGGCTGCATTGCTGATGATTCATACAGGACCTGCCTGTGCAAACATTACGGCGATTCACTACTGGCCAGGCAGCCAGTAAGGAAGAGCCAAGTCACACCTTCTCTTCCTCATTCCCACCTGAACCAGGGGGCGGAGTCAGCATTTGGACTTCCTGTCCCTGCAGAATTTAGGCCACATGTTGTGTTATGTTAGATTTCATGAGGTGGACAATAACTGGAACATGACTGGAAACAGAAACACAAACCTTTGTGTTCTCAGCTCCAAACTGCTATGCTGTTGTTCTGGGAATTTACTAAAAGTACATTAAACATGCAGCACCTCATCATATTTTTATTGATTTCAGACTGCAGGCCTCCTGCCAGCCCGCTTCAAAACATCAGCAAAACTCCATCTTGTTGTTGCTTTCCAGGGGGAGGGGGGGGAATCCTTTCCACAACACAAAATGGTCAGAAATAAATGCTCTAAAGAAAGTAGCGTAACACATGCATGGCGGTCCACATGGTTGGTTATTCTCACTTGGGAGTGGGTGTGGGATTTCCTGAAAATGTCTCACAGGCCAATGATAAGAAAAGGAGGGAAGAAAATGGAGGACAGACATATTTATGTTAATGATACAATCCAGTGGTGTGTTCCCCCCAACAAACGTTCACTGACAAGTCAAGCAGATTTGGGTAATGAAATCTGGATTTTCACAAAACACATTTTTGAAAAAAAGTTAAAAACATCAGAATTAAAAGCATCTTAAAAATCATTAACAATAATTTTTAAGGGGCTAAAAATATTAAAAATCCAACCAAAGTGACATGAATGCTGAAAATTATATTAGTTAACAAAGATCCACATAAAATATACACCAAATATGGGTATTATTAATAGTAGTTAGGGCATATTATTTATACTATTATTACATAATATTAATATTATTACATATTACTAATATTCATTGTCATCTGTTTGTAGGTCACAATTTTCAGTTTATTGTTTAAGAGATTTGGGGGGGGGGGAATGCCACATTTTGTTGATCATGATTTTTTTGTAAAAGCAATAAAAGGGGGTGGATACTTTTCAGAACAACTGTATTGTGCAGTCCTTAGACCACAATCCCAAATAAATTCATTTTTGGTGTTCACGCAGATGAAAACATGAACTTACTCACTGTTACAATGTTTAAGAAAATTCTGAGGATAAGCTGGGTTTTCCTATTTTTTATTTATTTATTAATAACCTTTCTTCTTTTTTTCTTCTTTTTTTTTTAAATCAGACCTACAGAAGACATCCAAGCTTTGTGGGGGCTAGCAACCACAGCCGATTGTGCCTATTTTAATCATTCAAACATACGTTAGTAAGCATTAATATGCAGAGTAGAAACTGTCTTAACACTACCACAGAAGCTAACAACCACAGCGTTCCTCACATAGATATCAATACTGCAACTGCGTATTAATGTCTATGGTTCCTCATCTCCACTGTTTGGGTTACACCCAATCAGCAGCAAGGAAAATGAATGGCGCTCCTAGATTGGCTGCTTTGCAAACGCAGCCAGTAGCTTGTTAAGTAGCACTGCACCTGTGTAACTCAGCTTCCCAAGCTGTATTTTCTTTCCAAGGAGTGAAAAAAAACTAGCAGTATGTAGGTGAAATTTCTTCAAATAATTTGAAGTTATATTCCACAAAAAAATAAAAATAAATACAATGTAAATAGGTGAATACTGATAAAGCGAATAGGAGGGCGTCCACTGTAAATTAAAAGTCCCACCCCAGCAAACTCTCTAACTAAATGGTTTTGATGTGGGCCCTATAGTATTTTCTTGAGGTCCCCTCACCCTGATCTGTTGTGCCTTATGTGACGTCACCAGAGGCATGTGTGAGTAGAAGCTTGTTTTGGGGAGGGTAAAACTCATCTTAATTAAAAATGATTTATAACATACCAAAAAGTCTTATGCTGTCCTATTAAGCTACATATTAAGTCATTTTGTTTTAACCGAAAAATCTGGAGTTTGGCTTTAAAAAGTGTTACATGGCTCACCTCTCCTGTTCATGGGTCGCACGCGCACAGCGACCTTTACGTTGGAGCCACTCAGGCTGTTGTCATCCATTGTAGCACTTAACCTGCGGCAATTCAATCAATGGACACCAGTAAAACCAGTTAGACTCTGTTTGGACTTTATACATACAGAAAGCACGGTCCGAGAATATACATTTCCCAGAATTAAAGCTTCATTTCGAATTGACATTTGCAACTTTGTTCAAATAACTTCGGAATAGCGCATAACGAGGCAAGGAGTGACGGATAAAATGACGGAGAAGGGAACTAACCGAGTGAAGGAGTGCGCAGTTTTTTCCCAGTCCGACACACAGGAGGCACAGCAGCAGCAGCTAGCCTGGGACGCTAAAGAGGTCTGGATATGAGCAGCAAACACACAAACACACACAGACACGGTCAAACACTGTATGACAGCGACCGCTGGCTTGCTCTACCTGCGTGCCTTGCCCACCCCAGAAAATCCGCTCTCAGTGGGGAAGTTTGCTGTCTGCTCCAGAGTCTGGAAACATTCACGGTAGTCCACGCTTCATTCCCTGCAGCTCGTCCACCTGTTGCATTTCCTGAAACTTCCCGCAGAGATCAGTCGGGCCATGTCAACTCGCGACTAAAGGGATTTGCTGTGAGATTTAAGTCAGTGAGCCTTCAGCTGCCTCTGGACACATTCACAAACACGTCTTAAGAGGGGATTTAACGCCACCCCGTGGACGTTCATCGAATATACAAGCCTTTCACACGGAACTCCTGTGTGCAAGTGAGATTAAGACATTTTCATTAAAATATGAACCCTTGTCAGCGCTTTTTATTTTACTAAGACACGCGTGTAAATCTATCTTAATGATTTAATAATAATAACGATAATAATAATGATTCAAAAATAGTAGAAAAACAGTTTATTCGGCATTTCAATTCGATACAGTAGTTTACATCATTTTACGACAGTTCCTGTTGCGGTGCGGCATTTTCAGTATGCTCGTAACGTGGAGTTGTTTATTACTGTTCTCTGAATTGACAGACCAATGTTTTACCCTTTAATAAACAGCACCTTGTTTAAAATTTGACAGTGTCCGCGGAAGGATATGGGGAAACCGAAGAAAAAGAGTGAGTTTGTTGTGAAATGTGTTAAATATTTTAAATTACTTTTAAATTGGGCAGACTAGTTGTAGCTTGTTGCTAACGCTCACCAATACCATTCAATTTAGGAATTATTTATTGCCTCCAATGGATAATTAAATGTGTCTGTAACTCATATTATCCAACGTTCTTCAAAGAGTTGCCTTTGCAAAATGACACAAAACGACACTCATCTCTACTTTATGTGGTAGATGTGACTTTCTTCGTCAACAGCAACACCGAGTTATTATAAGAAAATAATACTTTAGGTAATCTAAATGACTTCCAGGTGATATCAGCCGAGCTGAGCTGATGATGATGACCATCGCCGACGTCATCAAGCAACTGGTTGAAGCGCACGAGCAGGGCAAAGACATCAACCTCAACAAGTGAGGATTCTTGAAACGACACAAATGTTTTTCGAGAAATATGAAATGAATGAGAAGTGGCTGCATCCGGTGGGGATCCAAACCCAACATTTGTGGATTCAAAAAAGAAAAAAAACTATATATATATATATATATATATATATATATATATATATATATATTTTTTTTTTTTTTTTTTTTTCTTCACAAAATTAACCAGTGACTCTACTTTATAATATAACAGTTTAAAGCATCCACCCCACCATTACCAATACTTTTGCATAACAAAAGTATTGGTAATAAAAAAAACCACAAATTAGGCTGAATTTTTTGGAATACTTTGGCCATTACCTTGTTTTAAGATGTACTGACTCACGTTTTCCTCTCTCAGGGTGAAGACAAAGACCTCAGCGAAGTACGGACTCGAAGCCCAGCCACGGCTGGTTGACATCATCGCGGCGGTTCCGCCACAGTACCGCCGGGTTCTGGTGCCCAAGCTGAAAGCCAAACCCATCCGAACCGCCAGCGGGGTGAGTAGCCCCAACTTTCTTCTCAGCTCTCCATTTAGCTCTTGGTAGAGTTCTCCAAGTGTCCTCATGCCTTCTAACAAAATACATAAAATTAGTTTTCTGAACGCAATAAAAGAGGTCAGATGTGTCATTCAGATAATTACCAATCAATTACAACATGAAGAACATCTTAAAAGAAGTTAAATTGACCTCAGCAAAAACCCAGAACCTCACCAGTAGACTTGTGCACAAAAACTGTGGGTTAATATTAGCATCTAAATCTTCTTTGTTAATTGAAAAAAAATAGCTAAATCTTCAGCACCTCTGTCTCTGTTGCAGATTGCGGTTGTGGCTGTGATGTGCAAACCACATAGATGTCCTCACATCAGCTTTACTGGAAACATCTGTGTGTAAGTATTACTCTTAATTTTTATTGAATAAATTCTCTGTTTTAGACTTCATGTTGTTGTAAAACAACAAAACAGACTTTTAGAAAGCTTCAGTTGTCTTGAAGGGCTTTTTGCCTACTATTCAGTCCCCTAATGTTACATTTCTTCATATTTTATGTCTTTTTGTTTTTGACAGCTACTGTCCAGGGGGACCAGACTCTGATTTTGAATACTCCACACAGTCGTACACCGGCTACGAGGTGAGGCTCTTATAGTCCATCTGTTTTCCCAGTGATTCTATGATTTAATATGTGAACAAAAAACCATTTAAATATGTTTGTTTGTTTTTTTTAAAAGCCAACATCTATGAGGGCGATCCGAGCTCGC
Source organism: Poecilia reticulata (assembly GCF_904066995.2). Lineage (NCBI taxonomy): Eukaryota > Metazoa > Chordata > Actinopteri > Cyprinodontiformes > Poeciliidae > Poecilia > Poecilia reticulata. The sequence goes on along the minus strand of NC_088850.1, from coordinate 21,354,540 downwards.
TATGACCCCTTTCTACAGACCAGACACCGAGTGGAGCAGGTCAGAGACTCCCAGCTCTCTATATAAATAGTATTTCATAAATATTTACACCCTTTGAATTCCTCATGTCATAACCACAAATTTTTATGTATTTTATTGGGTTTTTACACACAAAGTAGTGCATCATAGTGAAGTAGAAGGAAAACATAGAGGATGAAAGATGGTTTTCTTTACTCTGATGCCCCTAAATAACTGAACTGTAGAACCAGCAGCTGGAACAAATCCACCTCAGTACGGATATTAACACATGTGGTCATTGATGATAGATTTTGCAGACGCTAATTAAGGGTCACAGCTTTCGTCGCCTCTGCGTGACCTCAATTACAGGAATGTATAAATGAATGGTCCCAATTTCTCTTGTGCATCAGAGCAGAACGATTCATTTTCTGCTGATGATCTACTGATGCTGCTCTTATGTGAAATCAAGTCGCTTGTGCAGCTTTTAACTCAACTACATGTGGGCTGGGTTTCAAGTTTTGATTTCATACCTTTTCTTTTCTGATGGAAACACAACGCTATCTGCTAGGAGAGAACAGATACATCGGCCCAGATTTCCTTCATTTTGGAAGATTGGCTGATGCTTGAATGTAAAACCGATCTTTTCCACCAATTAATTCAGTGCAGTCATGCAGATCGTGTCTGGATGAACACGGTTAACAGTCATCCACCTGTTGCCAGTTTAGCAACTATTGTTATATTTTGCAATTTTTCAGATAAAAAAAAATCGTAATTCGCACATTAATCTTTTTAAAAATTGGTGATCAGCCAGGAAATTGAAATCAGTGCACCCTAACCAGCTGTCACTGTTGAGGGAAAAATAAAGTTTTTTTTTTGTTAAAACTTGATTTTTTTTTAACAAATGCTTTAGAAAGCACAATTTTATTTGTTTTTCTCTTATTGCAAACGTATTACATAAATGACTGTTTAACTTTATAATGCTCAAAACTTGTAAAATCCAGCTAAAACTGATGGCCAGTTTTTACCAAATCTAAAATCTTCAGTCAGGTTTAGGGCTTTCAGCTGAGAAATCATCATCACACAAACAAATTATATCAATTTAAAATGGAGTAAAATAATTTTTTAAACTCACAAAGCGGGAAAATGATGAAATTATGTTGCTCTTCTAAAACAAACATAGCAGGAAAAATATAAAATTAATATGAATCGGTTTATTGCTGTAACTACCTATTGCAAACTTGAAGGACAACAGTTATTTTGGGTTAAAGTTTACTTTATTTCTCACCTTGTTACAACTGATTTCATTGCTTGCTGTCTGCAGCTGAAGCAGCTGGGCCACAGTGTGGACAAGGTAGAGTTTATCGTGATGGGTGGCACCTTCATGGCCCTGCCTGAGGAGTACAGAGACTACTTCATCAGGAACCTCCATGACGCCCTGTCAGGTCACACTTCCAACAACGTGGCGGAGGCCGTCAGGTACAAACTGCTCCTGAGCGCCTCAGCATTTAATCTGTCTTCTAGATTTCTCTATAAAGGGGCAGTATGATGTCAAATAGATGTTTTTGAGCTTTACATCATGTCGTAATGTTATACTCTCATCAAAAATATACCTGGAGTGTTGCCTTGATTCTTTCATGTATGTTTGAGAAATCCTGTAGTCTCCATGGAAACCATTCAGTCGAGCAAAACACCTCGTTGGACCTAACTCCGCCTTCGAGACGCAGCTCCTCCTCTGAGCTGCGTCTCGAAGGCGGAGGCTCCAGTTTCTGAGCTTTCACCTCACAGAGCAGTCCTCCGCTGCAACTCCCCCACTTAGCTCCTTCAGACTAGTCAGCAGCAATTAGACAAAACCTAGTAGAACTGAGCATCTGCTGAGCTCATTATAGGAGCTACTTCTCAGTGCAACGCTGGTAAAATCATTATGAAAGGGTTAATAGAGGAGCCATGCTGTGATGACTTCCTGAAGGCAGAGTTTCAGAAAGAACAGTAGTTTCTTAAAGAGACAGCGGCCCAATTTCATGACATTTAAATTACAAAGTAAAATTTCCTTTAAGTCATATTTGATATATACAATACAGTTAGTTGATTGTGCTATAAAATGGCACCATGCTTCTAGAAAATGAATAGTGCTGTTCCTTTAAAGGTCGTTAATACAAGTTATACATGCGTAGCATAAAACAATGTGGGGTGCTTTTTCTTCTGAGGAGGAATAACTGTAAAACAGGGTTGTTCTAATTTAGAACAAAGATATCACATAGTGGACATTGTAAGCTCCCTTTAGCATGTTATATTAGCAATTAGAGTTTAGCATTATTGAAAAAATCAGTCTCTTTGTACATATGTTTTATTAATATCTGAGGATGTGCACTACTGTTTCACAATTGAGATAGATCTGCTAACACTTATTAGCCACCCATTAGCTTTATGACAGCATGTAGTTCTACATAGAACACAAATGTTCCCTACGGTGTGTGTGCATTTGTCTCTCATCTTATGCTTACAAATCCAGCTTTTTAAAATATGTGATAATAACCTGCAAAGATATCTTAAAGCAAAATACAGGGGTGCCTTAAATTCTCCTTTGAGAGTTCCTTCTTTTCTACTTTTAAGTTTAGCATGAATTGTTCAGTCAATATTTTCTTGACAGTTTATAAAGAGTGTCTGTATGTACCAACTGGGCCACTAGAGGGTGCTGTTTTACTATACATTATTCCCTACAACGTAGAAGCACCGTATCTCGTTGGGTGTTACAGCTCAACTTTGAGGCAAAAATATATAGAAAATAACTTGCATGTAATTTGAATGTAATAATTTGTTCTGCTGGTACACAATATCAAGAATGAAATAAATCAGCAATGAGTTTAGACATCTGTGCACAAATGCATTATCTTGATTTACAAAGAGAAAATGTGCACAAGTGGAAAACATTGAATATGTATGCCAATCTTCAAAGTAGTAACTTTTCCCATCTATTCATCCCTTAGTTAAAGCATGCAATGCTTTAACTTAGAGAATTTGGGGAAAGAAAAAAAACCAAAAACTTATTTTTTGGCTTTTCATTTTCTGCAAGACACAATTATCAAAATGACAAGAAATAAAAGATTGAAATTAGGGATGTCCCAGTTTGAAAATTCAGCCCAATATTGATACTCGGTCGCTGCTGTTCTGGCTGCTAACAAATATTTACCACCCTAGTTTCACTTAATGGACCAATACCAATACATCGACAAAGCATTAACCGATATCGATGTTGATGCCAATATATCGTGCATCCCTACTTAACATTTTTCGCTTTCTGAAATTAGAGACAAAACTCTTGAACTTATTCCAGATTTTCAAACTTGTTCAGATGTAACTGTAGATAGTTTTAGTGAAAAAAACTTAGACATGATGATGATAGCAAACAGAAAAAATAGAGGGTACAATGCGTGTTAAGAACCCACAACATCGGAAGAAAATGTTCCTTAAAATTGCAATGATGATACTTTTTACAAAATATAATATTCTCCCAAAAATTGTTGCAGCATTTTTTTATTTATTTATTTTTTTTACAGCCATGTGACCCAGACACCTTCCAATAGGGGTGGGCAATATGGACTTAAAGTTTTAACATAATATTTTATAGCACTATTGGGATAATGATAAAAGAAACTATTTATTCTTTTTTTCTGTAACTTCAAGTGATTGAATGGCATAGTAATCATAGCTACACAATACAAATACTGCTCTGAAAAAAGTTGTAATACGCTTCTTTTGGACACCAGTCACATAAAGAATCTGCTCACAGTATCTGCATTTAATCATATTTTCACATTTATTGTCACTTTCTTGCTGAAAACAAATTATAAACTTAACAATCCCAACAATACATACAGTTTCAGGGGGGATTTTAAACATTATTGAATAAAATGTATTGCGAGAACAATATATTTCAGTTATTATCATAAGAAGTGTATCACGTGATAAACGATGATAAACAATGTGATAAATGCCCACCGCTACCTTCCAGTAATTGAGTCGACATATTCTGGTGTCAAACATCAGGCCGTCTGGCTAACAGCTGAAGGGTGGGCTACATCTGGTCACACTAGCAAGGAAACAATTTTGTAAAGACGATAAAGGCAGAATTTGTTAATGATGATGTATGAGAACCAAAATGAGTTAGACCTCAATGTATCATTTGTTTTGTTTGGATGCATAACTTTATAGTGTCACTTCTGGTAGTTACACTGTATACCTTTGAATCACACCTCTGTTTGATTCAATGCACCATGGTTGATCCTGGAAGAGCCCAAAGGAGTCCATCTCTTGAATGAAGCCATTGATAACGCTGTAGGCAGAGAGAAGTGAAGCCACTCGTCTCTTAGTTCAATCGATTCCTCTCTAGCTGAGTCAGGGGAGAACTTCGAGTGAAATCAGACACGCTTCTGCTCAGTATGGATGGACTGCAACTTTCAAGTGGTGGTTAATTGAAGTGACTGGGCTTTTACTAACTGGTTTGTCAAAAGGAGACGTTTCCTTTCCTAAAGCCTAATAAGACTAAGAAGCCTGGTTTACGCGAGCGTCTTTCGTTGCGTCTGTCATCGAGTGTGTGAGCAATCTCACAGGTGTGTGCCTTAATTCACCCCAGTCCGCAGTCGTCACGCTTTGTTAAGACACTATGATTGCCGTAATTGTGGGGAGCGCTTGCTAGGTTCGGATAAGACTGGGCACGGCTGAAAAGCGCTCCAGCTTTCGGCTGCTGGTGTGTGATAATTGCAATGTTTGTGCATCGAAGAACCGCGCGGCCGCGACTCTCACTCGTGCTGCCTCTTGATCTGATAGAAGCGGTGAGGTACCTGGAGATAATCGCCTGAGATAATAGACTTTTTATTGATTCATCTCCCACAATCTGATCATCCTCTGTGGAGCATAAACTCTTGTAATTAGAGTAAATCAGCCAGCAGACTGTAAAAGATGGACATTTACTGCCAGTAGATCCAAAATCAGGCGGAATAGGTGCTGGTGTGAGGGGAGCTAATGGTCATTAGAGCAGCTGGAGCGGAGAAAATGACAACTGGCTCGTGTGCTGAAATGACGCAGCTCTTGTTGTTTTGGTGATTTTGATCAGTGAGTGTAATAACTCTGAAAGTGGTATACCAGTCAGATTCAGGCTAAATGAAGCTGAGAAGACATTGGTCTTCAGATTACATTTAAAAAGGACAGCAAAACAAGCCGGTTCATTGTCGTTTCCACCCACTGTCTGAAAGGTTCAGTTTTTATTCATCAGCGATAGATTTATGTTCAGAGATGGTGTGTGTACACACAGGTTTTCATCGGGAAAACTGGAAACACAGAGTGCAGGGACCCAAAGACAAGACAATCCCATATTCAATTGGAGAGAACCAGCATCAGACAGAAGATAACTTGTGCCTAGTACTCCATTGGGAGTCCCGTTGAAAAGGGCGTGGCTTTAACTGGTTCTTCCTCAGTTTGCTAGAACCAAACAAAACATTAACTGGCTGGAGTGAGACTAGACAATAGAGAAGGGGCCTTGGACTACTGGGCAAACTGTGAAAACTGTCGGCATCATGGTTCATTGATGATACTATTGGTTTTCCGACCATAAATTGATTAATGACTTCCAGTATTTGTCAAAAATATCAGCACCTAATAACGTTTTTCAGTGACAACACTGGAAACGATGTCCTGTGTAGCTTTTAAAGTTGGGTCTTTCATCTTTCTAGCATTAATGTTTCTTTAATGTGAGGTTAGTGTTAACTATCTGGGTGATGAGCCGTTTCAATTTACAGCACGCAAATTGATGTTGCTAAATGATGCCTCCAATATATCCTCCGTTCTCTTCCGGCCCTCAAATATTTATTCTCATTGGCACCAAATCGTCAAATTAAAAAGTCATTACAGGAAGAGAGACGTTTAGCAAAATAATCCCAAGACGCACCGCGGGAGAACCGAACCCAACCCGGGTTGACTCGAGCAGCGCCCTCTCTCTCGCTGCAGGTACTCTGAGCGCAGCAACACCAAGTGTGTGGGAATCACCATAGAGACGCGGCCGGACTACTGCCTGAAGCGCCACCTCAGCGACATGCTGAGCTACGGCTGCACCCGGCTGGAGATCGGCGTGCAGAGTGTTTACGAAGACGTGGCCAGAGACACCAACAGGTTAGTATGTCTGCCAGGGAAAACAGAACATTTGTTTTTATTTTAGTAAAATAATCCCAATCCCGTCTCTACATTTCATCTTTTCCATATTTTTTTTCCAGAGGCCACACAGTGCGAGCTGTGTGTGAGTCTTTCCAGCTGGCAAAGGATGCTGGGTTTAAAGTTGTTGCACACATGATGCCAGATCTGCCCAATGTTGGCATGGAGAGGGACGTGGAGCAGTTTATAGTAAGCACCTATTCATTTTAAAAGGGCAGTTTTATGTAACAGCAACATTTTTGAGCTTTATATCATATTATAATGTTATACCTGGAGTGTTGCCTTGATTCTTTAATGCATGTTTGAGAAAACCTTTAATCTCCATCGCAACCATTCAGCTGTGCGAAATGCCTGGATGGACCTAGCTCCACCATCGAGGACAACGCTCCTCCTCAGAGCTGCAGTTTCCACGCTCCAGGCTTTTTAGCCCCCCAAAAAGATTTTCTAGGAAGGCGCTATGTTTAGCTCCATGTATCTTCCCATTAACTCTTTTTCAAGATACACACCCCTCAGCATGAAGCTGCCACTGCTGTGTTTCACGGAGAGGTGGTGTATTCAGGGTGATTTGACTGGAGTTGGCTTTAACAGTTAAAATTCAAAACTGTCAATCAAAGCAGTTGGTGAAACTTGTGTTTTTGATTCAACGTGGTCAATTAGAGCAAAAGATTTTATTTGACATTAAACAGAAAGAGATGTTACTGAGGGTTAGGGAATGAGATAATTATCCTCATAAATCTTAGTGCTGATAAGTTCCAAACACTGAAATGTGTAAAGGAAAAGAAGAATAAGGTTGTATTTTTGTGGCAGTATTACACACACAAAAAATCTAAATTTCTTTTGTTGTAGTTGTTTTTACAATCCCGGTTAATATCATGCTGCCACTGGAGACTTCTCAAGTTATTCTGTACAGATTGTGGCTGCTTTTCCATAAATGAATGTGTTGGATGTCCTTTCAAACTACAGAAGTCAGATTTAATGATGGAGGCATTCTTGCAGTTTTGGCAGCAACCACCTAACAAGGACATAAAGGAGAGCAGACCTATTAAACTGTCTGACAGTATATACTTTACTGCATGTTGGACTAAAATCCACTAATGAACTCCGGCTTACTGGTCTTAATGCACCGTATATCCAGCAATGACTAATATGTTCTAAAAAGGTTGTGAATACTTAGCTTTTTTTTTTCTAGTGTTTTTCTATTGAAGCAAATAAAGGCCATGAATATGACGACATATGGCAGTGAGAAGCTGAGGACAGACTGTTTGTCCACTGCTGGGATCACTGTTACTCCCACCTCTGGTAAAAGAAAAATAGGCATGTTTTTCTTTGGCCAGAGAACAAATTAATGTAAAAATATAATTTTTGACAACTTTGTCAGTTCCCAAGCTCATTGGCACCCGTGGGTTGCTTAAATTTTTTATAGTACTGAATGTCTCTCCCCGCAAGCAATAGTCATAGGCAACATGCAAAATATACATAAAGAAATCCAGACTTCTAAAAAAAAATACTATGTAGTGGCATTTTATTCAAGCTGCAGTATATAACTTTAATAAAAAAAAATGGGGAAGAAACAACTTATCATTACAGGAAAACCGTTTATCTGCCATCATTGGTAGCTATGCTAACCAGACTGAGCATTCACAACAGGCTATGCTGGCTGCAGCATTTCACAGACCGAGGGGAAGGAGAACAAGCAGCCACATGAGATTGTGATTGACAGCACTAAAACTCTCCTCCTGCCTCTGATTGGTTGTTTCTTCTAGGCAGAGGAAATTGATTTTTCACAGATTATCTTTCATTCCACAGTATAATGGCAGTTTTAACAAATATGTAAAAAATATATTTTTTAAAAAGTTACATACTACAGCTTTAATTTCACTTGGGAGCAAGAAAAAGGGGGGAAAAAATTGCGCAGCGCCCCCTGTTGGTCAGGGGCCCTTGGAATTCTCCTAACTTTTTCCCCCTATACGGGACTGAGATGGACGTAGAGCAACAATAGTGCCCCAAAAAGTCTCCTTAGGGGTGGCCAGACCAGGCCTGTAAAACTTTTTAGGGTGACACAAGTAAAAAATAAACATAAAAAAAATATTTTAAATAATTTTGTGTATATATATATATATATATATATATATATATATATATATATATATATATATATATATATATATACACTACTGCTTTTTAAAATGTAGTTTTCCCCATAGGGCATACATAACACGTAAGCAAGTAAACAAACAACAAACAAACATTTTTTTCTAGCATTAATTTTCATAACTGTGCATATTTATGCTACTTTTTATGTATTTATTTATTGTGTTTTACAATTATGTCTTGATTGAAGAAGATTACTCTATGTCTTTGTATGAACTTAACATGATTCTATGTGTGGATGAAGGTTTTTTTCTAGAGGGCAGTGGCCCCTCTTAGCCCCCCCTTGTGGGCGCTACTGTGGAGGAAGGTTGATTTTGAACCTTGTGAAGAAACTTTATGTTGATTTTAATTTGTGTAGATTAGTGGTGGGACTTGATTCAACTTAATTGTAGGATATGTAACTGATCTCAATTTTAATCGAGAAACATATTGACAAAATGTGCAACATTCTCAATTTAGAAATCGTTCGTATTGCTGCTAAATTATTGAAAAAAAATATACACATGAGCTCAACAGCAATTTTATTTATTGTTTTCAATCTGTTATCTTTAGAAACGTGTTTTGTGGACGCTGACATTAGCAATGCTGCAGCAGCATGTTTAGCTTAGAGATGCTATTTTATGGTTAACTCCTTTTTTTTTGGCACAACTTGCACACTGCAAAATTACAAAAAATAGCAGGAAAGCTCCGCATCAAGTAGATCATTAAGTTTATTGTTTGTGACATCCGTAATCATACCTCGTTCCTTTAGTCGGCATCCGCGTGCGTCACCGTCACTCGGCTCACAGTGGTGTGGCAACAAGTGAGTGCTACATGTGGCATCTGAAAATAGCAGTGCCAAAAGCTGCGAGAGCGGCATCACAGGCCGAACCGCGACGCGATGCGACGCAGCATCTCGTCAGATGTCTCTCACCAGCAGGTTGGCTTCCTCTGCTCTGATTAGAGGCGGCTTCGATGTGAATGTGCAGAGTCAGGCAGGTTCTCCCTCCCAGAATGCCTGACTGTAGGATGTAAATGAAGGCTGGCTTTCCAGCCGCAGGCTCTTCCGCCTCATTTGGGGGTTTGTTTTTGCAAATAAAATCAAGTAATTAAAAGTAGAATGAGTGGAAAATAGTGTTGTTGTTTTTTTTTTGTAAATGGTACTGGTGAGATTTTAGACTCAAAATGTCAGTCATTTTCTCATTTGAATAGGTTTTATGTTAATTAAGCAGATTTTTTTTTTTATAAATAGTTGTGACTCGAACTGGTAGGGATCAGGAGGTAACACACTCCTGAAGTTTGAAAGTTGAGTTTTTCATGTTTAATTAATGACTAATTTAAGAAACATTATAGGAAAACTATATTTCAGTGACAGACTTTGTCGATGTGTTTTTTTTTTATTTTTATATTTATTGTACGTCTAATGGCTTAACATCAAAACGAGACGCATTTCATGGAGATCTTAAACAGATCAGTGTGAAAAGGGTTTAAATGGATTTAAAAATCTGAGATTAGTGCAGTATACTTTCCAGATGTTCAGTATTTTTACTGTCTGGTGATTTTGATTTTGATGGCAGCAGGTCAGAAAGTTCACAGAGTATTTGAAAGGAAATTTCTGAAGATCCCAGATATTGAGTAGTCTGTCCAGCTGCAGGAAAAAAGCAAAACTTCCCACAAAAAATCTGCCTGTCGACAGCAACAACAAGGTTTTATTGACTGTGTAATGGATTAGCTCTGCTGTTCTGGCAAAGGTACAGTTTAATTTTAATTTCCGAATGACCTTTTAATGGTATAGACAGAAAGCATCAACAAATGCATCACTAACATAGAGACCTTGAATGTGTTGTACTTAATGCAGCAGTTTAAATATATTTGTATACAAAATACTTCGTTCAAGCAAGGATTATGTCAGACTAGTGTTTTCTTCTCTGTTGTCAATTTATTTGAGCATTGATTAGAAGTTCAGTTCTCACATACAGGCTCAGTTCCAGCAGGGAAAGGTCAAAGATCACACATTAAGAAAACTATTTTTACAATGGCAGGTCAACAAAATCAGGGCCCTCTTTTCGCCCATATTGGAGCTAGAATACCAATAATTCTAGTGGTATTTCTAGGGCTAAAGTTTGGTTTATAGTTAAAATATTGCGTGTTCCACAGTAGCCAAGGGTCCAGACCCTCAGTACGAAGCAAACCATAGAACAAGTGCCTGGTTTTTACCAGACTACACTGACGTATGTCCCAAGCAGTGGTGCAAAAAGTGGGTATGCACCATAAACGCATAGGGGCTCCATGCTAACTGGGGCGCCAAAACGATGGCAGAATAATTATCTCTAGTTGTCTCTGCTTTAAAAATCCACTAGGGGTGCTAGAATGCGTCTGTACACAACTTGAAAAGTATTTATCTGTGTCCTCAATGCTAAATATAAAAACCACACCGCTAGCTCGGCTCGTGTGCTCAACGTGAACCTGTAGAAACACGATTCTAGCTCAGCCTTCAGCCAGGTTGTTATGTGTTTGGCATGTTATACAGATTGATCTCATGTGAATTATTTCATTTTTTTGCATAAAAATTTTACTGTATAGGAAAACATTTTCAGTGTCTCTAGTAAGGAACAGTGGGCTAACTTCATCTGGAATCATTTTTATCAATCTAATTAGCCGACTGCTGTTACACCCCTCCAAGCCCCACACTGGTATATCAGCCTTTCATCTCAATGCTATAGGACAATAATCCTCCCACACTGCCTCCTAATGCATTTGAAGACTTAAATACCAGGAGCCTATAGCAAAAAGAAACAAATTAGTTTGTGAATTCCAGACTTGTTCCTGCAGGATCCATATCAGCTTATTGTAGCGTCTCCAGCCCACTTCCTTAATGAGGTTACGTAAAAGTTTGTGCCTTCTCGCATATTTCTTGGATTACCTGTGTTTGGAAGTATATGTGTGTGTGAGTGTGTTGTGTGAGTGTGTTGTGTGAACCTCTTGCGTCAGTCAGAGTGTGTGTAATAGTAATGTGAGGGGCAGCTGCGGGTCGGCGTGTTGCAGGGAAGCAGATTAAATATCTTCTTGACCCTCTTCCTTTCCTCTCCTGCAGCATTTCCTCCACCACTCGTCCTCTGGACTTATCTTCCTCCTCTAACTCTCTGTATTTCCTGTCTCCTGTCTGTAGAGCTTTTTATCCTCCTCTCTCCCCTTCCCTTCCAGTCGTAAGTTTTCCCTTCCACCTCTTTTCATCAATCTCCCCGCTCTCGTCCCTTTGTCCTCCTCCGATCACATTGCCTTCCTCTCTGCGGCTCTTCCCCTCTCTCTTTTCTTATCACACTGACACTTAGATTATACAAGTTGTGTGTGAGACTCCCACTTTTCTCCCCTTCGCCATATCTAATCCTCCGTGGCACGCTGTCTGCCATCAGGAATGGGGAGAAATTCACGGCTCCGAAGCGAAGCGATGTGGGATTTTTGAGTCCGTGTCGTAAAATTTCGCTCCCCGCCATTACACACAGGGAGATGGGGAAGGGGGGACACAAGGGTAGCTGACAGGTTGTCAGGGGAACCAAATTAGCCTGTGCGCTAAGATTTCCAGGTTCTTGGCACTGATGTCAAAATGATGCAGAGGAAAGGGGAAATAATAATGATTTAGAATAATTACTATATTTAGGTGATAAATTACACACAGGACAAATTTAAATACACACACACACACAATGTCAAAACACTGAGTTCAAATATTAGCAATTCAGAAAGTTACATTTTCTTGTTTCTGCAATTTTAAGAGACAGTTTGGTTATTTTAAGGTGATGCTCCGTAACGTCATCAGAAATAGTTTCCTTACCTGTTGTAGTCAGACATCTTATGCAGGGGAGGTTGGTAGAGGATGTTATGAAAAGATAACATCTGGTCAGACAGATGCTTTTTTTTCATGGTTTATTTTAGCAAATTTTAGCATTGAACTGATACTTTGCTTTCAGGGCAAGGTATTTGATACAATTAAGATGTTTACTTATTCAAATTCCAGAGCTAAATTAATGGTTTTCTTCTGGAAATCACCATGAATTCTTTACGGGCAACATTTTCTGGTAACTCCTATAAATCTTTGCATTTAAAAGACTTCTCAGAACAACAAAATGTTACATTTCGTCAGTCGTGGCTAAGCATAGACAGTCTCAAAATGTGCACGCTAAAAATGCAAAGCCTGCTTTTTTTTTTGCCATAATGTAATAGAATTAGTGGTGGGACTTGATTAATATTTGAAATATAATTCATTAATTGTAGTTAATCATATTTTAATCTAAAACTACCTACAAACTCAAGAACAGCAACATTCTCAATTCAAAACCCTTTTCTGTTTTCAAATGATTGAATAAATAGACATATGACAAATTATAGCTCAATGACAAAAATATGTATTGTTTTTAATCCGTCATTTACATTATCCAACCATCAGATTGGTGCAGTGTGCTTTTCTACCCACTAGTTTCAGGAAACCATTCATGGAGCTTCTTTGAACAAATCCTTCTTTCGAAAAGTGGATTGTTGATGCTGATGTTAGCGTTGGGGACGTTAGCGTTGCTATTGTGTTTAGCATTGAGATGCTATTTTAGGCTTGAAAAGCTAACTTATTTTAGCACAACTTAAACTCAATAATCCTACCATCAGATTGTTTTTTGAAGCAAACATTAACCTAGAGAAGTGACTTTATCTTCCGTTGCTGTTATTTGGATGTTGCTTGTGCACTGGATTTACGGGTGTACCAGAAACGCACAAAATACAAAGATTCCGCTGGGAATCTTTTGTATTCAATGTACCAACCAATGTAATTAATCTAAATTAGCTTCTAAATTAGCTTGTTAGTCCCAACCCTGAATAGAACTTTCCACTTCACCAAAAGCGTTAAGTTTTCTTGCTTTCATCTGTTTTCTTGTAGACTGTTTCAAAATATTTTTCCTCTTATTTAACTCTCCTACTTAATTTTATCTTCTTGATAAACACGTAAGCTCTTCCACATGTTTGAATTTACATTTCAGAATATTGTATCACCTCCTCGTTTTCTCCTCTAGGTCTCTCTACAAGCCCTTCCTTGAAACCAGCCAACCATAGCCAATAGCATCAAAATCCACTTAAAATGCTGCAGACGACATGGAGTAGAGATGTGTTCCCTCGACATTGAGGAAGATCTGGGCCGTTAATTTTTGTCAGATGTTCCCCCCGCCGTCCTGCACCGTGTAGACCGCAGCTTATATTAAAAGGATTAGGCAGAAACAAATAATGCATACACATATTTTAAAATAAAAATAAAAAACCCATCAAAGCCGCTGTTTGTTAGCAGTGTCTAATTGGATTTTAATGGGAAGTAAATGTTGCCTTCATGATGTAAACAGCAGCTGAGATTACCAGAGAGCTGTTTGTTTGCTTCCAACGAAGCGTTTCTCGTCTTTTTGGACCCGATTCGCTCCGACGGTTTTGGCCTTTACACAATATTCTGTGACCACCGTTTATTGTGCCCGTAGGAGGCGCTGTTGCTTTTTAACACTTTGCTACGCCTACACCAAAAACGTAACGGTGTTTGGAGGGCGAAGGAACAAACGCAAAAGGACAAATAAATAAAAAGTCAAGAAAAGAATAAAAAGTAACATCTGACCACTAATATTATGACTATTAAGGGAATATAGACAGTCACACAATATGACAGGTCTTATCAGATACTGTGACCAAAATGTAAATTACAGAAAAAATATTAAATTCTTGATTAGTAGAGTTCAGTATTTTACTTTTCGTTCTTCGGCTTTTCATTTACTTTTCCTTTTGCGTCCCAACCCCGTTCCAAAGCTTACGTTTTCTGGCATAGCATAATGTTAAAATGCCACAGTGCCTCCTACGGTCACAATAATGGTGGTCACAGAACATGGTGTAACACTGGCCACAGTGGTGGTCACCTACTATGATGCAACACCGGCTCGGACAGACAGGTGTCCACCACGTCCTGCGGACGGCAGCAGCAGGAGAATCCCGCATCCTCCTCGTGTCCCGATAATGGCTTTCGATCGCCCCCTGCCAACCTGAGGCCTTCCTCTCTCTTTCTCTTATCTCGACGCCCAGGTCCGGCCTCCGTAACGCTGCTTCTCTCTCCTGGCAGACAGGAGGCACAATTGAAAACGGCAGCAGGTGCAGGATCTTGAGAACAGTCCCTATGGACGGGTTGTTATTCGTCTGATTAGCCGCCTCTCCTGCCTGTGGGTTCACCGCAGGCCCGTGTGAAACACGTCTTCTTGTGATTAGCAGCAGAGACGATAAGGAGACGATAACGCGGCTTATTTCTGGTAACTTTCCTCGAATCCAGATCTTCACGGTCGTGATAGCTGGTGCAGAGGGGAGGAGGATGACTGGAAATCACAACGGAGCCCCCCCCTTTCTGTAGCTGCACTTATTAGCTGCTTTCATGTCAATGAACTTAATTGATCCGTTCCATCTAGAAAACAGATAAAATCATCTCATTTTTAATCGTTTTCCGCCCTTCCTCTGCTTAAACTAGCTTTGGATCTAAAGTTAATTAGGTCATTGTTCACAGTTCGTTACAGAGCTGAGGTTATTTCTGATTTATCTAATAAAACAGTAGCAGTTTTTCCATCAACTTTTTTTATGCGCATTTTGAAGCATTGCTTTGGGAAAGGTTAAGGAAAACAGCAAAATTTGAAATATTCTCCCTTATAGCTACATTTTCATTATAAATGTGTGCAAAACGTTGTCGATGTGCTGCTAATGTAAAAAAAAAAGAAAATCGCAATTTGCGGTGTTTAAATGAAATCACAAATGCCAAAATCACACCTGGATCAATAAATTTGTTTAAGCTATCATTCAAAGTCATCCTGCGCCATCCTCCTCCTTCCACTTGTTCTTTGTTGTTTTTGCCAGTAAGTAACATCGGGTTGATAATCACTTTTGTTTTTGAATTGCAGTTTTGCAAAATACACTGATTTGAAGTCATCTGAAAAACCACATCATCCTATCACAAAAGCCAAATTATTGCTTTGAAATTAGTGTATTTCCATTAAGCACATTTAGGTTTGTAATTCCAATTTGTGCAATTTTGAGGTCAATGGAAACACAACTACACTTGAAGTGGTTTTTGTTTTTTCCGAAAAAGAGTTGATGCGCAAAGGGGAGATGAAAACACATTTGCCAAATAAGTTCAGACATAGCGAACATTTTAGTGTTTCATTTATTTGGCAGTATGCTTTTCTGTAGCATAGTCGATTCCCTCCAAACCAGGAAACGAGGCAAAATTAGCATGACAATTGGATGGAAGCACGCTGTAGCCACTGTTCTGAAATCAGGTGTCCTTGTTTGTTGCAGGAGTTTTTTGAGAATCCGGCGTTCAGGCCCGATGGTCTGAAGCTGTACCCGACGCTGGTGATCCGAGGCACGGGTCTGTACGAGCTGTGGAAGACGGGCCGCTACAAGAGCTACTCGCCCAGCGCCCTGGTGGACCTGGTGGCCCGCATTCTGGCCCTGGTGCCGCCTTGGACACGGGTGTACCGCGTCCAGAGGTGAGGGAACTGGAAGATTGGAGCAATTGGACTCACACATATATGGCTTCAAAGTCATGTTATCAGTAAACCCCAAAAGCCTGAATGTAATCTGTCGACACAGAAACATACCTGGCAGGTCATGGAGGAAGTTGAGAGTGTGGCACAATTGCAAATGTGTCGAGACATTTTCATTTGTACCATCCTATTACAAGGTTT
This sequence comes from Poecilia reticulata, assembly GCF_904066995.2. Classification (NCBI taxonomy): domain Eukaryota; kingdom Metazoa; phylum Chordata; class Actinopteri; order Cyprinodontiformes; family Poeciliidae; genus Poecilia; species Poecilia reticulata. Next base: position 21,338,470 of record NC_088850.1, on the reverse strand, counting down.
CTACAGGTTTCACCAAATCAAATTTAAGACATTTTAATACCACCATGAATGAAATTTAAGACCTGTGGTTAACGTATTGGAGGCCAGCTTCCTTTAAAAAAAGAATCTAAGACTATTTAAGACAACCTATTCAATCAAATCCAGTGCACCGCAGCTTTTTCTGTAGCCCATTAGACTCTAGAGAATCTTCAGATAACAGTTGTGTGTTTCAAATATTTTATGAATCAAATCTAAGCAATTTTTTATCTGTACATTCCAAATTACATCAATGTGAAAAGATGTTCAGTATTTAATTTTAAAATGAGTACTTTTCAAATACACAATGATTATTTGTTATTGTTCTTAAGTTTGTTTAGCTGCCACACCTGGCTCTTTTAACCACATTCATGATCTTTATATGACCCTTGGTAGCAATTAAAGTAATGTGCTGGAATGGTGTAGTCAAAGTACGGCCCTTCTAATCGAGGGTTTTTGTCATTAAAGTACAATACACACTTTCAGAGTGTATTGTTTTTGTTTTGCCAATCATGTGCAATACTTTAAGGTTGGTGGTAAAATGACAAAATGGGGGAAAGCTCCAGCTTAGTAAGGCACTGAAACAGATGTGGCACTAATGGTTTCTGCTCTGCCCCATCAGGGACATCCCCATGCCACTGGTGAGCTCCGGCGTGGAGCACGGCAACCTGAGGGAGCTGGCTCTGGCTCGGATGAAGGACATGGGCACTGAGGTGAGATGGGAAGGAGCCTTAAAGATCGCGGGTCGACTTATTTTTGAGCTAACGGGCTTTTCCAGCTCGGCGGTGAACCATTAAAGGGGCCGGCAGCGGCCACCGGCAGATAACAGGAGTCACTTTCATTCGTGGCAGGGTGAGATGACAGATCCAGAAAGCCTCTCTGGTACAGCTGAGCACAGGAGGACTCCCCTGTCCTCTCTCCATCCCTCCTTCATGTCTAAGTGGGAAATAGATTACAGCTTCGGTGACAGGAGGCAGGAAACCCCTCAGCTTTCATCAGACGCACTCGACAAAATCCACCCTTAGATAAAAGCCATGGGGCTGGGAACGCTTCTGTTAAAAAAAGGAAAAGTTAAATAAATAAATAAATAAATAATAAAAAACACAACTACAAGTTCTCAGCTTTCTTCACTTTGTACTTCAGCATCTACCCCCCATTTGTCTTTTTTCTGCCCAGGCTTCATTTGAATACAGAGTGGCAGGAAGCGTGTTGCGTTTGACGTCCCTGCGCCGCGTATCTCCACAAACCTGTTGTGATGCGGAGTGGAAATTATCCCTGAGTCTGACCTAGTTTCCGTCTGCCTCTTTCCTTACATTTTAGCGTTTTCTGCCTTGCTTCGGAGCTTTTATGTGAGCGTATCTGCTGCCATCCAGGCAGCGAGGAAAGTTCTCCTCTCCGACTTAAAAATAAATCTACAAAGTTTCTTCTTTCCTGTGAAGTCCAGGCTCTCTAGAAAGTGACCATGAATCAAGATGCCTTTAATGTTATGGTGTGTAAGATTACTGACCTGGATGGACATAAGGAGTTGTCATGGCAACAGGAAACATTGACAGACACTTGTTAGTTTGACCCATAATACTCCTTTTTCAACACAGCAGGGGCTATAAGCCTATGACTTCAGTCTGAGACACTGAAGTTTTGGTTTTAGTGACTAATTCTGTACAGCGCTGGAGAACATGAGGAGAGGAAACAGAACTGCTGCGTAAGCAGTACTTTACAAAATCAGAGCATGAATATAAACGTCTACCTACTTAAGTTTCTTAACAGTAGATACGCTGCTATGCTAACAGCAAACGCCACCAAACAAATCCAGAGTTCAGGATACAGCTAGCTAAAAACTTAGCTTGCTAACCATGAAGCACTAATCATAAACATTCGTTCGGCTAACGCTGAAGCGCTACACCAACGCGGTATTTAGCAGAAGCTAACGCTATAGCTCTAAATTCAACCATATTGATACCCAGCGAGTGTCAGTGTGTTACATCGCCCTCAATATAAATTAGCACTTTGAATTTATTTTTCCAGATAAAGAAATTCATTAAGCACGCTAAATGTTTTTAAAGTTAGCAAAAATGCTAAAGAGCTGAACCAAAAATTAGCTCTGCCGTTAGCAGAAGTGAGTCCACCACTGGCTCAGGATGATCAAGTTTCAGGACAGCATATTGATGTATTTGGAAGGAAGATAAATATTTAATAAACCAAAACGATCCATTTCGTTACCCGGAGATGTGATGCTCTTTTCAGTGCCGAGACGTACGGACCCGAGAAGTTGGCATTCAGGAAATCCACCACAAAGTCAGGCCTTACCAGGTAAAACTCCCACAGACCGAAAACATTCGGCCAGCCGTTTCCTCACTCCGCTCTGCCTGTAGGTGGAGCTGATCAGGAGGGACTACGTGGCCAATGGCGGCTGGGAGACCTTCCTGTCCTACGAGGACCCGGAGCAGGACATCCTGATCGGTCTCCTGCGCCTGCGCCGCTGCTCGCCCCAGTCCTTCCGACCCGAGCTGAAAGGAGGCGTGTCCATCGTCCGCGAGCTGCACGTCTACGGCAGCGTGGTCCCAGTGAGCAGCCGCGACCCCAGCAAGTTCCAGCACCAGGTGAAAGAGTTACATCACGTCCTCAGCTCTCTGCGGATCCCGTCTGCAAAGAAAATTAAAATGACGAGCTTCCTTGTGGTGTTTTAATGATCCTGCAGGGCTTCGGCATGATGCTGATGGAGGAGGCTGAGAGAATAGCCAGAGGGGAACACGGCTCGCGCAAACTGGCTGTCATCTCAGGTAACGAGCTGAACGTTTACGAGCTCACATGCAGTCAGAATCGGCATGAATGTCACACTCATTTTGGATTTATAATGATTGAGCCTTTTCATTTTTCATACCTGAAAAAAAGTCATTTTTAGCAACAAGAAGTGGCAGCACAAAATTTATTTATATAGAGGCTTACATTTCTCTATTTTATGCATAAATTGCTGACACTGTGATTGTCTGAATGTGTTGTTTTATTTTACGGTTGGCGAGCCGAAGGAAAGTCCTCCACCACTAACTGTGGGAGTAGTTCAAAAATTTTCTTTTTTGGGGGGATGGGGAAAATCAAATAAAATATTTATCCAAAATGGGAATGTCCGAGGTCCAGAGATAAAACAGATAAAACGCACCACTATTAAAAAGTGTTCTGGGTTAAAAAAATACCCTGACATATAAATAAGGTCAACAAAAAGTACAATTAGCAATCAGCATTTAACAAATTAAATACTTAGTTACTTTTAACATTCCAAAATTCCACCTGGACATCCTATTAATAATCAAGTTTTACATTAATCACAAATTAGCATGTTCGGTTATCATTAGCCATATTATGTACATCAAGTCATTTATTCAAAATACATTCAATACTCTGTTATAATAAATGAAAAATAAACCTGGGCTTTTCACTAACAATGCCAAAAGCATTAGCATTTCTAAAGATGTCAAAATAAACAGAAAAATAAATAATTAGGTTGACGGTAGTTTAGCTGAATTGGTCAGGACCCTGAAGACATTAAGCAAATAACGGTTATTTCAGGATGGAACACCAGTCGCAATGATAACCGGCTCAAAAATAACCAAACTCCACAGTGGAGTTCTGTTCTGCTAAGGCTGGAGTGGTGAAATATGCAAAACGAGACCTAAAAGCAGACGCTAGCTAAAATTAACCACCCTCAACAAAATAATCCCAACAACCCGAATGTCAAGTCAAGTAAAGTTTTCATTGAGTTTTGGGATGCTAAAAGCTGATGTAAACAGCTCCGCTCCAGCCATGCAGAGTCAGCACTGTTATAACAGCGCCCCCCGGTGGCTGGAGGAATGAACGGGTTGGTGAAGTTGACTTAATATCCGCAGTCATCCTGGTTATTTTTTTTTTTGTTTTGTTTTGCTTTTAGCTCTGAGAACATCACCTTCCTTTCACCGTCTTCTTCTGCAGGTGTAGGAACTAGAAACTACTACAGGAAGATGGGCTACGAGCTGGAGGGGCCGTACATGGTGAAGCAGCTCTACCCTGCACAACTGGACTGACCTGATGTTTTCCCTTATCTGGATGGTGCAAACAGAACCACAGACGCATACAAATTATGATTTTCTTTTGTTTTTTTTAATCAAAACAATAGTCCTGGGAAACAATTCCTGCCATGTTTGCGGAGAAACTCTTCCAGCAGCACGGAAAGGAGATAATGCTGAGGTTGTTTCCACAGGCCATTCATCTGCCATTATCTGAAGCTGCTGCATTCGCTCTGCTTTATTTAGATAAGGAGACGTGTGAGAGGACACGGGGGGAGAAAGTACAGCTATTTGGGGGAGGGGGGTGAAGAAACCAGCCTGGTCTGGTTGGAGACTCTTCATTCCAGACGGTGGCGCTAACGCCTGGTGTTTCAACTTTTGAAGACCCCGACATGCCTTTAATGTAAAACAACAAACCTACAGAGGGGAGTTCTGAATTCTGTTACGCGTTTGTCTGGGATTAACGTCACGGTTCGAGTTAATCGTGTTTCTGTTGCAATCATGTGAAAGGGAAACGGTTGGCTGCCGGGGGATGGCTGGGAAATCCTCACCGGCCAACGGTTGTGTAATTGAACAATTTCAAATTATGGGGCAGGAAAGGAGTCTTAGCGTTACATAAATAGCTTTTTAAAGCCCTCTCCATAATCCGGTTTGTTTTTCTGCTTTTTTGTTGTTTGTTTCGTCATGCATTCTGGAAACATCCTAAGGAAACACTTTAAGGAATAAAGTCTTTCACAGGTAAACTAAATTCTTTTAAAAATATTATTGGCCTTAAATACTTTATTCACATATCTTAAATGTTATGACAGATCTATTTAATCTAGAATGTTCTATATAGTTGAAAAAGAATCCTCAAAACTTTTCTGTCAGGTAAAAGTTTTGAGTCACGTGCAGATGTGGCTACCTATGCTAATATGCTCTTGCTACATAGCAAGGGTATTTATCTTAGCTAGCAAGGGTACAAACCTGGCTAGCTTTTTTGCATCTGTGATGGGTAAGTGAAAATGTATTGCCAGTAGGCTGGACAACAGTCGTCTTAGCCATTAGCTCACTTCTAGGTATGAGGCTGGGTGCATTCTGCCTGAAAAAGCTAAATATGCTATTTTCTTCTTTAAATTTAAGTTGTGGCACAGGTCTTAAATTTATTTCAAATTTAATTCACTGTGTTTTAAGACGTTAGGCAGTTGCAGCTATCAGTAAGTAGCTGCATATATATATATATATATATATATATATATATATATATATATATATATATAATTATTATTTTTTTAAGCTACCAATAACGACAGGTTTAAAACAGCCTAGCTTGGGAGCTTTTTTGCCTCTGTCATGGGTAAGTTAAAATTTGCCAGTTGGCTGGAAGACATTGTTGGCTCACTTCAGTGAGCTGCAGCCTCTATCAGGTCAGGTGCATTCTGTCGAAAAAAGCTTGGCACTACGTGGGTTAAGACTGTAGAGAGCCCCGCTGAATGTCATTTTCTTTATATTTATGTCATTACAGGTCTTAAAATGAATTTATAATGATTTTAAGAATGTCTTAAAAAGTCTTACATTTGAGTCAGTGAAACCAGCAGAAACCCTGTCATATGTTCCATAATGTTACGGGTGCCTGGCCTCTTCCGGAGACCCCTGTTGATGGCCCTGTGAGCCTGTTTACCTGGCTCATTTGACCCAGACCTTTCCAATTACGTCTCCATCAGCCGCCTGTCTGCTGAGCGTTGACTGAAGGCTGTGTTCAGCCGGGTCGTTACCGGAACGGATTTGTCATCTGAAAAATAGCCGGCAATAAAGGGCGAATCTCGTATAGATTCCGGCTCGGCGGGGTGACTGAAGCCGAACCGACACGCCTAATTTCCCCGACCTGGGACAGGACCGCGCCGCTACTGCCGCTGTCGGTGTGTTGCAGTCCTGACGCGGTGAGGAACAGGCCGCATTCGGGGGCCTCCTCTCCTCTCCTCTCCTCTCCTCTCCTCTCCTCTCCTCTCCTCTCCTCTCGGGTCCTGTCCTGTCCTGTCCTGTCCTGTCCTGTCCTGTCCTGTCCTGTCCTGTCCTGTCCTGTCCGGTATCAGCTGTGAAATCTGAAAGGACTCCCCGCTCCGGCTCTGTGCGGAGCTGATTTGGTCAGAGTTTGCTTTAATCGTCATTGCAACGGGAGCACAAATGTGCGTGTGCCGTGTGGCTCCTAAAACTCCGCCAAGCTGAAGGTTACAGGATTTATCTGCAGAGATTGCAGCGGTACGAGGAGGAAAAGCATCCGGCTCTGTTTGCACTAAATAGATTCCCCTTTAATATTAGCAGCACGCTGCTCTGCAGATAGATTCTATCCATGTAATTGTTCCTGCAGCCTGGTTGGGTACAGTTAGGAGCTCACATTCTGCCGGTGTGAAATTCTGCTCAATTCGGTTGTTTAGTGCCGCTATCAGAAATCTCCAGTGGACACAGTTATACAACCAGAAAAAAGATCTCCCTGCGTCAACAGTAGGTTTGTATTAAAATTAGATTAGAATTTCTAAACTTCTTCCACCTTTGTCCACCTGTACTGGATGAAGCTCAGGAAAATCTGTTGTAGTTATGGGACGTCACAGAAAAGGTGGCAAAAAGACAGCGGTAGTTGGAGGAAAAAGTAGCTGCTTTGTTCACAAACCATAAAGGGGGACACAGAAAATATGTGAAATGGTGTGCTCTGGTCAAAATGTAACTACATAGAAAACATTGTTTGCTGGAAACCAGCACCCCAAAGTGAAACGTATAGTAGTGGCACCATGATGCTGCGGGGATGTTGTTCAGCATCGAAAGAGAGGATGAATCGATCGATTTTAGAGGCTGCAAATAATCTGACAGCAGCCAGAGGTGTAGCAGGACGGCATAGGTTTTTAGTATGTGTGGTGCTTGTCCAGCCAACTTCACATCTTAAAGCTGCAGTATGCAACTTTTATAACGTGTTAAATACTTTATTCACATATCTTAAATGTGAATAAAGTATTCAATAATCTGACAGCAGCCAGAGGTGTAGCAGGACGGCTTAGGTTTTTAGTATGTGTGGTGCTTGTCCAGCCAACTAAACATCTTAAAGCTGCAGTATGCAACTTTTATAATCTAGTTTTTTGTACATATTTGCTAACCTGTCAAGACGGCATGAGACAGATAATCAATTAAAAAAAATGTGGTCCGACTGCCATCTGCAGAAAAACATCGCCCCCGACCAGAATCAACCAATCATAGCTAGGAGGGTGTTTGTGCTGCTAGTCATGCTTGTGTGTGTGCTGCTCACATCCTCCCCCTCACTCCATGCTTACGCTATAGCTAGTTCTCTACAGCAGAACATGTCGTCGATGCTAAGGCTAGTTAGCATGGCTTCAGATAATGGCACATAAACAGTTGTCCTGTGAGGATGAGTTGTTTCTCCATCATAAGCACATTTAGCAGCAAGTACAATCACTTGTCCTTACTGATTGCTTCTGTTTTAACAAATATGTAAAAGCTTCTTACTAAGATGACATACTTCAGCTTTAATCCAACAGAGAATCTGTGGCAGAGATATAAAAAATTGATCCATCCAACCTGACTGAACTTGTTTTGCAGAGAGGAATGGACTGTAGTTGAGACAGACGCCAACAGGCCTGCAGCTCTGACTGCTGTTAAAGATGGCCGTTCAAAATATGGATGGAGGAAAATACACGTTTCAGCATAAAAAAAAGAAATGAAAACCATTTATCATTTTCCTCTCTGTGTTAAAAGTCAGAGCTGATTCCTCCTGGTCTCATTTATCCCAGTCATAAAAACTGCCACAATTCATGAGTCAGTAACTACGTCAAATTACCGTGGACATGAATAATTTACTAAACAATTATTTTACTGTTTTAATGAGATGTTAATGCTCCCTTGCTGCAGTGCATCAGGAATAACTTTACCTGTCAGAGGGCGGGGCTTCACTTTGCTCTTCAACAGTATTGGGTGGAAATAGACTTGCTCTGGATGCCAGCCAATCAGATCTTAGCATCTATGTTATGAGCCAAAGTGTTTTATGAAGGTTTAAATTAAGTGTACCGCAGCAGTAAAAGCATGGAATAATTCAGTGATTAATCATCTAAACTTTTCACAAATTTCACTTTAAATTATACGTTTAAAAGATTAAATAAATATGGATGATTATTATGTTGTTGAAACGTGTAAGATACTGACCGGTCATAATGTCTCAACAGAAACCCGCTTAAAGTAAAAAAAGATCAAACTTTGCTGAAAGTTTCTTCACCGGGGGAAAGTTTCCACATTGACGGTTCGCCGGACGAGTTTCTTGCTGTAATCTCTCTCGCTGTCCAGACTGGCCAGCTGTAAATGGATGCCTTCCTAATGCAATTTCAATCTTGAGTAATGGGGCATAAGAGCCCTTGGCAAGTACAGATTAGTCAAATTAAGTTGGCGCGTCCTACAGACGTTCTCTTTAGCTCTGTGTTCCCCACTAATGGAATCCCTTCATGCAGCTCAGTGAAGATTTGACTTTTTTTTTTCTTTTTTTTTTACGGTTTGAGGAGTTTGTAATGCTGGAATGTTGAGCTTTAAAAAAAATGCTACATTGTGGGTGTGCACTGTAAATAATACTAGCAGAGGTAATAATATTAATCTTTATTTAAATTACATTTCATTTAAAAACACAAGTCATTTCAGGCTTTGAAGAAAGAAAATAAAGGTTTACATTGAAGGACTGAGACTGATGACCCGTAATAAATGCTGTGGGTGTCGGGCCGATCGAATCAGGACCAATCCTGAACCCGGGTTTTAATTTCCTGTTCGCAGCAGGACAGTTTATCAGTAACATGACTAAGCCTTTTGCTACTTGCTCTTTGACTTTTTATCACATACACAAAAATACTCACACTGTACAAGAAGGAGACGACTTTTAAAAAATCCTCCTTATCACACAAACACGTTAAAAAACATTCAAGCAATATTTTAAAAAGCAAAACGCTTAATGTATCTGGACACTTACTCTGTAAACACCTTAAAAGTATTTATTTTTAATTCAATAGGGACGCACCAGTCAGGCCTTGGATTGTACCAATTTAATTTTTGCATAACAAAACTAAATTATTAAGAGCTTCAAATTGTATATATATATATATATATATATATATATTAAAATTACTTCAAATCTCTAAAGACAGCAGAAATGGTGGTAGTTCAGAATGTGATGCATTTTTTTTAAATATGGGGGAAAAGCTACAAAAATGTAAGTATTTCACCTGCCTACGGAAGGCCAGAAGTGCCAGAATCTAGTATATTTTTAAGTACAGTAAATAAACTATTTAAATTACATGGTGAATAAATTCATCAGATGAATTAATTATCTTAAATATGTCAAATTTATTTTGAACGTTCATTTGAAATTAAGTGACCAACTGATTGGTCTGCAGTTCAGCTGATGTGCTAACGGGCGATAACGCTCTGAAACAATGTCATCCAGCAACACGAACCCTGAATCAAAGCTGCTGTAGAGATGGTCTAATTAATAATGACTCACTTTGGTTTTTAGAGCAGGACTCATAGTAACAATAAGCTTAGGTAAATCAGATCTCACCACCCAGGAATACAATTCATAATCTATTTCAAAGTGAGTTTAAATTGTAGCACAAATATGTATTTATTTAATTACAAATTTATTCATAGTAGTGTTGCACTTCCGATCCACCAGAGGCAGTGAAGGAAGAAATTTGTTTTTTGTTTTTTTAAAGTTGTTGGGTTCTTCTCTAGTCTCTAAATTTTCTTAACTTTTAAAACTAAAGAAAAAAAAATCAGCAAAACATGCCCAGCTTATTTCCAGATATACCCTTTTACAAGTTAAAAATACAAATTTCATAAGCATATTTAACAAGGAATGCTACATTGAAGTGTAATGGAAATATGACGGCAAAAACATTTTTTTTTTTTTTTTTTAATTTCAGCTACTTTTTTTTTTAATAGCAGGTGAAACAAAACTCATTAAGACCTTAAATGAAGCAGAGGACCAACATACCACTGAGTGTTTTAGTATCACGTTCCCATAGCATAGCCTTCAAACGTTCTGGTTCAGGCAGTACAGGAACAGCTGCAGTCGGAACGCGCCACGTTTGGTTTCGCCAAGCCGTTCCCGTCTCTAGGGTCCGTCAGTGGGAGTCGTCTCTCAAAGCGGAGCGCACCCTGGCCTCCATCTGGTCCGCCGAGGGCCGGGCATCCGGGTTCAAGGCCAGCATGTCCAAAAGCAGGGCACACACGGACGGACCGGGAGGAGGCGGCAGCGGCGGCGCCCTCTTAAACTTCATAGGGATGCACAGCTGGAGGTCGGCGTTCTCCCACAGAGCCTCCCCCAGGGGCATCAGCCACCGGCCCTTACACACGTAGGCACCTGGATGACGGCACATTCAGGAAAGTCAGCTTAGACGCTGGAGATAACTAGCAGTGGCTAACACACACACACACACACACACACACACACACACACATACTGTGTGTATATATATATATATATATATATATATATATATTATTTTAGTCAACAGCTGAAGTCTGTGTTTTCATGACAAAGCCTCCATAGATATATATTTTTCAGAGAACTGCTGCCCTGGATTATCAGGAGTCTACTTTTTTTTGTTAGTTTAAATACACCCAGTACCTTAGCCAAAGTTCCCAAATAAATGGATGCTGCCAATGCATTCTTAAAGCAAAACAAAACAAATAAAATCCCTCATATAAGCAATTATTAGCACTGAAGACTTAACCAAATTAAATTTGAAGTCTAAAATTAAGATTTAAAAGACTTTGGATGATTTTAAGCAGAAATGCTGTCTTTACATCGGATTGTGTCGTTTCCAGACAAACCTCATAAACTGATGAAAAAACCAAAACCCTGGTGATCCATTTTAGATTTCCCAAGACTACAGCCATAGTAACAGAAAAAAACTGAAGTGTAACAAGAAAAAGCTGTTTATTTTTATGAATTGTAATACTTTCATGTACAAACAGAGCAGAGAAGCATTTACCAAAGAGCCAAAAGGTGTTTCATTATATACAACATGAAAAGAAGAAATGTTTCTGGCAGCAGGGATGCAGTTCTTTGTCAATATCCAATCATATTTGATCTTGTACTTACAAAAATCAATAGGATTCATTTCACAGTTATGTCAATGACTCAATCATACTTTACTGTGATCACAGTACACAGCGGGTGTCTGAGATCTGGGTCACTTGTTTGGGAAAAGGCCAGCACTGGAACTCACACTGAACATTTCCCATTTTGTCCCATTATAACCACACAGCTCAGCGTCATGAAGTTGAAGATGTGGGGAAGTTTAATGCAAAGTGAAGTTAGAGAATGAGAAACCAAGCTTTGTTTTTCATTTTAAGATTTTTTTAAAAGTTTTTTTCCCCCCCAAAGGAACAAGAAAATAGCTGCTTTTCCATTTACAAATCATTTTTTTATGAATTTGACACATTTCCATTGAGCAAATATATTTTAGAAATTCCAAGTTTTTTGCTACAAAAATGTTTGCGCTAGGATGAGATGGGTTCTGTTCGTCATATCGAAATTAGAAAGCTGCAACTGAAAAACTGTCCGCGTCGTACGAGTCACATGATCAACTGGATGTTACTACAAGAAGAAAAAAGACAAAGAAGTCGATGACAGGCAGTGGTCGGAGGATGGTGGTGTGGTGAGTTTAACAATTTATCGCGTGACCAAACTTGTTCACATGTGACTGCCGTTACGTTTCGGATTTAATGGAAACACTATCGCGAAATTGTGTTTCTCCAACAATAGCGGAATCTCAACAAAGTTTTGTGCACTTTTGTATTGGAAGCACAGCTAGTGGCCAAGAGATAAAACCCATAAAATAGAACTGCAATGGGTGCGAATACTTACTTTTGTTAATCCGCTGGAAGAACTTGAGCAAACGCCCTCTTTTTAATTTTTTCCCCCGTATAAAGCAAAACAAACTTCTTGCTCTTAGCAGTAGATAAGATAAGACTAATAACTTGAATTAATCATTTGTCATGGAGTTTGTCTGGACAACGTTGATTAAATGACAAAAATCTGTAGATTAACGAAGATTAAAACAAGCGCCATTTGCATTGTCAACACATACCCGTTTTGAAAATGAAGGTAGATTATCCATGAGGGTAATTAAGAAGGCATCAACTGGTGCTTAATCACAGGGTTAGAACTCCTGAGCTGTGCAGTTGTTCCAGTCTTTCAACTGGGTTTTAATCACCAAAAATGAACCCAATGCCGGATGTGAAGTGTTCTGGTTCTTTGTGTAAAGTTAGTTATTTAATTAATTGAGGTTTAAAGGAACAAAAACCTGAGGTTGTGTTTAGGTTTTTAAGCAGGTTCCACCCACTATTGTGTCGTCAAATAAATTGTGCATTTAGAGAAAGAATGAAGCTAAGTTAACGGACCCTTTTATATGACCATTACAGTTCTTTAAAAAAAAAAAAAGAAAGAAGAAAGAAGGTAAGAAAAAGAAAAAAGGCCATAAAAATGTCCACTCTTTCTGCGCTTGAAAGCCTGTATTAGTGTTTCTACTGAGGCTAAAAATAAAACTTTGTCTTTGGACTTTTGTGCCGTTTAGAGTTTGAAGAGGAAAACTGTTTGATTTTGATTTTCTTCTTTTGAATCTAACTTAAGCGAAGTATCAAAATTATCACAAATCATAGCAATAAACAAAGTATATATATTTTTAATGTTTTTAGGTATTTTTTCAACCAAGTACTCTACATATTAGCAGGAGTTAATTATGTTCCTCAATAGGAATGGGCCGACATGAGATTCAGCCAATTTCAGTCACAATTTAAACAAAAATGTGTAATATAATTTCATAAAGCATTTGCAGACAGATATCACCAGATTTAACTAGTGATATAACATGGCTGTCCAACATAAGACCTTAGTAAAACTATATCCAAGGTTCCTAAATGTAGTTTTAATAGTAAAGGAGATGAAGGAATGAGAGTTTCCATAGATCAAGATAATCCTGGAAAAATAAAGGTTTCTTGCCTTTTCTTCAATTAAGTGAAGAACGTTAGAGTATCTTCTACATAGTAATGATAGGAAATGCCTGTAAAGCACTCAAAATAAGCTGAAAATGATACATGTACTACAGAAATAATAGGGGCCAAATGCAAAACCTTGAGGTACACCACAGTGAAATGGATTAGGACACAACCTGTAACTAGAAACAGAAAGAAAAAACAAAGACTGATCATTCTAAACTCATACAGTAACCTCAAGTTAGTGAGAATTTAACAGAACTTCTCAATGTTTATCCAGTCATGTTTGCTTTTGTTTTGAAGGCTGAAGTTTTCCAGTTGGGTCCGTCGCAACAACAAACTTCGCTGGACAATAAAATTGTCCCAGAAATTACTGAGATAAATGATAATTTATTTTGAGACCATATTCAATTAATATAGTAATAATAATGGTTTATTAATGCAAGAATACTCAGTAATTTTTTATTTAATTGAATCTCTAAAGAATATTTAATACTGAAATTGGAAAACATTTTTAGTAGCCAAAATAAATAAAACAATGGAAACAAGTCTTAATAAGCAAAATTGCATTTAAAATTGCATTTAAAAAAAGATCTTTTAGCTTACTTCGTACTGCGTGTCAAACGTTTGCAGCCAGCTTTTCAATGATTTTAAAGCGTCTCTAATGAAAATTATTGCACTCCATTTAATTTATCATGCAATTAATTGATTTATTGCTTGCAGTGACAGGCTTCAGGTTGAATGAATCAGGGTTACCAATACCAAACAAAGTTAAGATTTACTATGACCAAAGAATGTCAAATATCTGATCCAGATCCCATATTTTCTCCCAGCATACAAAAAAAAACAATAAGAAAAAAAAGCAGTCATATCTCTGTCATGCTGCTTCTCTGCATCGCCTCACTGACAGTATGGCTACTGGGGCTAATTCCACTTAGCCGTTTTAAAGCATCTACTGAGCTCCGTTTCTCCCTGCGACAGCAGCCCCTTTTCACTCAGCTAAATGAAGTATCAGTGACTCAGGGAGGTCCGCAGGCACTAAACTCCGGCGTAATGGTTCCACATCCCCCACCCCGGCAGGAGCCGTTTTTTGAAAATAAAATGAGACATTTGTATTACGGCCATTTCATTACTCCGTGACAGCGGAGAGCGGAGGCAGAGCCGAGCCCGGCGCGCTGGGGCGTTAAGACGCGTCGCGGCTGCGCTGGGTTCTGACAGCACGACGGGACCGAGGGAGGCGGTTTGAAATCTCAGCGGCACACAGAAGATATACGGGAGGAGATTTCACTCATGATGAGCCTGACTCAGATTTGGGAAGCAGAATGCAGCGGCTGAGGAAAAGCCATGAAAAGTTTTGTTTGTAAAAAATAAAACATCCAAATAACTGACAGCTAATGTGACTTCATGACAGTTTTATGATAGTAATATTATGAAAGTACTACACCGTTTTAAAGAGCGGGAACTTTGAGTCATTTTGACAAGAAATAAATAAACCAGAAGAGTACAAAAAAATAAAAAAGACTCACACTCCAGTTTCTCTGAACATAATTGAAAGAAGCTTGTGGCCTAGCGCTGTCGTCATGTTTTTAAAATTAAGTCGAGGCAAATCTGGCCCATAATGCACTGCGAGACCTGCATTGTTGGCCCGTCCTCCCACATTTAGCGGCAACCAAACTACAGACTGGGATAATAAATGATAGCTTTTTTTCCCTAAACCCAGTTCCTTAAGGGCAACTGTCTGGAAAAACACAAACATGGACAAAGATGCTGGCATAAGGTAAGATAAGGTCATTTTATTATATAGCACATTTTCAGCAGTTGTGTATATGGGGGACAACTGAAATAAAAATTTTAAAGCTTTAGCTCACTAATGTAGGCTGAGACTGTTGTCTATATTAATAAAGGAGCGATATAGTGACAACTTCCTGAAAGCAGAGCTTCTTAAAGAAACAGAAGCCCAATTTCAAGATGTTAAATCACAAAGTAAAATTTCAAAAGTCATATTTAATATATGTATATATTTTTACAACTTAAGTTAACAGTTGATTGTGTTATGAAATGGCACTAAGTGCCTGGAAAACACATAGGACTGCCCCTTACATGCAGTCTGTATGATGGACAGCTGGAGCAGGAGCTGTCGGCTTGTGTTATGAACTCCGGCTGCTATAATCCATATCAACAAGTAGATAGTAGAAATCATCATTCATCTCTTTGCCATTTAGATGGGACTGCACCCTTCCACGGATGATGAATGTATGATGTATAGCATCAGACATTTTTAATATGCAGCAGTTTGTTTAATCAAACCTGATTCGGGGTGATGCGTCACCAACCCCAGACACTCACCCAGCTGCTCCTGCGTCGTCCCCTCCTCCACGAAGGTGATCCTTTCCAAGACGGCCCAGAACAGCACACCCAGGGAGAAGATGTCCGCCTGGGCCGTGTAGCTCAGCCCGCCCCACACCTCGGGGGCCATGTAGAAGTCGGAGCCGCACGTGGACGAGAAGTGCTGCCGGCACCGCTCGCCGTTCGCCACGGCGCCGCTCATCTTGCTCAGGCCGAAATCCGCCACCTTGATGAGATTTGATGCAGACAGATGTGGAAAAAAAGAAAAGGGGGGAAAAAAACATGCGTTTGACATTTGAGATGAGTTCTGCACAAAGTGCAATGTGAGAGGAGTCATGTTTGAACTGATGCCTTGTTTTCTGACACATTGGTTGCCAGAGAAACCAGAGACAGTAAAGTTTAAAGGGGCACCGTTACACGTTTTCCAGGCAATGCGTGTTATAAAAATGGCACTGTCAATTAAATATGTCATCTTCAGTTGTTATAAAAATGCTATATATACATAAATAAAAATGCTGTGTAGATATAAAATATCACTTAAAAAATGTTTTACTTCCCGATTCAGAGCCTAGAAATTGGGTCTGTGACTCTTTAAGAAGCTCCACTTTCAGGAAGTTATCACAACATGGCTCCTCTATTAACCCTTTAACAATGTTTTTTTTTTACCAGCGTTGCACTGAGAAGTATCTTGCATAATGAGCTTAGCCGATGCTCAGTTCCACCAGGTGTTTGCTAATTGTAGCTGGCTAGTCTGAAGGAGCTGAGTGGGGGAGTCACAGGAGAGGGCTGCTCTGTGAGGCAGAAGCTTGGAAACTGCAGCGAAGAGGAGGAGCTACACCTGAAAGGCGGAGCTAGGTACACCCAAATGTTTTACACTGCACTATGGTTGCCATGGGAGATTAAAGGATTCCTTTAACATGCATGAAAGAATCAAAGCAAATCTCCAGGTATGTTTTTGATGAAGGAACAATATAACATGATGTAAAGCTCAAAAAAGTCAATTTTACATGGTACTGCCCCTTTAAAGCTGGGATTTGTGTGTGACTGGAAGAGAGCGGTACATGCAGTAACCCCCGGTGTGTGTGTGTGTGTGTGTGTGTGTGTGGGGGGGGGGGGCACGATCAATACAAACAATCAAAACATAAACGACAAGTCACGGCAAACCACCTATGAAGCCTGCTGGTAATCACTGATCAATATTTCAGACTGACCACGCGTCCCCCCGCCACCTCTAGTCCTCTGGGTTCAATCAATTCAGTTCAGCAAATCACCGAGCCAAAGAAACGCGCAAAAGTCTTCATTCAAGACTCCATTTCTTTCTGCTGCACCGAGTCCAGACTTTTTAAAAGTTGCTTGGAGTAAATGTCTAACATCAAGCTTTCTGAAGGGCTGGCACAGATTCTCCCCTCGTAACAAACTAATTCTACAATTTGTTTGCTTTTCCGTCTAAATCTACTAATTATTCAGCTGTTAAAGACATGATTATAAACTCAAGGGTGATGGATTTCTAATATCCTCTGATTAACACAGAAAACACACTTTAAGCTCGAGTTCATCTCTTATAGTTTGCTCTTTAAAGAGTGGCTTTTATTTATTTACTTATTTTAGAGCAGACAGTGTAGAAATGCAAAGGACTGGAGAGAAAATGAGACAAGTCTACATGATAAAATTAAGTATTTAGGAAGGATTGAAAACATTTGAGCACAATAATATCCATACAAAAAGTGTACACATTTTCTAAACCTTCTTCGTTTTGCCACATGAACAATCACTAATTGCACACACATAGTCATATTATACAATAGAAAATGATGCGTCTGAAACTGGATTCTGCCTCCATGACCAACTTTGGTCTCTGCTAAAGAAAAGCATCCCCACAGCATGCTGCTGCCACCACCATGTGTTACAGTTTGGATAGTGTGTTCAGGGGGAAATGCTGTGTTTTCTACCACACTGACTTGAATGTAGAGAAGAAAAAAGTTCTTCCACAAAAGTGAAAATTTGTGTTTGTAATGTGATAAAAAAAAAAAGAGGAAGGGACATTAACTTTTTTCACTTTTGCAAGGTGGTGTGGTTAAATATGGATAACAGTTTTACAGATATTACTTCAACTTTTTGTTTTTTTTACATCATCATTCCTCCTGGAGAGAATCAATGCATCGATTCTCCAGGAGTTTGTCTGTTTTTCTTACTGAATGCCAAACGTGCCAAAGTTTCAACTCAAATGCTTCATTACTCTTAATAGGTTTTATTGAATATCTCTGGCTTTGATGACCGATGATGGACCCTCGCCTCAGGGAAACACTGAAGGACATTTTTCACTGGCCCTGATGGTTTACAGATCAAGCGATTAGTTGAGGAGTGGCAGCATAATCATAATCAAGACAAACTGCTAATTGCGCCTCTTACCCAGAGTGCTAAACCCGACACAAGAACACACAGAGTGTCCTTTCCAAGACGGATGTCTGAGACGATGGTTTGCTCAAGAAAGAGCGTTTTTGTAGCTGATTAATTAAGGAGTTTTTTTCTTCTTTTTTTTTAAGAATGTTTCTGAGCATTAGGCTCAGTATGTTTTTCAGTATGTCTTATTCAATTCAAGCAGTTGGACCATTTGTGTATCTTTACCTATAGAACCTTTTCACATTTTATCGATTTAACCCAAGAAGCAGCTGAGAGAACTGTGGGGAAACTGCTGACAGCCCCCCAAGCGTTCCCATTTTTCCAGTCTGCATCAAGCTATATGTGGTGGAAAACTAATCCGTCACATCAACCTGAACAATCCCCACGGTAATCTGGGGAATACCTCACATCAGAACATATCAACGTACTAACATGGACCAGTCAAAGTCCCGACTCAAAACTGCGAATTTGTAGCAGCGTTGATGTTTAAAGACACTCCATCACATTAAAAAAACCTGAGTTAAACATCAAATTTGTGTTGCATTTCCTAAAAACTACTAGATTTCGAGAAGACATCTGTCACAATAACTGAATTAATTACATGACATCATAAAATGAGCTCCATAATTTGCATTTAGGATGAGGATGATTAGTATTGTCTGAAGTGCAAATTTTGCTTATGAACGTTGTCCAGTCAACAGGCAATACATTTGCACTCGACCCATGATTGACACCAAAAAGCTAGCTTTTTTTTTTTGCTGACATTTTTGCTAGCAAAAAGCTAGTTTTAAGACTTTAAAGCTAGCTTTTAAAATACAGTTAACAGCTAGCTTTAAAGCTAAATAGTCCTGCCTGAACTAAATTTAAGACCTATGATTAATGTATTTAAGGCTGAACTATTTTTTTTCATATTAATGTAAGATAGTTTAAGGCTTTAATTTTAGATGTATGAATTCAAGAGTTGAAGGACGTCTGAACACTTTGGTTTTATTTATTATTATTTTGGTCAGTGATTTACATGCATTTAAGGCCCACCTTCATACTTTTTAATTCAGTCTAGGTAGGCCTTAATTTTATATGAAATTAAGACTTTCTAAGGATGGCCGGACACCCTGGTTTTATTTAACATTTTTGGTCGTTTTATTTACTTATCTTGGATATTTAAAATATCTTCCAGTTCCAGTGTTAAGTGTTCCTTACAAAATTAAAGTTTAATGATCTCTGGGAGTTCAAACTGGTATAGTAACTGCTATTACTAGAAAATTGTCTGAAACTCCTTCAAAGTCGCTGTAACACAGACCTCTACAGGAGATGCTTCCTGCCCACAGCAATCACCATCTAAAACTCTTTGAAGAATCTTGAATAATTTGAGTTACAACAACAATTAATTTCCCCCTTGGGATCAATAAAGTACTTTTGAATTAAGAGAACAAACAATATCAACGTGTATTGCAGTAAGTTCCGGAAATCTATGATCGTGACGGACCACAAATTGATGACCTGACCTTGATAACGGGGCCTTTGGGCGTCACGCAGACCAGGACGTTGTCCGGCTTCAGGTCTCGGTGGGTGATGCCCAAGGCGTGCAGGAAGGCCATGGCGCTGCAGAGCTGCAGCACCACGCTGTGGTTGCGGTCGGCGTCCGGGGGTCTAGAGAGCAGGTACTGGTTCAGGTCACCTCCATCACAGTACTCCATGACCAGCCACAGGGCCAGGCAGCGCAGAGATCCAGCCTGCTCTGCTTCCTCCTCCTCCTCCTCCAACTCTCTCTGGGCTGACCTCTTCATGGCTCGGCTCGGAGGTCGCTGCGGGGTCAAGGAATCAGAACTAGTCGATTTCCTCCCCTCCTCAGATTTTTTTCTACCCAGCACCGTGTTGGTCTTGTCCTGAAGTCTGGAAGCAGAGTTCGTCCTCCTCGGGGTGTTCAACAAGCTCTTGCTTCTACAACCTTTCTGCGGGTTCACCACACTCCCCTTGAGCACGGTCTCCACAAGTCGCAGGGGGAGTTTTCCAGGTTTGAGGGGCTTCAGGCTCCTGGATCCGGTCTGAAGGAGGCAGCTGTGCAGAGCAATGACGTTGACATGGTTCTTGGCGGTGGCTCTCATGGCCCACAGCTCCTGCAGGTAGAGCTCAATGCATTCTGGGTTGCTGCAGGGCAGCCGTTTAATAGCCACCCTGTGTCCCGTTTTGGCCATGTGGCCCTCAAACACAACACCATAGCTGCCCCTACCCACCTCCCTGTCCAAGGTGTATAACTCCTCCATGTTTCAGCAAGCAGCCTGACATCAAGAAGAAACAGAACAACTCATGTTAGGTAGACAAGAAACGACTCAACGACTTTTTACTTTATTTAGCTATAAAAACACACCTGAAACGACACAAAGAGCGACCAAACATCTAAAATAACCTCAAACTATGACATTACGCTAAGGTGAAAACCAAAACAAATCTCTTTAAACTTTTTTAAAGTTAGTAGGAAAGAAATTGAAAGTATAAACAGTGATTTAAACATTTCAGTTCAACTTCCTGACATGTTTAACATAGCGCTGTGAAAACGGGAAGCGTTTCTACCTTTTTTTTTTTTTTATCATTTCCGACTTACCCACACGGCCGCAGTTAGTCTTAGAAACTCCAAAAACGTAGCCGATATAAGTTACAGGGCGTCCCAAGCAACATTAATCCGCATTTGTTTCGGTTTAATCCTCAATGATCAACCGAAATGGAGATGAAAAAACCAAACTGAAGAAACAAACAAAAAAAACTTCCGAGCTCTCATTCAGAACGTCCCGCTTTGCTTCAACGTCTACTGTGATTGGCTGCTTACTTCCGATCGTGAGTTCTGATTGGCTACCATTCGAATTCTCGAGGCCACATATACACAGCGATCCTATTGGTCACAGGCTGCTTCTGTCTATAAACACATGAAGATGCAACATAATAAAATACTTTCTAGTTTCATATTAGTACATTGCAAAAACATATTCAAACACATTACGTAGTTATGAAGTGAAAATAAATAGAATTAATACCGTTAAATGTGACGCAGGTTTCAAGCACAAAGACCCGTGTACCTTTAAATATCGACTTCCGGCGCGTCCTCAACTAAACTCAAGCGTTTCCGGAGAGACTGCTGCGTTTCCGATACATTAATAAATTTCATTATACTCGAGTTTCATTTCAGAAATAAATGACAAAAATATAAAGTTTTCTTAACAATATGCTATTTCTTTTTTCGGCGTGCCAGTCTGATGTATGGCGCTCACTGAAGCCTCAATAGAAGATCTATATTCTCAAATTTTAAAAAGATTTAAAAAGAATGTTATTGCTTGAATCAACTTGGTAGTGCGCTGGCTTTTAAAATCCAACAGAACTGTGATTTATAACTTTGCTGCATCGGGAGACAAATGTTTGAAGTTTTGTCATTTTACTCTGCAAAACAAAAGAAAACTTTTGATTATGGATCATTTTCATTTCTTTCTTCTTTTTTTTTCTTCTTTTGCTTGATGAAGAGGGTGCCTGCAAACCCTAACGAGCTGCTGCACCTGCATGGCTGATTGGCAGGGGGGGAATGCCATAACATGAGAGCAATAGAATAATGGAAGAAATTATTAAATGGTAAATCAACCTTCAAGTGTGGCAGATATATTTGTTTCCAGTCGACTCAGCTGGCCAAAAGTTTGAAGAATGTACAAACAAAATGGAACGCGGAAACTTCTAGATCATGAGGAATATAGTCTGGGAAGCACAAAGCTGAACATGCAGCACAAGAACCGGAACACAAATGGACAGATCTGAGTCAACGTGAAAGAAATCGACTGAAGGAAATGTAATTTGTGAACCAAAAAAAAAAGAAAAAAAGGTTGTTTCAATGAAATGAAACAAAGAAAGATGACAGCCTGAAGAAAACATTGGGGATGAAGTTGTTTCTTAACACTTTGGCTTTGCCACCAACAAGGCATTGAAACATTTCCATCAACTTCATAACAAGACCGGCAACGAGTCCAGATCTTAATCCAGCTGAGAATTTATGGCAGGAACTCAAATAAGAACTGGGCCAGACAAGACTTCTTTTCAGTTTCTTATTTAGCACTTTTTTCCTTGCTGTTTGCTTTTTGTACTTTAAGAATATGCTGTAAATTCCTTACTTTTTATTTCCACTTTACCTGTGAAAGTTTCCATGTTTGATGTCCCTGTAAAAGCACCAGATACTCTGTCTATTTGACATTTTTTGAGGGCCGAAACTAAAAAAACTTGAACATTTTATTTATTTATTTATTACTTTTAACTAGCTCAGCCATTGCCTTTCTATGCAGTGCCACTCAGTTCTCATCTCCCTTCTCTTTTCCGTCTGGAATTTCTCCCATTAAGGTGAATTTTTCCGATAGAATTTCAAACGGGCCAATCAACGAACAGAAGCAGAAGTTGTAAATGACGACTTCGATTTTCTGCGCTGTTTCAGAACTTCTTCTCTGTGAGATGTTTGTAAAACACGTTGTGAAAGCGCTATTGTGATGACTTCCTGAAGGCGGAGTTTCAGAAAGAGCAAACATTTCCTAAAGGGACAAAGGCCCAATTTCAGAGCATTAAATTATAAAGTCACATTTCTTTTAAGTCATTTCTGATACTTTAACAACTGAAGGTAACATAGTTGATTACTAGTGCCTGGTTGAACACTACGTGCCGGGAAACACTATACTTCTTTAACTCACATTATTAGAGCTGGTGCTTTTCCTACACAGCAAATTTGGAAGTGTTCCATCAACTCCTATAGAGTTAATTCAACACTTTGATAGTGTCTATATTGGTCCACTCTGGATGGTGTAGAAGTTACACTTTTGAAAGTGTTATTTGTGATAGAGTTGAATCAACACTCACAGTAGTTGAAATCAAACACACTTCAGTGTTAATCTACACAACACTAGTGTATATTGTCAAAAGTTAACACTATAAATGTGTTAATCTAACACAGAAGTGTAAAGAATAGAACAATGTAGAAATCTGAGTTTTAAAATTCTACTGGCAGAGTGTACTGTGGTGGCACAGGTTAAGCACAACCCACCTATGGAGGCTCTACTTTTCAATGCGGCTGTCGTGGGTTTGCTTCCCAGTCTTCCCCTTCTCTCATTACCCACTTTTATGTCAATTCACTACAAAATAAAAGCCACTAGAGCAAATAAAACTTTATTAAAAATAATGGCGGTCTATAATGTCCAAATTCACTTAAAAAACATTAGATGCTACTTGAATATACACAAAGCAACACAAGTAGAAGTTTAAATGTACTTTTATTTCAAACAAGCTCAACACATAAATCAGCACTGGTTTGCAATAAATAAATAAATGAAAGAAAAATGAAAGAAATCACACAATATGGCAATGTGGCACAATGTATGCTTTTCACACATCTCATTAGAAACTTGCTCGTCATAAGGCCTGTAATAAACCAAGTCCGTGACAGAAAAAACATAAAATGAATCTGCTCTCTCATTAATACAATATGCATTGAAATGATCATCAAAATAAAGAGTGTCCATTTTACAAGTCAAAATGAAAGCTTGCTCGTCAAGTACAATGATGTTTGTGATTTTTCTGAACATAGGAATTTCTGTTTCAGTTCCAGTACAAACATACCAATCTGATATTTGATTCCATAGTTTTTCACCCAATTAGTGGTTGACACTTCACCATATATGCTTACGTTTAAAGCATGACTTAAAACCTGACTTGCATTTAAGCAATTGATATTTCTTTTTTCACTGGAACAAACTCAAATCTCTGATAATCAAAATTTTCCCACTGGGAAGCTAGTTGTCTATGTTGTTTAACCAATGCTTTTGTGATATTTTTGAAATTCTTTACTGATCTTTTAAAAAAATTATGTTTCGCCTCAAATCTCATGCACCATACATGAAGGAGTGGACCTATTTTTCGAATACAACGTGGATAATGTAGCATGAAATGTTGCTTTGGAATCAGTCTTTTCTGTGGAAACAAAGATCTAAATATCTTGTGGTGGTCCTTCATAAAGTGCTTCAAACAGTAAGTCATACCAGTAGTTACAATGGGTGAAAACACAATATTCACAATCTGAATCAAGAGGAGCAGCAGATTCCAATAAGAGTTATTTCTTTCCAACACATCACCAAAAATAAGAGGGGTGTTTCTCACAAGACACCAAGACTGAATTGCATTTAGGCTTAGACTGTTGCTAGCCTCATCCATTTTGAACCCACTAGGTCTATTTTTCCTCTCAATATAACCATAGTTGAAACTTTGAATCCTCTGTGACAACAATTCCAAAGAAATATACTTCTGGTTGACAAGGTAATGAAAGACAAGTTTGAGTTCATATTGTACTACACCTTCAAGTAAATCATGTATTATGTCCACAGCATAATTGTCAGAAGTGTGGAAAAATTGCAATGTATTGAGTAAGCATGTTTTTTTGACACCAAATATTGAAACTAACAAAGGATTTTCCTGTAGAGCTGCACAATGTTCTGCATGCATTTCCATCCATCCATTTTCTGCTGCTTATCCAGGGACGGGTCGCGGGGGCAGCAGCTTCAGAAGGGAGGCCCAGACTTCCCTCTCCCCAGCCACTTCTTCCAGCTCCTCCGGGGGAATCCCAAGGCGTTCCCAGGCCAGCCAAGAGACATAGTGCTGGGTCTTCCCCGAGGCCTCCTCCCGGTGGGACGTGCCCGGAACACCTCACCAGGGAGGCGTCCAGGAGGCATCCTGACCAGATGCCCGAGCCACCTCAACTGGCTCCTCTTGACGTGGAGGAGCAGCGGCTCTACTTTGAGTCCCTCCCGGATGACCGAGCTTCTCACCCTCTCTCTAAGGGAGAGCCCAGCCACCCTGTGGAGGAAACCCATTTCGGCCGCTTGTATCCGTGATCTTGTTCTTTCGGTCATGACCCAAAGCTCATGACCATAGATGAGGGTGAGAACGTAGATCGACCGGTAAATTGAGAGCTTCGCTTTTTGACTTAGCTCTCTCTTCACCACGACGGACCGGTACAGCGCCCATTTCACGGCAGACGCTGCCCCAATCCGCCTGTCGATCTCCTGCTCCATTCTTCCCTCATTCGTGAACAAGATCCCCAGATACTTAAACTCCTCCACTTGAGGCAGGACGACCCCCCTGACCCGGAGAAGGCACTCTACCCTTTTCCGGCTCAAGACCATGACCTCGGATTTGGAGACACTGAGCCTCATTCCAGCCGCTTCACACTCGGCTGCGAACTGTTCCAGCGAGAACTGCAGATCATGATTTGATGAAGTCAACAGAACCACATCATCTGCAAAAAGCCAAAATGCGATCTTAAGGCCACCAAGACGATCCCCTCAACACCTCGGCTGCACCTAGAAATTCTGTCCATGAAAGTAATGAACAGAATTTGTGACAAAGGGGCCATTGTTTAAATGAATGTATAGAAGTTGTTGAGCGAATCATGATGGTTAATACTGAAGATGAAGTGTGACTTGAAGAGCTCATCAAAATGAGCATAAAAATATGCTAAAACTTACCTCATAACGAACGATGTTGGCTCCAGACACGACTACGAGACTGCTGTCCCAGCTCTTTGGGCAAACCCCTCACAGTTAGAATTGACAGAGCAGGTTTGAAATCAGCACCAGAGTAGGGCTGCTTAAGATTAACTCTTTGGAACACTAGCAACTCCTTTGGGAAACTAACACTCATGTTGTTGAATTAGCGTCAACAAGTGTTGGATTGATGCTGTATTTTTAATGTACAACACTTACACTGGAAATCTGACACTTCCGAATTTGCTGTGTACCGTTGAAAGGATTTCCGCAAGTCTTCCTATGTGTTGATATATTCCATAAAATACCAATAAAACACATTTAAGTTCATGATTGGAACGTGATAAAACACATAAAGAAAATTCAAGGGCTGTGGATACTTTTTCATGGCGCGATACCATTTCTTTGACATACAAAAAAAAAAAACACCCGAGGAGATTAGAGTATATCTCGCTAACAGCGAGGAGGATAAAACTCTCTCTGACTCAGTTCTGTATGGAGGGTTTTTTTTTTTATCACAAAACAAAACACACTCACTCACTCACACACACATTGCGTAGCTGCTGTTTGGGGTACTGACTGGTGAAGGAACAACAACAAGGGCGATGACAGTTACCAGCACGTAGCGTAGCATCGTGCGCGAGCCTAACAGGAAACGTCGTGATTCACCGAGCAGGAGTCGCCTTTGATGAGGGCGGTGATGGGATCTGCGGCTTTTATCAGCACTGCCGGTTAGGAATACTCTTCATTACTTGAGGATGATGGAATCAGTCACACTTCACTTGCATTTTATCTCAAAGCAGATGCCCTTTATGCTATCATCATATCTCACTCGCGTTGAAAGCGTTACTTTTTCTTTTCTTTTTTTTTTTTGGTGGCAGATGTACGGTAAAGGATCAGAAAGCTACTGAGTTGAGGAAGGAGAGACAAAATTTGATTTAACTAACTGAACAGAGATTTCACAGGTGCTGGGGGGAAAAAAGCTGTGGATGAGCTCAATGAGAATTATAGTTGTAATCACCTCTGTTTTCAGACTAATGGCGCTTTCTGTGGGGGCTTTGCATGCTAATCAAGTAGCGCGCCAATAGGAAGGGGCAAGAGTAATTATTTTCGTGATTGAGGTCAGAACCCTCGCGTTTAATCCCCAGGTCTATCCCGAGCTCCCCGGCACGCAAACAGCAGTAAATATTTTCACAGAACAACGTGAAAACACTCACTTCCACAGTAAACAGGGACTATCTTCCTCAGAAAGACACATTTCCATGAGAAAGACAAGCTTTCCACCGACATAATACTCGTATTAAGTTTGGGCTCTTGAATGTTTTTTTTTTTTTTTTTTTTTTTACATAAACTTCCAGTTATTGGTAAATTATTATTGGTTTATTGCGTATTTCCTCTAATCTACACAAGGTCAGAAGTATAAATACAGATTTTGGTCAACATCAACAGCCTCTTCACCTATTCTTGTTCACGCCCACATAGTGAGGAATACACTGCCAACAGCGACACACCCAACTTGGCTAAAACTGAACCAGATATTAACCACATAGAGTGAACCTTGACAACACAGTTGGGACTTATTTTATGGTCCGGCGACGAATTCAGGAGAGCATTCGTTTCTACCGCCAGTTGGAGTCTCACTGGGAAGGTAGAGTTTAACCCAATCGATCAACTTAGCTTCATGCTAGTGCCACAACAAACAGGACACACCGACTGTGGCTGTGTTTCCATTACAATTACACGCTAAACTTTGTCAATATTCCGCTACGTCCGAAAAGTGTACAATTTCTTAATTAAATAAGAAACAATTAAAATCAGACGTGAATTAGTTTGTTCACACAACAAGTCATTAAAAAAACTTGCCAACTACTTCCTGTCATCGTCTTCTTCATGGTTTGCGCCAGTGAGTAACATCTGTTGTTGATCACGTGACTCGTGTGATGTGAAAAAAGTGTTTCCATTGCAGTTTTGCAAGATACGCCAATTTTGATAGGACTAAAAAAAAAAAACACCACCTCATCCTATAGTGCCAAAATTTTTATTGAAAAACATTGTTTTATTTTATTTTATTTTTAGAAATTTGAATGTTTCCATTGAGCAAATGTATTTTCTGAATGTCAAATTGCTCAATTACATGGTGAATGGAAACGGAGCTATTATTGTTCGAACTGAATCCGGTTGTTCCCGTATAACCGTACTGTACCATCTGGACCATGAATGGTGCCGTACGGATTGGTCGCACGGGCCGTTTCATTATAAAAACTGTGAAAATGAGACATTGGTGTATGTTCAGAATAAAAATTAAAAATTACATGACAAGAGTTGGCCTACAGGAAAAGTTGAATCTATCGGACAGCGAGGAGCAAAAATGGTTTTATTTATATTGTGCAAAGGTTCCGTTTCAAATGTTTCTATGTGCCAGTGGAAAGGCGGAATGAAAAGGCAGGTTATGTAACAGGCTCCACATACACAGACATGATGCGCTGCAGTATGTCTTGCTGAACGCTTACACTCTGAAATAAAAGTTCCCCCAAAGTGCCGACTGGTTGACGCTGCAGTTTTCCCGATCGAGGAGTAATTCTTCTTTTCTGTGAAATTGACTTCTTCGGATGGAAATGTGGCCCTCCTTTCCTTGGAACAAAAGAAAAATTCATTTTCTGTCCCGTTGTTAATAACAATCGGCTTTATCTTGACAGATGAAAGCCCGGGCGGTCCATAAACCACACTATGGATCGCTCGCTGAGTTTCACATCAGTGGATTTGATTGTGCGGCGAGGCTGTAAAACACATCAGTCGGATGAGAATGAAGAGGGGAACACGGGGCTCTCGGATGCGGCTGTCTGTTAAGAGTTGCAGGAATAGTCAACAGGAAGCTCACGATCCGTCAGCCGACCATTTCTTAACCCGCTCCTCCATCAACGCAATAAAAAAAAAAAAACAGAGAAAGCTTACTTTCTGGTTCACTTTGCTCTTTATTTTCATAATGTCAGAAGGGGGATTTAGTTGTCTTTTTTTTCCAGTTTCTTCATCTATTATAGGAACAATTAAGTTCTGATTTAAGTATTTGTAGGTGATGAGGTCTCATTATTGAAAACAGAATTCATTACAGGGAAATCTCTTGGGGCAGATGAAACAGAAGTTTTTATCTATATTCTTTCTTAGCAGTGAAAGCTCGAATTTTCTCGTTTTTTTTTTTTGCAAAAAAGATGCATTTCTTTTTTTTTTGTAAAAAAAAAGAAAAGAAATGCATCATTTCATGTTTAAAAAAAGAGGGAAAAAAACACTGTGACTTCCTGTTTTGTGCATGAAAGAGATAAATTGTGCCGTTTTATTCCTAGAAATCGATAAATGCTTATTGTTTCCCATAGCTTTAACGAGGCGGCGTGGCTGCTTCTCGCAGCAGCTACACTTTTCTATTGGGGCTATTTATGCGTCTAATCCTCTCATGTTGTTATTAAATGACAAAAAGTCATTTTCCTTGCTACTGGAAGGGGCTGAGCTCATCTCCGTGATGCAAATAATTTACACAGCACACTGTTTGCAAAAAATATTCAAACCCCATCAGCTTTTTCACATCTTGTCACGTTACAAACAAAAGTTGATGTATTTTGTGGGGATTTCGCTTCTTAGATCAACACAAATTGAACACTTTAAATAAATAATCTCAGTTGTGTTGTATTCGGCCCGAATTTGCTTTGATACCCTTCATTGACTGCCCTCTTCCTTGACTCCCCCACTCAGCTCCTTCAGACTAGCCAGCAGTCATTAGCAAACACCTGGTGGAATTGTGCATCTGCTCAGCTCATTATAGGAGCTACTTATCAATGAAACGGTAGTAAAACGTTGTTAACGGGTTAATAGAGGAGCCGTGTTGTGGTGACTTCCTGAAGGCGGAGTTTCAGAAAGAGCGGGAGTTTTTAAAGAGACAGAGGCCCAATTTCAAGGCGTTAAATTGTGAAGTAAAAGTTCTACATTTACATATGTGGAGAGAAGAAGAGAGAGAGAGAAAGAAGTGTTATGACAACTGAAGGAAAATTAGGCAATATGTTTGCACTATGTCCCTGGACAACAAATTACTGCCCCTTTAATCTCAGTATAAATGCAGCTGCAAAAATCTGGCCTTAATGAAAGAGAGACGAAGAGAAAGACATAGTTGAAAGAAAGACATTAGAAGTTGTTATTGTCATCTGACACAAGAAAAGTAGGAGGCTCAGCCAAAATGTGCAAAAGGATTCTCTAAGTGTTTTGCCTACCAGCAGCATCCTGAGTGTGGCACTTCCCATCGTTATCGTGAGACATGGTGCTGGTATCATCATGGTGTCAAATCTTTGTGGTTGTAAAATGACAAAATCTTGAAAAAAACTTATGCTTTTGCAATGTACTTTTTGTCTACCTAATAACAGATTTGCGCTAAAGTTTCAAAGGGATTTCCATAATCCTTTTGATGAAATATTCAACGGTTCGGTTTCTATTCCTGATTCAATTCATGTTTTCTTCATGCTCAAAAGAGCTCTATCGAACAGTCGCACGAATGCTAACACCAGACGCTTCAGCGTCAAGGTTTTGTAAAGTTAAGCATAACCGTCCCTTTCATCGAGGCAATCACTGCCGCTGGCCCGCCAGAGGAGCGTTTATGTACACTAGACAGCTGGTGGATGGCTGCGATATCAACGACAGACAGGCCTAGCTGGGGCCGCTTGTGCCTCTGGGCTGCTTATCTCCGCTTCACCATGGGCTCGATTCATCCATCACTATCAGACCTCACACAGGTTCCCATGACCAGGCTTTCACACCTTCACAGGGGGCCGAGGCTATCTGCAGCTCAAGATGAGAAAACAGTTGAAGCGTTGAACTTCGACACCGTGAAAGTAGGTTTTGGCGAGGGGCTTTGTTGTTATGGAGGACGTAATTGTTGTAACACCTATTGGCTGCTGATCTGTGAAAGCGGGTGGCAGATAAGAATCATAGCTTCATACGCAACGCATCAGCCCAGATGAGAAGGTTTCCATGAGAGTGCAATGAACAGGATGGATTCCTAAACTTTTTAATTATTATTATTTAATGTGTAAAAGTGGTGCTTGTTTCAGGATGTTCTCATCAGTGGATGGGCAGATAGTAGGCAGTAACCCAGAATCAGAATTTTGGTCGCAAAACACTAATCAGGATCAAGTTCAATTGTGTGTGAAACAAAGACTTTTTTAAACATTTGTTAAACCATCCATCATCTTGGCTAAAAGATTGGTTAGAAAACCTTCATACAAAACAGCTACTTTGTCTTTTTATCATGCAATATTGTTTACTATGCAGTCCTTGATGAAATAAACTTCAATTGACTTGATCATGGGACACCCATGTATCCATCTCCTTGGTAACACTCGGCTGCTCCTCGGAGAGGTCCCAAAAAGTTCCCCAACGTACTTAGATATTTTTCACGAGTTACAGGTTACATTCAGTCTGTAGTTTGCAAATTGTGGCTGAGGGAGAAAAATAGGTTGTGATTAATTAGATTAGTGGCCTGCTTTTCTAGCAGAGGCTAGCCTACCAAAATTGCCCCAAGAGGGCATTGACAACTCATCCGTTGGACATAAAAGAATCAAGGACATCTGAAGCACTGCAGGCGTCACTTGATTGAGTTAAGACCAGATGTCATGATTCAACAAGAAGGGGAGTGGGCAAAAATTACCTCCATGGAAGCTCTCTGACCAAGAGGAACACAAAGGTTTCACATTTCCCCTCAAAAATCACGTGACACATGCCTTTTTAGAAGGTGTGTGAAGAAAAGCTAATTTGAAAATTTTGGACTGGCCTTTTACAAAATTTGGGCTTAACCTTTGTATGTAGAAATGGGGTCCAACCGACCCCACACATGTAAAACTTGTATCATTTACCATAGTCCTCTATGTTTGCCTCAGTCCTCGCACGCACCAGGGTTAAATCTGATTGAGGTATCGTGGCATGACCTTTAACCTTCTGTTAGTGTTCAAAAACCTTTTAAAGCACCTGACAATTCTGCCAAAAAGAGTGGGGGAGAATGCTTAATGCCAGATGTTCATGTGAAGAGTTATTAGCTTTAGCTTTGCTAGCTTTAAGTAGGTAGTTAATTCTTTTTCACATAGGGCCATGCCGATTTAAATAACCTTTTTTCGTTAAAACTTGAAGTCATTGTTGAAAATTGTGTTTTGTGTTTACTCATGTTCTCACTGTCTAATGATAAAACCTGTTTGATGGTCTGAAACATCCATGTGACACAAAAAAGAAAAAACCCCAGAAATCTTCAATACTTTTTCACAGCCCTAAAAAAGGAGAGAAAAACTCCCCACTTAAATAGAAAGTTTTCATTAAACCTCCACCTTATGTAGTGTTTTGCAATCACTTTCCTCTAGTCACAGGTTAACATGAGACTTTTGGGTCAATAATGATTGAAGACTTTGTGTCTCATGATAATTATTTAAGTAAAGTCAGTAATTAAGCATCCAACGTGATTAAGACCTCAGTAAAGCTCTGAAATGTCTTGTATGACTAACCTGTCATCAGCCCACCTCGGTCCATCGACTTCTCTGCTCTACATAACTCGTTGTTTCAATTAGAGAGATAATACTGTCTCCCATCAAGGTGTGGCATCATTACAAGCAACAAAAAAACCTTGATACTTTAACCTTTTCCAGCACAAACAACCCAATCGACCACAGCCACTGGCTTTCACTCCGGTGGCTCACCTTCTAAGCAACTGATTGGAAACGCCATTGTCCCCCTGACCTTAACAGTAGGTCGCCGTTTGGTTTTGGCTTAAACAGAGATGTTCTAGATCAATCCAAGTGGGTGCTGCGTATTTTTAGAGCCCCCACCTCCACTAGTTGGCTCACTGAGGATGAAACCGGTGGCGTAGGCAAAGCCTCTTTACGTCACCGCGGCCCGCTGGCTCGTGTTCCTGCGTAACAGAATGGGGGAATCCACCTCTTTCCCCCCCCCATCCCCACTGCGCTCCTGTGATATGAGTGGTGATGTACAGGAGAGGGGAGGGTGGTGAGAGAACTGGAGGGTTGAGCCAGGAGGGAAGGGGTGTGCCATTATAAGGAGCCTCAGAGGAGGCACGCGTTTAGTTGTTGAAACCCTCAGCCTAAGGATACGAGCCGAGACACCAAACCACTCAGAGCCTGCAGAAGGGAGGACTCCGAGACATCCTTACGTCACCGCCACAGGTAAGGAGGAAACTTTCTATCATGTGAGGGTGAGCTCACCTGTGTGGATAGATACGGGTGTTTGCCTGGGTTTATGAAAGAAACTCTTTAAAAATGTTTCTTTAAGATAATTTTTTTGTCCAGTCAATCTTCTCTCCCTTATCTCCCACCAGTTTGATGGTTTTGATATCTGACCGCTAAGGCGGTTCTGTAAACAACCCTTCTTGCCTAGAAGAAAATCTTTTTTTTTCCATTACTGTGTGTTTATGTCCCTGTGGCTCTAAAGGCACCATCAACAGTACGCACGTTGCACCTGATTACTACTTCATTAACAGGAGACAAAGTGATGATGAGAAAAGTACATAGAGGCACCCGACACTAGGCACACACACACACACAAAATAAGCAAATAAGGTCAGAGGGAATTTTGAAACTATTAGGAAATTTTTCTATTTTCGTGGACAGACAGGTGGATTAACCGAAACAGCCCTGGTAGAGGTCAATGAGCTAATCACCATGCTACTCCTGAATCAATTTATTCATAGCCTGTTGTCGGATTATCGCGCGTCAGATTAAACCACACAAAGAGTCTCCAACAAAAGCCCGCTCGTTGCACCCCGGAGAAGCTCTGGTGTCAACCTGTGGTCCTGGAAAAGAGAAAGAGAAGAAAAGCTTCCCAAGTGGATCCTCTGTTATTATGCTAAACACATAATAATGATGATGGTTGTAATGATAATGGTAATGAATGTGCATAATCTGTTCCCATTATCAGGGAGGGGGGGGAAAAAAAGACGATACTCACGCAGTCCGGGAGAAAATGGGTGCCTAATGTGCCATTCTGGGATAAACGACTACACATTAGGGGAATGGTTTTTGAAGACTGAAATGTTTACAGGACAGCAACAAATGTAGTGTTTTGGAAGTAAATTTGATTGACTGAAATTATTTGTTTTGATCGCTTTCTCTTCAGTGTCTCCATAGAAAACGCTCATTTTTAGGTTGTTGACAGTTTGTTTTCAAAAATACCCTTTAGTAGCCTATTAAAAACTGTTTTTCTGAAAATCACATTTTTCGATTTAAAATTTCAAAAAGGAATGTCTGAATTTAAGTTGTCTTTAGTTTGATCTATTAAAACTGTTTTGTAGTTGTGCGCTGATCAAATGATTACTAGTACCAAGGTCTGAAAAAAAAACTACATCACTACTGTCTGAGGTTCATTAAGTCAAAGTTTTCCTCAGTTGCATGGAAAGTAGAGTTGACTGTGCGTCCCTCCCCAACCTGTTGCTGTTTTAGCTTAAAGAAAATATTTTTCTACACTTTCCCACACTTAAAACAAAAATTTGTTTTGATTAAGGAAAACATGAACAGTAGTGAGGTGGAAAATAAAGGGTGCCGCCGATAACTCTTACTGAGGTAACAGTTTTAAAGCCACAGTTTCCACAATCAGCATGTTGGCTAGTCACCCCTAATCCTGCTGAAGGCTTGATACCGGAGCAGGTAGCCTGACTAATTAACCAGCTCATATGAACCTCTTATATGCTCAGTATTACTGTATACAAAAAAGAATGTTGAAAATACCTCAAATTTTTTGCATAAAAAACGTAAAAATACTACAAAATTCTGCGGGTGCTTTTAAAAAATATATTTTTTACAAATTCTATGTATCAAAATCTAAATAATAAATTAATGTTAAAGATTAAATGTACTCATTTATTTTCCCTTTGGGATCAATAAAGCATCTTTGACCTGAACTGGAACTATAACATCTCAAATCAACACTTTATGTTAACAGCAATAAGAAGAATAAAAGTGTTGCTTTCTGTTTAAATAAAAGTGATTAGGATAAATTGTTTTGTTGAAATTTCCATTTTTAAAGGGAAAACATTTTATCTTTTACTCAAGGTTATCTCATTCAGCCTCGTATCGAATGATGCCCACCGTCTTTGGGATTTCTGCGACCCGAGCCCAACTCTAGATAATCTATCATCTGTTTGCCCCCTCTGCCAGCACCTCCCTCCCTCGTGTATTCTGTATTTCTATTCCCCTCCACCACCCGTCCTCCCACCCTGGCCTCACTGTCGTCACCTTGTTAAAACCAAGGAGCTCGTCTTGGCCGAGTGAGATTGCCTTCCCCTGGACTCCGTGTCCAATGGATTCGTGCAGGTGTCAATGCGTTTTAACAGCAACCAGATCAATGATGACGCACAGCGTCAGCCGCCTAACTCTGCAGAATTTTAAAAGCTTTCCGCTTTTCCCACCCGTTAGGCAATCATTCTGCTCCGACAGCTGACATATTTTCTGACGATTTCATCTAACTTTTACTTCGGAGTGGCATCCTTGATGGTCCCAGTGTTTGCTGCTCCGTTCTTATTATGCCAAACTATGAAAGCCGAACAAATGAACATTGTCTTTCTCTGCAGGTTTAGAGCAGGGTGAAGCATCGAAATTAACTCTGCAGCACAGTGACCCTGCTATCTCCTGCAGACTCTCATATCTAAACCAAGCATCGGCTTCCGCCTGTGTTGAGGGTTTATCAGCCCAAACACAGCCGCTCTGTCTGAGATCTTGCTCTGCGCTTGAGTAATATTGTTTTGGGGCTATTAACCCAGCTAGGTGGGGGCCAAATGAGACGACTGCTGGTGTGATTCTCCCACCATGAAGGACTTATCTGATGCTTTGCCTGATTGCAGAAAAAGTATCACCAAGTTGAGCCTCTACTGTCAGGTGCAAATAAGAGCCACCCCGCCTGTATGTCTAATGAAGACAGTGGTGACGATACGCTCGTTTGATCAGACGTGATTGTGTTTTGGAAAGACGACAAACATGAATATGAGCCGCATCATTCCCCATTTAATGTTTGGGATAAATGAGTGTTAGCGTAGCCTCTGTGGGAAATGAGGGGGAAAAAAAGAAGCGCGGTTTTGCAATATTGCAACTCAATTTGTTCTCTCAGCAGTGTACACTAGATGAGATTTCCTAAATAACAGCAGTGGAAGATAAAGACAGTAGCAGGGGTTGTGTGATTTTCCAGCAGATATGAAGAAGATTATGACGGAGAAAACTGGCGAGGCAGAAAAAATGGCTGCCATTGTCGAGGGGACATACAGGACACATGTGGTAACGGATCAGGTGACGGACGCAGTCGGGAGGTCGGCTGCAGTCGTGGCAAAAACGCCCAAATCGGATTAAGCTCACTCTCAGATTTTGTCATTTCGGGAAGCACCCCGCGAGGACGGGCCCAACACCTGAGCCTCTCCTGGTCGTCTGAACTCTCCATCGAGTCACGCACTCTTTATCAGTGGTTTCACAGGATGGATTTACTTCGACTATCATCCTGTGACGAACTGACTAAATCCTTCACAAGCTGAAAGCTTCCCAAAAAGTTACTTGTAGGTTACAAATGGGTCTTGGATGTGTTTTTCTGGGAGGCTTGGACTTCAGGCCGGTCAGAGTTAAAAAGAAATGAAGAATTAAAAGCCAACAGTCCTTTTTGAGTTTGAGTAATCTTCCAGGCTTTTACAGGGTGGTGTTTTAAGTTTTTTTTTGCATTATTGCATTGCTTACGCTAATTATTTAATAGGGGTGCACCCGATTTTCTCAATTTTGGGAAATTGGTGATTGGCCAATACTTACATGTGAAATCAATCTTATCCACCGATTTTATCTACCTTGTCAAAGGTCTGAAAATCTCTATACCATTTAAGCTAACTAAATCGAGGTTCTTTTTGTTTTTACCTGGTAAATAGTTTATACATTTTTGTAAGATGGCTGCTGACTCTTAATTTGAGTTCCATTAAAGGTGAAAATGATTAAAACTGCACCTATGCTATTAGAGTTGGAGGTTTTTAATTAGAATATTGTAAACTGGCTGCTAGAACAATATAAGAGAGAGAGAAAAATATGCTTTTATGCTCCTGCTTTTGTATAACCTTTCAGGAAACATTTAACAGACAAATGTTATCTGTTAAATAGGAGATGAAGACAGGAGGCATAAAACAACCACATCCTACTGAATATTAAATGCTCTTTGGTGTTCTTTGTTCAGAGATTAATATCTGTCAATAGTGTCTGCAAAAGAATTCTTACATGTGGAATTAAAAAAAAATCTATTTCTCACAAGTTTCTAGTTTTAGTTTCCTAAAGAGATATTGCCCTAGCTTGACTAGTCAGACAGTTGATTCTAGTTGATCCATGATTCTACGGATGGTATTGACCTTGTGATGAGGTGTACCTGGTTTCCTCCAAAAGTGATGCCGGGTACTCACACTAAAGAGATTAATCTTTGTGTCTTCAGACCAGAGCATCTTCTTTCTCCTGATCTAAAAGTCTCTCAGGTGCCTTTTGGTAAACTCCAGATGGGCTGCCCCATCTGGTGACTTTGATCTGGTAAGACTACCATGGAGGCCAGATTGGTGGATTGCTCCAGATGGTTGTCCTTCTGAAAGGTTCTCCTCTCTCCACAGTTGAATGGTGGAGCTCTGACACAGTGACTATTGGGTTCTTAGTCACCTCCCTGACCTTGGACTATATTGGACTATAGCGTTAAGACTGAAAATGTTGATTGCATGGTTTAGTCCTTGAGAGGTACTATCCTGCAACTTCATGAGGTATACCTGCTCCAACGCACCAGAATCAAATGGTTATGTTTTTCCATCAGCATTCAGTCATTCAACTGTGCGGAGGCCTGGTAGCGAGTCAGTAATTTGGTCAAGATGTGATGAAGACAGGATGTATCTAAATGTTGCAGGAGAACAGCACTTCTCCCTGAAAGATTTCTGTTCTGCTTTGCCTGAACTAGCATATAAACACCAACAATGTTTTGTTTCCACGCATAGTGTACATTTATTGTAGATGGTACTTGAAGTGGAATATATTAAGATCTTTACAACAGGTTCAATAGCACCGATAGTAACATCTGACTCACTCGCCTGCTTTTATAACACTTCAAGCAGGGACTTAACCTGTTAATACCTTTGTGTGTTTACTGAATGGAATGAGGAGAAGTCAGCCCACTCCTCTGATTTGCCAAACAAGGTAGTGACAACGTCTGACTTACAGGGTTAGCTGGTTTTGCAGCTTGATAAGACTAGTTTAAACAGAAGAGATTATTGGTTATTATTAGCTGAAGGTATTTCCATAAGTAGGAAGAGAACAAAACCAATAAGTCACCAATCACCATTGATCGGTTTTACCCTTTAGAATGGCTTATGGCTTTATATAGACCATCCTGAGGACCAGTCCTCAACCTCCTTTGGTTCCTCGCTGTCGACTTCAATTTTGAAAGCGGCCATGTCAAGTTTGATTAATATGAAGGACCAGAGGCATGATAGAGAGAAACACTTGTTTCCAGTGGAACTGTTTAGTGAAAGAGGCTATTGTTATGTATGCAAATAAGCAAGTAAACTTTATTAGTATAGCACTTTTCACCTGTCAAAAACTATAAAGTGCTTTACAATAAAAA
Organism: Poecilia reticulata; assembly: GCF_904066995.2. Taxonomy (NCBI): domain Eukaryota; kingdom Metazoa; phylum Chordata; class Actinopteri; order Cyprinodontiformes; family Poeciliidae; genus Poecilia; species Poecilia reticulata. Next base: position 21,300,462 of record NC_088850.1, on the reverse strand, counting down.
CAAGCATACACAGGGACACTCAAAACACAAAAATGAGAAGATAAAAACAGAATAAATGTAGCATCATACAGTATAAAACTAGTTTAAATCTAGTCTGAATGTAGGTCGCTTAATATCATCAGCATAGGAATGATAAGACACCAGAACGCTGTATGATTTTTTGGCTTAGGGAGAAAATATACCAAAGAAAGAGAACATGTCCCAGAATTGATCCCAGTGATACCCCATATTACAAGCTCTTGGAGTCCGGAAAGATGATGTAAAGTGACATCAAAATGTCACTAGAAATTTTTGAGTTAAGTGCGTTGCTCATTTATAAAAAAAATCTCATGTTTTTTCCCCAAGAAGGAACGAACTGTTCTTAAAAGGTTGGGCATAAAAGCAGGTTTGGAGATAGGCTTTTTAAAGTGTGTAAGATCCAAATTGTACTTTTTTTTTTTTTAAATGGCTCGGTAACAATGCTTGAAAAACATCATACAGCTAACGCATCCATCTTAACTTACAGTTTTAATCCAATGGAAATGATTTGGTCACGTTTTACTGGAGGTGAGGATATTTCAGAGGTCTCTAATGTTTTAAAAAAAAAAGGCTACAGCGGCTAAATTTGCCATTTTAATGTAGAATTAGTCAATACTGGTTGTGAGGAATCAGGCAGAATAAGAAAAGAACAGCTGAGGCCATTAGGTGTTATTTTAAGAAGAATGAATTAATATCACTCCAAAGTTAAAAACAAGAGGGCACAGATAATTCTGGATCACTACAATGCCATCTGTTCACCCCAAACAGTATTTTGGCCCAAGATATGATGAGGTAAATTATCAGTAATCAATAATAGTGAACATTTAAATATTTTATTGATGCGCCAAAATTGACCTATTATTCAAGCCAGGAGCTTCTAACCACCGGAGGCCAGAAGTTTCCCCCGAATTCAATAATCCGTGTAACAGTTTGAGCCATGAACCTCCAAACTCTCATCTCTGCTTTATTTGCAGTAATGATTCAGCCCTCCATCTTGATATTGCCACTCACAAATAAATATCGGCCACACTTGCCTATAAATTTGCATGCCGTTTCACTCTTCAGCCTCACCTCATTTGCATAATCTGTCTGACAGCAAGAGGGTTGGGATGGATGCGAGGGGCTAATCTTTGATGGACGGCAGCAGGACGAAAGTGGGATCTTTGGGCAAACAAAGGGGCCTTTTCCTGTGGAGGCGAAGAACCACTTCATCCGTCCGGCAGCTTGGGAGCGCGCTGCCCGAAGGGTGGCTCTTGAAAATAGATCTCCATCATCGTGCCCCCGCCGAAGTGACCTTGTCCTCCTTAATGAATGCCGGCATGAAAGCGAAGGGAAAATGGACTTTAATGAAGTGCCGGATGCGGCGCTGTTTTTAGACGCGTCCCTCCATCTCGTGGAGAAGAATGCTTTTACCTGCATCTCTCTGAAACAAGCGTATGGTCGCGCGCTTCCATTAGAGTTAACAAAGGCCTTGAAAATGTTATGTTTTCAAAAGAAATGTTCTTCCTGTTGAATTAGCAAGGAGGCCGTCACAAAGGGGGCCACTGCTCTCATGCATTTGGTTTTATTAACTGGGTCCATTTCTTGTCAGAGAGGATAATAACGCGGGAGCAGAAATGTCCGATACCGTTGGTTTATGGTCTTTCAAAGGGATGCTGAGACAGTCAGAAAAGGGAGGTATTATATACCTTTTCTTTGACTGGAAACTGAGCAGAGAAGGTCCATTAAACTTTTTTAGAAGTCCTTATTTAACTCTATCATTATGGACTGTATTGTATTGGAGAAAAAAAACTCATTAAAATGTGTTTTATGCCTAATGCAGACTTTGAAAAATACTTCTCCCCTATCCAAGCTTTTGTTCCACCGAGACAGGAAGGCGATGTATCAATTTTTTCCTCCCACTACTGCCTTGTTGTCTTGCTATTAGATAGAGGATGTCTCACAATGCCTCTACTTTTATTTTCCTGAAAAAAAAAAAAGAAGAAGACAGGTGAATGGATGAGATTTGCTATTTGTGTGGATCGAGAAAAATCTTGGTGGGAATTAATAAGGCTAAATTAGAAGCTCCGGTGAAGGGCGTCGAGGGCGCCAGAATGTCACGACTGTGAGTGGTGGAGAAGAAAAGCCCGGTGCGCGATCCTGACAAAGCCCTGACGCTCTCTATCTCATCCATTAGTTGTCTGCATGGAGCTGAAAAGCAAAGAGGAGTCTGTTAATGCGCAGATAACCCAGAGGTCCCTCTGTGTCTGTCTCTCCCCATCTCAATCCTCCTCACTCTCTTCCTTACCTCCTTCTACCCCTCTTTCTTCAGCCCACCTACCCAATGTTTCTCCCTCTTCTTTAAAGCATTTGGAATTATAATGGGACCCTTTCCTCTTGTGTAACGTATTCCACAAGATTCCAGTTCCTTCCATTAGCAATCTTAACCAACCGTAATGAAAATCCAGAACCAAGGCACGACGATGTGGTCACTTTCTAGGAGGGAGAGATGATTAGAATTTCTGCTCTACCAATAACATCTCACGGAACCATTAGCGACACTTGATTTATCTTTATATGCCGAGATTGGTGAGTGTTTTATGTCGACGCGCCGTGTAATCACTGGTGGAGAGTGCATTGATCTGAGATAATGGGCAGCTAAAGTGCGATGTGGTGTCTGAACAGAGGGGTGAAGGAAGCCAAAGAGTTGCTTTAAAATAACACAATGGTAGTTTTGACATCGCTGAATGCCAAAATGAAGGACAAAATATGTTGTTTTGTGAATGAACAAGGCAAAAATATAAAGCCTTGGGTTTGTCTCAACAATCATGGTTTGGTTGATTTATTGTGTTCAGCCTTAGATTTTGTTCTTTTTCGACTTGATTCAATTCAAAAATACTTTATACCAAAAAGGGAAATTGATTGTTGTAAATGTTATAATTTAAATATCTCCAGAGAGCTGTGGATGGTGATGCTGTCCATAGGAAGAATCTCCTGTAGCTGTCAGTCTGGCAACAAACCTGAAGAGGTATTTGAATGAAGACTGTTGCTTGACATGTTAACAACTCAATTTCTGGGCAGCAGAGATCCTAATCTGCAGCCCCCTCTCTACAGGCTTGGCTTTACCGGTTCTCACTCAGTTAGCCCCAGTGAGTTTTGTCTCAATTTGCAAATCCAGCGCGATTTCTTTCCGATTTTTGGAACCACCTCAGGGGTGGTACAAGTCGGTCCAAGCTGGGTTTTTTGCTCATCTGATTGGGAGACTGCTTTTACTAATTGGATTTACGTCACTGGATGAGAGATGGCGATACTTTTGGAAGAGCGCACACAGCATCAACTTGACGGGGCAACCTGCAACGTACAAATATACCAAGAGATTTCTGAAAAACTGGCCGCCTACTGGCACAAAGTGACACCATTGAAGCGTCGACCACAGCTCCTGCGCGCTCAAGGTTCGCCCACATAGTGAGGAAAATAGCACTAATGGAGACCCCCAATTCTGCTAGAACCAAGCCAGACATTAACTGGCTAAAATTAGACTCAACGATGGAGAAGGGGCTTACAGCGACATGTCTTGGATGACACCGTCAGTTGTTGACAAGTATTTCTATTCCATCTCATCTGCTTTTGCTGCTTCTGTTTAAATCTCTGTCTGGTCGTATGGTTAGAAACCCAGGCGGAGCGACGGTGGAGTTGTAGACATGATCTTAGGTCATTGTGACGGATGGAAGAGATAGTTTGAACTTCCTCCTTCTTTTCTCTGCTCTTTGGTCCTGCTCTGCCTCCATGAAGCTTCCACTTCAAATCCTCTGGTCTGGGGGGTCAAAGTTCAGGTAATACAGTATTTGAGTTTTCAGGGTTCCCAGTTTTTAAAAACAACAGAGTTGCCACTTTTATGCATCATAGCAACTATCCGAAAGTGAAAAAGTTAAGAGCAAGAATCATTCAATCTGCACAGCGTCTATAACAAGAGAAGGACAATGGTCCACACTTTTTTCAAAAATATATAAAAAAAACAACAAAGAACTAATCTTACTCCAACATGCTGCCACCATCAATCATGAAAATCTTGATTTTCATGATTGATGTTCACTTGCAACTTCTTGTACTCTCATGTTCAGTCAGTTTTCTGCTTTCCCTGTGGCTTTTTGTTCTACTAGGCTTTTATTAAGTTAACAGTTTGTCCTTCAGCTCTAGCTCTTTACTGAAAACATTTTGTCTTCCCGTCTGCGGAGTAAATCTGTGGAATAGTCTTAGCGTAGAAATAAAGTAATGTCCAAACATCACCCAGTTTGAAAAGGGGAGACCACGTCGTATTTAAGACTACTGTTCAAGGATAAAACAATTATGGATCCACCAATCTGATTTAACAAGCTTCTACTTCTTCCTAGCAAACATAGCATTTAGATCTTAAATTTGTAAATAGTGTAAAATCTCCAGCTGTTGTACCTGTTATTTTTATTAACATACTAATTCACAAAGACACAAAGTGTAGTCACAGAAAGATAATCTCAGGCTTATTGGTTGGCTCTGCGCACATTTCCACTTGGCTGAGTGTAATCTGTACCTGCTGGCATTTTTCTGACAAAATGAAGACACAAAAATTAAAAGCCTGTCAAAATGGCCTTCATCACAGCCAGCACAGGACTTCTGCAGTTATACCATTGTGTCGTAAACATACTCAAATGTGTCTACTCTGCATGTTTGGGCAATAATCGCAGGCCACTTTCAGCTTACGAGATAATTTACTGAACAATGATGTGGTTAAGTTTGTCATGGTTTATGGGTAATAGGTGTGCAAACAGATGTAAGTGAGATATATAATAAACATCAGTAAAGTGGTGTCACTGTAGCCTGCACTGCGTCAATACAGATCATTACATTTGGATCACTGTTGAGGGACAAGCAGATGGATGCCTACTGATCCAGAACATCGACGGGATTTTCCACTATTTATGGTGTGTTGATGGGTTCCTAACAAAACAAACCAATAAGCTAATCGAGCTTCCTGCGTCCATGCAAGTCAATGTAACAATATATGTGAAATTAAAAATAAAACGACGATTATGTCTTAGAAAGTTCTTTATTTTTCCAGACGTTTTTTGGGGTGTGTTTTTTTTTTTTTCAAATTGCTTCATACAGCAAAGTTATTCCCTATGACGGAGTTTTAGTGCGACGCTGAAAAAATATATTACAGATCTTTTTTAATGTTTGCTTAATGTCTCGCATGTGGTGTCACACGTCTGAAGAAAGTGAGCGCAAAGCAAAGAGGAGAAAAGAAGAAAACAATGGCGTCTATCGAACTGACGCAGGAGATAATACAAAAACATGAGCTTGTGTGAGAATTATCGAAATGGCCAAGGGGACCATAATTCTTTCAAAGCTACAGACAAAGTATCCACGAGGAAATGGGCTTGTGTTATTTGATAATAAAAATGTTTTTTTTTTTTTATAACTTTAGAGTGGTTTGGTCATATTTTGCAGGGCTGGAATAGATTAAAGTTATCTTAGTTAACTTAAAAGGAGAAAATACATTTGAAATACAAGCAGATTGACTTATGCGATAAATTAAACTTGTATCTCGAGCAGGCACGTGCAGGGGGGGTGGGGTGCTGGGGGTGCTTGAGCACCTGCCCCTTTTGCTCCTTGCCCCCAAGTGCCCTTTTATTGTTTTCTAAGCCCTCTTCTGACACATAATAACATGTACTAAAATTATTATTATTATTATTATTATTATTATTATTATTATTATTATTATTATTATTATTATTATTATTATTTTTTGTACAACATAATAAGCCCCCCGGTCACCTTGTTACCTTTGACCTTTTGCCCGTGACGCATGACGCAGCTGCCTCTTGCGCAGTGAGATAAGGCGGATAACTGTCCAGATTACAGAACAGTTTTTGGTGAATTAAAAATAACGTTTTTGATTAATAAAGTGGAGTAGACTTGCTACTTGTCAGATGACGGAAAACGCTCAACGTTTTCTGTAATGTTTCTGCTTCAGCACGGAGTCGCAATTTAAGCAGAGAGGTAATGAAATACAACAGACACTGAAAGGCCTCTGCGTCTGCCTTTCTCTGAAGAACTACTGAGCGGGAAGAGACAGCCAGGTGAGGAGAAACTGTTCTTATCTATTGATTCAGTGTTTTTATCATACAGACATTAGGCTGTTGTTATTGTTGTTATTGTGCTATTAGCTAGCTGCTAGCTAACGACTTTGCTAGCAACAAAAGCTTCTCCCCTGTATCGTTAATAACAGTAATCATTCTTCAGTATTGCTTAATAAGGGGCACATCGCCCGTCCAAAACCAATCATCTCTATAATGGATATATGTCTTCTAATTTCCTTTGCTGCATAATGTACATTGCATTTATTCCAGCGTTAGGTAAATGTATCTTTAAGGAGAATAACACTTAAATAAAAGTCCAACAAGGATATTCATTTAGAATTAAAAATAACTCGCCCTGAATTACCATGAAAGATATAATGAATGTAATAAAAATGTGTCATTAATGAAGGGGAAAAAAACTCATTCCAGACTTTAAGTTTAGGGTCTGGTTCGCAGAGTATGAAGTTATACATATATTTTTTCCCAATTATTCAATGAAAAAAAACTAATTGTAATCAAAACTTTTGGAATTGTAATAATTTATTTTTAAAAAACAAAATGTTTTGTTTAAATAACTTTTTTAAAATTAAATAACAAATTTTTGTCTTGTGAACTTAAAAAGTTATTTGCCAAACAAACTTTTATTTGCACATGATTTTGGGCCCTGCCCACGACGTCATGTGAGAAAAAAAGTTTAAGCAAAACTCAGTAGACTTTTCTCATGGTGTATTAACAATTAAATTTTTGCTTTTGTTTTTTTTTTTTTTTTCTGCAGTTCCACCTTAAAGTTTGATGCAGCTCTGCTTTCCTGAATGGACCGTCTTCATCACCACTGCAGCAAACAGGCAGCTCTATTTTTTATAGATTAAAGTCCACTAAAATGGTGCACTGTGCCCTTGTTTATATTTTAATAGTGTAATTCTGTAAAGACAAAATATGTCTGGTTGTCTAGCTCTGATTTACATATGTTGCTAAATTGCAGGTTTGAATATTGCAATACTGTCTTATAACAAAATATACCTGCAGAAAGAAATTACTAATAAAATATCTTACATATGCATAGTTGTATGCTCTATGTAGAGATTTTCCATAGCTTTGATAGTATATCTCACAATTTTGTTATTTATCATTGCTTATTAAACTCTGAAAGCTGAGTGGCTTTGTTAATATTCTGTCCTAGAATGCGGTTAGATGTGCCCTTTTTTTTTGAGCACCTGCCCCTTTAGTGGTCTCTGCACGGCCCTGATCTCGAGCTTCTGCTGAACAAGAAGCAATTTTTGATTGGGAAATTCTTCATATTTTGATGACTTGTTTAGGTTATTTCCCCAGAGGACAGGACTGACACTTAAAAGACTGGAAACACAATGCTTTGCTGAAAGCCTAAAAAAAAAAAACCAATGCCTAAATGCATGCAGGCAATTAAACGACGCCTTTTATCTAATTATGAATATTGTATGACTTTGTTTATTAATAATGGTGTTGACAAAAGCATCCGGATAGAAGCTTGAAATGTCACCTCATATTAAAATACTTAAGTGGAATTATTATTAATGTGTGAATGCTTCGTCTTTGTAACACCGGAGTGCATCCGTCGCCCACGCTGGGCCGCGTGCTCATTTGTTTAACTTAGAAAGGGCCACTTAAGGGAGAACATGACAATATCAACTGGACTTAGTCAGCAGGCGGGTAAATAATTGTCACACAAAACATTTCAGGGAGGCAAGCAAACAGGTTTCCCTTAATGATTTCTTATAAAGACGCTTGGAGATTTGCCGGACCTGTCTCACACGCCGCCGACTTCAAGTGGTAATGTGACGAAGTGGAAGTGGTCACGGTGTGCTAGCTTTTACCTATTCATCCGTTTTTACCTCAGCGCACTCATCAATACAGCAGCAGTGCAGTTTTATTCTCAAAGGTCCCCCTTCACTGTTATCAATACAGGCTCACTGTGACTGATTACATCCGCTACTGGTTCTGCGCTGGGCTGGCAACGTTGTGATATTTCTGATGAAATATTTCTCACACAAACTTTTCATGTAGCTAGGTTCCTTTGAACGTAGAGAATGACGTTTTTCCTTCCTCCACAGTCCTTCGACTTTACAGACATTGAGCTTTTCCAACAAACTGCTTCAGTCAGTACTTACCTGAAGGCAGGTTTAAAGAACACGCTCTCACTTGGAAAATTGGTTCCAGCGAGGCACAAAGTCTTTCCTGGCTAAGCATCAAGTGACTCTTGTTTCTGGCAGGAGTCCTCAAGGACGTGACCGTTTTCGTAGAAGTTGTGGAGACAAAATACAGGCAAGTGGGGAACGAAAATTGAGGACTTAGCCGTACAAAAAAAAAAGGTAAAAAAGATTGATAAAATTCTCCAAACGTCCGTAGACAAGTTTTTTTTTTAGCTACTGCGGTTAAGAAACCGGTTGTCCCGATTCAGTCAATAAATATACTTTACTTTGTGTGTATTTTCAAAGTTTAGTATAAAAAAATACGTGGAGTTAGCCTTGGTTAGCACACTTTGACATTTTGTCCATATTTAGAGATACATATACGTTTTTAGTGTGAACGGTTTCTTCTTTCAACCGTATTTAACGCGTTGGTTTTACACGTCTTATTCAACTCATATGAATAAATAATAAAATCCAGACAGCTAGGACTTGACTACATCCTGACAAGTAGATGTGGCCGATATTGACTCAAAATTTTACCTTGATACTTTTGAATAAAAGTGATGGGAAAAAAAGGAAAGATTTATTTTTTGGTAGGGACAATGCATATTAATTGACATTTTTGTAAATGTGCCAGAATTAACCAAAAGGTTATTTCTCATCTGTTGCAGTTTATTACTTCTTTACCATATATTTTTGTAAACTGTAAAGCTGTGTCTTCATGGCACAGTAATCATAGCCTCACAAGCACACATTAAACAATTCATATTTTTTAAGTTATTTATGATATCATGTAACAAGTTGTGGCGAAAATAGCAACAGTAGCAATGCTGACGATACAGACAATTTCAGTAGTTTTAAAACATCATTAATTGGACTCTGCCGCGATATGCACGATAAATCCAAACTCTTATCACAATCATTTTTTCACAATAACGATATCAATATACAATAACAATACAATATATTGTTATCCAATAGAACAATTTATGTTATATTAGAAAATGACATAACAAGACAATCCAGATCAGGATTACAGTACATCTACATTTTGCCGTTACCCAACATTGGAGATTGACGCAGTTTAGTAACTATCAACTAGTCTACTAGAGAAAACTTTAGAAAACGGCCACTGATGACTTGATGCCAGGTGTTCTGCAACAGGTGTGGATACAAAATAAACGAGATGAAATAACATCAGAAGGAAGTTAAAGCAGCCACAAAAAAACTAACTATAACAATGGATAGTTTTGTAAAATCGGTGCTATGAGATATCACTTAACAGTGTTACAGTGTAGAAGTCAAAGTTTATATGAACTATTTTTGAATGTGAGTTTTTTTTGTTGAGTTATTTTCTTTAATGTGGAGATTAGTGACAGTCCACCAAGGAATGGTCGTGACATCAGTGTTGAAATTACACATCAACCTTTACACATAAAATTGTTTTTAATATAAGCCCTTTAAACTAAAGTGTATCATGTATCAATTATATAATTATGTTTTTTATATGTACATATATATAAATATATTTACATTATTTGTTGGTATTTTTTAATATTTATGGCGTCACTTAAGCAGCAAGTGAGTCACAGATCCTAATATATATAAATGGCAATGAGTAAAAGGATGACATAAAACTGCAATTAATGTTTGTTAGGTAAAAAAATCTGATTGTTTTCATCATGTTTATGTTAATGAAATTTAGATTTGCTGCTTCTTTCTGCTACCTTTACATGCTTTCATTAGTTGGCATTGAAGTTTTTGCAAAATACAACAAATAAAAATGTCTAATTTCTCTTTACCTCATTTAGTTCTTTGTACCTGGATGATGGTCGTGTTTTAGATTCGCAGGCCTGCAGAGGCAACAGAAAATGTTTCTGCTGAGGTAGACCAGCCGCTGAGCAAAGGCAATCTGTGATGTTCTGAGAGGCTGTTTTCCTTCATCATCTCCATGTTATCGGCTGATATAGAGGGGAGCGACAGAATAGATGTGGGTCGGGGAATGAAGGTCAACCCCGTGCACCTGGTTCACTCAGTTATTGCCACAGTCACACATCAGAGGACTCTCAAATTCATTCGCCCGCCCTGAATCTCACATCTTTTTAAAAATAATGACTTAAAGCTGTAGTTTGTATGGGTTCTTTTACATATTTTTGTTAAAAGTGTCACCATGTCGTGGCAGCATATCATGAAACAAACTCTGAAAAAAATCAAGCTCCTCCACCTACTCCCTGAGCTAATACTGCCATCTACAGAAATATATGTATATATGTTTTTACACATTTGGTGAAACTGTCACTACTTCGTGGCAGTATAGTATGAGACAGATAATCTGTCAAAAAAAAAAAAAAAATCCAGCTCCTCTGCCTTTTCCCAGTGCTGAATAGAAACAACCAATCCGACATCGTTGGTTGCTATGCTAACTAGCCGTAACATTCCTAGCAGACTCTGCTATTGGAAGACGCTGTAGAGTAGCAGAAAGCATATATATATATATATATATATATATATATATATATATATATATGTGTGTGTGTGTGTGTTTAAATCTTCAAGTTACACAATGAAGTTTTAAACATAGCTCTATTGTTATGTCAGAACTTTTTAAAAACTCTTAAGCGCCATCATCTGTATGTCGTTTATCAGACAGACTGAAAACAGCTGCCTGTCGATTCGTGTTGCCTCGAGTGATGACCCATGTTGTGCTTTAAAGCTAATCGCTGCAGCCACTTATAAACAGCAACAAATCCCCAGCCTCTGCAATTGGAAAAAAAAAAGTCCAATTTGTGAGGCAACCCCTGGAGCAGAGGACGATTCCTGCCCACTGGAATTTGCCCATCTATTATTGCCTGAGGTTGCGCTCTCTCTCAATCCCCACCCACGCTGTCCATCTCCTGATGTTGGCTCAACACTCTTAACACCACCAACGCTTTCAACTGACCACACAAATCTAGTTAATTATCTGTTGGGGGAAAAAAAGAAATGGAATTGATGCAATATTGCTGTCACTCTGGTGTGCTTCTCTCCTTGTAGGCTGGAGCCAGATCCCAGCGGCATCGCCTCCCAGATTCTCCAGCTACTGACTGTGATCTCTGCTGGGCTCTGGTCCGTCCCTGCCCGCCTGCCCGCCTGCCTGCCTGCCTGGCCGTGCTGAGCATGAAGGTCCCCGTGTGGTGCCTGGTGGTTCTGCTGGGATGTCTCTTCACCCCCGCGCGCTGTGACTGTCAGGGGGAATGCGTGGCCTGTGGGCTGCTCTTACAGCAGCAACAGCTGGAAGAAGCCTTCGATACCATAGTGAGTATATGGGTGACTCTGTTCTTTTTTTGTGAGCCTAAATTGCAGTACACTTGTCATGACCTTCCAAAAATAATGGCCTGTGTAATTTTTTTTGTCAAAAGATAAATTAGGTTTTGAGAAATGTTCAGGTGTTCAGGAAATGACCAGCTGCACTGAAAAGCAGCAGACTGCAGGCTAGCTGCAGGAGCAGATAACCTAAAAATAAACCAGCTTGTTGCACTATATCCAGAACAGAGCAAGAACAGTAGATGTTATTTAGGACAATAAATATTTCAATACTCTCTCTACACTACAAAATATCAATAAAGAAATGTATTTTTATCACTTCAAAACTTTGCTAAATTATTTTAGCAGCAGTGGGAATCACTACTGACCTTTAGTTTAAAATGGAAGCAATGTCATCAGATTTTTTAAATTAACACCATTAAAACAAACTGTAAGAATTCAATTTCATTCCTAAGCTCTTCGCATTAAGGAATTAATCATTTAATCAATTAATGGCATGTTAAATTGAAATGAACTTGATCATTTCCATTGTGATTAATAACTTGTTTACAGAGATGCCATAATCCATTTTATTTATGTTCTTGGTTGTGTGAGGCTTTTATTTCTGTTTTATTGATTTGTTTTTGGCCGCTGAATTTCGGACATTTAAAATGTCTTCCAGTTCCGGTGTGGAGTGTTCTGTACAAAATTAAAGTTTATTCGTGTTTGAGAGGGCAAACTTGCATTATTATGCCATTATCAGCGTATTAGTTGAAAATCAAAATGTCAATATTATGATTTATCGCAGTAAAGTTTATCGTCCAGCAAAATTTATTAGCATGACAGGCCTGTTTGTACTGCTGCATTTCATTAGGAAAGCTAAAATCAATCAAAAAAGCATAAAAACATGACATTTGAGACACTTTTTTTTCACTCAAAGGAGTATTATTGGCTGAAGAGAGCACTAATGATGAAAACCCACATATATGAAAACCACCAGCACCTGTTGCACAGTGATTTACCTATTGTCAGACAAGTATTGCATAAGATCGCACAGAAAGCTGGAGAGACGTGGCTTTAGCTGGAAATAAAACCTCAAATTATTTCAGCCTGAACTTGGATATTGCAAAGTATGAATAGCTGTGCACAACACTTCGTGACCAACATTAAAACGCCAGCCTCTCTACCAGGAGGAACGGATTCCCTCCTCCTCCTCCTCCTCCTCTCAAACCCAGAACTTCCAACTCGGCTTTCCAAACAATCCGAGGACGTCAGCGGGGGTAAAAATAGTCCGTGGGCGTCCATGGATAACGGCAGGACGGCTAATTTAGCTGATAATGATGCGCGCAAAGACAGCTGGGACCTTTATGGAGTTGTAATAGAACTATGTAATTGACTGCTCCTCTGTAGCATCATCTTGGGCTTACATCAGTGACTGACACTTTTGATCAGCTCCTCATTGTGTTAGGCGCCTTCCCATTGAGCCGAGCCCCAGCTGGAATCCGCAGAGCAATTCCTTTGTTTCCCGTTCTAGACGGAGAGAAGGTGTGTGTGTGTGTGTAAGCGTGCGTTTGTTTGTAATACCTTGTGGGGGCCGTTTTCCTGACACATACTACGTTGTGGGGACCCGCTGCTCCTTGTGGGGACCAAAGCCTGGTTTTTGGTTCAGGGGTTAGATTTAGGACTAAGGTGTGAATTGAGTTTTGGTTAGGGTTAGGATAAGGGTAAGGTTTATGCTGTAGAAATGAATGGAAGTCAATGGAAAGTCCCCTCAAAGATAGTCACGCAAACATGCGCGTGTATGTGTGTGTGAGGCCGCCGCTGTTTGTTATAATGTCAGGACCCATTGATTTGTTCCCGGAGTAGGCACACACACGGGTAGAGGAGACACACTGTACACACACACACACACGCCTTCTGCCTTTCTATTCATTACATAATGAATTATATTATTCTCAAAGGTAAATGCCAAGTTTTGTTTACACTTTGGCTAATTATCTGTGTTGTTGGTCTTAATTAGAGGATTTTCGGCAGCTCCGACAGGCTTTATTCAGGATTCCTGGGGTTCTCTAAGTGTTACAGTTTAGAACGAAGCAGCAGAAAGGTGTCAAACTGAGCTCTTTGAAACTTCCAGAGAATCTGATCCCAACTACCTCCAATCAAGTTTTTCTTTCTAGAAAAAGCTTAAAAAGTCTACCCTCTCCCAGTGTTAAAGTCATCGGCTTAGCAGGAAACAACGAGGAAAACTTATTGCATCGTGCAACTAATAGTTATTTTAGCAATTGATTATTCCATATCGATTAAAAAAGTGTAACGTTCTACAGATTTTTTCATATGCAATATTATAATTAAATTCAAAAAACGACTGAAGAAAATCAACATTTTATTGCCAAAAATGCAATAACATTTCGTTCCTTTAGTAGATTTGAACTGAAGACTAAGCTGCTACTAACACATCTACAAAGATATTTTCATATTAAAGCTGCAGTATGTAATGTTTATTCAAATAAAAAAATTTTTTTACGCATTTGTTGAAACTGTCTCCATGTTGTGACAGTATAGTGTAAGAGATAATTTGTGGAAAAATTAAGCTCCTTTAACTTTTCAAAGTGGTAACCATACACCACAACCAATCAGAAACAGGAGGCGGGTCTTAGTGCTGTCAATCATCACTTCCTTTCCTTCCCTTGCTCTCTGCTATCCTGCAGCCAGGAGAGCCGATCATGACTGATAACACTAGTTATCATAGCCACTGACAACGGCAGACAAATAATTTTCCCATAACAGTAAGTCGTTTCACGCCAGCTGGAGATGGGCACCAGCAACCCTCCCGAACCCACTGAGGGACAAGGGTGAAAGAAAATGGATGGATGGATGGACAGTAAGTCGTTTCTCCGCCTTTATTACTTTTAGCAGACAGTACATGAGGTGGTTGACAGCGCTACGCCCCTCCTCCTGGCTCTGATTGGTTGGTTTTGGTTGGGAGCAGTTCATTTCTTCAGACAGCAGTTGCAGCTCAGGGAGGAGAAGGAGAAAACTGATCTTTTCACAAATTATTTGTCTCATAGCAAATTGTTAGGACATGATGACTGTTTTAATAATGTATGTATGTAAAAAACATATTCTTTATAAAAGTTACATGGTGCAACTTTAAATGCCAAATTTATATAAATATATTAGAGATGGGCCGATCAGGTTTTTTCCTGCTGATTCTGATTCCGATCACACATACCGATCACATAAATTTTTTTATTTTTTATCATAAGCACTACCGGTTACATTATATGGAAAAAGGAACCATAAATTCACCTTAATTTAGACAAAAACTTGTTTTAAATAATTTTTTCCAAGAAAAAAACAAAACAGAAATTATGCAAATTGTACTGCTATCTGTAATACTATCTTTAACAGACTGAAAACATGAAGGCTCTGAAGAGGCTAAATAATGCAGAGTCAAAATAAAACCTCTCAACATTGCCAAAAAATTCAAGTATAAAACTTAACATTCAAAGGCAAATACAGGTTCCATTACAAAAAACAATCCTGAGTTACTGAATGAAAACTTCCTGATAGCATGGCGGCTAGCTGATTACTGCTAGTTCTGATTGGCTGTTTCTGACTGAGCGGAGTAATTATGCAGAACAGGGAGGATATCAATTATTTTTTTAGAGATTATCTGTCTCATGTTAGGACAGTGAAAGTTTTAATACGTATGTAAAATGTATTTTTTAGGTTAGATGCTGCAGCTTTAAACAGAGGTTCAGTGTGAGAGTCACTACCAGGTGGAGCAGAAGCGGCGCTCCGTCTGTGAAATATTACTACCTGTAGCGCGTAGCAGTGGTTCAACAGCGAGAGCAGAACCAGCGTTTTACATTGCAGCTCGAAGACTTAAATAATTTTCCGGGTTATTTGTTTAGCTTTCTGACCGTCATGCTAATCCGGGTGAGTGTTTGTAGCTGTGCGCTGCTTTACCTGCTATCTGAGCCTCCATATGTCATTTTTACTGCAGTGAGCCTCGATGTAGCCAAACTCCGTCAAGTATGGCATCGTTTTTATGCCATGTTAGATTGATCGTGTTGATGCATTTTGACGTGCTTCAATTTTCCGCCACAACACGCAAACTTCCCCATTCACTCAGTGCGTTATAGTTCAACATCGCTTAGGATTTGTTGCTGCGCGTTTGCGCAGAGTGAAGGAAAGAGGAGACCAGCTGCACAGGCAGACTGCGAAATGAGATGCAGGTGATCGGTTTGTGTGATCGGCAACAAGAGACCGTGATCGCCGATCACCGATCATACACTTTTTCATGGAAATCGGCCGATTATAATCGATCGGCACACCTCTAATATATATATATATATAATCACTGCTCAAAAAAATAAAGGGAACACTTTAACATTTAAGTGAACACTGAAGTGTTCCCTTTATTTTTTTGAGCAGTATATATATATGTGTGTGTGTGTGAGTTTAGATAGATATATAGGACAATTTTGTCTTAATTATTATTCTGAATATGGTGGGGTTTTCTTTTTGTTTGCATCTATGTACTCCAGTTAACGATTACAATGAAATTTAGGATTCTGACTTTTTTTGTGACAATTTGTCAAATGTCCTTTTTCAACACAGCCTCAAATCTGGGCTTCTAAATAACTTAAGAATTAGAAAACGTTTCCAAATGGGTCAAATCAAGCGAGTAGACTGGTTTCTGATGATTACACTTTTAACGCCTGAGCTCGTCGACTCCGGAGATGATACTTCCGACCTGCTGTTAAACGGCACCTCTTTAACTCATTTCACCACCTGGTGTCATGTCGTCGGCGAACAAAATAAAAGGTGTAATTCCTTCTCGGCCATTCGAAAGCAGACATTTTGACCTGAATGAGTGAGGGAAAACACAGGTTTGTCAATAACGACCGCATTCCATCTGAGCAAAGGTCTGCTTTTACCCGGCAACAGGTGCGCACAGATGCAGGGGTGAATTACGGCGTCCGCTAATGCACCTGCGTGTTCCCTTCTCAATAAAGTTAAATTGTCTACCGTGAAATGAGCTAATCAGACGGATTTAGTGCTCCAACTCCCCCCACCCCCACTCAAAAGACTGCAGTTGCTCTGAACAGCCGTGCCCTGGTTGTAGGTAGTAGGTAGTACACCGGTACATATGAGGCTCAACCCTTATAGCCATAAAACGTCTGCGGCAGCCAAAAGTTTTCCACAACCGCCTTTGTGTCCTCTCATGTGTATAAAAACAGACTAAATGTGCCCCCTCTGTCTCTCTCTCTCTCACACACAAAAACCACACACACACACACACTCCTCTCCGCTCACTCATAAACTCCTTTTAGATTGCTCCATTGATCTGACATGGAGAATCCCCTTGGTGTGCTCATTTAATTTACGACGGATAATTAATTTCCGCTGATAGATCCGCAGCGGAACTCCCTCTTCTCTCGCTCCTGTGATGCGAGCAGGTCTTCTGATAACAATGGCAATTTATCTCGCTTTGGGTGAGATTTTGAAGAGCAAATGGGATTCGCCTCTCAGCTTAAGCTCAAAATGTTTAACTCTGAGAGTGCAGGGTTTGGGTAAAAAGGAGACAAGTAGAGGGGGACAGCTCTTTGGAGAACATGGTGGGGAGGAAAATGATTTTCTCAAAGTGTTTAGAGATTTGTAATTTTCATTCTCTGGTGTTTTTGGTGTTCCTTGACAATGATAGTATTCACACCAGTTGAGCTTTTACTAATTTTATCATGTTATAACCCCAAACCTGAGTTTAATTGACTGTTTGACACTTGTAATCCCTTTTATTATTTTCTTATTGTTCTTGACTTGTGGTCAGGGGGCCACAAGTAATCATTTCAAGGGCCACAAATGGCCCACAGACCACACATTTTACATCCCTGAACTACTGTGTCTATGAACTCATGTAAAAAATTATTTTTTACGTGAGTAATTTTTGAACTCACGTAAAATAATCTTTGAAATAAGTGAATCTTTGAGTGTTTGTTTTCCTTAAGACAATTAAAAAACACAACCGCAGTAACATCCTTGTATATGTATGAATCTGAAAGTCCTGGGAGCAAATGACGCAAATAAATAAAGTATTTAACTTACAAAATGTCAACGCTATTTACCTTCCACGTTATTTTCCTGTAGTTGTTCTGCACAGCTTTGTGAGGATGTACCACATAAAATTATAACGAATGACTGGTTGACATTACCATATGCGGAAAAAGTTGCACCAAGTCTTCTGCCGACAGGAAAATGGCTCATAATGTATTCAGAATGCAAACCAAAATCTCATGTCCAAACAGTAAAGCTGTAACCCTTTAAGAAATCTGACAGGAAATCAAAGAGTCAGGAATAATGATGAGTTGACAAGAAAGTCATTAAAACTGCACAGCATACCTGTGCTATATTAAAAAGTTGTAAAATATGACAGGTGTCGTTTGAAGAGCGAAAAACACATCATTATTATAACCGAAGAGTCAATCAGAAATAAATAGGTATCGACAAAGGAAATGATTCAGCTGCTGTCCTTCAGGCCAGTTTGCGACGTCTTTCAATTTGGTGCTGTCAGTCATTCTGCGGTCGCAGATTTTACGCCTGTCAAATGATGGACATCTCATATTGGTGCATAACTTTCCGTATACACTGACCGTGGCAGTAACAAGGCCCATTAACCCCCCCAACGCAGCAAGCCGCCCAGTCAGGCTCCGCTGCAGAGCCGTAAAGAAACGTGATTGCTTTGCCATCGTTTTACAACATGTGTAAAATACTTTAATATTTAGTCATAAAGACAATTTATGAAGATGAAAACCTATTGAAGTATTTTTTTTATTGTAGACATACCTAAACGCTCTTCTTCTCAGCCTTGTGAAACTTTTTACTATTTTTAGATGACTTTTTTTTTTTTTAGCTTAAATGAATAAAAGAAGCCAGTGTTGTGACTACAGCTAGTTAAACTTGCAACAAGATAAAATTATTTTTTTATATGTATTAGGTGAGCTAAAAACAATATCAGTGAACAATAGGCTTTTATCAGTTGGACACACCTGATCTCCAATGAGATTTTGTAGGCCTACAATTAGCAACTCTTTGCTAACTAGCATACACATCCCTCCAAATACTTGACATGTATTGATTTGTTTTCCTAGGGCTGTTTGAGAGTTTTACCTCAAGTTTCATGTACAAAATTGGACCTTATCACATGATAACTCCTGTTCAATCTTGTTTAGATAAAAAAAAGATGTTTAAAGTCAGTTTATCAAGCCCAACAAAATTCAAAATTCCTCTTGATATTGTTATCAAGCTAACGAGATATTTCAAGACGATTTGAATCCCATCCACCATAAAGTTAAAAAAAGTGAAATTGTTTTTTCAGGGCCTAAGAGTGCACACACACTAAGTTAGCTTAACGTGGCTAATAGCTTTAACAGAACTTTGTTTTTTCTCTGAAAATCTGAAACTCTTTACTAAGACGTTAGCAATATTCTACTGCAGTTTGACATTCACAAGGTTATGATTGTATTTCTTAGGTTACAAAACTTCCACAATGAGTGGAATTAGTGAAGTAACAAATGTTTCCTAAGTGAAGAGTTTTAGGGAGGACTGAGATTTCACTAGGTAGCCTTTAGCATTTATGCTACAAACATTTTCTGAGTATAGAAAACTTTGAGCAAATGTTGAAAATGTGACATTTTGTGACATTTTTAAATCTATATTTAGCCTAAACTTAACAACTAAAGTCCAGACTAGGTAAGCTAATGAAAGCTTCTTTCAGCCAGCTATCTTTCAGTATTTCTCTTTATTCTGATGTCTTTTTTACTTCCTTTTAAAACTTTATTTTACAGTGTAAAGACACCAACATCTTTTCTATGTCTGTCTGACAAATATTTGCTTAGGAGGAACAGTTTCATCATATTAGCCATAAAGTTTCATCAGAAATGGGACTTTGGTTTGATCTGTTGGGTTGAAAAGCTCCCACAAAATGAGAGATAAAATCACAATCCATTTTATTGACTTTTACTACGAAATAATTAATTACCTTGTTGATTTGTGTAATTAAGTCATTTTAACTTTCTTTGGTTTTTCTTTTTATCTGTTGTCCCTGACAATGAGTAATTTGTCTTGCCAAAAATAAACAAACTCTTGGCTAATTTTGGCGCATTTACAAAACTGTTAATTAATGTGCATTGACCGTACCAACTAAATTAATACATGTCAAATTGATCAGCCATAGATGAATTACATTTTAGATGTAACTTGAGACAAAACCTCTCCTCTGATGATTTAACCTTTACTGTTATATAGGTTAAATGAAATGCCGATTAAAGCAATGTTCATAAGAAACAGGGGAGCTTCACACTGAGAGTGATTGACAGCGCTAAGACCCTCCTCCTGGCTCTGATTGGTTGTTCGTAATTATCACTGGGAGGAGGAGGAGCTTGTTTTTTCCCCCACAGGTCATGTGTCTGAATATCAAACTGTCACTAGAAGGTCAACAAGTATATATATATATATATATATATATATATATATATATATATATATATATATATATATATATATTTTTTTTTTTTATAAAAGTTACATGCTGCCGCTTTAATCTCTCCGTTGGACTAAATCCCACTTCCTGTTCCCTCTGCAGGTGTGTCTGTTGGAGTGTGAGGGTCACGTCTCCACTTCGCTAACATGGGAAGTGTGCAGACGCGCCGTAAAGCTGTCGCACCAGCCCACACTAGCCGAAGGGGGCGCTCTGTTCAAAAGAGCCGGGGAGGAGCAGGACCTGACCCGTCTCGACCTGAACGCTGAGTCGGCAGCAGCTCAGCATCTCCCAGAGCAGGACCAGGACGAGACGCCGTGGGACGAGCGCAGCGTCCAGTATGACTCCTCCCTGCTGGGCTCCTCGGAGGAGGGCGGGAGCCTGCGGGGCCTGGATGTCAGTCTGACCGAGGAGGAGACCCAGCAGAGGGAGGAGCGGGGCTCCGAGAGCGACGACCAGCTGGAAGGTGACGCCAGCTCCCAGGGCGTCACCTTGTCCAAGCGCTTCGGCGGCTTCCAGAGGGGGCGCCACGGGTACAGGAAGCTGATCGGCTCCCCTGTCAGGGGCCTGCAGAAGCGCTACGGGGGCTTCATCGGCGTCCGCAAATCCGCCCGCCAATGGAACAGTCCGAAGTGGATGAACGTGAACCAGCAGCTGCGGTACAGGAGCAGCAGCCGCAGCGGCCGGCCCGGTACCGGCGGCCTCCCCACGAACCGGCGCTGGAGGCAAAGCAAACTGTGAAGCCTCTCCGCCCCCCTTGGGTTACCTCAGCTCATCCCACCTTTTAGTTCTCAGCGGCTCCTCGGATTTGAACTGTCGACGTGATCAGAACAACAGACTCTCATCTCTTCCGCGCCTCTCTTCGTGTCCCTAAGTAACAGAGAATGTTTTGATGTCCCTCCTATTAAACTCACATTTACATGCCATTCTGTGAAATAAAAGAATTAGAGAAGTGCAATTGAATATATTTTTGTGTGTCAATACAATAAAAAGGGGCCAAGTGACACTGGAAAACTGGCTGCTTGTGAAGTTTTTCCACTGAGAAAGCTCCATAAAAACACTTTCTTACACTGTTCCTCACATTTCCTTACAATACCTTCAATTTCTGTGTATTTCATGGAGATTCTGTGTGTTAGACCAACACGAGGCAGTTTGTAGTCGTGAAATAGAAGGAAAACGACGGCAGAGAAAGATGAAATTATGGATTTGAAAAATTTTTATAAATAAAAACCTAAAAGGTGTGACATGCATTTCTATTCACCCCCCTTCACTCAGATAACCCTTAATAAAACCGAGTGCAATGGTCTCCAAGTTTTTTGACTCAGGCCAGGGAGGCAAATTTTTCCAAAATAAAATTTCCCAAATATTTTTGGAATTAAAAAAAAATAATTGACCTTAGCCAATTGGTCAAATTGACATAGTTAAAATGGGTAAAGAATTGGCCAATGTTAACCACTGGCAGGCCACAAAAGGTATTATATTAAAAATGGGGGGGAAAAAAGTGTGATTTTTTTTAAAGTAAAAATGTTTAATGACATTTGTATTTCATTGAAGATCCAAAATATAAACGGGGTTTCAGACTGCTGCTGTATTAAAAGAGTAATAGACAATTTCCAAATTTTCAGAAAAAAAAAAGTCCCCTAAAATTGTCAATTTTATTTTGAACATACACCAACAAATTTGTGGTCTATTTTGTTGCCCAAACAAAAGTAGACAATCATCTAAAAGAAAATAGTCAACTTTAAAAAATTTTGGAGGAAACATTTTTTTTTTCAAAAAATTTGTAAAAATTGTTTTCCCAAAAGTTTTTGGATTTATTTATTTTTGGTTGAAAACTTTCGAAAAAAAAAAAAAAAACAGTTACAAAAAAACAACAAATTTTGTTAATTAAAATAGACAAATAAAATTTGGTCTATATTGTTGACGACATTCGTACCATTCTTCATTTGTGTTGAATCATTACGTCTCAGTATTAATCGAGTTATTCGGTGAAAGTCTCACGGAGCATCATAAAGATGATATAAAATCTTGATAGAATATATTCTGGTTTTCGTGACACTATGTGGAAAAGCTCAAGGGGAATGAATACTTTCACACTGCCTCTCTTTAAAAGGAAAACTGGTAATGTGGATGGAAATTGACTCATCAATGTAACTAGAGCAACACAGGCTTAGACTTGGACAAAAAAAAAACGCATTTTCAGACTCTAAACTAATCCCCACCTTCAACCTAACTATAAATTCTAAGTTTCACGAATGTCAGCGCAGATTTAAGTAATTAAATTGGAAATGGACCAGCGCCGTGTTTCTGAGATAGTTCAATTACTTGTAAATAAGGTTGGACCTCAGGAGCGCTGAAGCACAAACTCTTAATTACTGCTAGGAGAGTCCAATTTTCTGCTTAAAGAAATTTCATTAATTAAACACAATGGAGATAAAATTGGTTTTTCTGCACTTTGTAAACTCGACAGAATTCTGCACAATCCACGGAATAACGACGGGAAAAAGTCCATAAAGGAAAAATAAATAAATAGATAAAATACTTGTTCAGATTTTGCCCATTATGTGGAAGTTTTCCTTGCGAGTTCCGAACATTATGAGTTGATTGAGACGAAGTGAAAAGCAGATTTCCCTGTGGAGCATTACTGCCCTCTGGTGTCCGAAGGTTAAAAATGACCGAAATAAGTAAAGAAATAAAAACGTTCTCCACTGAATAAACTTACAGAACTTGGAATCCACACTAGTTTTATAATGTCCCTAATAATTTTAGTTACTTTGAAACTGCCAATTCCCACGTGTATGACCTTCAACTTCTGTTTAAAGAAACAAAACAAAAAAAAAACAACCATTGTGACATTTATCATTGAACTATCTTCAGCCTCCAGACATAGCCAGCATGGATTTATTCTCGAAGATTCCAAGAGAATTATCTGCACATATTGTCTACTTAATGGTATTAGAGCATTTATGCAAATATCCTAAAAAAAATAAAACAAAATCTATTAATGTACCACCTGAGTGGAGAACTGTGCTGTTCAGTTACTATGACACACAAAACAATGTTTCTGCTTAATCAAAAAGATAAATAAATAAAAATTGTATTTGTTTTGCCATTATGAGCAGGTCAAATCCATTACTGTGCATCTTAATTGTGTTGAAGTGTTTACTAGCGTTTGATTAAAAGATCCAGTGATTCATGCTAATGGCTGTGTGGGTGATGATACACAGTGTTTACATGTAGGAAGCTTAAAAAGTGTTTTTTTTTTCTTTTTTGGAGAACAGTGATCATTTCAGACCACACATTTAACATTTAACTATTTTTCTGTCTTCACAAACAATCTGGAAATAAACCAACCAAACGGCGTCGCCCTCTCGTGCGTCGTTTGCAGAAGGAAACGAAGCCCCATTGGAATTCTCAGTGCTTTTTTTATTGTGTTTGACAATATATTTCCTCTAGTACAAACTCATTCCTCAAATTCCCGCTGCCGTGACGATTCCAAACATACCTTCAACTGATAAAACCATTAACACTGGGTGCGTGTGCTGACGCCTGGGCAGGAAGGAATTCAGCCTCATGGAAGGAACTTGGTTGAGTCGAACCAAATGTAGCTTATTCTTGTGAGTTAATATTCCAACAAAGTGCCAAAAAACATAAAAAAAAAAAAAACATCAGTCAGC
This sequence comes from Poecilia reticulata, assembly GCF_904066995.2. Lineage (NCBI taxonomy): Eukaryota > Metazoa > Chordata > Actinopteri > Cyprinodontiformes > Poeciliidae > Poecilia > Poecilia reticulata. The sequence goes on along the minus strand of NC_088850.1, from coordinate 21,276,683 downwards.
CCATTACACAGGCTAGATGAGACGATAATATATATATATATATATATATAAAAAAAAAAGGTATAAAATGTTCGTACGGAACATCAGAGCACACAATATAATGTACATTATAACCACTGTGTAACAACTGGAAGAGAAAGACTGGAAGAAAGGAGACAGCCAGGTAGCGGTTTGAGGATACAGTGGAGCTACGGGGGGCGGCAATATGAGCTTTGGATAAAAAAAAAAACAAAAACAAAAAAAAAAACGGAAGAGAGGACTTAGCACATCACATGGTCAAAGTCAGTCAACAGCACCATCGCAAACTTCAGTTTTCAGGATCGAGATACAAAGATACACAAAGAGTCCATCTTCATTCCTTTTAGGAAAGAAACGAAACAAGAAAAAAATAAGAGAAGAAAACACAAAGAATTTTGTTTTTCTTGATTTATATTCTTGTATTCTCTTTTCGATAAAAGTCTCTGTTCGCACACGTCCGTCCGTCCACTCTAGTCGGGGAAGCGCTGGCAGGCCTTTTTCCAGCGGCAGGCGGTGCACCACTGGTCCTTGCGCTCCACGCCGTACACCTTGCGGCACTTCTTGGCCTCCCCACGGCCCTTCCTGGAGCGAGACACGAACCGATCACTGTTATGTACAGACGGTTCAAATATTAGCATGTTAAATTATTAAATCGCGATATATCAGCATTAACATTGGTATCGACCAGTTTTAGTCATTCTTTTTAACATTGATGTCGGTCTGATGACTAAAAACGGGCCAATCTTAACAGCTGATGTTTATTTTTATCTTGTTGCCATTTGTGTGTCTGGAAGGGGAGAGCGTTGTAACCTACGAGAACAAAGTCGTTGTTATCTACTTATTGTTTTTAACATTTTAAGACGTAGCTGTTGTTATCTTGTAGAGCAGTGGGCCCCAAACTACGGCCCACGGGCGGGATTCGGCCCGCCTCGACATTTGGTCCGGCCCCCTGAACAATACCAGAGAACATTTAGATTTTTTTTCATATACTGTATGTTCCAGACTATAAGCCACTACTTTTTTCCTAAGCTTTGAACCATGAGGCTAATATGTGGATTTTTCTTCAACCACCAGGGGGCTCTTTAGCAGGTAGTGAATCACAGGAAGTCAAAATTGGAAATAAAAGAAGAAAGCGCCCATTAAAACGGAATTAGGTTTTAATAGGGAATTGAAATTTGAGAATGTTGTTCATCAGTTAAATAGCATTGAGGGGAAAAATATCTTTTTTTTTTTAAATACTGGGATCATTATGAGAATTTGAGGTATAGATATTAGGATCCAATAGATGGCAGTAGTGCAACAATAATGGATGAAATCTAAAGAAGAAGAAGAAGGAGGAAGCACCCATTTTTATTTAGCACATGCTAGTACACAAAGGATCAACACTTTTACTGTTACAGTTACCGTTCGGAAACTACTGTAATCAGTTCAGTTAAATCTAAACTTGGCAACTTTTCTTTTTCAACCGTAATAAATGTGATTTTCAATTGACATGTTATGACTCAAATGTTGGGTTTCCGCCCCCCTCTGCTGCTGCTGCATTACTGTGGAAAACCTGGAGTGGCAGAGATATCTGCAGCTTATAGTCCGGAAAAAACTGTATTTATTTAATAAATAGTGTTATTTCCTGGATTTTTTCTGTGAAGAACCCAGAGAATGTTATTTGATTGTGCTTTCTGGAAAACAATACATTTTTACATTTAGACATTCCTGCAATCTTCACACTTTTTCTGTTACAAACTGACTCCGGCCCCCACCAGAGAAGGGAAAAGTTATGTGGCCCTCACAGGAAAAAGTTTGGGGACCCCTGTTGTAGAGCATCACAAAATTTAGAATAATTACATATTGAAAGATAAAACAAATTCCTAGATAATCAATAGATAATTAAGCATTTGGAATTACGGTGGTCCTAGACTTAAATAAAAAAGCCTGAGACTTTTAACGACAGCAAATAAATTACTTAAACTAAAACAGTGTGGGATAAGGAAACTCAGAGTGTTTTGGTGTTCCTCAGGACTCCTTAATGGGTTCAAAACTTTTTTATTTTTATATTTTATTTTATTCATATATTTTTTACTTTTACTGCTTCATGTCTTCCCCCGTTGATGACTGTCTTTAAGTTTTTTGAACCCTTATCCTGTCTTATACATTTGTATAATCAGACCGTTTTGATCTTTTACACCCTCCCTACAAAATATGACTTTAGTTCAACGATGCAAATGTAAATTAATAAAGACAATCCAAACCAGAGAGATTTTCTACTCCTCCCAGCTGCCTTGGCCACCACGCCGCTAACACTTTAGAACCTTTACTTGCCATTTTACCCCCGACTTTCAATTGTAACTCCAACATTTGCATGTAGGCAGTGTGTTTCAGCTACTGCAGCCTCTCTGGTGGAGGCTGTATTACCTGAAGGAGCAGTGGTTGCGGGATGGAGACACACTCATTGGCTGCAGCCTGTTCTGCTGCAGCCACTGTTCCCCGACGCTGACTGAGCGGCAGCGAGGTTTCACCATCTGAGGAGGAGAAGCAGATGCTAAGAACAACAGCAGACACTGCTAATACAATAACTATACAACTATGGAGTTCTCCAGTTTGATCTTAGTAGCTTAGTAGATATTAGCTACAAAGACATTGAGCTTAGTAGCTACTAAGACTTTACTAGCTAACATGTAGTAGATGTTTCTATACATACTGTTAGTAGTGTAATAGCAAACACGACTAATACAATAATTAGCTCAGTAGCTAACTAGCTTGAAAATATTACCTAAGATGTTAGCTATTAAGCAAGCTTATCTACTAACAGCTACTAATGTCTTATTTGTTTGATAAGACATTAACAGCTAACAGCTACTAAGATATTTGTAGCTAATGTGTGGCAGATGTTTCTACACCCTATTAGTAGTGCAGCAGACACTACAAATACAACGATTATGCAACTAGGGCCCCACTTTGATCTTAATAGATGTTTGGCTATTAAGCTAATTTCTTAGTAGTTAATGTCTTAGCTACTAAGACATTAACTTAGTAGTTATGTCTTAGTAGCTCATGCTCATGCATTATCTTAGTAGATAATGCATGAGCTGAAAGTCTTATTTGCTAGCGTCTTACTTAATAAGACATTAGCTTATTAGCTGCTAAAACATTAGTAGCAGATGTTTCTACACATATTAGTAGTGTAGTAGCAGCCACTACTAATACTATAATTATACAACTATAGTTATAGTTGTATAATTATAGTTGTATAATTGTACAATTATACAACTATAATTATAGTTGTATAATTATACAATTATACAACTATAATTATAGTTGTATAATTATACAATTATACAATTGTATAATTGTATCTAGTTTGATATCAGTAGATATCAAACTAGATATCAGCTGATATCTAGTTTGATATCAGTAGATGATTAGCTTTAGCAGGGCCTATTTTTGCATTAAAGCACATCCAGGCTCAGACTAAAGACTCACCGGAGCGTTGCTGTGGCCGGGTACTGAGCCAGAAGGGGTCCAGCCCTGGCTGCCCGGGCTTTTGGGGGCAATAGATACCTGAACAGGGCTGCAGGCCTGGAGAAAGAGAAGAGAACTTTAACTCAGCAGGTTCACTTTCAGGTTGTAAATGGAGTCAGATTCTAAGATACTGATGGATGTTATCAGCTTCAATCAAAGCGAGACTTTGATAAACAAGTTCCACTCATTCATATGCTTCCCCTCAGATTTCCACTATAAACTATACTATAAATCCTTCCTTTTATATGAGTTTACATCGTATTAGTTTCCATAACCAAAGACCAACTTCAGTGTTATTTTAACAGTTTTCGGAAAGAAAAAAAAAACAGCTCCTGAAGTGAACTGTTTACAGAAGCAGGTGGCAGTAATGACCTTCATGCTAGGTTGTAGCATTACGTCACTCATGGTGTGACTCTGTTACGTTAGCTCTGATTTGTCCTTCTCTATACTTTTGTTTGTTATGTTTTGTCGAAGTGTTACACGTTTGGACAATCATTCCCTCTGGTCCTCGATGCTGCATCGCTAGGATCATTTTTGCTCTCACTCCTTTGCTTTTGCACAGTTGTGACGTGTAACGGTGGCAACAAAGTGTCGTTTTTTTACACCTGGAAGCAGCTAATTAACATCAGTCACGAAACTGTCGTACAATAACAGTCTTCAGTCAGAGGCCTCTTGAGATTTGTTGCAAAACTGACTGCTACTGGAGATACTTTTTTTTCTTCTTGATATGTCCTGCACACAGCGTCGCCGTTCACAACAACTCTTTGAAGGATCTTGAAGGAACTGTAACTTCCAATAACTCTACAATAACACAGTAAAGTAAAAAAAAAAAGAAAAGAAGAAGCATAAACGGTGCTTCAAACAAACCAGTCTGCTTTTATTTGTTTCAAACATATTAATCCCTAATCTCTAACTCAGCTTTTATCACTTTTACTTTTACTCTGACACACAGCAGTGGTAGCATTATCCTGTGGGAATGCAGCATAAAGCATTTCTTAACATTCTGCACTTTACTTCTTTGAAAACGTGTAGAAACACGGAGCCATAAGGTCTGTTCTGAAATCTTCTGCTTTGAAACAAGGACTAACTTCTACATTCCACTTAAAGCGAGTAACAAATTGACTCTAAACAATTTTAGTGTCTCTCTGACTGTTGTGTACACTGGACCGAAAGCAGGACGACAGCTTCACATCGGCTGGCTTTACAGCACAAACAGGAACAGGAAGAGCAGGGCTGCAGATCATTAACTACACCCAACGCTTTGAATTAATGATTGTTTCTTTTCTTTTTCACATCAGACACACACAGAGGGGACAGCTTGGATCATTTTATGAAGCTTATTCAGTTATAAAGCAGGACGATACATAGGAGAGCAAACACACACGGTTATGTTCAGAGAGGGAAACTTTTAGACAGATTCAGACTCCGACAACCTTGACGATGAACCAGCAAAGCTAATCACGCTCAGACTTCTTTTTTTTTGCAACCTGTTCTTGTGACAAAACAACTGAACTGTCACAGTGTTACTGATCATTTCCTGTGCCGTTTAACCATTTCCCCCGGCTGCGTTTCTTCTAATAACCTGGCAGAGGACAGAAACAAGCCTTCAGAACAAAGCACAATAAAGTATTAACTGTGTTAATCCAGGAAGTAAAAGTGAGAAAGTCTGGGTAAGAAGGGAGACCGTGAGAGTCCATGTTACAGTCGTCTCGGCGACAACAGCTCACAGCGGAAATTAGGAGTAAATTCAAGAAGATTTTTGTACTAAAGATGAAATGCACGGCTTTTTGGTGCTGTTTGAGACAGAGCAGGCTGGCTGCTACCAGTGACCTGTTTTTTTTTTTTTTTTTCATGGCTTTCGCAGGCCGGCAAGAGTCTGGTCTCGCCGACAGAGCGAGTGAGCCAGCCGGCAGCTTGCTCTCTCTCTCGCTCTCTCTCTTTCTGTCACAAAGCATCCATTTACAGGCTCCATGGCTCAGGGTAAATGCAGGTCAGCAGTGAAATGTGCTGCTTTGTGATGCATAAACAACACTGTAGCTCATTGGTTCGTTAGATGTTGTCTGGCTTAAAGGGGTAGGGGGTTGTCTGGTAAGGAGGGTCTTTGAATTAGCACTGCTAGCATGTAACATGAAACTCCTTCAGTGCAGAAAACACCCTAAAACACCCAACCATGTGTCAAACTACAGAAATAGTACTATATTTTCTTCTTCTTGTGATTTTGTTTTCTGGTAGACATTTTTCAAAATGGACACCATGGTTGTAATGGAGAATATATGTTTGTGCTAATATTGGCAGTAGATATTGCAAGTGGCGGACGCAGCTAGCCAAAATGTTAGGTTCACTAAGCAGTAATTTGCTAAACAAGAATTTTAGCTCCGCTAACACTAAACCACTAAACATTTTAACCCTTCTGTCTAGAAATAGGGTCCAACCGACCCCACACACGTAAAACTTGTATCATTTTCTACAGTCCTCTACGTTTGCCTCAGTCCTCGAACGCACAAGGGTTAAATATGAGAAGCTAACGCTAACCATAAAGTTGACTGTCTCTCAGTCGTTTCCTTCATCTTCATTTTGCTACATATTATCATTTTAAAGTTGTATGAATTGGATAACCATAAACAAAAACATATGATGTGTCATAAAGTTCGTCCAAGTCATGAAAATAGGTAGCATCTTATGTCAACAACTCGTTTAGAAGGTGTAAAAATGGCGGCCATCTTGAAAAAATGTCGGTTCTCCTGAAACTCACATGGCCAATGAGAAATATAGAAGGAGTTTTGTGTTTTTTACATTTTTACAGTAATACGCTGCACTGCACCTACCTCGGTTAAAGTCAGCTCATGTTTCAACAGCAATGAAGTAATAATAGAGTTCCAGGACCAAAACCACTGCTGACCGAGACCAACTCAGAGACCCGTCTATCCCAAATTGTTGCCTCGCTCCCCGTCTGCACCCACCTGATACAGATGCTCCGTGTGGATCTGCCAGAAGCTGCTGGGGGCCGACTGGCTGAGCGGACTGGGTCTGGTCGGCCCTGGCAACGAGCTGGAGTTGGACCTGGGCCTGTGAGCCGCAGGGATCTGGAGCTCGGATCCAGGCGGAGAACCGCACGAAGCCCAGCTGAGGAGAGCAGCAGAGGTCTGGCCCGGAGTCTGCTGGGCCGGACCGGCGGCAGAACCGGGACCGGAACCGGAACCGGCCTCGATGGTCTCACAGCAGATCTTGGTGTAGTAGAAGTCCTCCTCTCTCTGGGACTGATCTGATCCACTGCTGCTTGTGAGTGTGTGTGGGGGTGGACATGGTAGTGGACACACAGAGGGAAGAAGAAGAAGCGTTACTCAGAGCACCACTCACTGTGGCCCAGATAGAAACTCTCACTTCTCCTCACCAACAGAGCTCTTCAGAACGCTGAAATTTTTATTCCCTCTTGTTTTTTTAATGCTGTTTTGAAGCTGGGAAATGTCCTTAAAGGCTAAACTCTCTGGTTTTCTCACCCACTCAGACTGGATGGTGGTCAAACAGTTTGCACGCAAGCCCCCCAACATCAGACTGCCGTATATCACCACAAACTCGAACCAATGGACGGATCAAACACACAAATACAAACCATTTTCCCTATTTCACCATTAAAGCTGTATGAGGTAGCTGAGACTGCACCTCATTCATTGAGCAATATTAATGGTAAACTCTAAATATCTAGCATTCAGTGCTTGACTATAGATAGTCCATGTGTTAGAGTAGATCTGGTAATGGAGATTTCAGACTTTTTTGGGGGGACTAAATATTTAGAAGAATTATCGACGATAAAATTGCCGTAACTTTTGAAACAAAACAAAAAAATCAGCCTAAGAAAAACACTAGGCACAAAAGACTGCTAGCATAGACAAGATGCAACCAGAAGGGAATGAATTAGGAAGGAATCAACAAGACAACCATTATCGCTTAAATGCGGTGCGTTTACTGATCAGAGGAAAAATCAAATTTGAAGTTACTGATGAGTGATCGCCACAAAATACAAAAAAATTATTATTAAATGGTCTGATTGCATTCAGCAGACTCTCAGTCCATCTCTATGAGAAGTGACATATTTAAAATGTGGTAAATGATTTTTAAAAATGAGGCATAAAGAAATACGCAAGTAACTCACATGGAGAAGAGAAGAGAAGAGAAGAGAAGAGAAGAGAAGAGAAGAGAAGAGAAGAGAAGAGAAGAGAAGAGAAGAGAAGAGAAGAGAAGAGAAGAGAAGAGAAGAGAAGAGAAGAGAAGAGAAGAGAAGAGAAGAGAAGAGGGACATGAGAGAGGCAACAATAAACTTTTACTCCATCAGCAGTGTGTGGTTAGTTTTAAAGACACTATAAAACAGATGCGTCTCCTGTTCTATATTCTATGTTCCCTCTATGCCCAGGCCTCTACACTCTATCCATAGGTGTGTGTGTGTGTGTGTGTGTGTGTGTGTGTGTGTGTGTGTGTGTGTGTGTGTGTGTGTGTGTGTGTGTGTGTGTGTGTGTGGGTGGGTGTGTGTGCGTGCGTGCGTGCGTGTGTATGTGTGTGTGTGTTTAAACTTATTTTCTTCTTTTATCTTTTATTTTTAGTCATGGAGCAAACACTATGAATAAACTGATGGAGTGAAACTGAGTGTTCTTGTGGGTAAAGCACCGATGATGTCAGCTCACCCCAGGTGCATCACACGGATGTGTCTCTTTATTCCAACAGAAGACGTCAGCACTTTGCCACAACTGGGCCACAGACACTTATACACACTTCGCAGGGAGCTCTGCGGGGAGAAAGAACAGGAAGCAGAGGTGAAGCGCGGGGCAGCGTAGAGGGCTCTGCTGAATCCGTCCGTCGGCTAATGCGCCTTTCCTCCAGAGGTTCCCGCCCAGACGGCTCACCTTTGGCTTTTTGGCAGTGAGCTCCTCGCCCTGCTCCAGCTCCATGTGCAGGCCTTCGTCTGGGCTGCTGTCCACCTCGGTGACGGACGGCGACGGGGCGGGGCTCCCGTTGCCGTGGTCCCAGCTCCAGTAGCCGCTGCTGCCGCTGTCGGAGAGCTCGCCGCCGCCGCTCTCCATGTCGACGGACGAGGACGAGCCAGCTGGAGTCGGAGACGATGATGTTTTTAGTTTTCGGGAAGGCGTTCCAACATCATTACCTCTCGATGCTGCCCCCTCCACAAAGTCAAAACTAACTTCCTGAGGTTTTTTTGAAGAGGTAAAAACAGCAGTTTTGCAGTCAGCCGCGCGCTGTGCTGCTTCACCCAACAGAGAACAATTGGCGTGACGAACTGGTTGAGATTTGGGTCTTTTGTAAAGACGTCCAATCTCTCTATAGCATATTTATTCCCCGGTGGTCCACTCCTCGTTATCTTAAGATTAATATTTATTTTACTCAGGCAGGTGAGTTTATATCAAATATGTGGCCTTGGCTCTGGCACAGCCATTGCATACAAGGACATAGCGCAAGTAAAATAATCACTAAATAAACAACTTTAGGGATGAAGAACAAACTGGCAATAATGCTCAGTGCTTTATATGATAAATGACACAATAAAATAATTAGATCTTATTTATAGTCTCTTTAAGATCCCTGATATTAACTATATTAAGATTGTGTCTGTTTAGGGAAGGTTATATACAGCACTTCTAACTTTTTTTTTGTAAGACCATGTCATGGCAAAAATAAAGCTTTAAAAAAAGTGCAACTTTGACCACAACTTTTTGAAAAAGCTGCCACAAAATCAGTCATTTTAGGCCACAAAAACAAAACCATGGCAACATCGTGGAGGGACTCTTTTATATAAGACTTCTCTGGAACAATCAGCTGCCTTGGCATTTGATTGAGCACTAAATAACAATGTATAAATGCTAGGAAATACTGGCAATTGCTGATATTTAACAACTGTCCCAGTAGAGATACACTTTACAGATAATGTTCCTGACAGATCTACAAAGCGTTAGCTCCAATAGAATCAGTATTTAATACCACAGAATGCAGTCTGACCTGGACCCGGATCCGTCTGTGGAGGGATCTGCACCACCGGGCTACAGGACAAGCTGGTCAGAACCATGGCGGCCATTATCTCGTCCATCTCCACAGACTCCGGGCTCCGGAAGCTGAAGAGCAACACGCAGAGATGTCTTTAAGCATTCGTTGTCATGGCGACCTACTATACCAGCACCGGGTGTCGCTCCCTCACCTGTACGGAGTGTCTCCTCTGGGCGGCATGCTGCTGAGGGGCGTGGCGGTGCCCACGTTCTGCAACGGAGCGGCAAAGTTACCCCAGCCTGACGTCTTGGTCCTGTGATGATGGCCGAACGCCTTCTCAGCCTGGACGGCGGCCGGGGTGTGCAGCTTCAGGTGGCAGAGGGATGAGGTGACAGTGTTAAAACATGTGAAGTTTATTTGTGTGGCACATTTCAGCAACAAGGCAGGACAAAGCGATTTTATACCATAAAAAATATCAAACAGTCACTAATTATAAAACAAGAAGTAAACATTAAATTTTTTCAAATGCAATCATCCAATCATCAAGCAGATATACATTAAATATAAATGAATTTTTGTAAAATTTCTAAATTTGACATGTCAAAAATAAATTAGCTTAATGGAAACACGGCAGTTGGTTTATTTCACAAAACTCCAATGGAAACACTTTTTTTTTTTAATCAACAACAGGATGTTACCACTGGTGGAAACTATTAAGAAGAAGACCACAGGAAGTGGTTGGAGTATCACGGCACGGCATGTTTTCTCTCGGCTTATCGCGTGATAAACAAACTTATTTGCATAAGATTTAATTTTAAAACGTCAAAATTGCAAAATTGTGTTTTTTTTGTTGTTTTTTTTACATTAGCAGAATATTGACAGTTTTGCGCACATTGGTAATGGAAATGCAGCTAATTTTCCAGTTCTTATGAATCAAACAGGTGGGTTTTAAAGCTTGACCTAAAGGAATTGACAACACATAGAAGATATGAGCAGTTTTGTTCCAGATTAGTATAGTATATAAGCTGAATGCTGCTTCTTTATGTTTGGTTCTGGCTCTGGTGATGGAACCAGAACCAGAAGACCTGAGAGGTCTGGATGGTTGATACGACAACCACAGATCTTTAATGTATTTTGTTGCTCCGCTGTTCAGTGATTTAAAAATTAACAGAAGTATTTTAAAGTCTACATTAGATTTTATTTTTTTTATTTTACTGAATTTGTATTGACCCCGCCTCTTGCCCGGAACGTTAGCTGGAGATAGGCACCAGCACCCCTCCCGACCCCACTAAGGGACAAGGATGTAAAGAAAATGGATGGATGGATGGATGGATGGATGAATTTGTATTGGGTGAAACTAAAACTATGAATCTTGATGAATTATAGGTAGAATATATTTACAGATGTAGGTTTTTTATGATCTTAAATGCAAAATCTATATATGTTTTTGAACAATTCTGGCGTAATTATTTTGAAGTCAGTGTACTCCAGTTAATGATTAATCTATTACTAAATTAGTTGACGATTATTTCAACAATAGATTAATCACATTCAGTCTGATTAATCGTTTCAGCCCTCGTCTATTCTCTGAGCTCCAGGGAGCCAGTTGAAGATCTTTGAAGCCGGGGTGATGTGCTGCATCCTCCTGGTTTTACTGGATCAGGATGAATCACTGGACACACATGGTGTTTAAACCTGGAGAAAATCACAATTTGATCCTCTGCAACTAAGCCTGGCTGCCGCGCTGTGAACAACACTGTTAAGAGAATACTTCCTGTCCATCTGTAGATGGCAAAATCTGCCGGGGAAAAACGGCAGGAGAAGGAAGCGGCTGCCAGACTCAGAGCCACCGCGGTGTGTTACGATGAACTGAGGACGGAAAACACGGATCCTGTCTGCAGGAACGCTTTGTTTTCCTCTGGAAAAGACTTAACTTTGAAACTCTTTCTCTACTTGTACAATTCAGATGAGAAGATAAAAAAAACACCTTCTAAGTGGAAACATTTTATTAGAAGAATGATTTGGCTACAGCTCCAGCCTCTCACCGGAGTCTGCTGGTTGAGCTCCCTGCCGCTGTGCGCTGCCGCCGCACCGTCCTGCTGTCCCACCCGGCAGGCCGCCGTCCCGCCTGGCCCCGTCCCACCACCGCTCTCTGGTCCCATAGCTGCCATGGTGCTGCTGCACACGGTGAGGGGGGACTCAGCACAACGTCACACTTGGCTTCAGACAAGACACCTGCAACAGATTTGGGCAAATGAGGCATTAGATCACTTTCTCAGTCATGCAAAGCCTTGAATTGGATTTCAGCTATTCGCAGAAAGTTCAGTACAATGTTACTCTTTCAGCACACAGTTTTTTTTTTGGAAAGCCCTCCATAAGTTGCAGTGAACTTAAAATGAGACAGAGTATGACACTTTCAGCTTCTTTTCACCCTCAGACTTCTCTCCTCCTTCTTGCTGCTCGTCCATAAAGGTCTGATTTGTGGTGACGGGGGCCTCCTGGCTGCTTCTCTGATTAAGGCTCTGCTTCCCCAGCATGACTGTTAAGGTGGACGGCCGCGTCTTGGTATGATTGCAGTAGAGTTACGTAATACACTGACTCACTACAGTGGCCAGGATTTAGGTGTGTGCATTCATTTTCGACAGCAAAACACTGGTTGCGTAAATGATTTGGGGGGCTATTATATTTCAGGTTCCATGCGGTCATACCCTTCTTGCTACAAACATATACGGACAGTTGGATGGTCTTTCTTTTGTTTTTGTTTTGGAGCATCCTTTCGTTTTGTGATCGACTGATTGGTTGGGGAGGTTGACGTCAACCCACCAATATTACGCACTGGAAGTGGGCAGGTTGATCCAAAAATATCGGTAATAGCGATACCAAGTACCAGTGTGTCGCATCGATACCTGTGTGGTAATACTGATACTTTAGATTCTTGAAATTATGTTTTATTTTTGTACTGGAGTATTTCAACTCAACTTCAAAAAAGATTTAGTTTTGACTTGCTCTCAAATTATAATCGAGAGCAATAAAATTTATGATTAAATAATGTTTTTTAGTGCACACTAATTATATTAATGTTATTTAAGTATTTTGTAAACAGCTATAAACTTTGTCCAAATTCAGTCCTACCACTAAAACACCCAAAGGTCAGAAGTCTGATGATATATTTGACTTAAATAAAAGTATCAGTATCAGTATCGGCGATACGCATCCTGTATTTACTTGGTTTTGGATCGATATCAAAACTTAGAGTATCACACGCCTGATACTTAGAGTATCAGGTGTGTGGATCACACACCTGATCCACTTCAGACAGTAGACATAAACATGTAACCACAAAGAACTGTACATGTTAATGCAGGACTGCATAGTGATATGATGATAAAGCTTTGTTCTGAGATTTAACCAATGGAATCTGTTTCAGGTAATGACACACTGAAAGCTGTGATATTAAAGCAGTGAACATAAAGCCAGAGACAGAGGGGAAATCCCCCACCCGTCTTTACGAATGTTGCTCAGACGGATGCTGCAAGTTGTAGACAACATGCTCTGAAAACACACGTAGCTTGTTGTCAGCAGATCGACTTGCATGATGTGAAAGTACAACGTGATCCAGTTCCGTGTTTGTTGAGGAACAATGATAGTTTATGCCTCCTCCTTAAAATAGATCCAACTAACCAAGATGCTGAAATTCAAGGACAAAAATGTGGTCAGAGGGTCAGTCTGGAAAATGTAGGTGAGTAGGAAGCAATGTATTTATTTCAGCATTCAATAATGTCATAATTCTCAGTTTTTCTAATATTGTGTGGCCATGGTTTGCAATACTATCATCCATTTTCAGGTGATATTATTTCTATGGAATGCGCAATATATTGGCACTAACATTGGTTAGGTTACAAAATATTGATAGATGCAACAATATAAAAATGTGGACGACACTATTATGTTAATACTTCTGCTATGGCCTATTACCGATATTTGCCAATATTTTATATAGTGTAAATATATTTCATCACCCTTTCAACGTCTTGAAAAAAAAATAACAACGACCACATCAGTGACTTCACCAAGTGATTATTTTCTTCAGTTAAACTTTCCACAATCCTTTTCTGCATCACTATCAATGTCACATAGCCAACCTCCTTGGTTACCATTCCAGAAACAAATGGCAAAAAGATGGAAAAAAAACTCTAGTTTTATCTGTTGGACCGATACCGATATGTTAAAAAAATGACAAATCAAACACTAACCGTGTTTATCTACTATGGTCCAAATTGAAAAAAATTCTAGATCGGATAACGGTAACATGTTCGACCCTTAAGGGCCCATCTACTCAGTCTGTTTTTTATGCTTTGTGCTTTGAACAACATCCGGCTATATGTATTTATTTTACATTATACTCAGAATGACTAACTGCACTTTCTGAAGCATTTGAAAGAAATTTTCTTGCAATTTATTTTTACATGTTTGACCAAGGTAGTCAACCTATTGTTTTATTTATTGGTTGTTATACTCCTAATTGACTGAACAAATTAAAGTTGTGTTGTTTTTACATGTGTGACTAAGCTTGTGAAGCTATTGATGTATTTGGGTGTGTTGTACTGGTGCAGACAGAGTTAACTGGTAAATTTGTAATTCAGTACATTTATGTCTGTGTTTAAAAAACAGAAACATTTCAAGTCAATTCAACTCTGTTTTTCTGTATTGGATCCATATCGGTCGATACTAAACATCGGATATCGGTATAGATATCGAAAGTGAAAAGTGGATTGGTGCATCCCCAGTTGTAATGTGACAAATTTAGAAAAAGATCAAGCTTGTACAAATATCTTTAAAAGGCAACATTCTGCACAATGCCAACAGAAAAAAATGAAGGTCAATGGTTAATTTCTGTTAGAGCCAAAATATTCTAAATGAATCAAATATTCATCCTGCATCTGTGAGCCTGGTGGTGAAGAGCAGCAGCACCACAGGAGGTCCGAAATGATGAAACACTCTTGAAAGAATGGATTTAGTTCCTATCTTATAGCTGTTTGCTTGCCTCCTTCCCTGCAAAAACATGAGAGTGATACAAACTCTGAGCAGACGTAATCTAAAGTTTGGCTGCATGTACTTTGGCCTGCCGCCTTAAAAAGGTGAAAAGGGCAGTGCTGCGTTCAGTTGCAGCAGGGACAGCTCAGGAACAAAACTAAAGCTGAAAAGCTTAACGAAATGGTCCCTCTGCAAAGATGGAGCGTGTTTGCAAGTGCTCAGGCACTTCACAGCTGCCAAAATCAACAAGCAATTCCTGAAAAGACACACCAGCAGAGACTCAGATGTTGGGCATTTAAATAATTTTTTTAATGTTGCAAAAAGTGGGTTCTCTTACTGTGTGTCCAAGTGTGGAAAATCAACTGGAAACCATTAACTTAGGACACCTGGGGTGGCTAACGGATGTACAGTTTTCCCCCAGGTTTTGCATGGGTTGGGCCTATGCAAATACTGGCGTCTCAAATGAGAGTGTTTGAAATACTTGAGACGCCCTCTAAAACTGCTTCTAATTACCTATTTTAATGGTTCAAACACCAAATATACATTTAAATGCCAGTCAGTGCCAAGGAAGCTGGATTTGGCTCCTTTCCCAGTAACTTGTCATGTGGCATTGCGCCTATGTATTTCAACTTACCAAGCTGCAGATTTTCTTATAACAGATTGTGCACTTGCTCTTTAGACCCTTTTATTCTTATGAACTCAATCATCATAGAAATCCTAGAAAACACCTTCCTTTCAGTTTGAATGAATGAAATACTTAGAATTACATTGTTATTGGTTTGTATTGCTAATTGCCGTTAGGATAGTCAGTTATTACATGAATGACACAAAAAAAACAGTAACTTGGGAAACTGAAAAAGTAATTGCAATGTTACTTGACATGCTATTGGCAGCCCCTTCCAAAGCAGCCAATCTTTGAGCGCAATTTATTTTCCTTGGTGTTGATTGGCTGAGCCCGCAAAAGCAGAGATAAGGAAAAGTGTGCATGTTAGCTTTTGCGTAATGCTTACGGTTTCCGCTGTATATATTCGTCCATCCATATTAAGGTATGTATGGTGTTTAAACTTTTAAAATAAGCAGTTATAAGCATTTCAGAGGGGGTATCAAGTATTTGCTCATTTTAGCTATGGGTTGCTGTGGTTACTAACTAGTGAATAAAGAGGTCCACTGTATAGCGATTCTTGACATTGGGTTAAATTCGGGCAACGCTAGCCGTGGCGTGGGGACAAAGTAAATTAATCAAAGAAAATAATATTAATAACAACAACAACAACAACAATAATAATAATAATAATAATAATAATAATAATAATAATAATAATAATAATAATAATAAAACAGAAGAGATGTTGGTTTTAACTTAAAGAAGAAAATGCATGCACACACACACACACACCCATACATAAAAACAATCTGTGAACGTATCAACCGTTGCTGAGCAGCAAATATTAAAAGACAGCAAAAAAGAATTGCTTATTGACATGAAAAACGTTAATATTTTTATCTATATCCCGTCCAATACTGTTATCAAACCCTTTGCTGTGCATGTGGAAGTTGTTTACTCCATTTTAATCCACCCCCAGCGGTGCATAGCACAAGAAATGCCCCACTGTCCTGTACTTTTCCACGCACCTAAACGCAGCACAAAGCCCTATTTTCTAGCCCCCCCAGCTCTCCGCCAATCAGCGCGCGGCGTTAGTAGTAAACAAGCGGCACAGTGTGGGCGGAACGCGGCCTCTGATTGGCTGAGCCCCGCTTTCTCGGGTACACACCCCCGCTCCAGCAACGTGTTCGGACACGAGTTTCACCGGGAGGGTCGGAGCTAGATGAGGGAACACGGCTGAAAATATCTAGAGTTTTTTCCACGCAAAGTCACGTTAAAACCGACCGCAAAACGGTGTAACCGCAAAATAGTGCAAGAGGAACCTAAACAGGGTTCTGCTATAGCCGTAAACACCGAACATTTTAATTTTAGTCTAATAAATACCGTGATTATTCCAATATAGATCATATTTGTTGGTGCATATTCAAAGGCTGCAGACGTTATTGCGGACAAAAATACATCTAAAACAGTATAGATGCTGAAATGGAGTAATACGTATTTTTTAAATGCATGAAACGCGCGATTATCAGTATTTATTGCGTTTTATGACGAGCTACAGAAATAAATAACGACAAAAAAGTGTCAGTTTGTCATCCGCCCCCCCCCCCCCACCAACAAGCTCACTGATCTCCACCCGGCAACGCAGACCGACCTCAGCAGAAACACCCCCTCCCTCCTCCCATTCTGCAAAAGAAAACAGATTATTTTTTCTCTCTCTTTTTTTTTGCAACAAGAAAGCCTCGCAACATCTACCGCCTCGTATACAAAATTCGATTTTCTTACTTTTCCGACCTCGGTCCTGACCGTCCCGGTCCGAGCTGCTGCAGCAGCGGATCGTCGCTGCCTGTCTTGCCTCGCACTGCCTCGGCTTGTCCCGCCGCCCGCTCGCCGGCTCTACAGTCTGCCGGAGGAAAAAGGGGGTTGGTCGGTTACGTGCCTACGTGTGTCTGCTTGGTGGACCAATGCCGGAGGTGACAGCTGGGCAGAGCGCAGAGATATCAGCCCGCGGCACGGCGCACTGTGCACAAGAGGATGATGTAGGTGAGGGGTTACCAGAGCAGCAGCAGCAGCAGCAGCATCCACTGTCTGTTTCCTGACAGTCTGTCTGTCTGTCTGTCTGCAGCACAAGCACATCTTCCTTGTTGGTTCTGCTCATGTGTTTTCAGGCAGATAAACATCTAACATGGCTCCCATCCAAAAACATAAACAACCAAAATAGATTTTTTTTTTCTCTCTCCCCCCCACCCCCCTGTTGGTGTGTTTTTATATAAAAAAAATAAATAAAAAAATTTTGATTCCCTTGTTTGCAACAGATTCCCTAAAAGAGATGGCCAATTTTTGAGAATGTATTCTGCAACCACGAGGTCACTTAGAGTTGACCTCTAACTAATGCCTCATAAAAAAAAATGCAAATGCCAAACGTACAACACATGAATATTTCCTGTAGATTTAGTCTAGACTGTGTAATCTGACTGCTATTAATCCAGTTTAAGATCAGAACCTCCATATTAATTTGAACAAAGTGTTTTTTTTTTCAGCATCAAACAATCCATCAGTTAAAAAAAAAAAAAACACGCACACACAGAGAAGTCGAACAGCTGACATAATTGTATTCTTGCATATCAACCCCCAACATCACACGACGAATCGCCTGCGTATCACACAGGACACCGCTGTGTGTGTACGCAGCGTGTTTGTTTCTGTGTTGGAGAGGCCGGATTAGTGTCGGCTGTCTGCACCCTCTCCACCAGACATCCAGTCAGCAGGGATTTTACGCTCTGAGCGCTGATACAGTCTGAGAGAGTACAGCGGAGGCCTATCGTACACCTAAACCCGATTCAATTCCTCTGAATTGAACGTTAGTTTTACCCTGGAATGCTCGCTAGGCCTCAGCTGGACTTGAGGCGATTGGAAACCAAGACAGAGGCGAGAGTTAACAAGGATTTAATAAGACCTTACTATGCTGTTGTTTACCAGGTTTAGGTGGATTAAAACTCAATCCACATCCCATGAAATGCTTGTCTTTTTATTTAATAAGAACTATGTGGTAAAACGTCTACACACACAATGTAAATCACTTCAGAACTCAACATTATGGTGACATATGCCTTATTATTCAACTAGCAATTTGTTTAAGGTCAAGAAGCTGGTTGTATATGCAACAGGGTACAATGACAGTAAAGGTAAGAGAAAAAAATGACACACCATTGCATAGGCACAATGGCAAAATGAAGACTATTGTGAACATATCAGGCATCATGGTTAAAATCTCCCAAAACATTGTGGCTTGGAACGTTGTTTGGTCGGATAGAAGAACAAAACTTTCTATTGTTGTTTAAAAAGAACTTTATAGAAATAATAAGTTGTTACATTGACTATGTAACATTGTGTTGGTAAAACAGTTTTCATGTGGACTAGCCCTGTTCACGGTTTGGTATTTGTGGATTTTTCTGAACGTAACTTACTTATTCACGAAAAATGTCGCTATTCGTAGATTTTTTTTTGTTGAGTATATTTAAGATATTTGAAAAAAATGCAGCTTTGGAAGCTGAAATACCTAGCTGCAAAGCTACTTGACACGCTGTTGGCTGACTTTTGCAAAGCATCCAATCTAGAAGTGTCATTCATTTTCCATTTCGCTCATTGGATGTAGTCCCAAGAGCAGAGAAAAGGAAGACCATTAGCTTCTGCAGTAGTCCTGAGACAGTTTCCAATGCGTGTATAAATGCATTCACTCCATCTGCCTCCTATTCTGCAACTAAAACATTTAGATATAAAATATCTAGCTCCTTGTTGGGATAAAACACAACACCTTAAACATAGCTTGGTCATTTTGTTTGCAAAATAAGGGATTCAAAATGTGTTTGTTTTTTTTGTTTGTTTTAAAGATGTAGCAGCAGAATGAGTTGCAATAAAGGTCTTCAGGCCTTTATTGTTAAAAATGTTTTATACCTAATGAGCATTCCTGTCATCAAAACACATCACAGGCTGCCTGTGGCCTCCATTGGCCCCAGATCCACCCGTTCCTATCCTACTGGTCTTTCCTGGAAAAAAAGAGAGGGTGGGGGGAAAAGAGGTGGAGAATAGTATGTTAGGATGTATGTAACACACAAACAGGTCAGGAAAGGAAGGAGGTGCAGCACCGTGTCCTTCCTGCAGAAACAAGCCTTCAGTCCAAGGAGATATCTGGACCATAAAGTAGAGAGTGACGCATTTTAAGCTTCATGGCATCACCTCTGAAAACCACATGTCATAAATATTGGTGTTTTTTGAACTACCCTGATTTCAATTGATGATTGATTAAGAGGTGTTTGCTGAACTCTAGTCATCTGAATCAAGTGGTAAAGCAGGGCAATGTGTCTTCTAAACCAGGGTTGAAAAGCATTGCTCCTGATATGTGGGGAATGTGTTTGCATTGCCCACATATCAAAAAACACACAAAAAAAAACCACACAACTTTTTTTTTTTTACAATTAATACGAGGGTATATTCAGAAAGGTTGAGATTAATCTCAGAAATCTTCTAGAAAAAACAAGGAAATTTCTGAGCTCCATCCATCCATTATCTTACACGCTTGTCCCTTGTGGGGTCACCAGCGTCCAGCGGGTAAATGTGAGCGGTGGGGTCACCCTGGACTGGTTGCCAGTCCATCGTAAATTTCTGAGCTCCAAAAAGTTAGTTACATTTCTAGAAAACATTTTGAGATTTTGTGGCTTCAAAAGCCGAAAATCACAAATCAAAAGTATTTGACGTTTGAAACTCAGAAATTCCATGTTTTTTTCTATAAAAATTCTGAGATTAATCTCAAATTTTCTGAGTGTTTAGGCAGAAATGTACTCATTTTTATCTGCAATGGCCCTAATACATCATAGTACAATTAATCCCACAAACTCTCTGTTGAAAATGCCAACTGGTGACCTTCCTTACTTATTGCTTGGAGATGCTGTACCACCACATACTAACTACAGAACATATATGGATAGCTAGATCCCGTCTTACAAGTCAACTTAACCTCACAGGGGAGCACAGGTAGGCTAAGTTGCAATTTGGAGATAATTTACATGATTAGATGTGTGCGATTGGTTTAAAGAATCAGAGCCACGGCATTAGGTGACAAACTGAACGCAGCCAGGAGGCTGAGAGCAGCACGTCCTCCTCTGGCTCGCTTAAAACGTTCGTAATTTTATGAAAGAACAACAAAAAAATCAACAAAACGTGTTCAAATTAATGACCCAACAACAATAATAATCTCAGTGATTATTGTTTCAGCAAGGTGTTGTGCAATTCTGTGCGTTTCGGTTCCATTATCAAAATAACGAGCAGAGCAGGAGTTTAAAATTAACTAATCAACCACCGCTGTGTTGAGGGAGCTTATTAATGATAGCAAAATAAAAATCAAGCCTGCAAACCTGATATCGTAACGGACTGAATGTTATGTTTTTAACATAATCTCTGGTCGGCTTGGGGAGCGAAGGAGGTTACCATGGCAACGGGAGTGCTTAAATGACAGAGTAAAAATGTAGGAGTGGTTTAGAGTTGATCATCTGTTCAGGTTGTTTACCTTTGCTGTGGCTCATCACAGCCGCTGTAGTTTCTGAACTTTCAATAAACGACAAACTTGGACTAATTATCTCGTTCTTTGTGACTATACGTCATTTACAGCAAACATCAAACACGGTAAATATTTTACATTAAGTATTTAACAAACAAATGACTTCTACCGCGATAATTATGTGAAATTAAATTAATTGTCTAATATAAAAAATAGTTTGGTGCTGTCGGGATCAGAGTCTGAGAGGCTTTTTCTTAATCAAACTAAATTTTTTTGCCTCTTATTTAATATTGATGTTGATGAGATTTTCTCCAAAATAATAACCTTTTTCAACCTTTATAGCTCCACTGTTGAAAATGAGACGTTAACATTCACAAATGACATTGAAATAAAATCCAGTCCAACATCTGGTTTGAGGTGATTCCTCTGGATCCTGTTTTAAAGCGAGCATGAGTGACTATACTTATTGATTTCAGATGCCTGGATTAGCCTTGTTGCTGAATCGGATGTCAAAATCTGTTGGATTGTGTTGATTTGAACACGGATTAACAGGTTTAACTTATTCTTTTTTTTCTTTTCTTTTTTTCTTTTCCTGTCTGGATCCCAACTTCAGAAGATGAGCTATAACCTAACAGAGCTCTGTGGTTCCTCCTGTCAGTATGAGATTCAGGGTGAGGAGGCGCCATGTCAGGAAGAGAAGTGGAAGCTGCAGGATCTTCAGAACAAACAGGTCATGATGCTGGGCTACTGATTATCCCTCTGTCTGGACACAGGATCAATAGAACCAGTTTAAAAGCTAAAATGAATGGTTATGTGCCAGACATGGAAAACTGGGATGCACTCCATGCCATGATGTTCAGGATTTAGGTCTCATGGCATCTCAAGGTGTCAACATTGCAGCCAGTGGGCTGAAGGAAATGCAGCTTTATTTTGTAGCAATTAAAAAGCTTTTTTTGTAAAGCTTTTATCGCTTCGCAAAAGAATTAATCAGCACAGAAACTCCAAAGGGCGCAAAGAAGCAGTTATATTTATGTATGTAGTTGTCATAGTACCCCCAAGAATTTAAAACTACTTTCACCCCTGCTCATACAGTTGTGATGAGCTGCCAGAAAATTACCAGGGGCATGTTGATATGGAAACCATACCTTTTATATTAAATCTCACTGCCAGATCTCAAAGATCCAGATTTTTTTTTTAAACTAACAAATTTAATCTGAGATTGAAACAAATACACAAAGCAGTTCTGATAGATAACTAAGAAGACAGAGCAGTAAACAGTCTGAGAGGGTGTTACTGGATTAGTGGAGGGTGTGATTACAGCTGAGTGATCAGTAACAGCAATGACATGGTAGTGACAAGGAGATCAACAAAATTAAGCTAACTGACAACATGCAAGGGGCAATGACAGAACTCAAACCCACATTCAGGGTTTAGCCTGGAATTAACTATGATAAACTAATCCTCAAAAAAAAAAAAAAAGTCATGTCTCAAAACCCTGAACCAATTCAGATTAGTAAGTCTGGTCACCCAACCCTCTGCTAACCACTATTGCCCTTCCTCCATGATATCCCTACAAAAAGCACAAATATGGAACAGAATGAGCCTGCTTTTCCTGCCACGGTTCATTAAAGGCTGTGAAAACCCAATGACAAACATGCCTTTCATTTTGGCCTGTGGTATTTGAACAGGTCAGTTGATTTATATGGTAACGGATGGCATGACAACAGGCATTACAAGAATGACGACTCCACCCTGCTTTCAGGCATAGTTTTATTTGAATTCTATGAAGTCCCTGGTGCCTCTCCTACCAAAATCAGCTGCAGTGTTTACATTACAGGTCATAATTTAGCTAAAACGTCACATGCATCACCAAGCCAGAACGGAGACTGTTCAACCACTGGAACAGGAAGAAAGTAATAAACAAAATAGATAAAAATTCATAAAAAGAATAGTACGAGAGAAATCTCTCACCGAGAGTTAAGCACTTCAACAGGCAAGAAAAATATTTGGTAAGAAAAGAAACATCATACCACCACCATCAGGAGCAAGATGATAGTGGTATGATGCAAATCCCAACTTGAAGCTGTAAATAAACTCAGCTGAAGTAACAATAAATCAAGGGTAGTTTCTGTAGTGAACAGTAAATATATTTATGTTGTAAAGCTGGAAAAAAATTTTGTCAATGGAGAATTATGGAGACTCAGTGTGACAGTATCTACACGTATACTGTCACGCTGTTTTCTGTCTTCCACATTTGAAAAAGACATTATGACGGTCTTGTGAAGAAACAAAGAGGGTTTTTCAGTAATATCAAACCTTGTCGTGCTTTTGAACTATTTGCGTCACTTTTGTTGTGCTCTTTGTAGTGCAGATTTATCAGAATTAGGGAAATAGAATACACAGTATTCTGCCTTGACAGTATGGGGTCAATGCTCTAGCGTTTAGTGGTCCCAATTTTTGAAATATTTATTAGATGAATTAGTCAGAAAGTACATCATGCCATCAGTTTTACTTTAGGTTCAAGCATCTTTCACCCTAGGTTGAGTGAACCTTTATCAGCATATAGACAGAGGGTTTGCATAGGACTGCATGAGAGCAACGTCATTGCATCTATGGCATGTGGTAGATGTTTTACTCAGACTGCAGAGTTTTTTGACTTGTTGAAACCCCTCCAAGGCCATCAGGTTTGACTGATGATCAAATTATGTATGCTACTGTTTCGAGTATGAATCTAGTCCTAATTCATTGAATTGATGAACAGACACACGATGAGGGTATAAAAACTAAAAACAATCAACTTACTGTACTGAACAAGTATCACAATTAAAAGTAATTATTTTTAATGTGATTACAGACTTACAAATTAGCAGAGTTTTATACAAGTACATGCAAGCTATAAAGGGGTATGCTACTTTTTACTGCTTATACTTGCAATTGTTTTACAAGTTTTGAATGAGATGTGCTAATTATGTAGCTGCATAGGTAAATAAGAGAAACCTAGTATTTTCTGATCACCTTAAATAGCAGAATATGGCTGATGAAAATGAACTTTCACACAACTTCATAGTCCACGGATAACAAAGGAATGCTTTTATCTAGATAAGTAAATTCCTTTCACAATGAGAGAAAAGGTGGTCGCTAGCTTGGTCTTCCACCCTATTTCCATCCATCTGACCGTTTGGTACAATGTCAAGTTAGGAAAACTGGATGTTGAACATGAGATGATAGTCCTTGTCTTGCAAATGGCGTTTTCTTATTGTGAGCTTGTGACATTACTGTCCAGTTGAAACTGTGGTTGGCTAGTTGTCTGATGTTTCAGAACTTTCCAGGGTGTTTGGTGGCAATGTGTGAGATCTCCATCCTGTCGTGACTTCAAAATCTTGTTCTGAAAATTTAGAAGAAAATCTTTTGACACGTGGCTTCACATTTCTGCACTAAACATCTTTCCATTTTAGAGCAAACATACCTCCTCCTGATTTTGTGCTTCCTTTGCTTCTTCCATTACGCTGTCACAGAGAAACACACAGGTTTAAAAAGTAACAAAAATAGAGTGTGTACCCAGAATAGTTTTGAATAATGTCATTACATATATTTTCAACAGCTTGACCCCAGCTCACAACTTTTTTATTTGAAACCAGTGGTGGTTTAAAAAGGAAACTAAATGTACTCAGTTAGCTCTTTGAAGCACAGATACAATGTATTTTTAAAAAAAAAGTTACTTTGTGAGTATTCTGCAGGCAACTGTCTCAGTCATGTTTCAAGATAGCTGCTGGCAATAGCAACAGCTTCAGCTCCATATGAACATATCATAACAGTGTTCTCATTTAACTTATTTTAAAACTAGGGAATGGTAATGGTGTCACATTATTCATTATTTCTGTAAAGTGAATTCTTTTAAAACATTTCTCCTCGTCTCCTGAAAGTTTTCTCACATTCAAGGCAAAAGCAGCTTGATGGTATTAAATATGTTTAACTATGTTTATGATTCTAGTCACATAGTGGTATAAAACATTCTTTTTGAGTTCTTAAAGCTACACTGAAATACAACAGGTGCCAAACAAATCCAAGCTATTAGAGCTATTTCAAAAAGGTTGAAACATCTTTCCGTTTTTCAATACATACTTTGTTTTAAATGTGTCGTATTTCTCATGATGAACTTAATTACTTAGAGTTCTTAAGAATATTATTTAATATCTTTAAAAAAAAGCTGGTCAAGTCATTTTTGGAGTTGATTTTTAAGCAAGCTAATTCCACAGTGTGGAATCCACACAACTGCCTCTGTTAGACTGCTAAGTGTTAAGATAGGAGATTTTCCTTGGTGTTCCTCAAAGTCCTGTCCTGAAGTCATTTAAATGACCAATTTTTGTAAGCAACATTGCATCTTTATCATAAAACTGTAAATTCTGGATTTATGCCGATGAGACTGCTTTGTTTTCTTCTGAAGAATACATTACTTCTGTTGATTCTGTCCTTTGCTATGCTCTACACACTGAATTCATTTATGAGAAACAAGTTCACACAGTCACTCAAATGTTTCCATGTCATCCTGCTTAAAGATTTCTCACTTCAGATTTCGGTGGAACTCACTGTTGTGCTTTGTATCAAAAACAGACCAGCTTCTTCTTTTATTTGCCAGAGATCAGAACTTTTACTTAGTGACTTACAAACCAAATCTAGAAAACATCCCTCTGACTCTGTCATACCTGCTTTTCTGGAATGGTAATAATCATTACACCTTTTCTCAAACATGGCTCTGTTCCAACACCATAAAAACATTTCTTCAGGGTTGAGAAGATCTACATCTTGTTATCGTGTACCTCCCACTTGGAATGCACCGCAATAATGCTTGACTCGACACCAGCAATATCTCTTTCTCAGATTAAATTTTTAATAATCAATCTTATCTGTTTCGTTTGCATTTGGCTGTTAACCCCCAGTAGGTTTCCTGAGGATGTAATAACAGTAAATGACTGAAGGCAGAAAATTATGAGATTTGACTTTCTATCAGTAACATGATCTTAAATAAAGACAGATGTAGTGGAATGGTCAGGGGAAAGTTGCTGGACGGTCTTTGTTTTGAAGTTCCCAAACAAGAAATGAGCAACTCAGTCTTCAGTTCTGTGAGAAGACCAGTTTCTCCTCTCCAGTTACTTACTAGCCTATCGAGATTTTATTTTACATCCGGCTGCAGTCTGTCAGCCTGTCAGGTTACATAACAGATCCAGGACGATGAGAGAGAGTCTTGCAACACTTTGGAGCTTCGTTCATGCCTTGCAAGCGGCAACGCCTCCAGTTCAAGCTTGTAGAGTAAGGTCATTGACCGCAGCACAGGAAAGTAACAACAACCCAAGAGGAACGAAATACCTCCGCACAATCATCAGTGGAAGTTTTTCCTGTGTGGAGGCATTGATCTCAGTTTCCCTCCCGGTTCAGGCATGTATTGTCCAATGAACAGCTGATATTTCAAGGTAGAGGAACATCTGATAAAACTATATCTGTCTCTCCATATGGGTGGATGTCGCTCCTCTGAGATTATGAAGCACATTAGTTTGTCGTTTTGTTTGTGGTGATTTTGGAATTTAAGATATTTCGGCCTTGTTGTCATTGCCTGGGAGTCCTCAGTACTCCCACTTCCTTCAGTCAATGCGTCAAACTCTTAAACTGTACTGAAGTTTCCTAAATTCTGTTTTATTGGTCAGCTGTTAAATCATCCAATATTTGGACTATATTTCCTGCTTTCTGCTCAGATAGATCACCATTTGCGATGGTGATCTATCTCAATAGTGCCACACCTCAGTGTGGAATTGAAAACAACAAAATGTGATGCGAAAGTGATAGCTTGATCATAGATAGTCATGGTGAACAGAAAGAACTGCCAGTTTCAGGTTCCACATCCCACAGATTTGATCATTATTTATATGGATATGTCCTAATTATATAAATTAAATACCCTAATGAAATAAGTGCTTCAATGAGGTTTTGTTTTTTATGCTAAAAACATATATAATCTCAGCATTTTTTTTTATGTTTCTGTTCTACGGTAAAATATGAAAGAACTTGCCACTGCACTTTGTGAAATTGAGTCCAACATTTGATTGGTTAACCGGCTGATTTTGACCAGAACTGCATCAGAAATCTGGATGTGTAATCCAGACAGACAAAATCCACTTTTGATGTGTTGCAGACTGCAGCCAGCAAGTTTTAATATTTGATGTCTGTTTCTTACACTGAATATATTTAATAAATTGTCTGCAACAAATTAATGACATGTGTAAGTAATATTAATTGTTAATAAATGGCCTCCATACAAAACACATCAAATCAGAATTGACAGTGGAGTAGTTTCTTTTTACGACCAGTGGAAGCGCTGTGGGTCCAATCAGGTGCTTCCTTTGAATTGTTGTGGTGTTCAGTACAAATATAAATCCAAAAACACACTTTTAATAATTCAGTAAATTCTAATTGTGACAGTTTAAATGGTGTCATGAATGTTCCCCATTCTTAATGTGCCAGTTAGAGTTGATCCAGTTTTTATTGAGATTTATAACAATCCCTTTGTGGCCACATTTAACTTATTCATTCTTTCATGGTAATTGTTGTGTTTTAGTGTGCAGGAAAAATACATTATTTATTTATTTATTTATTTATTTATATTAGCTTTACAAAAACCAAATTATATGAACTAGTTTGCAATAATGTTATTTATTTATTTATTTGATCCGTGTAATTTATTAGTTGTCACATTTAAAGTTCTTGTTTGTGGTTCTATGAACAGAAATGAAATAAAATGTATATATACAATACTTACATAGATAAACACAAGTTTTTTGGGGGCTGAAGCAGAGCTTCATGTGGGACAACCCATTTTATTTTAACTGTTTGAAAGTAACACCAGCCAACAATCACTGACTTTATAGTAAACTAGTTAACAAGTTTGATATCTTATATTTCCTGAACAGTGGCAGCTGCCAACAACATAACAGATTAATCTATTGCATGTGTACCAACTATAAAATAGCATGTGCAATAGAATTTAGCTCGTATTATTCAATTTAAAAAAGAAATAAACAAATTATATATATATATATATATATATATGTTGTTTTCAACATGCTAACTCCTTACTCTTGGGGCCTCCTGGTGGTGTGGGGGCCCTAAGCAGCCGCTGTACTTGCATATTACTCAGTATATATAATGAATATTAGTAAGAAAATTTTGTGATTTCCAAATAAATAATTCAGATCTACAGAAGTATTACTCCGGCACAGAAAATGATCTTCAGTGCTTCTGATGCTGTTTTACTAACTCATGTCAGATTTTCTCTTGATGGTCAACTCCATCTTCAATGTTTGATGACTTTGTGAGGTTTAGAACTTATGGGACCAGCAGCAGCCTCAGTCTCCAAACCTCGTCCGTCCTCTGACTGATTGCTGATAATCAGCCACTAATTGCTTCTAATGCACTGCAATGGATGCAACTTGCATCCAGAGCTTCTCTGGAGACTAACGGACAGAGCAATGAAGGGAAACGTGACGGCAGGAAGACAGAATGATGAAATAAATAATGGAGGGAGCTCATACCGTCGTACCGTTCACGTCATAGCCGCTGCCGCCCCTGTGGATGTAGGAGAAAACATCACAGATCACCAGGTGACATGAAGACATTTTTATCATCCACTTTTTGCTCACTGTCTGTGGATGATGAATTATTTACCTGTGAAATGTTGATTTACAGCTTAAAGCTGGGAGCATTTATCACCTTTATTTTTACCTGTAAGTCTGGCTTCCCTTGTTCACAGCCGTTCACACGTCCTGCTCTGTCATAAATCTGTGTACCTGTGATAGTCATCGCCCCGCTGCGGCGCTCGGCCACTCCCGCTTCACTGCCCTTCCACCATTCCAGTGCACTGAACTGTTCATTCCTGCTTGTGTCGACGCCATGCCGAGCCTGGGGTGAATTACTCAGTCAGCTGTTTCAAGCTGCCATCGCTTCTGCCAGAACGAACCATTATCCCCAAGATATCATGAAGCTCCAACTTTTTTGCCTTTTTTGTAACATGCAGAAGAGTTGCTCTGCTTTTGGCTACTCTCAAGGACCTGAAAGGAAAGCCTTTCTTTAAGTCTTCTTCACTTATTTGGATAACGTCCCAGTTCTTTAGATCCAACCCAAAACATTCTGAAAGACAAATTGATGAATAACTTTATAGTATGACGTCAACTTTACATAATACGGCCCTTTTAAGATACACGGGTTTTCTAATTTGCAAGCCTTTTCCTACTTACAAGTTTATTTAACCTAAGCAAGTGCTGCTTCTTAAAAGACCAGAACACTTTTATCTTTAGACAACTCCAAAAGGAAAAGTCAAACTGGATCATGAAAACATGATTTTAAAACCTATAAATTATTGCCACGTAAGACTGCTACAACGAAGCCCTGCCTATCCGTGGTTCAGTATTTGTGGAAAAGCTGCCAATTCATAGATTTGTTTTTGTAAAGTATATCCAAAAAATATGTAAAGTCAATGTAACTTGGGAAGCTGAAATATCTAGGGCCAATGTAACTTGGCACACTACTGGTTTAATGACTTGGTTAGTTCGTGCCCGTGTCTTAACTCATGGCCACAACTTGTCTCATGAACACAACTTGTCTAAGTTATGGCCATGGCTATAATTACTTCTAACCATGATAATTAAGTTGTTTTCACAAAGTAAACAAGTTGTCTCCACAAGTTACTAAGTTGTGGCCATGATGTCTTTTCCTTCTGCCATGTCACCAGATGGGTTCCGTAGACCAGTGCAAATGCTGCAGAGATTTATTAGCTTTAATAAACAGCATTTGCCTGCGACAAACTGGCGACCTGTCCAGGGTGACCCTGCCTCTCGCCCCGGAACATTAGCTGGAGATGGGCACCAGCAACCCTCCTGACCCCACTAAGGGACAAGGGTGTAAAGAAAATGGATGGATGGATGGATGGATGGATGGATGGATGGATGGATGGATGGATGGATGGATGGATGGATGGATGGATGGATGGATGGATGGATGGATGGATGGATGGATGGATGGATGGATGGATGGATGGATGGATGGAAACAACATTTGCATTTATGACACTACGGAGATTAGAGCTCTTTCAAGGCAGAAGTACTCTGCCTTTACTGGCCTACGCTTGACAGAATATGTAGCGTCTCTGTTCATAGTTACTACCTAACAAAAAAAATAAATAAATAAAGCTGTCAAAAGACCCATGAAACAGAGCTCTCTTAAACTTATATTTTTGCTTTTTACATGGTCTTACTTTCACATTAAACAGTAGTTTCCATTAGAAACGTGTTCGATTCTCAGTCTTTGCTTCACTCAGGCATATATCAGCGGTGCAACTCTGTCTCCCATTAAAATAATGATTGGCATCCCTGTAATTAACCACCCAGTGCAACAGTTTATTGGTTCATAAAATCTTCTTGATAATGCTGTGATGTTTGTAAGGAGGAGTTGGTTTAAAATAAAAGAGGCCCATATTGGTCTTGTTCTCCTCTGGATTAGCCATTAGCTTCAGGCTAATATAGGTTTACACCAAATGTAGATGCAAAGTGGGTTATCTTCTGGGGTGGAGATATTAAATATGGCTTATAATCTTAGTCTTTTAACAAAACCTCACTGCATAGGATGTGCCTTGTGTCTTTTCTGTTAAATAACTACACAATGCTCACTCGGTTTTGGCTTCAACTAAATAGACACTCTTGTGTTTTTGTGACATATTTCATTTAGTTGATTTCTTTAGTTTAATAGCAATTATTTTCTTTAAAAAAAAAAAAAAAGACACCAGTCAGCAGAATATTCAGGAACATGCAGCAGAAAAAAAATAGCATTCAATGTTTTCTTCCCCTTTGTCACTCTCTCTGGTTGGTTTGACACCAATTCAAAGAAACACGTGGATGTACACAGATGTGTGTGAGGCTTGTGCAACTCTCACAATTACACACACAGATAAAATGAGGACAATGGTGGCTCCAAGCCCAACCCGTTTGGCCCGGTTACCTCCATCATGCTTTCTCCACAACCCGGCGACGCCCTTCATCCAAAACCACCTGTCAGGTCGGACGGGTCTCCCTCTGCCGTGCTTTCACACAAACTGGATTATAATTATAAAGCCCTTTCGGAACAGACAACGTGAATCACCAGCAATGTGTGCCTCCCCAAACAGAAACTTCTTGGTCTCAATTAATCGTTAATTCGCTGACGCGGTTTCAATTCCTGAAATTTAAGCGGCGCGACGTGGCAGCAAAGCATGGACTTAATGAGTCCCATTTATTTAACATGGAACAAGAGGAAACCAGACTTAACTTAACAAAAACTGATTGAAGCTGAATTTGCTTTAAAAAAATAAAATAAAATAAAATAAAAAGTCTGTGTCCTCTCACCTGTTGCAATTAGTACAGAGGGCGAGAAGAGTGATGCTGAGCACGAGGAAGGCGACTGAAGAGATGATGGCCACTTCCGGGGATGAAGCCCAGCTCATAACGCTATCCATCCCTATCGGGGCCATCGTCTGACACCGATACAGCAGAACAATGTTCATTTGCCAAGACAAAAACAGGCCACAGTCATGTCTAAATATCTAAAGTTATGTGTTATCTGTCAACTTCACACTAATGCCATACAATACAAGCATATTAAGCTTTTTTAAACCTTGTTCCTAAAGGAAAATTTGCTTATCCGGAGGACTGTATAGTAGACTTTTTAGTAGTTCAAAATTTACACACACACACATTAAAAAAAACAATTTTCATGTAAATTTCAGGTGAAAATGTGACACTTTGAAGGCCAAAACTTAGCAGATAACTTTTTAAAGAACAAGTAAATGACCAAACATACAGAAAAAAAACATCATAATAGATAAATAAATTCAACTAACTTACATTGTTTTCGGCTCGGTTGTGGTGAAGCTCAGGCGTAGCTGTTCCACCAACTGTGTGTCAGTCAAGCACCTGCCCAGCTTTAAATGCCTCACGGCTCTCAGCGTCAGGTGAGGGAGGGACTGTGCTCGCTGGCATCCTGTCTGCTACGAAGGAGGTGCTGACTGAAACCCAGAGGTCACTCATTGTCTGAACTATCACATCTCGATTGCATCCACACGCGGATTCCTTGGTACGTTGTCATGCCGGCGGGGCCCCAAGGCAGGAATGCAGGAATGCGCCTTTTTCTATGTCACGCCAAAAATTTCTGGCACAGTTACGTTACAGGCCGATCAATTGAATATTTAAGATGGCTGCTGAAGTATTAGGTTGTAAAGGAAAAGCAGTAAAGTGACTGGGCTGCTAGATGCTAACCCACGTGCATGCTGTTGCTTATGGAAATATGTTGATTTAGTGCAGATGAGCGCTCAGTAAAAATGAACACACACGCTCCCCCTAGCAGCAGATAACAGCACTGCAGGGAAAAAAACCAAAAAAAAAAAAAAAAAACAGGAAGAGATTATGTTTTTGGTTGTTTAGGTAAAGATGAATGTAGCTGTATGGATATCTTACGGGAGACTGTAGGTAGTAAGCATGGTGTAGACTGCATAATGACAAGTTAATTGTGTAGATGAAATTTGGAAATTTGTGACATGAGTAAAAATAAGATCAATATGTTTAATGTGAGACGAGAGGTAAGCTTTGTGTCACTCCTTTTCAAAACTGGCAATGGAGGTTTTCTATGTTTTATTATTATTATGCATATTTTTTTTGTTTTCTTAATTATTTTATTTTTTCTCTGACATTTTACTTGTTTGAAATAAACATTTTATTAAAATAATAATAATAAAAGTATGGCGTTGTTTTCATCATGCCATTCACTGTCTCAGATGTAACACATGTTCATATCTAAAGTATGTTTGCAGAAAAAGGGCTCAAATAAAAGTGCAATTAAATATCATTAAAAAATGTATTTCATTAAATAATTTTAATTAAATGAAGTTAAATAAAACCACAGTGTTGTATTTTACGCGCTTGTTTATTTTGATAATTGTTTAATCGTCAGTTTATCAGTAAAATTAGAACATTACATAAGATACGACCAATAGAAAAAGATTTTTAATCTAGAAATCTAGATATACAACACACCGTTAGTCTCTGTATCTCTGAACAGCCTTTCACATTGAACATCATTTTTCACAATACAAATAAACACTGATCTGATTAGATTGATAAAATAATATCTGAGCCACATGAATAACTGTGGCGGGTCGGATTTGGCCTGCAGGCCTTTAGTTTGACACTCGTGCCCTACAAGGAGCGCAAGCCACAAAACATCATTGCTAAAGAGAATTAACATTGAAAGAAAGAAAGAAAGAAAGATGTGTCTAAGAACGTAAATGGAAAGTTAAGTGGAAGGAAAAAATGGAGCAGAAAAAAGTCAACAAGAGGCAGGGATATCTGCAGCGTTTTTAGATCATTGCGAGTTTAGGGGACTGGAGTCAGAGCTCCAACACATCTTCTTGTACGTTTTCACATATTTACGTCGCTTTGTTGTGAAGTGGCTTTTCTAAATATTCAGTAAACACATTCAAAATTCTTTGCGGCTGTGTTTTTTTTTTTTTTCCCCCCTCTCTGATGGAGGAAGTCGAGCTGCTCAAATTATTCTCACAAGGAAAGTATTACAGAAAAAAATGGGGTCTTTGTTCTGGAGCGGGACGTGGAGATTAGAGCGGTTTCAGCGCCATCCTCTAAAGGCGATCGATTTAAAGAGTTCAGGCATCTGTCTTCGATAAATACCAGGTCAGGTCGTGTTATGGTGAGATCAGGGAGACACTTCTGCACATAAATGTGCGCAGAGTTTTCTTTTAGTTGATTTGTGGGTGTATTAGGTGACATACCTTCTGACTACAGTAGCAGAGTGAATAACTCAAGCCACTCCTGCACAAGTATGCCAGGCATGTGGACGTTTTTCTGCTATTTCCTAACTCGGCAGAAAAAGACACTTCCAGCAGAAGTTACTAGAATAGAGATTTTATGTCGTTTATCTTGAGTTTTCACAAATTTTAGGACTGATCTTTAAAACTAGTAAAGGAAATGTTTAAGAATTTCTTCAACCGTGTTTGAATTTTCATTCAGTTTATTTCTTTTTTTGTTTTCGAACGCAACTTACTGCAAACAGTTGAAAATCAAACTTTCTTCATACCAACGTAGAGCCCCTCCTCCCCAAAAAACAAAACAAAACAGAGAAAGACTTTATATGAGGGGCAAACATTAAAAAGGGAAGCTTTTGGTGTGATGCACTTTTCAATATTTGTGACATTTAAAGTGAGAGCAATACTACACCAACATCTCTCCAAACTTGTATTGAACATAGAAGGTTTTCCAGTTTAAAAGAAGACCCCTACAGACCAACACAGTGGCCAGATAGAAAATCGTCCTGTCTGCAGACAGTCTTCCTTTTTCTTAAGGAAGAGGCCATGTAGCAGAAGCCTCCAGCTGCATACCACCAACTCAAATCTGACCTTTCACTCACTTTTTCCTGCTTCCTTCCATAAACTTGAAAACAAATTCCCAAGACTCTGACTTGACGATGCGTCCAGAGTCTCCACTACAAAGTGCTTGGTGTGATAAAAGTTGCTTCTTTAGATGCCTCTCAATTCTGTTTTCAATGATTAAATATTCCTCAGTCCACTGTGTAAAAGTTCAGTAGGTAACTTTTATAAAATAAAATATAGATTTTTTTAAAAAATATTGGTTAAACCTGTCACTATGTCATGACAGTAGAATATCAGACAGATGATCTGTGAAAACATTGAGCTCCTTTGGTGCCTCCTTGTGGTCCTACTGCCATTTGCAGAAACACAACTAAGAACCAAATCGGAGCCAGGAAGAAGGTTGCAACAGTGTCAATCATTCTACTGTGCGCACCGCTAGAGGTGACTTTTGGCAGGACAAGGTTTCACCAAATATTAGCCTAGCTAAAGAAAGTGAAGTTAGGATGAATTTCAGGAGAAAAGGCCTTGAGAATAATTTGAATGCATGTAGCTGAAGCATAAAGATAAAGGCTAGTAGAGGAACCTGAGTCCTGACCCTACATTTTTGGCAATGTAGTGCATGTGAGGCAGAAACAAATGAAACACGGTGTGGGTACTTTCATTTGCTTGCCCAAACTAATGAAAACCACGTTCACAAGTTTGTGGTTGTTTTGTGACCAATCAACCACAAAATGTTTGCTGTAATATAATGTTTGTGTATTGATTTTGTGTCTTTTGGTGCACCAGTCCCCCCCACACTCACAAACACTCATCGTTTCACTATTATATAATCTGCTGAAGATACAACCCATGTCTGAGTGATGTCTGAACAATGTCTGCGTGTGCAAAGGAAAATCAGCAGCCACTCTCCCACAACACAGGATATGGAGGAAAATCATGCCCAATTTCACATATTTGGACTGCTGTCCTGAAAGCCTGATTTGTGCAAACAGGAAACCAGCTAACAAATAACTTCTCTTTGTTTAACCTGGCAGAGGAAAATAGGATTACTGCTTGGACGCATGAATCCGCAGGGTTCATTCGGCCGCTCCAGGAAAACCTCCATTAATGCTGAACCCTTTGAATCTCAAATAAAAACCCATTTATTAATAAAGCACTATTACGAATTTGCTCAAAGTGAAATCTGATACTCACAGGTAAAACATAACAGCCAGTTTGCTGGGGGGGGGAAAAAAAGCAGCAGAAACAACAAACTTTCTCCAAAGTTTACACAACTACACACGTGAATTTATAAGGTTACTTAGCCTGGGGGAAGAGTAAGAGTAAAATAAGAATATTTTACATATGTGTCTTCAGTTGTAAATCAAAATGCACAACTGACAAAGTTTAGTGACATCCCTCAATCAAGGTGTTTTCTTTGGAAGGAGTTCTGATCCCTGGGTTGGCCCTGAAACCTGTCACCGCAGAAGTTACTCCACATACTGGGATCTAAAGGTGTGGCTCCTACGTCAGGGTGGCTTAAGAGGCAGAAAGTCCCACCCAGCAAACACCTGGTAGAACCACACAGAAAGCCAGTCAGCCCATTTTGCTGACAAGGTAACAAAGATCTTCCTCTGTTTTACATCAGTATATGAACGCTCAAGGTTCATGTAAAAGGATAGAATGTCAAGATTCTCTGAGCAGTGAATATTCTTGCCTTGCTTTCTTGTTGCACAATGCAACAAAGTGTGTGACCCTGGTGACCTTTCCTGCCCACACATTTTTTAGAAGCCCGGTCAGGTCGGGCATTTCACCTACTTGAAGGGCCAGTATGCCAATGAGCCTTCAATCAGTCTGCATTTAGGATAAATGAGCCCCTTTGTTCGCCTAAACCCCAGATTCTGGTTTGGTCACTTTGCTGAACGCAATAATCCAGATTTGCTCTCTCACTCTGTACTTTCTTCTGCTTGTGGCAACAAGAGCAAGGGAGTATCAAAAGTTTGGCCAATGCTAAACACTTGGATAAGCCAGTTTCTTGAATTGTATATACAATAATAGCAAACCCCCATCTTTCTTACTCACCCCTTTTGCCCTATGAGGGCTGGTTTATTTGGGTCCTTTAATGTAAGTGAAGCACACTTTAAGTTGTACTTTGTTTTTATTTGTTGATTTCAAATTTCTACTTAGTAATCCATGACTTCCTCTTTCCCTGGGGTATAAACATGGCTTGGCACAGACAGCCACTCCTTTTAGCCACCGGTCACTAGGCTGGACACAGACCCATTTTATCTTGGCACCATATGAGCAGGGATTCTCCACAGTTCATTGTTGGAGAACTGCAGCAAAGAGTGGTATCTTTTGGTTACCGAGTCTCCATGACAACAATCCAAACTGGGAGTGTGAAAACAAACGTTACCATCACACAAATGTAAAGCAGGAGTTTGCTAAATGCTACTGGTGCTTTAGCTGGAACCATTTGCTTTTAGTGAGAGACTGGCTGAGCTTTTCAGCCGGGTTTGGTGTGAAACCTAAAGAATACACAGAAAAGCACCTCAATGTCCATTTGGCAAGTATAGAGGAGGCTCTGTTATGCTGTGGAGCTAATTTTCTCTCCCACTTTCAGAGCGTGTAATCAAGAAGTCTTAAAAGGCATTATCTTGTGGATCTTAAATATTTTTGCTTAGTTTCTAGTGCAAACATCTCAATACGCTTGAAATAAGACAAAACTAACTTACAAGTAACTTTTCAGCGAGATAAGGGAGCTTATTTTAAGTCAATTTTTTAATATTGAGGAAAAAGTACTTGTTCCATTGGCAGATTATTTCACTTATCACAAGACATTTTTCCCATAAGTACTTTTTCATCCTAATTAAGGAATCAAGTACTTGAATCAAGCTCCTGTTTCTTGCTGAAAAGTTACTTGCAAGTTAGTTGTGTCTGTCTTTTTTCCCAAGTGTACTAAGGTATTTGCACTAGAAACTAGACAAAAATACTTGATACGATTTTGTGTTTTTGAAGTGATAGACTTAATGTATGTCATCATCGGGTCTTCAGAAAGGATAAAGACAGACACGATTTACCAGAATGCAGTGCAAATGGAAAGTACTCTCAGCGCTTCACTTTTTTGCACCTTTAATGTTGCAACCTTACTCCAAATTGTTTTAAATTCAATTTCTTTCCTCAAAATTCAACACTTAAGTGCAACACTATGACAATGTATAATTTTTTTGTGTGTTTTGCAAAAATCAACCAAGAATTAACATTTACATAAGTATCCAAAGGATTTGACAGAAAAGCTCAAAATACATATGTTTCCACAACTTAAATGGAATCCATCTGTGGTAAATATAGTTGTCTGGACTTGATCTGGAAAGGAACACACCCCTCTATGCAAGGTGAAGAAACTAAAGTGGAACTGTTTGGCCATGATGACCTTTGTTGCATTTGGGGAAAAAAAAGTAACGATGTAACTCCCTTATAGAATGGGAACAACATCACAACGGCTGCAGGAGAAACTGGTGCATTCATATCATGTACCAAATCACAGACGGCGTCATGAGAAAAGAACATTATTTTGAGATATTGAAACAACATTGAAAGACGTCAACCAGGAAGTTAAAGTTTGGGTGGACATTGGTCTTCCAAATGGGCAATGACCTTTAGAATCCAGCCAAGTAATCTTCCAAATTTGAACTTAAATCAGAACCAAAAGTTGACCCGATTTAACTTCAGACAGTGAGGGAAAAAAGGTGGATGTGTCTTTTTATTCAGTGTAAGTAAACATCTGGTTTCAAGTGAATGTGCATCTGAATCTAAGTTATTTTTGGGGTTAGGTCATCCATCCATCCATCCATTTTCTTGCACCCTTGTCCCTTAATGGGGTCGGGAGTGTTGCTGGTGCCTATCTCCAGCTAACGTTCCAGGCGAGAGGCGGGGTACACCCTGGACAGGTCGCCAGTCTGTCGTAGGGCAACACAGAGACACACAGGACACACAACCATGCACACACACACTCATACCTAGGGGCAATTTGGAGAGGCCAATTAACCTAACAGTCATGTTTTTGGACTGTGGGAGGAAACCGGAGTACCCGGAGAAAACCCACGCATGCACAGGGAGAACATGCAAACTCCATGCAGAAAGACCCCAGGCTGGGAATCGAACCCAGAACCTTCTTGCTGCAAGGCAACAGCTCTACCAACTGCGCCACTGTGCAGCCCGGGGTTAGGTCAATCTGGTACAAAAACCATTTCAGTGGGAGCATTGTCCACTGGTGAAAATTTGGCTGAGCCATACTTAGCTAACTATGAGGTACACTGAGCCAAGCATTTCTTTCACTAATTAAACCCTTCAGGAATTTTCAGATGATCCGATAAATGGACCAGCACAGATTCCGTTAAAGCTGGCTTTATTGTTTAGATATTAAAAGTAAAGTAATCACTCTTCAGAGACACAGGTTGTTAAATACATAAATTAAAAGTTACATCCGACTGAATACTCTTAGAAATCACTGAGCACAGGTCTTTCTGCACACGCAAAAAAGATGGTCACTTTTTCTTCTCTACATGTTGAAGTATTTTGTTCATGTGCCTCATGGCTATAAGAGCTGTGAGGACGCAACACATGAAGAGACAGGGGAAGGACACACAAGCCCACCACAGCTGCCGTTCTCCAAACACATCCAGCACTGCGTCCCGTCGCCTGGCGTAGTCCAGAAACAAAGCCTCCAGCTGGAACACGGTGCATAGGGACAGGAACAGGTGGAACACCTGATGACCCTGGCCCACAAAGTCACAGCGACCGGGTAAAAAACGCTCCGGAATTGGACAGGAGAAGAAGAAGGCAGCCAAAATGAATGAGCCAATCTGCAGGGCGTGAAAGAGGAGAGAGGCCTCCTGTGACCAGGGGACGGTGAGCAGACGGTGGGCTATGGGGCTAATATCTAACGCGTAGGCGAGGCTGGTGGGGATCAGCTGGTAGATTTTACGTTGCAGTGGATACGGCCGCCTGTACCTGGCCTTCGCAAAACAGCAGCCGGCGCAGGAGAGCCACCCAAAGAAGGCAGCACCGGGCAGAAACATCATCCCAATACTGTCTCTCCACACTGGCTCAGAGGAGTAGAAGTAATGGCCGAGTGAGCAGCCGTACTGGTACACCGCCACACCCACGTAGTCCAAAAAGAAGAAGTAGTAGTGCGCACGCTCGGAATGAGACTGCAGGAGGTGAGCTGCCACACTGAGGCACAGATATGTGAGAGAAGACACCATGAAGAGGGCGAGAGGCAGGGAGGCTGCATCCGAGGTGTACCCCAGGGTGCCCACGTTGGCCCACCAGAGAAGCAGCAGCGCTGGAGCTGCGAGCAAGTGAGTCCACACATTCAGGGTTTCATTGTGCCACTGGAAGAGGCTCAGGAGGTAGCAGCGCCAGTCTTGCTGGATGGGGCGGTAGCCCGACAGGATGTAGGGCTCTCGGAACAGAGTGGGGACCTGGGAGGCAGCAACGGTGGGGCAAGGTGATGGCAGGGAGGAAGGGAGGCGGTCAGAGAGGCGAAGGAGTCGGCTGAGTTGCTTGACGCTCAGCGTCAAGGTGCTGAACCCCTGCAGGATGTCAGCCGACATGACTTCTGATTGTTACCGTAACCCTGTGGATGAAGGAAAGAGTTAGTAAAGGATTTCTGGATTCTACACCGTTTAGCACCCTGGATGCTATGTAATGAACATTTTGTGCATTAGTTAGTTTCAGTTAAGCTAATTTTAATTATTTCTTTCAAAGACGCACAATCATGAGTGGCATCAATTTCATGGAGACCTTTGAACTTAATGTTTTTACACAGGAAAGAACTTAGAAGTGAGAACAGTGCTCCATTTAGTGTTACTTGCACTCAAAAGTGAGAGCAATTGGGCAGGGGAGTGTGTTTTCATATCTGGAAGCGTGTACATGATGACAACTTCAATATGCTAACTGATGCATGACACCCTGATCTCTATATTTTTTTTGTAAAAAGTGATGAATGATTGAGAACTAGTTCATTTTATAACTATGAACACAAAAGGATTCAGCTTTATTGTTTGGACTGAACATAGAAGTACATTTTGTTAGGAATAATTCTTCTTTGTCAATGTTGATCACAGTATCTCAATTGATAGTCCAACTACGTCACATAGCCTATCTGATATAGCTTGAACGGTTTAAATCCTACCTTCCTGAAAGAACTTTCTTATGTGGTACCACAGAGCTCGGTTTTGGAACATCTTCTCTTTCTTTTATACATTTTCACCTTAGGCAAGATAATCAGGCAGTTCCCTGATGTGTCTCATCATTTATATGCTGATGACATTCAGGTCTGTTGCTCTTTTAAGTCTACTGAATATCCAAATTTGTCCTGCTTGATAAACTGCGTCAGTCATGTCAAACGGATAGAAACACTTATTTCATCTGAGAACTTTATAATGGAAATCAGACAATTTCTTGGTGTACTGGCCTCCTCTGTCGTACTCAAACTTGGCATCATCTTTGATTCCACCTTGTCATTGGAGTTCCACTCTCGAGGTTGAACCAGAGACTACTTCTTTCAGCAAAGAAATATTTCAAAGCTTTGAACTTTGGTGTGTAAAGTTGAATTAGAAATGATAATTCACGCTTTTGTTTCTTCTCGTGTTGTCTTTTGACATCTTTAGATTGTCTACCGGTACATTTTAGAATTCATTTTTAATTTTCCATCTTTACTTTCAAAGCCTTGTGTGGTCAAGCTACATCACCGACCCGTTAGAGCCATATTCCCCTTCTTGTGGTTTGAGATGGTTTGGCCAAAGGCTTTTAACGGTTCCATGAACTCGTTCTAAAACCAGACGAGGTAGGTCCGTTAGAGATATGTTAGATATCTGTTATGTTTTATGGTTGCGTTGCTGTTAACCACCATGTTGTTTTATCCAGTGAAAATAGCTATACAAATACATTTCGCCTCACCTTACCTACTGTCCGTGCTTAAAATTCTTCTAGTAGATGCACGTCTAATCCACATGGTGTTGTGCCCTGTCCAAACAAAGGTGAAGACAGTCGCCTGCCTGGATCCCTAACAGTAGCTGAGGTATGTGGTCAGACTTGCAAAAATCACCGCCTCTAATGACAGCTACTGAAAGGAATCCAAGCCAACGCCAATGTTGTCACTGGCTACATTGTGAATAGAGCTGTGGCTCCTGTAAAGGGTGTGCCATCACCTTTAGCAGGAGCCTCTTCTGAATTGTTTGGCAACACAATCTGAACAGTACACATCTGACCTTGAGATTTAATTTAAAAAACATAGAATATCTGGAGGATTCACAAATTACGTGAGAAATTTGCTTTTAAAAGTGTGTTTTTTTAAGACTACACGTGTTCTCTTCAGTGCCGGTTGATTTTGTTGACCTCATTGATATTCAAATAAACAAATGTCTATAATCGAACACAAGAAGAAAGTTTAATGTTGGACTCGTTGTGCATGAAAACATGACTTCCATAGCGGTGTCATCTGTGTTAGAAAAGAATAAAGCGGTTTTGAGGAGGAGGAGGAACAACTTTTTACCTGTAGCTGTCGAACAGTACGGACACTTGCTGCTCTCTCGAACACTCGCGTCCCTTCAACCAGCCGGTGGGGAAGAGACCCGTTAACGCTGCCCGGCACGTCCAGACGACTCCTTCATGTTGAGCTGAGGACGAGGTTTCATTCGGGAGGAAACCGGCAGACAAGTCCAGCGGCTGACCCGAAGCGACAGCCCCGGAGAGCTGGAAGTGTGGGCGGGGTTTGACTGACCAGGAACGCCCTGAGGGGAGCTTTAACAGCCAAAAGTTAATGCAACGCGTTTCCAAATTCAAAAAATATTAAGAATGCTTTATTTTTAATTTAAGTTATTTGATTTGTTCTTACATTTAAAGATGTCAAAACATTAAAAAAAAATGTAGCTCCTCCACTATTTTAGTCTAAATCAAATACACTTGACATAAGACAGAAAAAAATATAACGTAAAAGTAGCTTTTCAGCAAGAGAAATGTTAGTTTTGAGTCTTTTTTGAAAATATATAAAACGTAGTTGCTCCGCTGTCAGATTTTTCACTTTAAACACGAAAAATGTCTTGGTGGGAAATTAATATGCAAGTGAAACTAATTCTTCTTCTTCTTCTTTTTTAAATCTATACTTAAGAATTATTGAGTTAAAACAAACTTAACTGTCTTGCTGAAAAGTTTTATTTTTGTCTTATTTCAAGTCATATTTGCACTAGAAACTAGACAAAAATTCTTGGTAAGATTTTTAATAATAATAATAATAATAATAATAATAATAATAATAATAATAATAATAATAATAATAATAATAACTGACATTTGGTTTCTCAGAGAATTTAGAAAATCCCAACAGTTCAATAACAAATGAGTTTTAATAAACAAATGTTATGATATGGCTACATAACAAAACTGCAAGCTCTGCTCCAAAAACTAAAAAGAAATTAAATAAAAAACCTGAACAATATATGTAATAAGTCTGGTTAGTATGTAAGTTTAATTCCTTTTAACTTAATTACTGAAAGAAATACATCTGAAGTATTCTAATGTATTGAAATGCTAAATTCTTTTAATTTGCTATTTTTCTATGGAACATAAATAAAAACAGATCAAATATTTGTTTTCAAAACTCCTCTTTTTAGTTATCTTTTTGTGGTATTTTTCGACTAACACAAAGTAGAGAATAACTGAACAGTCTAAGGAAATTAAAAATGGTTTGAAAATCCTTTGCAAATAAAAAAAATCTGTAGTGTGGCATCTGTATTCACTTTCCAAAATAGCTCAAGATCAGTCACATTGGATTCGGTCAATTTTGTGGCAGTAGTTGCCCTTATTTGCGGTATTTAGACAAGGGGACAGAGGTAGTAAAGGTCCCGGCGTCGGGACCTGCGAGGACATAATGACGCTTATTCTACTGTCTTGCTCTCCTGTAAATTCATATAATCTTTATGGCTACTTTTGTCTCGGTGTTGAGTTGTGATGGATGAAAACTGCTTTTTGTCGCCATCTCCTGGACAAAGTTAAAAACGCACACTCATCGTCTCGTTTCCTCGACCACTAATGGCCCCGCCTCTTCCTTCTCGTTTTCGCGGCACTTCTCCGCGAGGGCGGAGTCACGCTTCAACCGGAGCATTCTATTGGACAGCTTCACGTCGACCTGCCGAGTATGCAAACAGAACGTTTCGTGTCGGACCAATCGCGTGTCACGCTTCATTCGCTCGCGGGACGCAGTGGCGCGAAAAGCTTTCAGTCGGTCGTGCGGTAAAGCAGCAGCGGGGAAGAGCAGCTCCGAGACTTTAGCGGCTTTTTAGAAGAAAGTAACTAATCGGACAAAAATGGCAACCGACACCGCAGATGACCGGGAGATGAGGGAAGCACAGAGGGACTACCTGGACTTTCTGGACGACGATGTGAGTGACGCTTTTGTCCGGTAAAAAAACATCAACAACAAAGGACATTCATGTGCAGTTATGAAAGAACATGTGGTCTGATTATTTAATCTAATGATTTGGAAAACGGAAAGCAAATGATATATTTATCTGCTTAAAAGTAGCAGCAGTTCTTATAATCTTGTTGAAGTTGATGCAAACCTTAATGCGCATTTTATTTTATCTTAGTTTCATTATACAATGATCTCACTGTTTCATCAAACGTTAACTTCCGGGTGTGGTGTTTTTTTTTAAAATTATTATTATTATTGTCTTCAACTCGCAGCAAGACCAAGGCATTTACCAAAGCAAAGTCCGGGATATGATCGGTGAGAATAAAGCCCGGCTCATCGTGAACATCAACGACCTGAGGAGGCGCAACGAAACCCGGGCTGCGAAGTAAGACACACAGGATTACGAGCACCGGTATTTAGAAATACAGGTTCTCAATGCTAATAACTAAAACATGAAATTATCTGAGCCTTTTACACCAATTAAAAGCATCTC
Source organism: Poecilia reticulata (assembly GCF_904066995.2). NCBI lineage: Eukaryota > Metazoa > Chordata > Actinopteri > Cyprinodontiformes > Poeciliidae > Poecilia > Poecilia reticulata. The sequence continues at coordinate 21,232,572 of NC_088850.1, read as the reverse complement.
TCGGAGGAAGTAAATAACTCTTTCGATCAGTGTATTCAAGGAGGTAGCTCTCTACTGCCTCTTGTGGACGAAAACAGCACTGTAATTACCCTGCTTTGGAAAATTAGCCGCAACTATTGAACTTTTCCACACTTTATGTCGTCACAACCAGGGGTGAAAGTAGTTTTAAATTCTTGGGGTACTATGATAACTACATATATATATATATATATATATATATATATATATATATATATATATACACGACAGCACCATACTGTAACTGCTTCTTTGTGTCCTTTGGAGTTTCTGTGCTGATTAATTCTTTTGCGAAGTGATAAAAGCTTTACAAAAAAAGCATTTTAATTGCTACAAAATAAAGCTGCATTTCCTCCCTCAGCTCACTGGCTGCAATGTTGACACCTTGAGATGCCATGAGACCTAAATCTTTAACATCATGGCATGGAGTTCATCCCAGTTTTCCATGTCTGGCACATAACCATTCATTTTAGCATTTAAACTGGTTCTATTGATCCTGTGTCCAGACAGAGGGATAATCAGTAGCCCAGCATCATGACCTGTTTGTTCTGAAGATCCTGCAGCTTCCACTTCATCTTCCTAACCTGGCGCCTCCTCACCCTGACTCTCATACTGACAGGAGGAACCACATAGCTCTGTTAGGTTATAGCTCATCTTCTGAAGTTGGGATGTTTTTCCTCCAACAGGTTCCAGAGGAATCACCTCAAACCAGATGTTGGACTGGATTTTATTTCAATGTCATTTGTGAATGTTAACGTCTCATTTTCAACAATGGAGCTATAAAGGTTGAAAAAGGTTATTGTTTTGGAGAAAATGTCATCAACATCAATATTTCCACTAAATAAGAGGCAAAAAAATTGTTTGATAAAGAAAAAGCCTCTCAGACTCTGAGCCCGACAGCACCAAACTTTTTTTTATATTAGACAATTAATTTAATTTCACATAATTATCGCGGTAGAAGTCATTTGTTTGTTAAATACTTAATGAAACATATTTACCGTGTTTGATGTTTGTTGTGATTGACGTATAGTCACAAAGAACGAGGTAATTAGTCCAAGTTTGTCGTTTATTGAAAGTTCAGAAACTACAGCGGCTGTAAAGCGCCATATCAAAGGTAAACAACCTGAACAGGTGATCAACTCTAAACCACTTTTACTCTCTCTGTCATTTAAGCACACCCGTTGCCATGGCAACCTCCTTCGCTCCCCAAGCCGACCAGAGATTGGGGAGCGAATCTCTGGTCGTTATGAACGTTTTAAGCCAATCAGAGGAGGACGTGTTTCTCTCAGCCTCCTGGCTGCGTTCAGTTTGTCAACTAATGCCGAGATCAACTCAAAACCTTCCGCGATCGTCGTGTTGCACCGCTGCTCTAGCAAAGCACGAACAGTTCAGAAACAATATGAAATGGGAAAAAAAACGTATTCATTAACTGATTAAGTCGTGTTTTAGATTGTTCTTGAAAAACTAATCAGTCACGGCTGATTAGTGGGTGAACTCACGGCTGCACAATGAACCCGTTAATTCTTTACAGCAGACAGCCGCTCCTCTCTTGCAGGTACGGCGTACCCCCACTAAATCTTTTAGGGGTACGCAGTACCCTGCCTTACCCCCTTACCCCCAGCAGGATAACAACCCTAAACATTCACAAAATGGAAAGGTTTAGATAAGTGTATTTATGTGTTGGAATGGACTAGTCAAAGTCTGGACCTAAATCCAGTTGGCAAGACTTGGAAATGTATCTTCACAAATGGCTACCACGGTATCCGACTGTGCCTGACTTGTTTTACACAGTAAAAAACATTTGTAATTCTTCTGTGCAATACATAATGGTCTAATCTCTCTTCCTGTCCCTCAGACTGATGAGCAACGCATTCGAGGAGCTGCTGGCGTTCCAGCGGGCCCTGAAGGACCTGGTGGCCTCGGTGGACGGGACCTACTCCAAGCAGCACGAGGAGTTCTTCATTGGCCTGGAGGGGAGCTTCGGCTCCAAGCACGTCTCCCCACGAACCCTGACCTCCCGCCTGCTGGGCAGCATGGTGTGTGTGGAGGGCATCATCACCAAGTGTGAGTTTCAGGGCAACACTGATAGTATGTTTTGGATGACGGAATGACATTGCAGCATCATTTAAAGCTCACAAAAGTTCTAAATAATACTGCCCCTTAAAGGGCATTTGCTAAAATCTTAAGATTAAGTAAATGGCAAAATTATTTCCCTTTTGCATTAGCGCCACCTAGTTTCCATCTGTGGAAGTTCCTGCAGATTTCTATGTGTATTCATTCTTTGCGTGAACATTCCAGGTTCCCTGGTTCGTCCCAAAGTGGTGCGCAGCGTCCACTACTGTCCCGCCACCAAGAAGACGATGGAGAGGAAGTACACAGACATGACCTCGTTGGACGCCTTCCCCTCCAGCGCCATTTACCCCACTAAGGTACGCACTCGAAGGAGGTCCCTTCTGAAGCGTTGTGGTGAAAACCCGCCGAATATTCATCGTGAATTTTCTGACAGGATGAGGAGAACAACCCTCTAGAGACGGAATTCGGCCTGTCCACCTACAAGGACCACCAGACCATCACAGTGCAGGAGATGCCAGAGAAGGCGCCGGCAGGCCAGCTGCCTCGCTCCGTGGACATCATCCTGGACAACGACCTGGTGGACGTGGTCAAACCGGGAGACCGGGTGCAGGTGATCGGAACATACCGCTGCCTGCCGGGGAAGAAGGGAGGATTCACCTCCGGCACGTTCAGGTGGGACTGGTGCAAGAAATACTGGGCTGGATGTTGACGCGGTTATATTATTAGATTGATTTATTCAGGGTCTCCGCAGGTTGCAGCAAGTTTTGAATATGACTGGCACAAGTTGGTGGACAAGTTTGAATTGCCCACCAGAGGGCGCCAAATAAGCACAGTATTTAAACAGCAGGTCTTTGAGTGCAACACTGAGGTTGAGGCATCAAGTGATGCTCTGGGGGATAGGGTTTTTCTTTTTTTCCTCAAATTTTTCATTTATCATACACTGAAAGTGTCAAAATAGACCAGCTCATACAAACACACTGTGCAGGCCGAATACACCATCACCTTCCTAAAATAATGGTCATTTTTAATTTTATTTTATATTGCAGCAGGTATGAAAAATGGAAAAAAAATAATTTCAGGGATTTTTAAAAAAATCATTACCATGCAAAATCACCTTGCTCTGAAACAAGGTGGTGGCAGTGTTATGCTAAGGGAATGTTTTTCCTGGATGACGCAAAAGATCGTGCTACTAAATATGTCAGGAGAGCTGAAAAACGGTGGTGGCAGCACATGCTGTGTGCATGTTGAGGGAAGCAATCCAAATGCGATGCTTTTCTAAAATCGGTACCTGATTCAAAGCTGTTGTATTTGTCCCACCACTGCCCCCTGCAGGACCATCATGATAGCGTGTCACGTGAAGCAGATGAGCAAAGAGGTGTCTCAGTCGTTTTCTGCTGATGACGTGGCCAAGATCAGGAACTTCAGCCGGACCCGCTCTGTGGTAAGTCCGAAACCCGGCGGGCGTTGAAGGGGAAACGTATGTGAGGGCGCTGAGTCGGCTCCTCCTCTTTCAGAACGTGTTCGACCAGCTGGCCCGCTCGCTGGCGCCTAGCATCCACGGCCATGACTACATCAAGAAGGCCATCCTCTGCATGCTGCTGGGTGGCGTGGAGAAGGTTCTGGAGAACGGCACGCGTATCCGAGGAGACATCAACGTCCTGCTCATCGGTACCTCAGCTGCATTCACCACGAGTCTGTTCAGATGGAGGCTGTGCAGTTTCCAGCTCAGAATAGCACCCAGTTTTCCAGAATTTTGCAAAATTACCTTTTTTTTTTTCTTTTTTTTTTTAAGCCACTGTGGATGTTTGACTGCCAAGTGTTTGCAAGAATACAAGTTCTCATCTCTGTGTTCCAGATTGCTGACTTTTGATTCAGCAGAATGAGCTCATTCACTGTGGACTAGATTAGTAACTTCAACCAAAAGTCATTAATGAGTTTAGGAAGAATAAACATGAGCTTGTGATATGGAATGTCTCAATATCAGGGTTTTCTATGTATGGAATTGGATTTTTATTGTTTCAAAGTTAAGATAAGTTTGAGATGCCACTATTTAAGTCAATGATCATTGGGGTTTTTCAGTTACTAACAGCTAAAACCATTCAGAAATACGTTTTTTTTTCTTTTTTTGTTGAGCGAATCTATATTTGATCCAGATTTTTAACATTGTCGACTTGAACTGTAGTGGTGAAATATGTGGTGTTTTTTTTTATTTTTTCTTCTTTACTACCCTGCTGAATCAGAGAGAGCTTCAACTCTGTTGAATGATTTGTGTGGCAGAATCATATGATGAAACCCAACTAGGTGGATGAGATGCCTTAAAACTGACAGGAAAAAAGATGTATATTATTTTTTAATTTTGAAATTGATATTTGTTTTAGAAAATCAACCTCAACCAAAAAACCAAAAAAAATTCCACTCTAGGAAGTTTGAATTAAAGTACTTGTTCATTTTTGGAAAATACTTCTTCATCACGTTTGCTCTCCTTCAGGTGACCCATCGGTGGCCAAATCCCAGCTGCTACGCTACGTCCTCCACACGGCGCCCAGAGCCATCCCCACCACCGGCCGAGGCTCCTCCGGCGTGGGTCTGACCGCTGCCGTCACCACCGATCAGGAGACCGGTACTTTCCTCTCGCTTTCCCTCCCACCACCCACACAAACTGGTTCTTCTGCTTTTGAATCTGGCAACCTATCGATTCTTTCCCTCCGTCAGGAGAGCGGCGCTTGGAGGCGGGCGCCATGGTGCTGGCTGACCGCGGCGTGGTGTGCATCGACGAGTTCGACAAGATGTCTGACATGGACCGCACGGCCATCCATGAGGTGATGGAGCAGGGCCGGGTTACCATTGCCAAGGCTGGCATCCACGCCCGGCTCAACGCCCGCTGCTCTGTGCTGGCAGCAGCCAACCCGGTCTACGGCAGGGTGAGTTAAAAACCGCACCGCTGCGTCCTGCGGTGAAGCGCTGTCGCTCACCTTCCTCCGTCTCCTCCACAGTACGACCAGTACAAAACCCCCATGGAGAACATCGGCCTGCAGGACTCGCTGCTGTCGCGTTTCGACCTGCTCTTCATCATGTTGGACCAGATGGACCCCGAGCAGGACCGCGAGATCTCGGACCACGTGCTGAGGATGCACCGTTACCGCGACCCCCGCGAGCAGGAGGGAGCAGGTACCGAACATCACCGGCTGTAAGACCGCTGCTCCCCGTCGGGACCCCACATTCTGACGCCATTTTGTTCTGGTCTTGCGTCCAGCCATGACACTGGGCGGGTCGGTGGACGTGCTGGCTACGGATGACCCGGACGCCATGACGGAGGAGCACGAGGAGCTGCAGATTTACGAGAAACACAACAACCTGCTGCACGGAAGCAAGAAGAAGAAGTAAGGCTTTAAGGCTTTTTGAGATCATTATGCCTGGAATTTAAGACCTGTATTACAACAGAAATGTACAAAAGAAAATTGCATATTTTCATCCTTCTAAAAATAATGCTTAAAACATATTTTGGAAAGAAAGAGGTGGGTTTCTTTTTGCAAAAATTGACTTGCACCATAATTTTAGGAGGGTGACAATATTTTCGGTACAAAAGGGCACACAACAGATGTGACTCAGTGGTAAATATGAACATTGTCCAGTCATTTGGCAATACATTTTCACATTCCCTTGATGTACATAAGTATTGATAGATGCTAGTTAGCGGTAGCCTTAACTGCCTCGAGTCCCAATGGAATGAAAATGTCTGTGTCAACTCAAACACAAAACAAACTACATAGAAAATACAAAATGAAATGGAACCTGTGATTCACGTATTTTTAAGACATTTTAAGGCCTTTATTTTATTTGCATGAATTTAAGTCTTTTTAAGGACATCCTGAGTAATGTTTTAGGAAGTGTCTGAAGTGCAAAAGATGTGCAAACAATAAGATGTTCGCTTTATTCCAGGGATAAGATTTTGAGTAAGGAGTTCATGAGGAAGTACATCCATATCGCTAAGATTATCACACCTGTGCTGACCGAGGAAGCAGCCAATCACATCGCAGAGGAGTATTCCAGGCTGAGGAGTCAGGAGCAGCTAGCAGCCGATATTGCCAGGGTGAGCGCTGCACATCAACCTTCAAACTAAATTGATTTTATTCTTCAACTAAATTTTCACTTTTAAAATTTTTTTAATTGGAGAAAATCTGTATTATTTTTTCTTCCCCATCAATGTACAGTTTGGATTTCCGTAGTTCAGATAGATGTCAGCCCACACATGGAGTATCATCTATTTTGAAAGGGGTGTTTTGCAAATTTTTCTATTTGGACTTTAAATTCAAATCAACAGACAGAAGGGATGATTGAAATTAAAGTCAGTTTTTCTACTCTTTTCCTGTCATTCCTATTTTACTTTTAAGAAAATGTGTGAAAAATCAAATTTAACATTTAAAGGAATCCATTTTATTTTTAGCAAATGGCACCTAAATCCTACTGTAAAAGTTATTCTTAAAAAAAAAAAAAAAAACACCCCATAACTCTTGACTCCTCGTCTTTCCCTGGCCAGACCTCTCCTGTGACGGCCCGTACTCTAGAGACCCTGATCCGCCTCTCCACGGCGCACGCCAAGGCCCGCATGAGCAAGGCGGTGGAGCTGGAGGACACGGAGGTTGCCGTGGAGCTGGTCCAGTTCGCCTACTTTAAGAAGGTTTGTCGTCCATTAAGCACTCAAACGGAAATGGACCAAGAGCTCCCAAAAAAGCTTGGCTGCATTGTTGTTGTGCCCTTTGTCATTTAGGTTCTGGAAAAAGAAAAGAAGCGCATGAGGCAGGACCGCGACTCTGACTCAGAAGATGACGACGAAGAAGCGCCTCCCAGTCAACGCTCGCAAAGAACTCGGAAGAGGTACCAACACACACATCCTTGTACTTTTATACAAACTCAGAACTTTGTATTGACTTTCATTCATTTTAACCTTGGATGAAACTTAATTCACATCATACCTATGAATCTAGCTAGTAGAGTTAATTAGAACAGCAAACAACTGAGGACAGGGGAAAGGTTCTCATTTTCCACAAATAATCTCAATTTGTTTGTAAATATTGTGAAAACGGTCCCTCTATCTGTCTTATATGCAAATACACACACAACATGCCAAAGTGTCCTCATAATTACAACTGTCCCCACAATGTTGGTTGTTCATCAACAGGAAGACCTCGTGATGATGGCAAAACAAACGCACACACTTACTCATATTTTGACTTTGTGTCGACTTTCATTCATTTTAGTAACTAAATTTATGCCTAACCATTACCAACATATTTCTAACCTTAATCAAAACCTGATTCACACCATACCTGTAAACCTAACCCTATGAACATTATAACCAGAATTTGGCCCCTCTAAGGTCCAACGATCTTCAGAAGGTTTGGTGAATATGCCAGAAAAGGTCCTCAATGCTTGAAGTATTAAGCTTTCATACTTTTTATTTTTCTTAATATTTGCAACCACAAATATTAATGTTTTTATTGAGATTTTATGGACACTTTATGGCAAGAGGAGAAATTGGGTGTTGCTTTTAATATTTTTTTGTAGTTAACAAACTGAATACAGTTCCCTTTACTCTGGTTCCCTAAAACAAAATTCAGTCAATTCTCTGGCATTTAAGATACAGTAGTTTGATTGGACTAAATGCCAGAATGTTCAACGGGTCGGGGTGCTTGTTTTTGCTCAGATGACTGACATTTCTTCCTTGTGTCATGCAGGGGGCGCCAAGGCTCTCAGAGTAGCGAGCCCTACAGCCCGTATGACTTCAGTGAAGAACAGGATGTCCCTGAGAGTAAGCGGCTGTCTCATCGTCCCACATTACTTTCTAAATGACTGAACTGAAAACCTAATTTTTCAGAGAATGAGCCAGCTTTCTCACAGGCTGGCTCCTCTCTAACCTTATTCTGCATCAAATGTGGAGGAAATACTTCCTGCTGTGCTCTGAATTCTCTAATCACAAGATTTTCAGTCTGAAGTCTCACTCTGAGCTTTATTTTATAGTTCAAGCTGGCACCCCAAAACCGGCCAAACCCCAGCAGCAGGAGGAGGAACCCATGGAGGCTACGTCACAAGCTGAAGGTGCCGAACTCTCAGCCGAGAGGTACGCCACTGATGTTTCTATAACTCCTTCATGTTAAGTTTGCGCTAATGATGTATCTGTGCAACCCAATCACGGTTTCTCCTGATCTCTTCTTCCAGGCTGAAGACGTTCAAGTCATCCCTGTTCGCCGTTTTCCAGTCGGCTCACGCGCAGTCGGTGAAAATGACAAAGCTCATGGATGAGATCAACAAAGAGCGGGAGAGCCGCTTCACGGAGCACGAGGTCCGTGCCGCTCTGGCCCGCATGCAGGACGACAACCAGGTCATGGTGGCCGATGACATCATCTTCCTCATCTGAGGAAGGATGAGTGTTCCCCAAAAGCAAATTAAATATGGACATAAACATACTGGGTTGTTTCTGTTCATGTCTTGGAAGATTTTTTGTTGCATCTTTGTGGTGTACCAACCCAGTCACCATTGGATAGATCACCGCTGTGTTCTGACTCAGTATTCAGTGAAACAGACATGATGTGGAGTCCAGTTTTGTTCAAAATCTGTAAATAGTTCTGTTTTTTTGTTTTTTTTTTTTTTAATAAATGTAGCTGATATAAAAAAATAAAATTAAATGCTTTGGTGTACTATAACTCAGTTTATGTGTGTTCTGTACTAGAACCAAGCTTTATTATTCCACCTAAAATAAGCTTAGTTTCTGCCTTGCGCTGTCAGTGATGGAAATGTCCAGCTCTCTTGCCAGTGAGCCCCAGCTTGAAATCCAAATTTTGATCTCCATTTTGTCTTGAAATACTTTAATACATTTGGTAAAGTGCTGTAACCTCTACCCTACTTTGTGTTTATCTCATAAATCTCAAATACATTGAAGTCTGTATGTGACATATGTCAGATCAGATGTAAAATTAAAATTTTGGATTAAAAGATTAGTAAATGTGTTTTGCATTCACTAAATGAGTCAGCGGTGGTTGGTCCTTAGGTGGCGCTACAAGACGAGATGAGGAGGTTGGAAAAAAATCAAAACACAAATAATTAAAATTCCTCATTCAACAGTGAATTTTTCCTAACAGACTCTTATTTGTCTTATGTGGAGCTACTGATTGCACTCCTGGTTGTTACGGGGAAAACCAACATTTGGCCAATCAGCATTGCTGAATTTAATGGGGCGCTGGAAATGTCTCCCCTGCTATTAGCCTGTTTTTTTTTGTTTGTTTTTCTTTTAAACTGCCCCTTTAACTAAATGCACGCTTTGTATAGAGGACCTGGGCTCCCGGCTGTTGAGAAACTGTTGCTTCCTGGAGGTTTAGACAGTGTTGAGGCTTTAAACCATTGGTCCCCAAACTATGGCCCGCGGGCCGAATCCGGCCCGCCTCCACATTTGGTCCGGCCCCCTGAACAATACCAGAGAACATTTAGATTTTTTTTTCATGTACCGTATTTTCCAGACTATAAGCCACTACTTTTTTCCTAAGCTTTGAACCATGCGGCTTATATGTGGATTTTTCTTCAACCACCAGGAGGCTCTTTAGCAGGAAGTGAATCACTGGAAGTCAAAATTGGAAATAAAAGAAGAAAGCGCCCATTAAAACGGAATTAGGTTTTAATAGGGAATTGAAATTTGAGAATGTTGTTGATCAGTTAAATAGCATTGAGGGGAAATGCTATTTAACAGTTTTTAAAATAATACTGGGATCATTATGAGAATTTGAGGCATAGATATTAGGATCCAATAGATGGCAGTAGTGCAACAATAATGGTTGAAATGTAAAGAAGAAGAAGGAGGAAGCACCCATTTTTATTTAGCACATGCTAGGACACGAAGGATCAACACTTTTACTGTTACAGTTACTGTTTGGAAACTACTGTAATCAGTTAAGTTAAATCTAAACTTGGCAACTTTTCTTTTTCAACCGTAATAAATGTGATATTCAATTGACATGTTATGACTCAAATGTTTTGTGTCCGCCCCCCTCTGCTGCTGCTGCATTACTGTGGAAAACCTGGAGTGGCAGAGATATCTGCGGCTTATAGTCCGGAAAATACGGTATTTATTTAATAAATAGTGTTATTTCCTGGATTTTTTCTGTCAAGAACCCAGAGTATGTTATTTGATTGTGCTTTCTGGAAAATGATAAATTTTTACATTTAGACATTCCTGCAATCTTCACACTTTTTCTGTTACAAACTGACTCCGGCCCCCACCAGAGAAGGGAAAAGTTATGTGGCCCTCAGGAAAAAGTTTGGGGACCCCTGCTTTAAACCTTACACTTATGTCTGTAATGCTCCAGTTTGACGCTAAATAGCTTACTGGAAATAGCTTCCGATGTAAACAATCGTTAACTACAAAGGGAGAAGTGCAAAGAGGGGGCCATTCGATATTTGTAAGCCTAGACAGCAAAGACTGGATGATTTCGTTTAAAATGCTCTACTGCCATTGTTGAAACAGCCAGACTACAAGTCTAAAACAGAAAATCGAAGTAATTTTTCGCTTCTTGTCTTTCTGTTCGCTGATTGGCCAGGTCTAAAATTGACCGGAGACAATCCTTGTCGTGGGGAGAGAACCCAGACTGTGGTGAAGGGAAATTCTTTTCGAGTGGAATTAGACAGGAAGGAAATGGCCAGGATATAAAATTCTTTGAAACTTTGGATTGCTGTGGTGAAAAAGCTGACAAAGGAAAGCTTAGATGAAATTCTCCAGTTGAATGACAATGCAGAGTATTTCACAGATGGCCGGTAAGCTACAGCTTCTCCTGCATGCTGCTTATTGTGTTATTTTAGCAATCATACTGCTCTGCTTTTTTAAAGTTGTTTACTTGTTCTGTTCAAAAACTGCTGTAGATGGGTTTTGTTGCTCTTATTAGCATAATGCTAATGTTGCTCTGGACAACATTAGCATTATGCTAATGCTAATCTTTTTTTTTTTTACAAAAAAAAAAGATTTTTTTTTTTTTTGTAAATTAATAATGATGATACTCCCGTTGTATTTTTGGTTATGTTCTAATGTTAATGTTTGGCCGATATGATGTTTGGTCATGTGGTCTTTGTGATGGCCATCTTCAATCAGTCTTTTTCAGATTACAAGTATTCAGATACCTGGATGGTATGAGTTATGATGGTTCATTTTCCTTTGGGATAAAAAAGCAATTTTGAATTTAATTGTATTCGGTCTGAAAACTTGTTAGATTTAATCATTACCATGTTTTCACAAAAAAAAAGCCCAACTTCACCAACTTTGTTAAATTTTGAATTGTACTAATTAATTTTTAAATGTTTGACATAACTCCTCAGGTGTTTAGTAACCTTGTAATTTCTCTCAGATTTCTGGTTTTCAGGTTTAAACTGGTTCAAAACCTGTAATCTCAAAAAGTATGTTCAAGTTTTTGAACATATGTTCAAAAACTTTTGTATTTGAACATACCTTAAAAAGTGTGATTTATGTCACTAAACTGCATATAGAGACTTTATGTAATCATATTTTTGAATTCACTTTTATCCATTCAGGTTCTCCTGGAAAAAGGTGGTGGAGAAAATGGTGAAAATCTTATATTTTTTTAACATTAATTGGAATTTATTGTAATGATAAATGAAAAATGCTATAGAAAATTTTTCACAATTGACTTTGAATCAAATTTCCTTGTGGATTTGGTGATCGAAAAAGATGGCCAATAGTTCAGGGAAACTCTGCCGTTTCCTGGAACAAGCATCGCACGGTTGAACGTCTTCCTGCCTTAAGAAGCCTGTTTACAAGAAGTGATTGAAACCCCCATCAGATCCAGGTCTCACTCTGCGTGGGAGGACGATCCTTTAACAACGTAGGCTTCCGCACATGTTGCAAAGCGGGTTTGTGGATTTCTTTTATGCTCTTATTTGGATTTATTAAGTAGGCTGCTATGAATCTTATCTGGTGAACTTTGGTCAGATTGACATCTTTGGTTGAAGTGGTTCACAGCAATCACTGCAAACATGTCTGAGTTGTACGCCGAGACTTTCAGTGTGCTCTCATGACTTTGATCAAGCTGAAGATGTGACGAATAATCGCTTCTGCTTAAAATGATCTCTGTGCTTTTAGTAAATATGAAACAGGCCTCGAGCTCGACACCCACATTTGACACAAATCAGTGTAAAAACAAATGAAATAAAATCGAAGCTGGATTTGCCCTGCCCTCATAGAAATGCCGATTTTGTATCCGAGAAGCATGACCTATTGCAATACTAGAGGACTACGCATCATGTTTATTTGCAAAAACATCAGTATGTGTCTTTTGTCCTCCTGTCGGGGTGAAGCCCCCACTTTGAAAATCACTGTGGTAACTGCAACAGAAACACAACGGAACAATTGATTTGTTAAACTCAGTTTGTGATGGGTGTGCTGTGGTGGCGCAGGGGTTCAGCACAACCCACATATGGAGGCCTCAGTCCTCGATGCAGCTGTTGCAGGTTTGGTTCCCAGCCTTGATGACCTTTGCTGCATGTCTTCCCCCTTCTCTCATTACCCACTTTGCTGTCAATTAACTATCAAATAAAGGCCACTAGAGCCAAAAAACAAACAAAACAAACAAAAGAAATCTCAGTTTGTGATCAAATATTTCTAATTGCTTGAAGCTGTGTTTTTGCCTACTGGCTTCTGTTACAGGAATGTCTTCTATTTGCATGCAATCTTACATTTGGACGGCGGCCTACATTTTTGTAGTCGCCAGGGTTTGCATTGAGGCCTCTGTCTCGTTTGATCATGGTGGGGGCCTCTAACGCCTCTGTTTTTGTGGAGCCCCGTTTGCCTCCGTTGTTTTGTTGGAGTCGTCAGTTTGCATGGACACAATTGCTCTTTTCGTGAGGAACCTTTATTCACACTGCAGCCTGACATGACTCAATTCCGATTTTTTGGCAATTCCAATTTTTTTGGCGGGGCCGTTCACACTGCCAGTAAATGTGACCTGTATGCGTTCTGCAGCGGGAACCGGCAAACTACCTGAAAGTGTCCCGCATGCGCAGTAGAGGGCGCAATAGTGTCAGCATTCCAAGTGTTCTGACAACCGCCATAAAAAGAAGTGCTCAGTGTTTGCGGAAGTAACCATGGAGGCTAACGGTAGAGCTTAGTTTACATATTTGAAGTTGTTGTCCGGCCGGAGCAACATATTAACAACTTTCTCCTCATATAGTCTGTCATGGTTGTTGTTTTTCTTCCCGGTTGTGCTGTTCACACTGCCATGAAAAGACCGGACACAGGTTGCATTACGTAAAAAAAAAAAAGTCGGAATTGGGTCACTTCAGGCTGCAGTGTTGCTCATTTTTAATTTGTGCTCTGAGTTCTGCAACTTGATCCTTCAGAGTTTGATTGTTTCCTCCTGTTGCTCAAGGTTAGTTAGTCTTCAGCAGATTTTTTGCCAGATTCTCAGGGTTTTAAGATTTTTTTTTCCACCTGCCGTTTAAAGCTGCAATTTGTAACTTTAATCAAAAATATTTTTACATGTTTATTAAAATTGACAGTGTGGTATGAGACAGATAATCTGTGACATTTTTTTTAGCTCTTCTGTCTTCTCTCAGTGCTTACTATAAAACAACCAATCAGGGCCAGTAGAATAATCTCGGTGCTGTCAGTCATGCTTCTATGCTCTTCTCTCCTTTGCTCTCTGCTATGCTACAACTTCTTGATAGCATAGCCTGCTGTGAATGCTAAGACTAGTTAGCATAGCCACCGTTGATGGAAAATAAACAGTTTTTCTAGAATGATAAGTTGTTTCTCTGCCATTAGCAGACTGAGCAGTGCATACATGAGCTTTATTGACAGCGCTAAAACCCTCCTGCTAGGTCTGATTGGTTGTTTTTGACTTAAGTGGTACATTTTTGTAGACGGCAATAGAACACTGGAAGGAGGTGGAGGAGATCTATATTTTCACAGACTGTCTGCTTCATATTATAGGCTTTTAAGAAATATGACAAGAATTTCAGATGTAAGGAACTGAAGCTCGTTCAGAAAGCTTTCAATGTCTAACTTTGACTTTCTCTTGTGGTTTTGTGAGTTGGAAGCCACATAGTCGAACAGGGCCTGGAAATGAGCCCGCTCTGTTTGTTGGTATTGGCCTGAGAAACTCAGGCGGTATAAGTGAGGTGCCTGAGAGGAAGTAGAGGCACTGAAGTGTTTCTTTTGTTTTTCTGACCTTAGAGATGACTGACATGCTTGATGGATTACGTTTCAGTTGTAGAGGCCAGGAGTCAGCAGAGGGAGAAGATTCTGGCTGAACTTCTCAAATTCACCAGAAGGAACTGATTTCCCTTAGATTTCTTTACCACATAGTCAACTTGGATGTTAAGGGCAACCAGAGATTAGCTGGACACGTTTCATTTCTGCAAACAACCCGTGTTTGCTCCATGTCCAACTTTATGTACATTTGTCTGATGTCTGGAATCCATAACTCACTTGCTTCACTAAGATTTAAACATGCTGTTTTTAAAAAGTCTGGTTTATTTCTATGATTTATCACAGTGTGTCATCAGCTGAGATCATAGTACGTTTCTAATTTAACATGCTGTGTGCAAAACGACAAAGCAGAACACAGAATAAACTTTATACATTTGGAGATAATTACTTTTTTTGTATTTTACTGATTAGAAGGAACTTGTTGAAAGAAATTGAGAACTTTCAGTAACTCAGCAGTTTTGTGATATTTCTAGATATGTCTCACTTTGCTAATATTTCAGTTATATCATTAAATCCAAAAGTGTATTTGTCAAATTAAATAATTATGAAACATTTTCCTTCATGTTATTCAATACCCACGATGTAGTGCGCAGTGTTCTCATAGAAGCCTACATCTTGCCAACCACTAGGTGGCAGAAGACACACAGTGCAGAGGCGGAGAATCAGTTCCTCTCTCTGAAAGTGTTCCAGGCCAAAAGTCCACAGTCCAAAAAATAAATGATTTGTAATCATTTGTAGTTTAAATAAAACTGGAAATGCATAAATCATTGAAATTAATATAGCTAATTTCAAAGCAATGTAATAATTTATAAAGCACATAAGTTTTCAATTTAAAATAATTCACCATTCATAAGCTTTTATAAGACAAAGTAGATTAAATATCGGTTTGTGTCTTTATTGCTGGTGAGTAACAAAGAGATATTGGATGATTTACATGATCATGATCAGGTCTTATAGTATTAAGGTCTGTTTCTCCGAGAGTTTGGCTCCAGAATAGATTTTAGAGGATGTCTGCCTCTGAAGAATAATGTGTGGTTTATTTCTGCATAAACTGCTGGACTGAAAAATATTCATTGTTCTCCATATTATCAGCTGACATAAGGTCAAAACAAAACAACCACACATGAGACATCAGCATAAGTATGTGGTGGTATATTCTTTGGGTCTGTTATACTATGACTAGTTTGAAGAGCAGCTTTCTGAATTAAAGGCTTTTTATCCATCTGCTTTTGATAAACTTTACAATAGAAACAATAGCTGTCATCGTCTCGCTCATCCTCAAACATGAGCAAGCAGATTATCTTGATGCACAAGACAGTGGCATATAACTAGAAAAAAAAAATCCAGATGGCAGCTAATTTTATTTTTAATTTTAATCAGTCAATCCCTTTTGGTGCTCCATCCGTAGCGAGGCCACTCAGCTTCTCAAATGACAGTTCAAATTTGTCCGGGA
Organism: Poecilia reticulata; assembly: GCF_904066995.2. NCBI lineage: Eukaryota > Metazoa > Chordata > Actinopteri > Cyprinodontiformes > Poeciliidae > Poecilia > Poecilia reticulata. Next base: position 21,216,766 of record NC_088850.1, on the reverse strand, counting down.
GAATGTGATGGAACAGATCTTATTTGGTGATTTCATAGCTAGCTAGCAGACTCAAAGTCTGTTGTGGCCGCATGCACAAAAACAACTAGCTGTGTGGTATTAGTCATATCACAGGCAAGAAAAAACGTATTGAAATCTCTTGCGTCGTCTTTAATTGTTTTTGTACATCATTTGGTGAACATGTCTGCAGATGATATTATGGATGAACTGATGTTCTCAAATTCGCCTTGGTCAGAAGTCAATAGCTCTGCTGCAGAAATTATGTATATTTTCACAAACTCCACCTTTAAACAAAGCTTCTACCTATTAATTCACTCACCATACAAACTGCACTTCTAATGTTGCCTCTGTCGTCAAACTCTGATAACTGTGCATCAAATTTCCGACAAAGCGGGATGTTATCTTTCTCACTGAAAAATATTTTCTTGAACAACGCGTCCACTTTTCTGTTTTCCTCCATTGCGATGGCAGACTCCCTTTTAATTGATTTGATCTAACTCTGAAACTTGGTCAGTCATACTGGCATCAATGAACCTGTGAGACATGCTTTACTAGCTCTTTTATCGCGGAAATAACCTTTATGGATCTTCACTGCTCTTCCTTCACCCCAAGCTCCAATTGTTCCAGTTATTTATTCGAAATTAAGTAGTGAGCTGGAAAAAAGGGTTCTGAGGGCTACATATCACCCACAGAGCGTAGGTAGGTCCTAATGGTGGTAATCATTAAACAGAATGGAAGCTTGTATCAAGTCTTCAAAGACTCTGGACATTGTTGAGTTGTTGTAGTTGACCTGCTTTTACAGTGTCACATGGAGGACCAGAACAATACCTGAAAGGAAGAAGAGTATGGATTATTGAAAATGAGATCTGGATCTCTATGGGGTTTTACCAGGTTACGTAAAGAGGAAAAAATGAGCAGGATGGACCTGGTGGTGGATAAATGGATTGGAGCTTAATCAGCAGTAGTGTGGGGGTTTCTCAAGGAAAGCTGAACCAAAAACCTACCCTCAGATTACCAATCCATCTTGTTCCCACCCTCACCTGTGGTCAAAAGGTTTGGGTCCAGACTGAAGAAGCAAAATCTCAGAAACAAGTAGCAAATTAACTGTATCTTGGAATGCGTTGGAGTGAATGAACTTGAGAAAGCGCTATATAAATACAAGCCATTTACAACATATAGGCTTCACTGTAGACATCAGTACAACGGCTCAGAAAGTAGAACATAATTTCAAACTAACAAACAACTGACCTATTTGCATGATCTCTCTTTTCACCTGTTACTAAAACTAAATACTTCTTACCATTTCCACTCATATATTGTATTAAATCCATTTCAATTTGGACTTGTATTACTTTCCTTCACTGCTCTTCTTTGGGCCAGAGCAGTGAAACCCAACATGCTACCAACAGAAAATGCATATTCGTGGTGACATGAGGTGCCTTGGCAACAGCTGTTCATGCATCTCAAGTTGAAACTGTCTTCCTTGCTTGTTATTCCATTACTTTGTTTTGACGTTATAGTTGTGTGTGGGAGTTTGTTGTTTCAGTAAAAGGGTTGTTTCATGCAAAGAAAGGGCCACGGCACTCTGTGTTTTAATCATCCATGTTTGAATCGCAGTGCAAAAATAGATTTTGACCCCAATTAGATATTTATCTTGCTGTCATTTTATTGTGTCAAATTACTCATTCCTTGTATTGGCATTTTACACCAGCACAGCTCTCGCTTCTCACCATTGCCATCTTTTTGTTTCTTCTTTAGATGTCTGGGACTATTTAATCACTTGCAGCCAGTCATTAAATCTGATGGAAAAGTAAAGGTTTGTAAATGATTTTCAATTTTTGTTCAATTTGGGAAATAGATTTGCTGAAACATGTCCAAAAACCACACCTGGTTGGCTTGGCGGGACAGAGCACTGGGAACGGTTTGCAATGGAGGAGGTGCACTTTGGGAGGAGAACTGAGAAATATGGGACAAAACGAAGAGTTATGAGCTTTTTGCTCCCTTAAAGTTGATTTTGTAAGAATTTTGCAGTAATGAGAAATAGATGACCAAACAATCCTTGGCAGATCTTTGCAACTTATGAAATATTTTTAATTTCAGTGTTACTCTAATTATATATTTATATAAAAACTGATGCAGCCAAAAAGGCTGATATTCCCCACCAACAAACAATCTGGGGTCTGATTTCCATATTTCAAACATTACTATGCTCTGTTTGGATTATGCTTTGTATTTGTGTCATTTTATGTATGTTTACTACTTTTCTTCTATGTGTTTGTATTTGAACTATGTTCTTAATTATTTATTTTTTATTTCTACATATTTTTACTGTAGTGAAAAAACAAGTTAACAAACGGGACAGCTCATTTTAGGAGAAGCAGTGGGCAAGTCGTTTATCACTTCCTTCACTGCTTTTCTAAATTCTTGTGGCGAAAACCTGTTAGTGGATGCAAAAGAAACTGGGATTGGGATTCACGCACTATCTGGAGAACCGTCCCAAACAGTTCAGACAGCGCTGCAATAAAATGACTGGAAGCATTTTATGACCTAGTAAAAGCCAGACAGGCCAGATGGAAAATCTGTAGAAAGTAAAAAAAAAAAGAAAAAAGCTCTTTACAGACACAAGGTTTTGTGAGTGTGTGTGTATATATATATATATATATATATATATATATATATATATATATATACGATTTGTATTACTGAGGTCTTGTAGCTTCAACTAAGATTTTGAAGCATGTATTTTTCCTTCTTCATTAAAATTCTGCGTTTCTCTGTTTTGACCTAAGACCTTAATAAAAATGGCTGTAAAATGACTAAATGTGAAAAACAACTTCAAAACCTACGTAAGGTATTATAAAACAAACGGTAAGTACAAACGTATCCAATTAGAATATAAAATCTGTCCACTATTGTTGCAGATTGAGTGGCCGGTTATGGAGCGTCGCTAATCTGGAGCTTTGCTAAGAAGCAAACCCGACTCTTTCACCTGTTTCAACATTACTGTGCGTTCACCTCATTTCCTTTGAACACTTCGTTTATCTGTAGCTACAGGTGCTAGACTGCCTGTCTCTGACAAACGGGTCTCTTTCTCTCTCTCTTTTGTCCAGAACAAGCGCTGCTCCAGTTTTTCGGGTCCTTACTCATACGAGAGGCGTGAGATGAAGAGATGTTATCACTTTGTTTGCCTTTGGAGTTATGCTGATTTATTACAAGAAGCTCTGTCAGCATTTCCTTGACCTACATTGTTTAGGCTGCGTTGGCAGTGTGTAGGGGTTGCTATAAGGGTAAACTAGTAAACGATTTAGTCAGTTACTTAAATAAAAAATAAAAAATTAAGAAGTCAATGTTGAGATGGACCAAAATTGTGTCCAAGATCATTTTAAGGATGTCGATAGCTGGAAAAAGTAGCATTTTAGTTGCACCGTGTTTAAGGAAATGGGTAAACAGTTGCAAACAGTTCCATTTATGTTTTTATGTATACAAAAAAGCCTTTCTGCAAAAAAAAGGGGGGGTTTCTTATGCAACTAACAGGAAGTGAACTTTTGAAAGAAGAGAATGGAGGTCTGTAGGTGAAGAAACATTTTCACACTTTTTGCTAGACTCATGGCGGTGTTGCCTTTGAGGTTTTCTGCAGGGGAACTTTTTTTGTGTGTGAAAAGGGAAACACTTGAATGTGGACGAAAAGAAACAAACCAAAAAAAAAAGAATAACAAAAAGTCAAGCCTCTTCAAAAATCTATTAAGGCATGACGGAAATGCGCTTCGCTGCACAAGTTGGCGGTACACACCCCGACACCGCCTGCCTGCATAAAAACACTGACTGAGATCAAACACGGGACAGCACAGGAGCGCCGCAGTTGAAGCTGAAACATTTGAGAGGACTCAGTCATAATGCTGGTGAGTCAGAGTAGTTTTCTTATCTTCATCTCTCATCAATCACCAGGAGATTTTATCACAGGGTGATTTAAGGGTTATGTGACATAATATAATAATTCTGCAACAGTGTTTTGTTTAGGTTTAGCAGTTTGTTACATTAGATGTTCATTTTTAATCCACTCAAATCAACATAATCAGAGTTTAAAAGCAGCCAGAAGCTGTACAGATGTTTTTGATGTACAACACTTAGAAAAAGCCCTTATTCCGACTTTCTCGTGTTTTACTTCTTCAGTTGACAAGAGTTTTTCTGCTGCTGGGTTTTGTCTCGGTGATTCCCGTCGCCAGCAAAACACAGATCATCTCGGTGCAGGAGCTCAGACCGAGGGGCAAAACGATGCAACTGGCCCTGGATTCCTCTGTGAAATCCTACCTCTCACACAGCTCTGCGTCAAACATCGCCAACTTGTCTTTGTCGCCGTGGACGTACATGTGAGGAAACGCCACACATGCCGCTGCATTGCTTTTCAGATCCCCGTGTTGACACGCTTTTAACTCGAGACTGAATTCTTGAGTTAAAACATCTGAAATCTGGAACCAATGATGTGCCGGTCGCCTGGGGCTGAGTCCAGCATGAATGCATTTCGGCTGAGAAGAGGGTCCACATCTGGCTGACTACCCACTGCATGGCTCAAATTCTTTTCCAGTGAAAATAGCTATATTTTTCTATAGACTGTGAAGGTTGAAGAAAGAGAAGGGAGTAAATATGAGCTGATAGTCATAACTATTAAAAAGAAGATTCTAGATAGTTTTAGATGTCATTTCTTTCTTCAAGAAGTCAGCATTTATTTCTGAAATTCAATAAGTTTTAAAAGTTTGGGACTAATTTGTATGAGCTATTTTTTGTTGTTGCAATGACTCAAAACCTCCAAAATGACTAAATGAAGGTTTAATTTTAGATCCCATTTAACATCTTCCTGCGTGGTGACACAAGAACGTGTTTTTAATGTGTTTTAGATCTTTTCTGGGGTTTTTATACTACAAAAAAGACACCCCAACCACAGTCAAGAGGAATTTTAATCCTGCCCTTTATGTGACGATCATTGTTGACACATAAAAAAGGATTGGGAAAAGAAACAACTTTGTGGTTTTGCCACATCTGAGCTTTAATAGGCTGCTTGGCTTGTTTCTCAATCAGATATTTATATCATGGAATGTTCTCCCTGAATCATATGGAGAAACTATTTAGTAGTTGTTTTTTAGTGCACGACTAGATATAAATTGACATGAGTTCCTGGTAAATTCACCTCTTTGCCAGATTTTTACATATGCTCTGCCATCTTGTCCCTTTCGTCTACCTTTTTTTGTATATAAGCATCAATGTTTACTAATATATTTAAAGCATTGTGCTGGAATTTGGTCTTCTCACCAACTATGAGGATAGTCAGTGAAAACAGTCTCATTTAATTTCATGTAATTTTATACTCTCTGAACACATTTATGATTTTCTACGTCCACCAGTCAGGAAACCACATTTCCTTATAATATCCTATGAGTAAAAGATAGAAATTTACTTTCAGCTGTCAGTTGTCAAAACGTCTATGAATCGTCCTTCTCGCCTTGGCTGTTACGATTCTTCGGTGGAACACGGTAGCATTTCGTAATTGAAATAATTCAGGTCCAAAAACCAAAGTTGCCAAAATGGTGAAGCGGCAAAATGACCAGCATTGGTTGGTATGAGATTCTAACTATTGGATAAACTTGACTAAAAACAATACCACAGTTTTATGATATTTGTACAAAGCAAGCGTACATTCACTTATTTAGCTGGTATAATTTTGGGCTGCTTAACGGACATTTTTTGTAAACTGCTAGTGCATGTACTGCTGCCCTGGTAGTTTCCAAACAGACACTGTTTTCTATTGTCAAACGATTTAGTTTTTCTAATCTCATGTTTTAATGGACTACAATGAATCCGCAGTACTGTGTTACAGACAACAGCCGTCCACAAATAGCTAAGATTTGTGAATGTTTGAGACTCCTCTAGAGGGTTATAATAGTTTTGGGTTTTTCATCATAGCTTAGTTTTATTTCATTGTGACTTTTTGTTTATCTAATTTACTTAGTTTTGGTTAGGTTTTAGAGTGTGTTCGCTAGATTTTATTAGTTATTTTTACTTAAATATTGTTTAGCTTTAGTTTAGTTTTTACTAGTTATAGTAGTAGTTTTAGTCTTTTCATACTTTTGAATCCTACACCTAAAAATTAACCAAAGCATTGTATTGTGACACCGATAAGGTAATGAATACTTAACAGAAGATATGACTTTCTAAAAATTTTATTCAATTATCGTTTTACAGACTTCCAACTTTTTCGGTCGCCATTTTGCTGACTAGTTGCTGCATGCAGGAAAACTGATGAACAGATAAACAGTTTTCCTCTGAACTTATTGATTTTTGAATCTCTTTCCCTCTAGAGATACTTACAACTCTTCCCGTTTACCCCAGAAGATCTTGCAGGCCAACTGCAGCACATCTGGCTGTCTGAACCTCCAGGGTAGAGGGGAGGATGCATCTCTGGAGGCCAAACCCATCAAATATCAAGTCCTGGTTCTGTACAGGTGAGCCTCTGCAGTGGGAAGCAAAGCTCCATTTCACTCTTTTGCCTCCAGTTTCATTTATAGGTCACAGATCTGTTTGTGTGCAGTGCAGCCATAAAAAACAATGTTAGAAAGTTAAGAATGTAATTCAGAGGAATAACAGTATTTAACACATTTCCAGTTGAAGAAGGGTGGAAGAAAAATAGCTGAGATCATCTGTGAAGAATAAATACTTAAAAAAGCTAACAGCATCAGATGCTATGATTTCAAAATGGCACCCTAGCCATCGTAGCCACCTTACAGTGGACACATGCTGTTAAAATGGTACCAATACTACTACTGGTATGCATATCTTTGAATATGAATTTGTTTTTTGGGGAGTGTAAATCCATTTATACTTCTGGGAAATGCTTTTATGCATACCGGGCTTTGTGTTAAGAGTAGCTGTGAAACCGCTGCATTTTTGCGGGTTTTGTTGCCTCTGGGTAAAATTTTGATGAGAAACAGACCTATTTAATCGCATTGCATGATATGAATCTAAAATGCATCAAAAAGTCTGCATTATGGGTAATCTCATTACAGAAACAAAGTTGGTGGGTTTTTAAAATATTATCTATTTTCATCAAAATATTTTTGAGAGAAATGGTGAAGACGTGGTCAGCGTTCTGACAGAACTGCAGTGTGAAACACTGAAGCTACATACTATTAGCTCGAGATGTGAATTTATGTTTTTCCTTTGGATTTAACAAAAAGTTCAGGTGTGGGTGTTGGTTTACATCTTTTGACTGCATTATCTAAATTCAAAAATCTAAAACATTGCACATTTAAAAAAAAGTGCCAGAATGTAATGTATAGGGAAATAATCAGTTGATCTGAGAATTTATTATTGTGCTTGAGCCAACAATGAATTTCTATAAGACAAAATGAAATATCTGGGTTTATTTGAGTCCATCAGAACCATAACATTGAGGTTCTCCATTACTGAGTGCTGCTGAAAACATCAGCAGGGAGTTGAACACAGCTGCTGCACGCTCACGTTCCACCTACAACGGTGAGGAACACAGCGTAGCATGGAAAAGTGGGGGTAGAACTGAATGGGACATAAAACTGTTAGCGCACGACTTGCGAGTGGAATGGCACCTAGAGATACGCACAGAAAAGACACCTACACATGCACACACACGCATGCACACACGCACTTATACTGGTAATGGTGAACTATCAGGACAGTTTTTCCCAAACTTTCGCAGTTATGAACTACAGGGACACCATTTTCCACTTGCTGTAGAGACAGACTGAATGTGTCAAAAAATCTTCTGAGCCACTCAACAGAGATCCTACTTAAAACTTTGTTTACACACTACATAACCTTAAATATAACAACCTGACTTTACACAACAATAAGAGGACATCCACACACACAAGTTTGCATTCCTACCCATATTGAGACAAAGCAACTGAACTCTATTTGTCTTTTATTATTATTCCAAATTACAAATAACCTTAAAATGTTATTAATGCACACAAGACTTCCTTTTTAATTTCCACGTGTTCAACATAATTGGACAACTTAAAATCCACAGTTTCAGATTCTGTAAATAACTCAAAAATGCTGCAGACTTAATTTTTTAAATGTGACCTTTTTCCCTTTTTCATCATGACCAATCACATTTACAAAACAGTGATACCATTCTCATTAGGATCAAGAACAATAAGTGAGTTAAGAGACTAATATTTTCATTTCAGGTTGTATGTATTAAGATGTGTCATTGGGGGGCAATTTAAGGTTAGATGGTGTGTGAGTTTTTGTTCAATGGGTTAAGTGGTCTACAGCCTGAAAAAGTTTGAGAAACACTGATCTAGAGGAAGCCAAATGCAGAGGAAGAACATGCAAATTCCTCATCAGCAGAACCCAAGAGGTGAGATTTGAACCCGGGACGTTGTTGCTGATTTTAACAGCGCTGGCCCTCACCACCATTCAGCCCATGTTCAGAATGATCAAACTAACCAGCATTGTTTTATATCCCCCTACAGAACCCTAAAGAAAAAGAACAACAAAAAAGGGAAGAAGAAGAATAAGTACATCTTCATGCTGGGGACTGAGGAGATCACAGTTGGCTGTACCTGTGTGAGACCCACTGTGATACCACAAGAATAACAAGACATCCAACAAAAGCACTGGTTACACATATCATTCATGTCAATGTCTATGCATTTTAAAAATTGTACAGTTGACAATAGATATTTACATATGTTGCATAAAAAATGACTATTTAGTCAATTAGACTAAACTCTTTTATTTTATAGACAGTTTGAACTGCATATATTTTTTTCTATTTGCTTAATGCCAGAAGAAGATGACATGATTTTTGGATTCACACACTTTATGTGCAAATATAATTATTTGAGCAGAAATTGTACTGAAGGAAGAACCAGACTGATAGATTTTCACAGCTGTTTTTTTTTTTTTAGATGTGTTGATCAATTTCTTTAAATGTCACACAGCGAAGCAGTGTGTTGGACATGTTGCCTTAGAATACATAAGATTTAAGTGAACCTTTTGAAGGCTTTGTAAAAATAATTTAAAGACATTAGTCTTAATGACTGTAAATAAAAGACATCAAAGAAAGTAAAACAAAAAAAAATCTCCAAAAGAGTCTAATTTTCATTCTTCTGGCATGATCCTAGCAACCCTAAAACAAAAAGTCTTTTTTTTTTTCATTTTTAACTTTTCCAATTACAAGTCAGCTAATCTAAGTTTTAATATCAAACAGTAAGGGAAAAAAAATGCATGTAGATATCTGATTTCAACTGCATAGTTGACTGTAGATATAAAAAGTAGTTATTAAAAAGTATTTTTAATAACTGTGACTTGTTATGGTGTCCTTAATATCTCATCAGGTAGTCCTTCTGCATAACACTTTAGGCCGAGATAATTGAATTAGCTATTTTATTTAATGTATTGTAAGCAAATCACCTTTATTCAATCAATTTGCCAGTGTATCTGGTGCCTAAATGCAGCCAATAAATGTTTTTTAAAACCTAACTGCTAGCTACTTTCACTGTGTTGCTTTATCCTGCCATGTATGTCGATTAATCTATAATTTCGTCATTAAGAAAAGAAGCAAAAATTGCTGAAGTTCTTTTTCATCTGTGCCACTTATGATGCTCTCCTGTTTTTATTGGAACAAAGGGTTTAAAATTTACAGGGTACTGCTCTGTCAGGGCAGATACGCTGTTTCTTTTGCCATGACATTGCTGTCAGTATGTTTTTTTGTCTTTTTACATTTTTAACAAACACCTAAGCTGAATCTCACAGCTCTATTCACAGTCTGAGTGCCCCCACATGATCAAAACTATTATTAGCTGAATTAATTTAGCTAATAACCTAATAACAGATCCCTGCTGTTGGAGCCAGTTAAAACATTTGGCATGCTGAGGTGAGGGAATCCTCTTAAGTGCAGACAAAGCCTCTGCACAGTGTGGCAAGAGATTAGGTCATTTTTTTATAACTTGAGAATAACATAAATAAGATGTGTAAACTCCTTTGTACTGTCAAATATCTGCACAATACGGTGTCTGAAGTAAGTGATGCTCATTCCGCAAGTTTCCAATATGTTGAAAGAATCTTTAGCAGCTTTGCTTCGCAGGAGATTAGTTATGTGTTGTAGAAGGGAAATGCCAGATTGCTATACATTTACAGCCGTGCATCTTTGTACATCATTGAGAAGCAAATTGTAAACAAAATGAGTTTTAAGTGGTTATTTAAATTTGTTTAAGTAGGGTTTTATGAAGAAGTTTCATGCATCAGGTTTGGAACGGATAGTTTATATAGATATCCTCCTCACAACAAATGTGATTGCAGTTAAAAAGATGCTTTTTGAAGATTCCATATTTTATCACCTTTCTTTTCTGTTATTACTTTATTTTTCTCTGACTGGATATGTTTACATGTTTTCAAGTTCACATTTCCCAAAGCCAGTTGTTGTGAATGTGGAATGTCGTGGAACATGATACAACTTTTTTTAGGGAAGATTTTTCTTGTTTAGTTGATGTTTTCACCTTTTGCTAATACCTTAGAATTCAGCTTGTACAGAACTTGACTAATTTTCAACAGCCAAAGCCAGATTTTAGAGCCACTATGACATTATGACAATATTTTATGTTTAAAATGCATTTTATGTTCCCTGATAGCGCGCAGTAAATGGCCAGTAAAAAAATTAAACAAGTAATTGCCTTTTTTCCTTATGCCTAATCGTAGGAATATGTTTTTATTGTTGTGTTCTATATTGTACTCTTTTGGGATAGTATGACATTGTGCTCTTCTGCCAAATTGTAGCATAAATATGGTTATTATTTTATGAATGTTTATTTTGATATATTTTTTAATTCTGTTTGTTATAACACATATATTGTTTTAAACCACAGTACAGCTACATTTTAATCCTTGCTGAAAATTGTTGCCTGTGTGAAAGGACAAGTTCACCACATATACTTAATTTAAGGAAATCCACAAATTGATGATGGATTGTAAATTCTCCTCATGTTTGATGTAAGTTCATGTTTCTTGTAATAATCCATGAAAAATTATATTTTGGGCTTCAGTTCTGATAGATTGGAGCTAATCATCCAGAAAATAAAGAGACCAAACTATGAATTTATGTAAGCTTTTCTTCCTTTACTAATCATGCCAAATGAATACAACCAGACCCTCCTTTCAGATACACATCAACACAAGGTTACAGCAAGTCCAAAGCCTCCCCAAAGTTTCCTCCCCATTTACAGTACAAACATTTAGACATTTTAAGTCAAGCCAGGATAAAGTCAGTATGACTCAGTTGTTCGGGTTCATTTTATTTCAGTTTCATTTTCTTCAAAATGAAAAGGAAACAACCAGAGCACAGAGACAAGCAGACTGACCTCGCCATTTAACCTGTGGAATCGTAACAAATTGTGAACTGAGGTTAATCACTGCTTTGCCTTTTCCTTTGTCTTTTCAGCTTCACTGTATATGAGAACTCTGGTATGCATGTGTGCTTTTGAGTTGTGCTTAATGGAAAAAAAAGAGTGCAATCAGTGATCTAAGTTGAAGAGACCTAAATGAATGTGATGCTACACTACACAAACGTTTCACAGAGCCTGGTAATGGCAGATGAACCCTCAACTTATTAAGCTTTTTTTTCACGCCCTATTTCACAAACAACATTGGAAGAAAAAAAAGAAATGTCATACTTTTTGGTGAGTCTTAACCATAAACAGCTTTTGGATTTCTATTTGTTGTGTTGGAGCAAGACTCCAGGGATTTTTTTTGTTTTGTTTTGTTTTGTTTTTCCAAGGCGAGTTTGTAGAACGTCAATGCACTCCTCATGTTTACAGAGCTAACGATTCAAATTACAGCTCCGTGTTTCAAAGTTGTAGAATCGTTGGAGAGAATTCATCTTTCTGTTTGTGTGGCTGCAAAAGCAACATACGGTAATGAGAGAAAATAAACTCAGGCGAGTTTATTTTCTCTTTTCTGACAGAAACTACGAAGAAGAAAGAGCTGCAATTAGATTTTGCTTCATTCTGCAACAAAGAAGAAATCATAGCTGTTGAATACTTGTCGGTGTTAATGGCGTCACCTAACCACCCACCCAGCCTACCCCCCTCCGGTTTCCCTTAGAGAAAGAACGAGATAAATCTACATCAAGCATTGGCTAAACTTTGTACAGCATAAGTCTTACAGCACACATCAAATTTAAAAGCCTTTCTTAAAAGCTCATTCAAGTCACTGTTAAGTCCTTTTTTTCTCTTTTTTTTGCGCTGCTTTTGTTCCCTTTCGTGTCTCTCTTCTCGACTCTGTCGGATCTATCGGCACGCCTCCTCCTTCATCTCCTTGTTCTTCCTGACTTCCTCTGCGTGCTTATCCTGTCGGAAAAAGACAGACACCAAATGAGGGAAAACAAACAAGTCATTACCATTCATGAAATCATTTGCAGTAATGACTTGGACCACAGTGGAAGCACAGCTTCCTTCAACAGTAACAGCTGTGAGGATAGAAATGGACATTAAATTCACCTGAGGAACAAAAAAAACTACACTATTTTTTTTCCCTCATCCAAAATTGATGATTATAGATCCATGCCTCTGAATGATTTTTAAAAGTAATGGGAAGTCTGCTCTAGGGTTGCATTTACATTTTAAGACATTATCAGCATTCATTTCTGATTCAGTGTGTCTTGCTCTAGTATTTTTCCTCTCAAATCTAAAACAGCACTGCTCATACAGAAAAATCTAAGCCCCACAAACACAAATTATACTCTTACCCATTTAAAATATGCTTCTTTAGGACACCAGTCCCATAAACAAATGTGATTTGTATCACTGAACAGCACACAGTAACTGTATTTAAAATTAAACATGATTAAATGCAGTGTAGGAGTTATTATTCATTTCAAATGCTGCTTGTCAGATGCCACATGGCTAAAGATATAAAAATGGAAAAGTTCAGATTTTGAGTAACAGCGTTGATCTGTGATCACCGCTTAGTCATTTAGAGCAACTCAATACTTTCCCACTGCTCTAAATAAACCACATGCTTGTGGGAGTTGAGAGGTTTGTTTTGATTAACAAGTGGTAAACCAGTTACTGACGTAAACTTTGGCATTTCCTTAATGTTCATCTTTTTCTCATACATACATGTATAATTTAGCAAGCAGACTGAAAGAGTGAGAGCTTTTTTTTTTCCAAGTCAAACATTTGCCGTGTGATACACTGGAAGTCCAGAATTAAATCCAGAAGCTAGACAGATTTATTTATTTATTTTTTTAAGAAAAGTTTCTTTCAGAATTAGTGTTCAGGCAAAACTAAAGTCAATTTGAACCTTGTGCTGAAAAGCAACATGAATTTGGCAAATATTGCTTTTTCAACGGAAACTCAGATTAGTCAGAGCATCAACTGTGTTAGAACAACCAGCAGAAAATGTGTGAAGCCAAATGACTCTGGATGAAGCTTCAAAGAGCATGCAGAATTCCACAACAGGCTGCAGGCTTTCCAAAAATATTCAAAACTCTTGGTGGAAAAACATTAGACCCTGCTGTGATCTCATTTCCCTCTTGCTTTTATCAAAAACGTTTCACATTTCTTCGGATTCGATTCTTTGTTTCATGGGGAAAAAATGTAGACAGAAATGAAATACAGATTTCCATTTTGGGATTCGTCTCTGCTTGGAAGTACATACATTTGGTCAGACCGTGGCCTGCTGGGTCCTACCTTCTCCTGCAGCCTCTCAAGCATGGCCGCCAACAGGGCCTCCCTGTTTTCCTTGTTGGCCTCCATCTTCTGCTCCAGCTTCTCCTTGGCGTTCTTGATGAAGTTGTTGTTCTCCTCGAAGGCCTTCTGGATCACCTCACGCTCGTGTTCCCTCTTCTCTGCCAAGTGCTTCAGTAGCTCAGCTTCCTGGCACTAGAGGGAGACAGAGGACTTCACAGTAATTTTCCATTATACTTGTTTGTTGTTTCTACAAACCGAATCATTCTGTCGATGGACAAAAATGTCTCTTCCATCGTGTTTGTTTCATTGCATGGTTGTTTTTGTACTTCTATGTCCCTCTTTCTTGTCACCCCACCCCAGGTATCTTGAGTCTAGAATCTTTAAAAACCATGAATGGGCCCTTTAAATGTTTAACTAATAGGAAGGTGGTAACCAGATGGTAATTTTCCTGAATCAACTTTCTTGCATTTTTGTCAAATTATTTGAATCTTGTCTGGAAGTTTTATTTATATGTATTTATTCTACTGGATACTTTTTTGTGTGTGTTTAAAAATTACACTTTATTAGTCTTTGAGAGAGCAATCTTGCATTATTATCCCATATCACTTGAAGATTGTTTCAAAACAACATTATTGTTTATCGCAATAATTTATGGAACTATATATTGTCCAGTAAAATTAGTTGTTGTTGCAGGCCTAGTGGCAAATTTTAATTGTTGAGAATTACAGACTTCATTAACATTTAAATAGATTTTTACTATCAATTTAAAATTCTTTTTCTCCCCTTTTTAAATATTATGGCCACATGAGCCATAAGATTTAAAAAGCCAAGTGGAATGGAAAAACTATACACTCTGCTGCCTGCAGGTTACATATGAACTGGACACAGACCGCACCTCAAACCCTAAGGAGTGCTGGCCCAGATCGGTCAGAGGCGGCCATGGCGCCATTCCCTTTCTGCCCCTCACCTTTCGTCTCTCCTCAGCAGCCTCCAGCTTCTTTTGAATTTCCTCCAGGGAAGGGTCGCGGCGCTGCGGCATGGAGGTGTTGAGTTCAGGCAGGCCATCAAAGGACGGTGGCTTGAGGATGACCTCAAAGGCCTGGCCCGATGTCCGCTTGTTCAGCTCGATCACCTCCACGTCTTTCATGACGCACCAGCCCAGGTCCACCGCATCTTTTGCCGTTTGATGACATTGTGTTAGAATAATTGATCAAATAGTGACATTTCTTGCAAGATATGATCATCGTAGCGCTATGTAAGAAGGACATTTTTCCTGGATTTACTTTTTTTAAGATTACCATAGAATAAACGGTTTGTACCTTCTGCTTTGTAAGGGGAGTTCTCTGCAGTCTGTGGGTTCAGGCAGGAGCAGAACAGAGACACCAGGGGGAGCTCTTTGACCTTCTCTTTATAGGCTGAGGACACAGATACACACAAAGACCGGTTTACTTAAACTGGATCATGAGCAAGCATTTAAAGAAGTGATGATGCGGGCCTGCGTTGCGGCGACAGCGATTAGTCACTGCCACTGACCGGCGTACCTCCGATAGGCAGGACGAGCGTGTGAGGGAGCGGTGAGGTGAAATGAGTTTCTGCTGCGTCTGCATTTACCTGCCAGAGTCATCTTGTCACTGCGGATGTAACTCTCCGGGGAAACCAAAGCTCCGTCTCACTCTGCCAGGGGACACATGCAGACACAGAGACACGGGGAGGCTTTAATGAGGCAACCTCAAAAGGTCACGCAATGAATCTGAGACACAACGAGAGAGGACAGGATTAAACAACAGAGCAGTCCCTTCAAAGCTCCGCATTGTCCTAGTGCTGTTGTGCAGCTTTAGGTTTTGTCTCTGTCGGTCATATACTTTCCCTTTATCTTAGTCTTGCCAAACTGACCTGCAGGCATTAGGCGTCCAATGGTAGAGGAAGTGAGGCTGGGATCACAGACAGGTTAGCTTCCTGTGTTCAGATTAGGCAGTTCATCTGTTGTTCTTGGATTGTAACTTTGCACATTTTTCTTGCAAATGGAGAGCTACGTATCTTACAAAAGACGAGGCAGAAACTTCAAGTTGGTGACGACCTAGGTCAACCAATTAGACCTTTCTGACATTTCTATGCTGTCTTGTTTTTGTGCTTCAGATCATCAAACTGATTTTAATATTATTCAAAGAGAACCTGAGTAAATATTTAAAGCAGTTTTCAAAAGATGGTCCTATGTGAAAACACAATAATCAGCTATGTTAAATTATGAATTTATTGGGAATAACCAGACCTTTTGTAAAGCTGAACACAATTTCTCTAGCCACACCTACAGCGGATTACTGCCGAATGCATCACATAGTGAAATGACTTAAGTAGAACTTATCTGTCAGCTTGTGGTAGGCTACAATCATCATGCCCCGCCTTAAAAAATTCAAGGCCTAATGAGAAACAAGGTTGTAGCTGTCTTTCCATTTCAAATGTGCACTAAACTTTGTCAGTATTCCTCTAATTTTGAAAAAATAAACAATTTCACAATTGCTGTGTTTCCATTAAGTAAGAAACACAATTAAAATCACAGGTGAGTAAGTTTGTTCACACAATAAGTCATTAAAAAACACCTTGTCATCATCCTCCAACTACTTCCTGTAGCAAACTACATTTTCTTTGTAGTTTGCTACAGTAGTAACATCTTGTTGTTGATCATGTGACTTGTGTGATGTGAAGAAAAGTATAACCATTGCAATTTTATGAAATAGACCGATTTCAAGACAGCTAAAAAAAAACAAACCTCACCCTAACACCAAACATTTTATTGAAAAACGTGTTTTTTCAAAGTTGCCGTGTTTCCATTAAGCAAATTTATTTTCAAAATGTCTAATTACGAAATCATATTGTCAGTGGAAACATAGCTTCTCACATGTATCTGTCTGGAAAAGGTTACAAAGCCATTTCTAATCCTTTTCAGGTTGAGCACCATATAACCCATTTAACCAACCATATTGAGAAGAACTTTGAACTAGGCTACATTTGCTTGGAAGACAATGCAGGGACTGAAAGCTGATACAAGAGGGTTTCACTGAACAGTCTTGGTGTAAACTTAACAACAAATTCAGAGTTTTTTTGGTAATTAGAGATTAATTGGTAATTAGGAAAGTTTTAGAAGTTAAAATGTGCTTGTTTTAGCCAGTGAGATTGTGTTCTCATATAGCTTGTTGTTGCTTTCCCTTGATCCAGCATTGGACTTTCCATGCTTATCAGGCTTCACAGTAAAGTCCCAACATCCTATTAAACTAACAGCAGGTTAAACATATTTCCAGGGGCTAGAGGGACATGTTCTCTCCCCACCCTGCTGTGTCCTGAATCAATGAATCACAGGCACGAGACAAGCAGCAGATGAAGCTGTAGATCTGAAGATGCAAATAAGTATAAGTAAGAGGATGGGATGAATAACAAAGTGTGCCACCAAACTGTTTTACCATCTGCCTGAAAAGTACCTTGAAGCTGCAGTGTGGCATGATTACTTCCCTGGGAAGCCAAAATTTAATTCTGTTCAATTCTTCATAGTTTTCATAAATAGGACAGAAATGTGTGTAGAAAGACAAAGAGGCAGCAGAGCATCAAATTACCCGATCAGATTTCATAACCACCTGCTATTACTTTGTCGTTAGAAATGTCAGATGGTGCCATCCACTGTTGTACAATCTGAAAGAAAATATAAATCTGTCTCTTTAAAGTTTGTTTCTCTCACTTCTTTTTAAATACTTCAGCAAAAGAAATGTATTGTTAGTTAAAAATCTTACTTGATAAAAATGGAAAATCTAGTCATGTCCTGCACAGCTTCTCCTTTCTCATGTAAACAGACAAAATAAAGAAATGATCTTGAATTCTTAGAGCTAATATAATTTCTGTACAAGCTTTTTTTTTTATTATGCGTGATGCAGCAGAATTACTCTCAACACAGAAAACAACAGATTTAATCAACCAATATGGGCTTTTTTTAATCAAACACCCACTACAGGCAGTGCCTGCCACAAACCCAACTGTTCCACTAAAGTTGGTTTAATTAGGAGAATAATTTGCTCCAGTAAATCACATTTCACTGACAATACTGTGGTTGAGTTGCACTAGTTATTTTATGGGGCTTAATGAAACACATGGTAAAGTGTTAGAGCAGTGTTTCTCAAACTTAACCCATTTAACAAATACTCACGGACCATCTAACTTGAAATTGACGTTCAAAAGAATTGAATGGTTGTGAGCAACCCTTACCCAGATTTGGCTTCCTCCGATCATGTAAGTCATGGCTTCTTTTTCTTTTTAATGGTATCTTCAGTTTTTCTTTTGAGTGACCCAGTTTTAAGCCACTTATCCATTATTGTTTTAACAGAGTTATGAGTTAAGGTTTCATGCTATTTTTAACACGATTAGCCTGGTTTTTTATTGGTTCATTGAAAATAAAAAGTTTAAAATTCAGCCCGTTTGACTATTGCATTTCAAAGCTGAAAAAAAAATTAAAAATGATAGCCCTGGTAGCTTTGTCCACAGTCTTAATAGTTTCTGCTGCTTGTGGGTGTAGGAGTATCATAAGTGCTCCCCGAAAATAATCAAGGAGCCTCCACAACTTATAAACCAATAATCTGGCAGCCATTTCAGTTTTCAGTAGAAGACTGAATACAGTCAGACGCTTTGTAAGCACTGAGAATATGCTCGCTAGCTGACTGTTTGCTGAAAATGATGCTAAAGTTAGCATTCATGAAGATGTTTTTGAATGGCGCTAAATTAAGGGGCTATTTCATGGTTTTCTAACAACCACGTTTGATCATCTAAGGTTCACATTACAAGGAGTGGTCACACTTGAATGTAATGTCTTGATATGAATCATTTTTGGGATCATAGGATGCACAAAATTAAATTTTATTTGAATTGAAGTAAATTGAAATGAAAATTTAAATTGGGCTCACCATTGAATGTGCAACACACAAAAGATCCGTTATTAACAATCTTAAAAAGAAGTTGGTGCTGCTGACGGTTTTGTTGCGACGGGTTCCATTGTAGTCAAACCCCCAAATAAGTTTCTGCACAGCTTTCGAAAGACAAAATCATACAACATTGTGGAAAATCTTCATAAATTCTGACTGAAACTGTGTTGCTTGAGCATTTTTAGCTAATGTCCTAGCTGCTCAGTTAGCTTGGCTCTGTTAGCTTACCCAAGTAACAGAGCTAACATAGTAGTTGGTTCTGTTGGCCTTATCTTTAAAGGCTTAGCTCTGTTAGCTGTTCCATTACCTCTGTTAATTAGCTAGGCTAGCTAACTTATTCTGCATCCACTATTTCAGCAAAAGAAGATAAATTGCCTTGGCCTTAAAAAATAGTTTTGCAGAAGGACATATGTAGTAGAAAGACCACCAAGGAGGAGAGCAAACATGCTGCATGGCACACCCTTACATGACCCGCCTGTCATGGCTCCCAGTGGGACAGACACACACACACAAGACCAGCCCTGTACACACATACTGATCAGGCAGTTAACGTGGAGCTTTGCTGCACTGTTGGAATGCACACACACACACGCACACACACACACACACAAAATGAACACACAATGGCATCTGATCCTGTGAAACCACCCAGGTTGCAGATCAATGCACTGCTTCCTGCTGGAGTCAAGGCGCTCTGTGTGTCGCCCATGACACAGAGGAAGAGAGCAGCTTCTAAAAGGCACACAATGGAGGAAGGCAGGAATTCACTCTGAAAATGTCTGCTAAAAGATGAATACAAATAAAAACTAAACCAAAATGTGACAAGTTAAAGTTCAACACGCCCCATTTCATTAAATATTAAAAACAATGGAGGAGATGCCCGCTGTAGATGGGCGGGGTTTCCCCTTTTTACTATGCTGTTATCATTTCCAAATAGAAAAATATGATCTTTAGCTCAAAATATAAGATAATCTGATTAAATTCCCATGCCTGACCCAACATACCTGGATAAAAATCATGGTAACAGCTACTGAGGGAAAGTTATAAGACAACGCCACACCCCTGAATCCTGAACCTACAGCTTTGAAAAACATCAACTTTTCTTTCCCATTTGTTTTATTTTTACGTCCAAGTTAATGCAAATCTGGACACAGTTCCAAACAAGAAAGAATAATTTTTTTTGGAACTAAACATCATTGTTATGAGAAGTGTCCACGTGTCTTAAACCCAACAGCATGAGGAGTTCAAACTGTGTTCTTTACTCTACGTAGAAGAAATTGTATAAAAATTACTTGCTAAACGAATCCAACGAGGTTCAATTATGATTTCTTTTGCCAGTTTATCTACAGACTTTGCTGGAATTCTTTGGAGATACGTTTTAGAGAAATATGCAGGAAATATTAGGATGCGTTTGAATTTTTTTTTTAACAATGAAGGAATGACTCGGTTGTACTTCTCTCTACACCTTTTTCGGTCTACACTTTGTGTTCTTGCCATTGGCAAGAATTTAAGAATTTATCAGTTTCCGTACTTTCTGTTTTGTCTTGTTTTTTTTCTTTCAGCATTGTGTGTTTGTTCTTTTTTTTGACTTGTCTCTGGAAGGGCTAAAAATGGCCGAAAAATAACTAAATAAATATCGAACATCTCAACTACATCCAATAGGATTCATCTTCATAAAATTAAACGCCATTTATCAAATTGTTCTTTGGTACTTTTTTGCTTCCATAAGTGTATTTTAGATGCATGAAGATTCTCGTAAAGAATTTCTGCAGGGAACACAGTAGTGGAACTTTTGATGGTCTCTTCCAGTCTTTCAGCCGATGCGCCCCTCTCCCATCCCCCTCTCTGTAAGGACAGGCTGCCTTTTGAAAGATCAATAATAAATGACAAAGGTTACAGTGCTGTTCTTAGCCTTTCTTACCTTCTCTACTCCCCCCGCACGATGAATCTGACTCCCCCCCCACCCCCATCACCTCTTTACGCCTCTCCACTCTCAAAGACGCGGACCCTCGATCAAACGATCCAGCT
Source organism: Poecilia reticulata (assembly GCF_904066995.2). NCBI lineage: Eukaryota > Metazoa > Chordata > Actinopteri > Cyprinodontiformes > Poeciliidae > Poecilia > Poecilia reticulata. Next base: position 21,196,056 of record NC_088850.1, on the reverse strand, counting down.
TCCCTATCAGAACCCCAGACTGGGCCCCAGATGTGTGCAGATGTGCAGACTTACCCCCCTTCCTGTGGCTGCGGTATCTTGCTGCTGGAGGTGGATGAACGACTGTGGTTACCCCCCCTGGTCTGGGTCTGTGGATGCAGGCGCCGGGCAACAGCATCAGCAACAGCATCAACGCTGCCTAAATGACATCACCTTGGAGACGCCTCATTGGTCGGCGGCGCTGCCAGCATCCAGGCCTGTCGGCCAATGGGAGAGCGGAGGAGGTCGGCGGAGGGAGGGCCATCAGCTCTTTGTGTTGTACCGCAGGGTGGGTGTTTTATTGCATGGTGCAGGAGGGTGTGTGTGTGTGTGTGTGTGGACTGAGCAGAGGGGTGGTAGTGTGGGTGCGTGTGTGTCTCGGCAGGAGACTGGGCTTGGAGGCATGTGAGGGTATAAATTATTTAGGTGCAGATGGTAAGTAAAAGGAAGAAACAGAAATCTTTTGGGAATGGATGAGACAGAATTTTACATCCTGGAACAAATTAAACTATAACTGTAAAAAAAAACAATATCTAAAAATACATATGCCTGCCTTAAAGTATTGTTTAATTACAGCTGGTTGTGCACTTTTACAACAAATTGAGACACAATCTTCAATTTTCCCAACATCCCAATTTTGTTTCCTAATTTTGATTCCTAATTATATTTAGGCCTGAACTTTGACTGGACCATTCCAGCACATTAATATGCTTTTCCATTGTAGCTGTGGCTGAATGTTTAGGGTTAAACCTCGAGCCTCCACTCTGAAGTGTTTTTTTTTTTGTCCAATGGGTTTTCTTTTTAATGTAGGAAGCTGAATTCAACTTCCCAGCTTTTCCCTCACTCTTTTTTTTTTTTATATAATCACTTAATCTCTTTCCCTAAAATCCTACACACAAATACTCCATTTACGGTAATCTGAAAACAAAGTTTTTGACTGCAAATTTATCAAAAACAAGGCAGCTTATTGGACTTGATTTGGAAAGACGCCTGTCTCTGTCGGATTTACGTTGTTTCTGAGTCGAATTGTGATCCGAAGAATCGGAATCAAATTGCTGGACGTTTAAAGATTTGCATCTCTAGAAGCAGCATCTAAAGACATCAGTCAAGAAGTTAGTAAACTGTGGGCACAGATTGGACAGTAAACCTCTGCATCCAGCCAAAGTGGTTACAAAGTGGCTTAAGAACAACAGAGTTAAGGTTTTGCCTCCTGATCTCAGTCCGACGGACAAGTTGTGGGTATTCTAACCTTTAACCCATTTAGCAAACGGAAAATAATTCCAACTGACCTAAAGCAACAGTGAGAAACTAAAAGTTAGATGTCTTTTCATTTGGTATATGTAGCCAAATACTTTCTTTTTTGCCATCCAAACTTGACTTAAGACATTAAAGCTTTTAGGAGAGCGACTGTAGCCGATCCCAGTTGAAAACCGTTAGCCTCTCTGATCCCACATTCAGCTCACACAGCCCACATGATATCACCACGCCGTCCACCTGCCAGCGACATGACAGAGGAATGAGCACGAGGTGGCATCAGGGTGGATCCCGTCGCAGCCGCCTGCTCTGCTCCCCACCGCCTCCCTCTGACTGGAAACGCACGTGTGACTTTAAACATCGCACACATCCTGGAAATGAGATCACTGGACGGAGAGAGAGAGAGAGAGAGAGAGAGAGAGAGAGAGACTGATGGAGGGAAGATCTGAGGGAGTGGTGGAGGAGAAAACAAAGTAGAAAGGGCAACAAAAGGGTATTATAAAGAAAATAAATGTGGCAGAACACATAGCAAGATAAGGAATATATATATATAATGAGGACCCCACATCTATCAGGTAAAGTGCACATGTTACATGACAGTTTCAAATAAACAATGCTCCCATTTTCATCATTAGTTGCCCAGAGGCCTATCATAATAAGAAAAGATAATATTTACTGTCTCAGGTTCTGAAAATAGATTTTGTAAAGTTTTTCTTAAAGTGGGTGGTATTATGTAAAATTGACTTTTTGTGAGCTTTACATCATGTCATAATGTTATTGCCTCATCAAAATCATACCTGAAGTGTTGCCTTGATTCTTTGATGCATGTTTGATAAATCATGCATCCTTCCTTTAATCTCCATGGCAACCATTCAGCTGTGCAAAACATCTGGGCTGACACAGCTCTGCCTTCGAGGATGAAGCTTCTCCCCGGAGCTGCAGTTTCCTAGCATCAGAGCTTCTGCCTGCCCTCCCCACTAATCCCCCACTCAGCTCCTTCAGACTAGCCAGCAGCAATTAGCAAACACCTGGTGGAACTGAGCATCAGCTGAGCTCTTTGCCGGAGCTAATTTTCAGCGCAACGCTGTTAAAAATGTTGTTAAAGGATTAGGAGCCATGTTGTGATGACTTCCTGAAGGTAGAGTTTCAGAAAGAGCAGGAGTTTCTTAAAGAGACAGAGACCCAATTTCAAGGTGTTGAATTACAGTCAGATTTCTTCACATTTTTTTACATACGGCATTTTTATAACAACTGAAGGTAACAGTGATCACATTATAAAATGACCCTATGTGTCTGGAAAATACATAATATCACTCTTATGTTCTCTGAGTAGCCCACCTTTCTACTCTCATAGATATTTGTGAATAATATATTAATGTTGTAGTGTTATATGAAAAGAATAGAATATAATAGAAATACTTTATTCATCCCAGACAGGAAATTACTGTGCAGTTGCAGCATACACATACACACAGATCAAGTTACCAATAAAAAGGCATTATTCATTTGTTGCCTTATTTCTACTTTGTGTAAATGTTATTGACCCAGTTTAGTTTTGTGTCTTCTGTCTGGAGACTTATTTGTGGAATAAAATCAGTTCAAATTGAATAACTATACATTGTTCTGTTCCATATATATCAACAAAGGTTTCTTATAATCAGTAATAAAAAAAAAAGACATTTGAAAGAAAATGGGAAAATCTTTGAATACAGACACTCAAGTTATTGAGTGTCAGTGATATTAAAAGTGCAGAAGCATCAACATCCTGAGCTCTGATGGAGTTATGGCTCCCAACATCCATGGCTACATCTGCCCACGCCCTCTCTCGTCTCGCGAACCCTCGTGGCCCTTCAAAACATAAACAATTAAAGAAGCAGCAGCGAGAGCAGCCCGCGAGCTCCGATGTAAAATCTGACATCATCGTCCCCCGGGTCTCTGGATGAGATCACCAGCTTCTCCCAACTTCTGCCTTTTTCCCACTGTGCTGAGTGGAGTTGCGTGAACATGTGAGTGGATGAACGAGGACAGCGGAGGTGGGGGCGCGCGCGCGCGCGCGCTCACCAAGGCGTCCGATGCGGAGCAATCAGATTAGCGGTAAATCGCCCCGCGATGATGGGATTGAAGCTGACAAGCTTTTTACTCCAATTGAATCGAAACAGTCAGAGGCTGACGTCATGAGGAGAGAGATAACACACACACATACACGCACAAACGCGGGCGCATACACACATTTACAGAGTGACTGTTGGAGGATTTGAAAATGATGAAATGGATGCAACTCCAGTTTTTAGCACTAATAATAGCATTAACACTGATGAGGGAGTGTCACAGTGCACCCAGCACCCCTCAGGGTTGTCTTGACCTAAATTCTATCTAGTTATCATTTTTTGGCATCTTCTACTTGTGGAAAGAAAAAAATGGAGAGAGAGGCCGTTCTCAACTTCCTGTAACCATAGCAACAGAGAGAAGACAGTAACCGTGAGAAAGAATTGAATGTTAATTCAGAGAAATGTTCTATCTGCATAGATGGAACCGAAAATTGTTCGTCCCGTCGGAACTTTTTCACATTTGGTTCTGTCGGGTTTTAACTTTTTTTTACATTTTTTTATACACGATGCGGAAAACCTCCCCAACAACCCTGGAAGTACCATCTCATCTCATTGTGTCAGGAAGGAATCAATAGGACATGAAGATGTTTTTAATGCACGGCCACAGATTGTAATTGATGGACGAATGATTCAGCCTTTTAAGCGAATCACTCAAAGATTAAAAGCATCGATTGAATTAAAAATTGATCATACGGGACAAATATTAGGTCGACGCAAATATGTATGGATAACGTGTTGTGTTTACAGTTAATTATAGAGAAACTCAACTACTAAGTATTCATTTTATTTTACAATCCTAAATGTAAAGGATTTAGGTAGAGAAAGCAGTGGAAATATCTCGTGATAACACAGACCCTTTGGTCTTTGGCAGCTTCAAATGAACTGTTGTGGAGTCTTGTGTTGGTGCCATCTGCTGGTCATTTTTATGCATGGCCTTTATAATTTGATCATGTTCAACTTTCTGGTGATTCATTACGGAACTAATACGGAAGCTGCCCCATGACTCCAGTCAGAGTAGCAAACCTTCAACATGCTTACTTGAGTAGATTCACTTGTAAAATGTATTTGGTAAAAATCTACTCAATTACTGAGTAATTGATCATAACACCTGATTTAATATTCAAAATGTGTCCTCAGACAACCGAAAATATAAAAGTTATGTGAACATTCTGATATTAAAAATAGTATTACCAAAATATTTATACAAATAAGGAGTTAGGTTTGGAGGCTGGTTCTGGACCAAATGTACCATGAGGGTCAGTTTAGTCAGTGTTTTTTTGTAAGGAGCACTTAAAACAGAGTGAAACAAACAAACAAACAAAAAAACAGAGCAATATATTTCATCATTTAATATTCTGAGTCAAAGAGCCACTTGTGTCTCCAGATTCAGGTTGCAGATTCTGATCTAGCCGATGCAAATGAAATGTATAAAACAGAGCTGCCTGTTTGCTGCAGTGGAGATGAAGATGGTCCATTCAGGAAAGCAGAGCTGCATCAAACTTTAACATGGAACTGCAGAAAAAAGAAAAAAACAAAAGCAAAAATTAAATTGTTAATGCTTGTCACCATGAGAAAAGCCTACTGAGTTTTGCTTAAAAAAACTTTTTTAAACATTTAAATCACATGTCTCATGAAGTGCATTTTTTTTGCAAAACAAACTTATTTGCGCTTGTCAGAAATCTTTTCTTAATATCCTAAGTTTTTGTTTGACTCAAAGTTTTGCTTGTGATTCTCACATGATGTCGTGGGCAGGGCCCAAAATCACAACAAAAGATTTCTGATGTGTGCAAATAAAAGTTTATGTTTGGTAAATAACTAAGTTAACAAGACAAAAATTAGTTATTTAATAAAAAAAAAAATTTTTTCAACAAAACGATTTGAAAAAAGAAATCATTACAATTCCAAAAGTTTTGATTACAATTTTATTTTACTTAACTGAGGTTAGTTCTTTTCCCCAATTGAATAATTGGGAAAAAATTTTAACTGCATACTCTGCGAACCAGACCCTAAACTTACTTAAAGTCTGAATTGAGTTTTTCCCCTTCATTAATGACACACTTTTATTACATACATTTATCATGGTAATTCACAGTGAGTTATTTTTAATTCTAAATGAATATCTTTGTTGGACTTTTATTTAAGTGTTATTTTCCTTCAAGATACATTTACCTAACGCCAGAATAAATGCATTGTACATCATGCAGCAAAGGAAATTAGAAGATCGGACATATATCCATTATGGAGATGATCGGTTTTGGACGGGCGATATGCCTCGTACACAGGGAAGAAGCTTTTAGTTATCTTGCTTTGCTAGCAAAGTCGTTAGCTAGCAGCTAGCTAATAGCACAACAACAACAACAGCCTAATGTCTGTATGATAGAAATACTGAATCGATAGATAAGAACAGTTTCTCCTCACCTGGCTGTCTGTCTGCCTTTCTCTGAAGAAATACTGAGTGGGAGCCACTCAGTATTTCTTCAGAGAAAGGCAGACGCAGAGGCCTGTCAGTGTCTGTTGTATTTCATTACCTCTCTGCTTAAACCGTGACTCCGTGCTGAAGCAGAAAAGTTATTCTGTTTTCCCTCATCTGACATGTAGCAAGTCTACTCTACTTGATTCACCAAAAACGTTTTTTTTTTTATTTGCCAAAATCTGTTCTGTAATCTGGAACGTTCGCTACATTGAGCTCCAGTTAGCCGCCTTATCTCACTGCGCGTGAGGCAACTGCGTCATGCGTCATGGGCAAAAGGTCAATGGTAACAAGGTGACCGGAGGGCTTATTATGTTGTACAAAAAAATAAATAAATAAATTTACAAAAATAAATAAAATAAATAAAATAATAATAATAATAATAATAATAATAATAATAATAATAATAATAATAATAATAATAATAATTTTAGTACATGTTATGTGTCAGAAGAGGGCTTAGAAAATAATACAAAAAAAAAAAAAAAATATATATATATATATATATATATATATATATATATATATATATATATATATATATATATATATATATATTTATAAAAATTGACCAAAAGGGCACTTGGCAAGGAGCAAAAGGGGCAGGTGCTCAAGCACCCCCAGCACCCACCTCTGCACGTGCCTGCGTGTAATAATAGACAAAACTGCTAATTCCATGGTCAAACCTTGAGGTCCAAACCTTTTTATCAATTGTAGCAGAAGAGCACATAGTGTATCAACCCTTTAGCGGTTTAGGTACCCCCGCTAAACCCTTTAGGTTTAGCGGGGGTACGCAGTACCTGCAAGAGAGGGGAGCGGCTGTCTGCTGTAAAACATGAATGGGTTCACTGTTCAGCCGCGAGTGCACCCACTAATCAGCCGTGACTGATTAGTTTTTCAAGAACAATCTAAAACACGACTTAATCAGTTAATGAATACCTTTTTTCTCATTTCATATTTTTTCTGAACTGTTCGTGCTTTGCTAAAGCAGCTGTGCAACACGACGATCGAGGAAAGGTTTGGAGTCGATCTCAGCATTAGGTGACAAACTGAACGCAGCCAGGAGGCTGAGAGCAGCACGTCCTCCTCTGGCTCTCTTAAAACGTTCATAACTTTATGAAAGAACAACAACAAAATCAACAAAACGTGTTCAAATGAATGACCCAACAACAATAATAATCTCAGTGATTATTGTTTCAACAAGGTGTTGCGCAATTCTGTGCATTTCGGTTCCATTATCAAAATAACTAGCAGAGCAGGAGTTTAAAATGAACTAATGAACCACCGCTGTGTTCAGGGAGGCTATTAATGATAGCAAAATAAAAATCAAGCCTGCAAACCTGATATCGTAACGGACTGAATGTTATGTTTTTAACATAATCTCGGGTCGGCTTGTGGAGCGCAGGAGGTTGCCATGGCAACGGGTGTGCTTAAATGACAGAGAGAGACGGAGAGTAAAAATGTAGGAGTGGTTTAGAGTTGATCACCTGTTCAGGTTGTTTACCTTTGATGTGGCTCATCACAGCCGCTGTAGTTTCTGAACATTCAATAAACGACAAACTTGGACTAATTACCTCGTTCTTTGTGACTATACGTCATTTACAACAAACATCAAACACGGTAAATACGTCTCATTAGGTATTTAACAACAAATGACTTCTACCGCGATAATTATGTGAAATTAATTAATTGTCTAATATAAAAAATTGTTTGGTGCTGTCGGGATCAGAGTCTGAGAGGCTTTTTCTTAATCAAACAATTTTGATTTTTCCATCTTATTTAGTGGAAATATTGATGTTGATGAGATTTTCTCCAAAATAATAACATTTTTCAACCTTTATAGCTCCACTGTTGAAAATGAGGTTCTAACATTCACAAATGACATTGAAATAAAATCCAGTCCAACATCTGGTTTGAGGTGATTCCTCTGGAACCTGTTGGAGGAAAAACATCCCAACTTCAGAAGATGAGCTATAACCTAACAGAGCTCTGTGGTTCCTCCTGTCAGTATGAGATTCAGGGTGAGGAGGCGCCATGTTAGGAAGAGAAGTGGAAGCTGCAGGATCTTCAGAACAAACAGGTCATGATGCTGGGCTACTGATTATCCCTCTGTCTGGACACAGGATCAATAGAACCAGTTTAAAAGCTAAAATGAATGGTTATGTGCCAGACATGGAAAACTGGGATGCACTCCATGCCATGGTGTTCAGGATTTAGGTCTCATGGCATCTCAAGGTGTCAACATTGCAGCCAGTGGGCTGAAGGAAATACAGCTTTATTTTGTAGCAGTGCAAGAGCTACCAGCTTTTATTGTTTTGCAAAAAAATTAATTAGCACAAAAACTCCAAAGGACACAAAGAAATTATATATATATATATATATATATATATATATATATATATATATATATATATATATATATATATATATATATATATATTATAATTTTTTTTTTTTGCCAGATACCCCCAAGAATTTAAAACTACTTTCACCCCTGATCAACTGGACAGAGCAACTTGCAACAAACAGATATACACAGAGGTTTTAGAGAAACTGGCAAACGCACAAAATTAGAGACTTTTCTCTCATCAAAAAACATACCTCAGGCACTCATGAACACTCATGAACACATCTTTCATGAGTGTCTGAGGAATCCTTGAATCTCGCATCAGCAACCGTTCGAGGGGAACATAAAAGCTTGGTCTCACAAAGCTCCACCTATTTCTTCAAAGCTCCTCCTCTCCTCTCCTCCTCTCTGCCGAGCTTCTGCTTGCTTCCTTCAGACTAGCAGATGCAGTGATGAGCAAACACTAGGTAGGACTGCACATTTGCTGAACTCATCACAGGAACTATTCTCAGTCCAATGCTCTGGTTTAATAGAGAAAGATTGTTGGGTTGACTTCCTCAAAGCGGAGAGTTCAGCAGAGGAGTAGGTTCTTAAAGAGATAGAGGCCCAATTTTAAGGCATCAAATAGCAAAGTCAAATATCTTCTAAGCCATTTTTAAGATATACAACTGAAGGTAACATAGTTACTTAATCATGCTATGAAATGGCACTATTTCCCTGGAAAATACATAATATTTCCCATTTAAGAGGACTTCAACCATGTGTGTCTGACAGGTTCCTAAGGGTCTGAGACCTGAGTCAGCTAATGGTTTCCCTTACTGAGATGAAAACAAAAGGAGACAGAGCGTTCTGTTCAGTGGCACCTCACACTCTGGAACTAGTTGAACTTTGTGGTCTTTTTTAGTAGGCAATTAAAAAGGTATCTTTTTAAATCAGCTTTAAAAAAATATATATATATATATATATATATATTATATATATAAAAAATTCCCTTCTCACCCTCCGCGGGTGGTCTGTTTCATCCTCTGAGCTCGGGTCCTCTACCAGAGGCCTGGGAGCTTGAGGGTTCTGCGCAGTATCTTGGCTGTGCCTAGAACTGCACATTTCTGGACTGAGATGTCTGATGTTGTTCCTGGGATCTGTTTGAGCCACTGCTCCAATTGGGGGGGTGACTGCCCCGAGGGCCCCGATGACCACAGGCACCACTGTGGTCTTCACCTTCCAGGTCTTTTCCAGTTCCTCCCTGAGGCTCTGGTATTTCTCCAATTTTTCATGCTCCCTTTTCCTGATGTTGTTGTCACTTGGTATTGCTACATCCATCACATCAGCTTTCCTCTGTTCTTTATCCACCACCACAATGTCCAGTTGGTTCGCCATTACCATCTTGTCTGTCTGGATCTGGAAGTCCCACAGGATCTTAGCTCGGTCATTCTCCACCACTTTTGGGGGTGTTCCCCACTTTGATCTCGGGGCTTCCAGTCCATATTCTGCACAGATGTTCCTGTACACTATGCCCGGCACTTGGTTATGTCGTTCCATGTACGCTTTCCCTGCCAGCATCTTGCACCCTGCTGTTATGTGCTGGACTGTCTCAGGGGCCTCCTTGCACAACCTACACCTTGGGTCTTGTCTGGTGTGGTAGATCTGAGCCTCTATTGCTCTGGTGTTTAGGGCCTGTTCCTGGGCGGCCAGGATGAGAGCCTCTGTGCTGTCCTTGAGTCCAGCTTTCTCCAGCCATTGGTAGGTTTTCCTGACATCAGCCACTTCAGTAATTTGTCGGTGGTACATCCCATGTAGGGGCTTGTCCTCCCATGATGGTACTTCCAGCACCTTGTCTTCTGTTCCCCATTGCCTGAGACATTCGCTGAGCACATCGTCCGTTGAGGCTTTGTCCTTGATGTATGTGTATATATATATATATATATATATATATATATATATATATATATATATATATATATTTCTGTGCTTTTGTTCTGCAGTGTCGACTCTTGTGAAGCATTTTGCGATTTTATATCTTGAAATGTGTTCTATAAATACAGCTTTACTTACTTCTGTACCTGAACAGAAGCAGGAAATGGTTGGAGTGAAACAAAGGTAAATGAAGAAAGTTCAGTCTGGTTTGAAAGATCTAGTTTTTAGTCAAAGCCTTGAATTTATGACATATGATATTGCTATTTTTTTTTATTTCTTGCTTTTTCATTTTAAGAAACAGTTGGTAAATATGTGTAAAGTCGCAGCATATCCTCCACATTGTTCTGACTAGTTCCTTATTTCCCAGGAGCTCTGTCACCCTCTGCTGCCTGTAAGAAGGATGACATCACTTTCACCCAGCCAGAGCAGACTGCATGGAAAAATCCAATGACCTGAAGCCTCCAGCTTTGTACTTACAGCATGCGCTGCCTGGAAGCCATTTCTAATGTAAGCAATGAGGCATAACACCATTATCAACCCCGTCGTCACTGCTCTTGGCGCGAGAACCTTCACAAAGTCATAAAGCTTACGCCAGAACATAAAGACCAACAAACACAGTTACAGCAGATGCGGCGCGGCACCACAAAAACCAAAATTGCTGCCTGCTGCCATCACACATAGCCGCAAGTTCTGCTCCAACATCTGCTCCGGAGTGAAGGTCACAGCTCTCCCAGACAAGCTACACCATGCGATAGGCAGGCCTCTCCACAGGCACCTGTAATGTTGAATCGTAACATTTACACATATACCTCTTTACACACCTTACGGCGTGTAGGCGCGTGTGTGCGTGTGTGTGTTTGTGTGTGCGTGCGTGCGTGTGTGTGTGTGTTTGTTTGTAATACCTTGTGGGAACCTTTTTCCTGAGACATACATTGTGGGGACCTGCTGCTCATTGTGGGGACCAAAGCCTGGTCTCCACAAGGGAAAACGTTGCTTTTGGGTCAAGGGTTAGATTTAGGACTAAGGTGTGAACATGCAGCAAATGTCACCAGGCCATGAATCAAACCTGAGACCATTGCCACGAGGACCAAGGCCTCAATATGTGGGTCGTTCTTGGCCCCTGCGCCACCACAGCACCCCTAAATAATTTTTATCTTGACTTCAGCAACATTTTCTGTTTTAATCAGTAAAATAGTTGATGGAAAATGAGAAATTTGTTCACAGACTAGAGCTGAGTAATTAAAGATTTCAATTATACAGATTATTTTATTTTACAAAATATTTTATTTAAAGAAATGTATGAAATATATAATGCAGCTTACTTTTTATTAGATTTATTTTTTCTTGCATTATTTATAGTCTGTAACTTACTCAAGATTTTTTATGTTTGCAAAATGTAATTTCATTTCATTTTACAGACCTTGTCCCCATAAATAATTGATTTATTGCACTTAAGAATAAACAGTATATAACATTTAATCAGAATAGATATTGTACAATGCATTTACACAGAGTTGGGCAGTAACTAGTTACATTTTAGTGTGATAAATACGGTAAAATACCGGCTGCCAGACATGTACCGTATAAAGACAGTAAAGTTCTGACAACCACAGCTGCCAGTATTTTACTGTAAATTAGAGACGTTTTATTTTACAGTGTAGAACTTCACTCTTCTGTTTGGAGTAAAGTTTTATCACAATATTTTGCGGTACTATTGTGGTAATGATAAAAGTGAGGGTTAGGGTTATCTTTTTTAGGTGACTGTATGACTGTACAGCATTCACAGCAACATAAACACAAATACTGCAATGTGCATGACAGTAAGAGCTTATTTTCAGATTATTGAACAAACAGTGGAGAAAACAGTAAAACTTTGTATGTATATACAGTGTGTCATAAAAGTGAGTACACCTCTCATATTCCTGCAGATATTTAAGTATATCTTTTTATGGGAGAACACTGACCAAGTGACACTTTGACATAATGAAAAGCAGTCTGTGTGCAGCTTATATAACAGTGTAAATGTATTTTTCTCATCAAAATAACTATGTACAGAGGCAACAAAAGTGAGTACACCCCTTAGTGAAAGTTCCCAAAGTGTCAATATTTTGCGTGGTCAGCATTATTTAAAAACTGCCTTAACTCTCCTGGGCACGGAGTACATCAGAGCTTCACAGGTTGCCACTGGAATGCTTTTCCACTCCTCCATGACGACATCATGGAGCTGGAGGACATTTGGTGCTCCTCAACCTTCCGCTTGAGGAAGCTCCGAAGGTGTTCTATTGGGTTTAGGTCTGGTGACATGCTTGGCCAGTCCATCACCTTTACCCTCAGCCTCTTCAATAAAGCAGTGGTCATCTTGATAGTGTGTTGGGGGTCATTATCATGCTGGAACGCTGCTCTGTGACCCAGTTTCCAGAGGGAGGGGATCTGTTTGCGGGCTTTCTTGAAGAGGCTTCCTTCTGGAGTGACAGCCATGCAGACCAATATGATGTAATGTGCGGCGTATGGTCTGTCTAATACAGACAGCTGGACCCTGATCTCTAATTAAGGGACCTTTGAATGCAAAGGGTTCAACTGGATTTATTTTCTGCAAAGGTGGCAGAATACAAAAACAATAAAAAAAACATTTACCTTTTCCCTTCACTTTAAGGCCTGATTTTGTATTGGAGTAATATATATTAGAATAGCGGTTCTCAACTTGGGCGGTACCGCCCCCCAGGGGGCGTTCAGAGGACGGCAGTGGGCGCTGGCGGACATTTTTACAAAAGGGGGGCGCTGGGATGCCTTTGGGGGGCGTTTGGTCGAAGGTAAACTTTAGAACTTAAATGCACAACAATACCAGTTTAGACTTTGAGCAACTTGGTAAAACTGTATTGTGTAACATTAAACCATGCTTGGCTGCAACTGTATCGATGGCAGTTCATCTCCTATTCAGTGTTTGTTAGCTTCTGTTAGCTTCTTGGCGCAGCTCCGTTCTCCTGCTATCCCTCTGAAAAATGAACCCATTTAAATAAAGAAATCCCTCCACGGTTGATACCTCGATAGAGAGCGTTCATTTTATAGCGGTAACACCGGTGCTGTAAGTGGTCCGGTATGAAACGGGGGTGATAGAACAACGGTACCACAGCACTTTTAAATTTCAATAATCAAAATACCTAAATTGTTTCCGTTGTTTTAAAAGGTTTATGTCAGTCTGTCTTTTCCCCATCAATACGTTTCCCGACCGCCCTGCACCTTAGGGAGTTAAAAAAAAAAACAAGAAGAAAAAAAACAAAACAAAAAAAAAACGACGCGCACATTGCGCTAAACTCTGAAACAGGAGAAGCGGGACATAAAACGAAGCGACGGACTAGATGTGAATTATGGCATAAAAACAGAAAATCCGACGCTGACCAGTGAAAAATCAACACATGATGTGAAACGCATGACGATTAGGCGACGCAGCAGGTGATGAGTAAAAATTACTGGTGGTCAATAAATGATCAAATAAATCTAGCAACAGGAAAGAAACTAAAGTGGACATAGAAATAAACCAAGAGAGAATAATACTAATCAAGGGAAACTAAATGGAAATGAATGAAGAACAAAATGCAAGAATAAACTAAGAAACTAAAGTAAGGAATAAACTTGTATGGCAAGACCTTTCGAGCAATAATTAATACAGAGGACTGTATGGCAAGAATAAACAGACACTATTTCCAGATAAAAGGTAAAATAATATTGTTTTAGTGCCAGGGGTTGAAGACCATATCTAATACTGAGAATAAATATATCTTACAGACTAAAACAGTAAAGAACTGATCACTTATGTTTTTAATTAGATTTGATATATTTATTTCTTCAATATTATTTTTCATGTCAGTGTTAATGTCATGAGGCTGATGACTCCATGACACTTTCAATTTGACTCATTAGGATTTGATTAAGAACCAGATTTCCTTGTAATTTCTGTCCCGTAAAGCTATTAATCTATAAATCAGTATACAGGTCTATATAAAGATATAATCCATGTTTCTGTCTCATATTTGTATGGCATTACTGGAACTTTTGTTTTTCCACTGAAAGCTCTAGTTTGCACAACAAAAATGCCATGTGGGTGAAATTTTATGGATGATACTCTAATGTCCAATTCTCCTGAAGGCAGCACAGAGCTGCACCACCAGAAACTGACAAACACTGAAGAGAAGAAGAGCTATGATTAATGTAGTTACAGTTCTATCCATGTTTTAATGTTGCAGAGCTCAGTCGTTTTGCAAATAGATCAAAGTTTAAACTGGCATGTTGAACATCTTTTATCTGCTCATTTTGTGGAATATTTAACAACTAGAAAATGGCACAGAACAGGAATATTTTTTCCACTCTGATTGGCTGCTGTTAGGCCAGTGATTCTTGAGAATAGGGACAAAATGGGTTTTAATTTTCCCCAATTTTTTTTATTATTTCTCAACCTTATGTATGCAAATATGACAAATAATGTTTTGGAAGTATAAAGATGCTAAGGTGCAGGCTCCCAGTTGCAAAATTTTTTTTTTAATTACATTTTTAATTGACCTGACCCAGAACTTTGTCATCACCATCCGACAAAAATAAATATAGAATATTTTTTAATGACCCTATTAGTGATGTTTTACTCATTTTTACAGACAAATGCTTTACAGACAAGAAATAAAAAAAATATTATTTACAACAAAAAGTCCATCAGACGGAGTTGACAGTGCATGACAGAGTTGACACAGAACTGAAGGTGGTGACAAACTAGTGGGTAAAAAGAAAAACTTGATACATGTGAAGTAATGCAATTTATGTAAAATATATTAAAATGAATTAACTGCACATTTAAGTGAGATTTGACAATTTCACTGAGAGTCAAAAACTCTGATGGAGTTGACATCTGACGGAGTTGACAAAAAGCCAAACTACCTCAATTTATATGAAGTTATTCTGAAGGAAACCATATTGTAGTTCATCAGGTCCATGAAATCTTTACAATATACCAAAATTAAGCTTTTATTTCACAAAATTTCATCAAAGTTTTGTAAATTGTCAGTTATGGTGTTGACACATCATGGTTGTGACAAACAACTTGGGAATAAAAAGAAGAAAAAAACTAAAGAATAACATAAGCTAACCAGAGCTAACTAGCCCTCCTAGCAAAGGAAGAGAAAGGAAGTGGTCATGGGGTCCTCAGAAGTTCTGGTGCCCCCCAATAATGCCTGATTTTTTTTTACATTCTTTTCATTTCTGACAGTGTTGACAAAAACTAGGGACAAATTTCAATGGAGTTGGAAAATATATAAAAACGATTTTTAATTCAATTTATTGATACCTTTATAATTATTTATATGACTACTTATACTTAATTGTCATAATATATAATTTTTGTATTTCCTTAATTGTTTTAAACTATTATAATGTATTGAGTTCTGCTCCTGGACAAGGGATTTTACAGGCCCCAGCCACCGACTACAATGTTTAAAATAAAAAAATATTCAGCAAACACCAGGAAAACATACATTGTTGTGCTCACATGACCCAGGTTAGTTTAGTCAGATATTTGAAAAAAAAAAATATTTTGTGTATATTTTATTCAAATTTTGTGCTTTATCCATAGGACCTGTTTTGTCCCTATTCCCAAGAATCACTGCCTACCCATTTTAAGTTGAATGTCCATTCATTGCATTTTTCGTAGACACCTGTGAAAATAATTTCTATTCCCATGGCTTTTTTGTTCTCTGAGAAATTATTTTTGATGATAAATACAGAAACAAGCATGAAAACCAAAACATCTACAATGGTGATAGTAATATTAATAATAAAATAATAGTCAATGCAAAGTAGCCTACAAATTCTTTGGTGGGGGGCGGTGAGGGACCTGGATAAAGGCTAGTGGGGTGCTGGCCCAAAAAAGGTTGAGAAACACTGTATTAGAACAATAATAGAAGATTTTAAAAAACTAAAAACAAACCCAAAGTATGGCAAATTGTCAAACTCTGTGCATTTTGAAGATTTATTTTGATGAAAAGCGCTTTTGTACGAGTTAGCTTCATTGTACCTAGATGTATTTGTAATGTTTACCCAAAAATAACAGGAGAAATCAAACAATACAAGGAACAAGTGCGGTTGCTAAATTCTCCGAAATGGAAGCTCTCCCTGAAATATTACCCTCATAGCAAACATGTGCCAAAAGCGCGTGCCAGCAGTGGCCTAAATCAACCCAAAAGTCTAATCTATTGTAGAAAATAGATTTAACTTGACTGAAATCTAAATATAGGAAAACAGCAAATGTGCGATAATGTGTCCATATCTTCTAACATTCCGATTATCTGGAAGTGCTCTAACGGAACAGAAACGTAACAATCCTCAAAACAACAAACGCAATCATCTGAATTACCTCCAAACTTTCTAGTTTGTCTGACAACATGAATAGATGAAGAGTCGCTGCTCTGGAGCTGTTTTTACTGTTTCAGTCCCTCTGGATCTGGAGCTCTGATGTGGAAAAAGCTCACAAGTTCCAATCTTTTAACTATTAGATCCATCTGGATGCCACATGGAGGCAGTTTTTCATATGAATCTAACCACTGAGCTGTAATGCTGCTCTCTGTTACACAAGAGAGATTAAAAACAAGCAAACTTATCTGAGCAAATTCTGCGTACAACGTACAAACGCTTCTATTTCTCGAGGGTTTAAAGAGCAATGCATGAAAGTCATTAAGTGGATCTAAAATAAAAATTGGCTAAGAAAACACAAGATGAGCGGGTATTAAAGCTATCAGTAAGTAGGTAATTTGGCCTGACATTCAAGCGTAAATGCTGGCCACCTATAACGCCTGCTGTTACGCCTGTAGCTCTTTAATACTTTCTGATGAGAAGAGGAGCAGCTGTTTTGTAGTGGAAAAAATGTTAACACAAAAAATGTCAACTTCTAAGGATGAAACGGAAAATTTAACAACGCGTGAATCTTTTAAAATCTGCTTTGTGATGTTTTGTTTACTCTCCACTGTTTATCACCTTTAAAGCTGTAGTATGTAACTTTTATGAAAAAGTATTCTTTTATATATTTGTTGAAATGTGATGATTTGGTACGGTATGAAAGATAATATGTGGGGAAAAAAAATTAAGCTCCTCTGGCTCCTCCCAGTGCTAACTGGAAACAACCAATCAGAGCCAAGAGGCGGGTCTTAGCGCTGTCAATCATGCCTGTTACAGCCTCTCTCCATCAGGAGAGGCTTCTGTGAATGATAACACTGGTTAGCATAGCCACATATGCTAACTGGCAGCGCTAAGACCCTCCTCCTTCCTCTGATTGGTTGTTTTTGACCAGTGCATGGCTGCAGCAGCACAGGGAGGAGGATGAAGGAGATGGATCTTTTCACAGATTATATGTCTCAGCACTGTCGCAGCATGGTTAACAAATATGGAAAAAAATAATTTTTTGATATAATTTACATACTGTAAATTTAAAAGTAAAGATGGAGTGAGCTTCTGTCAGCAGGTTATAAGCAGTTATCCTTTCCCAGTAGTAGAAACACATCATATTTAAATTTTCACCCCCGAATTTACATTTATTTACACAAACAGCTTGTTTCCTCTCGCCTGTTCAATAAATAACTTCTGGCTCCTTCCTATTGGATCCAAGGCGCTTTTCAGACAAACAGCTGCAATTAGAAACAGATCCAGGTGGTGACCTACTGAAAAAAACAAAGACTCAGCTTTGACCTTTGACCCTCTCTGGTAAATGAGTTGCGCACAGCCTGGAAGGGGACGCGCGGGGTCAGGCAGAGCGTGTGTTTTAGGGGCAGCTGTCATAGTTTACGGCCTGGTGGCTGAAACACACAACCAGAAACACTGAACTGGGAGAAAGATCTAGGATTCATGAAGAAAATGTTTAGTAACTGCCCCATTAAGAGCTGGAGTTGCTTTAAATCATGCTACACCGTTTCATGGGGGGGGGGGGGGGGGCGAAGCTTACATGGAGGATATTAAGATTTAATGCTTTGATTTCTTTTCCAGCTTTCCAACACAAACTGGTTGTGATTAAAGTTAAATTTTTTGCGCTTTGCTCACTGAAATCACTCCAGAACTCATAAACAATTTAAGGATATTTTGCTCACTGGAGGTAAATTTATGAAATATTATGTGAATGCTCTGAATGAATGAAGAGTTGTTATTTTTGCTTCTCCCTCCATTTGTTTGTATTCTTGACTTCTTGACTCAGCCAACTGTGGATATGCTTATTTACCACACCATGATCACTGTTGTATGTTCATCGCCAAACATAAATGATTAATTTCTAATGTTTTCTCAAATAAATAGCGTTTGCAGGATATACATTCTGTTTATATACCAATTAAACAGAATTTTAATTAAGAACGTAAAAAAATAAATGAATATTTAATTGAGCAGCCTGCAGAGGGACTAAGGATCAATCAGACGCAATAATGATCAAAAAGGCTAAAGCAATTTAAAGATATGTTTTCTTACAGAATATAACACATATTTATAAAGATTTCACAAACTTTTCAATCAGTCTGAAACACTTTGCATTCTGAATATTTTTGGATTTTATTTTAGTGAGAAGATCTAATTAAAGGGATACACTTTCAGCTGAGCGTTATAGCTTCAGTATGGAACTTTTACCAAAATATGACTTCTCCATCTTGCTTAATTGTCGCCATGACAGTTTAACATGAGTCAGATAATCTGTGAAAAAAACAAAAATCAACCTCAGGTAGTGCAATTGCTGTCTGCAGAAACGCACCGCTCCCAATCGGAGCCAGGAGGAGGGTCTCAGCGCTGTCAATCAACCTCATGTATGCTGCTCCCTGTGCTAATGATGGGGAGACAATTTACTGTTACGGGGAAACCGTTTATCTGCCATCGTCGGTCGCTATGCTAACTAGCATTAGCATTCGTGGCAGGCTACGTTGTAGTAAACCAGGTGTAGCCGTAGCAAAGAGCAAGAGAGTTAGTGAGCATGATAGTGATTCTCCTCCTGGCTCTGATTGGTTGTTTCTGACTGAGTGGAGAATTTCTGAAGTTAGTGCTGGGAGCACTGGGAGAAGCCTGACATAATGACATAATGATAATTTTAACAAATATGGAAGAAAAAAAATATTTTTTAAATAAAAGTTAGATACTGCACCTTTAAAACATGTACATCTAATGATTCAGAAGCATCATTCTAAATATAATTTTTTTGTTGTCATGGTTTCCTGTAGTAAGGATTCCAAAAATAATCGTTTAGTTTCTCCATCTCTGCTAGTTTTGTACCAGTTGTGAGCTAGAAACTCATTTTCACATCACGAACTAATAGCTCCTGTGATCTGGAAGCGAATGACTGCAAATTGCTTACATTTGCCCGAGATGGTCGCAATGGTTGCCTCTGCGTGCCATTAGCTGTATTTACTTTGTGAATGAGATGCAGCAGATCTGCGTCAACACGTGTGGCTGGTCAACTAGAAAACACCAACACGCCCGATGCCGTTCTGCAGACCTTAGCGGCGGCCGCCGCCACTGCGTGTTTTGTTTCCTGTTTTCGGTCGTTCTGTCATTGCCCGCTGAAATTTGTTGTTGTTCTCCGGGGTGGCCCAGCTGGGAATGCTGGGAATTTGGACCACATGTTTTCCTGACCACGATTTTTTTTTTTTTTTTGTCTCATCTTGCAGTGATCATGTTGTCATCATTTAACACGAATATCGACATTTAAGCAATTCTAGATCAACTTGATTGTGTTTTTATGGAAGAGTAAATGTGTTTTATGTCACTTTAGCCATGTGGTTTCGATGATTCTACGTCAAGGTAAAGTAACATAAAATATATAATTTCATGCAACCCATTTCCATGAAAATCTGTGAGGATTTATTTCCTCTCAACATTAAACTCAACAAAAGTGACGTCTGCAGCCAATCGGATTAAAAGCTAGATGGAGAAAAACAAGTAAATTATATGCTAAGTGATGCATGCATGAGAAAGTGACTAATAATAAACCAAGCAATGTTGTTGGTACTAAATGAAACTGAAAAAGGGAAGCTCAGCAGACCGTCTGTCAGAGGAGCTGTCGGTCTGGACAGACCTTACATTAGTTCTGCTCCGTCATGAGGGCAGCCCACGCGCGCGCATGTGGAAAAGTGAATCCTGCCTCTGATCTCCGGGCCGATGGCCGACGGCCACGCTCTCGTAAACCAAGGCCAGACCTCTGCCACGCCTTTGATCACATCACGTCTTGAAGCGCCCCTGACCGTTTATCACAGCTTTCTTCTTTCTTTTTTTTTTTAGAGGAGCTCTGAGTTGGGCTGATGAGCTGCATTCTTCCAGCGTTTCACATGAAGAATGCAGCCTTTTTGTGCGAAGGGGTTTTGTGAGTTCTCGTCTTCCATCACACAAACACGAGAAGCAATAAAGAGTCAGCTTTGACTAGGCCATTTGAACCGTTTTAACAAGCAGAAACGAGTAAAATGGCAATTTTACTGAGTAGGTAAGTTTTATTAATAACAGTATAAATGCAGGACATTTTGTCGGCATTCTCAGAAGTGAAGAGGTATTTTCAGGCCTTCAAGCTGCAGTATGTGATTTTTACAAGGAAGATTTTTTTACATGTTTGTTGAAAATGTCACTGTGTTGTGACAGTATATGAGACAGATAATCTGTGAAAAAAAGAAATCTCCTCTCCTAGTTCTCCCAGTGCTAACTAGAAACAATCAATCAGAGCCAGGAGGCAGGTCTTAGAGGAGAGAGTGAATGCTCAGGCTAATTAGCATGGCTACCGATGACGGCAATTAAGCTTTTGTCTTGCAATTGTAAGTTATTTCTCCACCATTTGCACATTTAGCAGAGCATACATGGGCATGATTGACAGCGGTAAGGCCTTCCTCCTGGCTCTGATTGGTTGTTTATGGTCAAGAGTCAGTGTGTTTCTTCAGAGGGTAATACCAGCTCAGGATCGACGTTTTCACAGATTATCATAACAAACTGTCACAATGGGACATTTTTAACCAATACGTAAAAAAAAAAAAAAAAAAAAAAAACTATTTTCTTTTAATAAAACCTACGTACTGCCATCTTTAATAGCTTAGCTTCAGCCATATCTCCAGTTAAAACAGTCTTCCTCATAGTTTTTGGATACGACAAAATGTTCTGTGTAACATACCAAACACATCCATCAATAGGTGCTACATTTTGACCCAGTCTCATGCTACACTATGCGGATGCTCCATCTGCACTGATGAAAATTCACTCACCTCAGCATGCTTGAAGTGGCACCAGCTGATGGCAGCCTGACCTACTTTCTGATTAATTCAACAAGTAACTCTCTGACCACCTGGAGGCAGTAATGATGGAGCATTTCTTAAATTTGAAAAAAGAAGAAGAGAAGAAGAAAAAAATGCCACTTTCGCCGACTAACTGGCTAGCTAGGTTAATGCAGCTAAACACTAAATTTTACACCTTTCATCCCAACATAAACACACTAAACATTGCATGGGTCATCAAATACAACATATTTCATCTACATGACATATAAACAGAATGAGTCTTTATAAAACTCACATTTAGGCCAATGTAAACAGACTAACATATGAAACTGTAGAACCAGAGCATAAGCTAAATAATAGTGTTTACCAACATTACTATGATTTATGGTAACATAAATATGCAGTAATTAGCACAAGAGCTAAATTTCATCCTTTGACCTGAGTCAAGTTACTACAGAATGAGAAAAAAATTATTAAAAGCAACAAAACACCATAATTCAGTCTGCTGTATCAGACGGCTAGCTAGGTCAAAGTGTCACCTGTTTTACATTTTCTTTCAACTTTATAAATATATTGGTGAGAAAGGTTACAGTTAATAACATATTGAAAGGTAGCAGAGCGTCAGAAACTTTAGATTTCCATTTTTAAACGAACCAATCTTCAAGAAGTGCAATATTTCAGGCAGAGAGCAGATGATGAAACTCCATATTTTATTTGAGATATTACTGGATTGAAGGAGTTTCTTTTGAAGAGTATCTCCTTGCTCATCTAGTGTAAAATTCTCTGTTTTGTGTGTGTGTGTTCAAATATTTTCGGTCTTACCTTCCCAGCTCATGGCAGGATTTTCCCTTGTGGCAGACTTTGAAAGCAGGAAGCCGAGCCTCCCGCGGTTGCTTCTTTTCTCATTGTACTGTAAATCACAGGCCTCTGGGCCTGCAGGGGGCAGAGGGGAACATAAAGTATGCAGCTCTGACATGCATGAAAGAGCGTGACATTGCTGCCTGGTGCAGGAGTGCTGCGGGAGGCTGAGGCGGGAGGCTGAGGCATGAGGCTGAGGCGGGAGGCTTCATCTGCAGAGCTGCAGAGCAGCAGACAGATGAGGAATGAATGGGCACAGCGAGCGTGTCGGGGTAAAGGGGCACATGTGAAGCCATTTGTTTATAGATTCATCACTTAAATTATGGTTGAATTCTACAGTGTATATGGGGTTACACAACAGAAATTAGTGGTGAGGAAAAATGGCTTGCTCTCTTTTAGCTTTTTTGTCACTCTTAAATCATCCAACTAATTTTAAAGGAGCAATATTTGTATTTTCTAAGCACATAGTGGCATTTTATAGAACTATCAAATAATTATGTTGCCTTCAGTTGATATAAAAATGCTGTATGACTTAAAAGAAATTTGACATTGAAATTTAATGCCTTGTGAAATTGGGCCTCTGTCTCTTTAAGAAACTCTTGCTCTTTCTCAAACTCTACCTTCAGGAGGTCATCACAACATGGCTTCTCTTTAACAATGTTTTTACAAGAGGTGCACTGAGAAGTAGCTCCTTTTATTAGCTCAGCAGATGTGCACAGCATCTGATAATCTAATTGCTGCTGGCTAGTCTGAAGGAGCTGAGTGGGGGAGTTGCAGGGGAAGGTGGAAGCTTGGAACTGCATCTGTTAGGAGGAGCTGCGCCTTGAAGGCGGAGCTAGGTCCACCCAGACATTTTGAACAGCTGAATGGTTGCCAAGGAGATTAAAGGATTTATCAAACATCCATGAAAGAATCAAAGCAACACTCAGTGTGTTTTTGGTGATGGATTAGCATTATAACATGATGTAGAACTCAAAAATGTTTAAGTTCAAGTTTTATGTTTGTATTATAGTTTCTCAATTCTACCTCAAAAAAGGTTTTCTTTCAATTTGCTCTCGAATGGTAATTTTTTTGTACTTTTTTAAAAATATATATTTTTAAAAATATTTTGTAGACACTTAAACTTTTCCAAATTCCATCCTTGCCTTCAACATAATTGTTCAATGGAAAAACCACAAAAACACTAGAAAGTCAGAAGTCTGATGATATATCAAATTAAAAAATTAACAGTATTAGTATCGGTATCGGTATTGGCAATACTGGTATTTACTTGATATTGGATTGATACCAAAATATGTAGCATCTCACTCCTGTAATTTCCATTGTGAAACCCACTGCTGACCACACAGAACACCAGGTCCTTCTCCAAACTTCCCCCCAAAATATCCTGATATTCTCGAAAAAAAGAAAGAATAAAATACATTTTTGGAAATAAAAAACTTCTAAAAAGTTAAGCTTTTTAGAGTATATGCATCTCGTTGCATCTGGTTCAAAACAAACACATTTTATAAAAAAAAACAAGATTGCGAGAGTGTGGGTAGCGTTTTTCATTGACAATATAGACTCTACTGCAAGGATTTATAAGTTCAAACTGAGATTTTATGTTTTTCATGTGAACTCAAATACTGTATCTTTAGTTTAATTGGCAGTTACAGCTGGCATTTATCAAAGCTTACAAAAAAAAAACATTTAAAGTGTAAAAACATTGGAAGTGATCTGATCCAGATTTCTCTACGAGGCCACACCATCTGGTTCAGAGAAACACACACTAACCAACAGAAGGTCTGCCTCAAATAACTCTTAAAAAAAAACAACACGCCACAACTGCTGCCCTGAGCGCTGTCAAACATTCCTGTGTTTGTTTTTTAAAGGCAGATTATTCCATTTTTGCACTTGTTGCCTCCTTTACCCAGGCAGACCGTTGCTTTAAGACAAATAGGAAAATATTTAACTTGTTGGGACTAGATAACAGTTTGTTGGGGGTAAGAAAAGCATTGGTGAAACTGGAGAAAAACTGGAGAGACTGACAAAAAGCTGATTTTCTCTCAAGTTCCAAGAAGAAGATGATCCCTCAGGAGCGGCTCAGAGGCAGGAAGTAAAAAGAACCTACATGATTTTTATTTCAAAGTGTTGGCACAATGCAGACCATGTCCCATAACTGAATACAAATAGTCGCGAAAGTGTCCTGTGTATTTTAAGTTCTATGTGTGTTTTCTGGATCGTTTATCAAAACCTTACGCAATTTGTTTTAATGTTACAGCAAATAATTAACATATTTTATGTGATAAACCAACAAAAATTAGTGCATGACCTATAATTTGAATTAAAACCGTACATGTTTCACAACTTAAAATATGAAAATTGGGGCCTCCATGTACAGTATAACCATTCCCCTTTAGTTGGATACACATAAATGAAATCCAGAAAAAGCAACTGAATTCGCAAGTCCCAAAAGCATTAGAATAAAGTATTATAAATATTTTTATCCCTGGCAGATTTGACCAAAGTGTTTCTTCTAACTGGAAGTAAGATGTAGGGAGGTCCAGCCAGAGTCACACTTGAAACTGACAGAAAGTTTAGAGCGACGACAAGATGGCCTTCAACCTCAGAGACTCGTCAAAATACCAGCGTGTTCCTTGCTGTAATGCCAATAAAGATTTCTCCATTAATTATTGAGGAATGTTGAAAAAGTTAAAACCTCATTTAAATTGATTGATTCTTGTAATGGTTTTTGTGGCACTAGTGCCTTTATTTACAGGGGAGAGGTTTGGGGGGAGAACAGGGAAAAAAACATGCTAAGTTCCCAGGGTTGGGAATTGAAACCCTGGAAGGCTGTGCCAAGAACTAACAGGCTCTGTATACGGAGTGCCCCACACTGATATACTCTTTTAAGGCCTGTCTCAGTTCCTATTCAAACAAACTTCTTGGTTGAATGAAAATTGTAGTACATCTAACTTTACCAGGGTTATGAATTACCATGTAGTCTGCCTGTGTGTAATTTATTCTCAGTGTAAATCCAGCTGTTCAGGAAAGTCCTCTGAGGTTTGTTAGTGAACCTAATTATATGATTCAGGCGTGTTGAAGCAGGACACATTAAAAAGTAGCAGGAAACCGGCCCTAAGGTCTGGAGTTTGACACCTGTGGTGTAGACCAAGATAAAGTAGTGCATAATTGTGAAGAAAAATAAAAGTGATACATGGTTGAAAAATCACCATGCGATGTCCTGTTTACAGTTTTTCACAAACCATGTACTGTAGGGGACTGCAACACATCACCATACCATACCATACCATACCATACCATACCATACCATACCATACCATACCATACCATACCATACCATACCATGGTACCATACTGTGCCTTGCCGTATCGTATTGTATCATACTGTAGCATATTGTATCATATGGTATCGTATTGTGCCATGCCGTGCCATGTTTGTCTTGTGTGTCTCTGTATTAGCTCTATCATGGACTGATGACATTGTTCAAGGTGCTACCCCACACCTCTGGGATAGACACTAACCCAAAGTGACCCTAAAGTGGGTTCAGAAATTCTGCAGCATTTTAATGGACTTGCATTGCAGCAATGACTGTTAAATCCTGGTGGAGCTTTCTTTGGTTGTGTATAGATACACATCAAATGCAGAAAATAAACACCAGGAACCCAAACTATGTTGCAGTTAGCAACCAGTTTACTTAAAAAAAAATTTTAAACATACATAGCTCCATCTGGTCTACTGCTACTGGTCCTTGATCCTGAAAAATGGACACACTGAGGGATTCAAGGTTTTCACCTGACAGAGACCGTAACTATCCAGTGACCACTGCCCTTCCAAACAGGAAAATGGCTGTTTTTCAAACTGTCACAGTGCACCTTTTTAAAGGAAGTGTGGAATGATTATATTGCACCAAAGGGAGTGGGATTCAGGCTTAGGGGGAGGGGAATGGTTGGGAGGACCCAGCGTGAAATGTGCTGGCTTGTGTGGGAGTGTTTGATGTGTGTTACGGTGTCTGTAAGGTCTATTACTTAAGCTGAGGGGGAAACAATACTCTGTAATGACTGCTGCTGCTGCTGTGTGTGTGAGTTTGTGCCTCTGTCTTTGTGCTTTTACTCTAAAGACTGAACATAAAAGACAGTCTTACTCTGTTGTTGTTCAGAGTCCCTCAGCTTTTCAAGTCCCGGCAGGACCTCATCACCGAACAAAGCGCATTTAAGAGACAGTCCTATTTTTCCTTGTGTGAATTCCCACCAGACCTCTTTAGCTCTATTTAATCGAACTCTAGATTGTTGGTTTAGGACGTCTGGCTTGTTTGCGGAGGTGTTAATGTGCAATCAAACTCTGATGCGGACCAAAAAACGCAAACTCTAGTCTGCCTCAACTCTGGTTGAAGTGAATTCTGGCGTGGTTTCAATGCATATGTCATCTTCAGAGGTTTTTGTGTCGTTTTCTTCAGTGGTTCTTGGTGCAGCACCACCACAGGTGAGGAGGTCAAGGGGTTTATCAAAAGGTTTTTAGTTGTGCAATGCAAAAACAAACTGCACCAGCTGAAAATCAAACAAATGTTGCAATTTTGGGCCCCAATCAAAACGAGTCTACCGGATAACCAGGTGTGAAATCACCCTGAAGCAAAAAGAACCAAACAGTTTCTGCTTATTTGCTGCAATATCCTTTTAATTTACCCCTCATCAGTCTTTACTGCAATAATTACTTTACTTTTGGGTTTTTCTGGCTCTTTAATGACAAAAATTCAAATAAAAGCAAAGCCTCACCAATTCATGGCTCAGTATTCCCAGATTTTTCTGTGGAACATATCTCTAAATTAGTCATGGGAAATGTAAATATTGAAATATTTTTGCTGTATGCTCCAATTGTCTTTAAAAAAAAAAGAATGAGTCAAATGCATCAAAAATAATATCACATTAATGCCCAAGATCAGTGGATGTAAACTTCTGACTTGACCTTTAGAATGAGAGACAAAAGCAGATCCTCTGCCATGTGAGCAGCATCTTAGAGTGCGTGACGACGGTCAGTCTTGTCTGTTGTTTTAAGTGTGACTCACAGCTGAAGTTTTGCAGCCATCTGTCCCGTCTGACTTTACACAGTGTTCCCTCAGGAGTGGCTCCCTGGACGTTCTCGTAAAAGTGGTCAAATTAAAAGAAAATGTACCACTGATATTTCGTAGGAATTTTGATAACTACGTGTTTGTGTCGGTTTGGATTCCTGCCTCCAGCACTGTAGAGACTGGTTTATATCCCATATGTTTTATGGGCTTAATTTCTATGTGTTTTCTGTAGTCGTTCATCTGAAACTTGGACAAACATGTACATATTTTTTATTGCAATGTGTTTTCGTGGGATTTTATTAGGAGTGCACCAGTAAATCAGCCAAGATTTTCTTCGTTTTGGGAGACGTGTGATCGACCGAAGCAACGGAGAAACAGAAACATCAAGGTGACTAACTGTGATCACACCTCAACCAAAAACTTTGATCTTTGAGATACAGAAGAACATAAAATGAGTCCTTCGTCAGTTTCTCTCGCCAGAGTTTTATTTAGTCTTCCTGGCTGATTTTATCTGTCTCTATTCATGTTATCTGTCACCTGAGACCGTCCGCTATCTGCAGCCTTCCTCCTCAACAACTTCCTGCCTGTGATCCTGATGCGCGTCACTGAAAAAGCCCCCAAACCTCAGCTGGAACCAGTGGCTCTGCTCCTACAAAAACACAGCCAGTCTGACGGTAGCGCGACCAAAACATCCCATTGAGTTCCTGATCCAGTCCTGGAGAGTCAGGATGGAGGGAGGGAGACTCTCAGATGACTCGGATGACAACAAAATGATCAGACTGGCTGTTTGAGAGGAGAATCGTCCACAGCTGTAACAGCAGAGACGCTATGAAGAGGAAGAGTAGACATAACAGAGTTACCCAAACAAGGAAAGGTGAAGCTTGACAAGAAGCCCAGGGATGGGCGGCGGATAGAGGGATGGTTTAGAGTTTGGGTCGCCTGGTGTTTATGTGTTTTTATGGCATTGGTCTCGACCTTCACACACACACACAGATTAGAAAACGCAACATTTAAATTTGTTACATATGATGGAGCCATACAAAGAAAAACTTGAAAAAAAAATATTTAAGGGGAAAAAAAATCATAAAATTAAGAGGAAAAAGTCATAATATTGTGAGGATAAAGTTGTATGAAAATAAAGTCGAAATAATATGAGAATCAAGTCAAAATATTGAGAGTGGTCATAATATTATAAAAATAAAGTCAGATTATCACGAAAATAAAGTCACATTGTCAGAGTAAACTCGTGCAAAAATAAAGTCGGAATGATATGAGAATAAAGTCCTTATATTGCGAGAATAAACTCACATAAATAAAGTTTGTATAATACAAGAATAATCATAATATTATGAGAATAAATTCATACAAGAATGAAGTCGTAATAACGTCAGAATAAACTCATTTTGAGGATAAAGTCAGAATATTACGAGAATTAGGTCATAATATTATGACTTCATTCACAAAATTTTACCATTTTTATTTATTTTCTTAGCCTGCAGCTGCATCCAATATTTCAATTGTAACATGGTTTTAATTTCAGAGACAGGTGTGAGTTGGGCTTATATTATCCTTCCAAACGAAAGTATCGCCTGAATTTGAGGAACTTTTCATCTCCGGAGAAGTTTAGAATCCTACTTGCGCTGTGCAATAAAGTGACCAGTGAGACTCGTGCTGTGGATCATCTGAAGGTGGTGGAGACTCTGCTGCATGAGATGGAATCTGATCCCACTGGACACACTAAAGCCTAACTTGGTCTGATAAAAGCAATAATTTAAAGTTTTTGCAGATGAAGTTCAAGTAGTTGAAAGTAGAACATGAGGTCATGACGTTCTGTTTGTTCTTGGATGTAGGAATGTCCGAGTTCCTGCTGCGGCAAATCTAATAGAACATCAAATTTCAACTGGGAAAGTCAGAAGTCGAGTTTCAATATGGCCGCCCCACATATACTGTAGAACATTGTGATGTGCTGGAGCAAATGGTTTATTTGCACTGGTTGTATGTGAAGCTGCACAGTCCTCCCCACATCGTCAGTGTCTGCAGTTTGCGTGTCTGCCCCAGAATCTGAGCAGCAAAACGCCAGAATCCGTCTTTAATGTTGTTGCCAGGAAGTTGAGCCACGGAGGCCAGCTGTGTGGGAAGAGCAGCCACCTGGACACGAGCAGCAAACCAGAGCGAGGGAGGGCTCACGGCTCTGCGAACAAGATTCTTTTTATCTCTGAGAACTAGCAGACGAGCAGCTTCCACCCAAGACTGTTCTCATGCTCCGCCGTGACATCACCACCGTCCAGTCACTGAGCACTGGTCCCATTTCAAATAAACTGGTTTGTCAGGTTTAAGTGAAAGATCAGCAGTTTGAAACGTTTTTAAAACCTTTTTTTTCTGAAAACATGGCTGTGTGGGTTGATGTTGCTTTGATGGTGCATGTATATAACTTTTATCAAAAATATGTTGTTGTTTTTTACATATTTGTTAAAATGTCACCATGTCAGTATGAGACAGATAATCTCTGGAAAAATTCATCTCCACCTCTGTCCTGAGCTGCTATTGCCATCTGAAGAAATGCATCTTTTCCGACCAAAAGCAACCAATCAGAAGCAGGAGGAGGAAGCACTGGCAATCAACCTCATATACTTGCTGCTAAATGTGCTAACAGCAGAGAAACAACTCACGGTTGCAGGAAAACCGTTTTTCCACCGTCATCGGTGGCAATGCTAACTAGCCTTAGCATTAACGACAGACTACGCTAGCTTCAAAAGTAGCAGAAAGCAAGAGGTGAGGGGAAGTCTGATTGATAGCACTAAGACCCGCTTCCTGGCTCCAATTGGTTGTTTCTAGTTGGAATGAGGAAAAGGCAGAGGGACTTGATTTGCTTCACAGATTATCTGTCTCAAACTAAACTGTCATAACGTGAAAGTTTCAACAAACATGTAAAAAAAACAACAACTTTACTGCAGCTTTAATAGGCCCATCTTTATCCCAGCCTTTGTTCTTAAGCCACAAATGATTGTGTAAAAAGTACTTAAAGTGTTTGAAGCAACACCTGAAGGTCTCCTGTTCTGGTGAAAACTTCCCTTGTCATAAACCTTTTAATATTTTTACTTTTACGAAACACTTTGGGACTCTCCCATTTCGCCGTCTTAAGCGCGCTAACGACTTACCAGCTGATGCGTGTCCGCCGTAAATCCTTTGGTGTTGTCTATAGTTGCAAAACAATGTGGTGGAGACGTCCTACGACACTGACTGATACCACATGGTCACTGGCTGACTGTGGAGCAAAAAGAATCCAGTTCACTTGTTTACTTGACCCGGGCCTGCTGTTAAATGATAATGACCCACAGAGAGAGACTGTTTACAGAGAAATCTAACCAGAGCTAGAGCGTTATTAGCGCCTGCCACTGTTTTTGTTACTAAGTCTCATTTTCAACCTGGCTAATAAATGGGAGCTAGCTTCCGTTCTGCCTGGTCTGAAAATACTAAGGGATTGTGTGACTTCTTTCCCAGCCAAAATAAACTGAGGAAGAAGTCAGTCATGGTTCTCTGCTCACCTTCAGTGTTCTCCATGATGGCTTCAGAAATGTAGTCAATGCAGGATATCTGTAAACTGTAGGTAATGAAAGATCAGTACAGTTTTGTTTGTTTTAGTCAAAAAAAAGTATACATGTGGCCTGTGAGAGATAAAACAGCATAAAATATTTGCATCAGTATCCAGGCTTCAAACTGCAACAAATAGTCATCCTTTAAAGGAATAGTTCAAATTTTAAGGGGTGATATTATGTATTTTCCAGGTATGTAGTGCCATTTTATAGCACAATTAAATAACTGTTACCTTCAGTTATATAAAAATTCTGTATATATCAAACGTAACTTAAAAGAAATTTGCCTTTGCAATTTGACAAATTGAAATTAGGCCTCTGTCTCTTTAAGAAGCTATTGCTCTTTCTGACTCTCCGCTGTCAGGAAGTCATAACAACATGGCTCCTCTATCATGTGGGTTACAACCGTTTAACTGAGACGTAGCTCAGCAGATGTGCAATTCCAGCAGGTGTTTGCCAATTGCGGTTAGCTAGTCTGAAGGAGCTGAGTGGGATGGGGGTGCTTTGTGAGGCAGAAGCTTGGCTGGAGACTGCAGCTCCGGGGGAGGAGCTTTGTGTAAATAGGCGGGGCTTTGTGAGAGCAACCACGAAGACATCCTAAATGGCTGCCATGGGAGATTCAAGGATTCCTCAAACATGCATGAAAGAATCAAAGCAACATTCCAGGTATGTTTTTCATGAGGGAACAACATTATAACAAGATGCAAAACTCAAAAAAGTTGTTTTTACATAATACTGCCCCTTTAAAATAGGGATTTTGTTGATTAGTTGTACATAGGCAGCAGCTTAGCAACGGTTATGGATGAGCCAGAAACCAGCTTTCCGATGCTGGATGTCAACCAATCACACCTGACTTGAAGAGCACACCTGGTATTTTGAACAGCCTCACATGGAGTCCACTTCCTTCCAGATACAACACCAGGAGGTCCTGTTTTATGAGTAAATCCTAACATTCAGTCATGGTATAGCAAACTCTGTGCTTTAGTGTGCGGGCAGTCCTGGAGCAACTTCTCCAGCAGCACCTGAGCCAGTTCATCTGGAGGTGGAGCAGGACTCTTTATTGCATGCTGTCAATCAATCATTTGATCTAAGGGTCAATCTAAAAGTTGACTCACAGCAGCGCTCCAGGAGACCGCTGCTTTGGTCCACCAGCCCTGTGATTAGTAGCTTCAACTGAGCACTCCCCTGCAGTCCTGTGGTGCTCAATTTCTGCTCATTTTCACATCACAAATTCTATATAATCTGGGAAGCAAAAGTTGATGTTATAGTCTAGTCAAACTGACGGACCGAAACACAGCTGGGACCTGCAAACTCTCCTGCCGTCGTGCTTACCAAGTTTAAATCAGACATCAAACAGTTTGCAGTTGTTGCGTGTTAGCAAAGCTACCTGTTGGTCTGTGATCGCTTCTCTTTAAAGCTGCTGGATTTAACATTCAAAGCGTTTAGTTGGGAACCTGATTAGACCAAGGCTTCAAAGACTGAGACACAAGTCACATAATTAATGGCTGCAGTCTGACACAGCTTAGAGAGTGGACCTCGAAAGCAGTTCAGTCATTTCATGTATTTTTTTATTTTTTTTTTACAGAACGAACATTATTTATTCACACGTTAAATGCAACATGGCAGCAGCTGGAGCTCAAAGTGTTTGGGTTTGAATCACTGCTGCGTTGTCCTCAAACACTGACCACTTCTTCTAGTTGAGATGACTGTTCATTCAGAGCTCTTCGTGTTTTTTCCTCTCTGTGAAATATCTGTCCGGTCTTTCCCTCCATCCGGATGGTCCACTGTTTTCAGTGTTACGGTCAGGGTTGGGCGTCGATGGCTGTAGACAGACTTATGAATGCCCGGCTTTGTACGCCGGCATTTGTGGGCCGGGAACGAATCTAACTCTCTTACTGCTTAGGTGGAGGCAGCCCTGGCTGACTGCTACTGTAGAAAAAAAAAGGAAAAAGAAAAAAAGACTTTTAATAGGGAAAGTCAAACTACCTTCTTAAGAGTCTATTGAGGCGCCTCTCATCAAAGCTTAGGGAGAGGCTGGGAAAGTTCTTGCTTTAATAAAAAGTAGGTTGCTACAGTTGGAGGGCCCAAGCAGTAGTAGCAATTTACTTTCACTGCTGTAACTATTGGGGCTGTCTCTTCCAGGGAATTTTAGGCAGGAAGGAAAATAGAGGTGGAGGAGCGGGGTGCAGAGAGTAGGGAATTACTGCCAGGTCTGCAAGAGTCAGTGACCAACTCTGCTGCTGTGTGCGTATTCAGGTGGTACGGCGGCTGGATCCGTTCCAGCTAAACAGGCCTCCAGGGCCGGCTTTAAGAGAGCGCTGACCTCACCAGAGCCATCCGCGGGGGACAAAGGGCACCCTTTGAGAAAAGAAAAATTCCAGGTTTGCGGGAATCCAAAATGAATGTGGTGTAACGTTCTGTTTGCTTTGGATGGAGTTCCACTTTTTACTCTCCTGCTCCGGCAGCCCAACTGCTCGTAGACGCTGGTCAGGAAGGTGATGATGTCCTCTCACAAACTTAAAACTCTTAATCTGTAAAGAAGCCCCGCATTCGAAATTATTTCTTTCAGTTTTTCTTTCTAAAAGAAAGGTTGTTTTTAAGGTGATGACTGTTTTTTTTTTATGTCTTTTTCGCCCTTAAGCTCCTGCTGCTGCTTTCTGGTTGTTAAAGAGAGAATGAGTGTAGCGGTCAGGTTGAGACACATGCAGTCAAGCACTGGTTTGACCTCAAAGACCTCAAACTCTAACGACTGGCATTACCTTTTAGGGAGTTCAGCGCCCACACCGAGTGTTTTTGGTCATTTCTCGTTAAATGTCGACACTTTAAAGCACTTGTCTCACACTCCAGTCTTCAAGGTTCTGGTGTCACAAAACCTTTGGATGTCTCTCTGCTTCAGCTCATCTGGCTCCAATATTAGCTCATTAGCAGAGCTTTGTGGAGCTTGACTGCTTTTGAGGCAGTTTAGCCATGTAATTCAAGTGTAGGACAAGTGTAAAAGTTGTAGGACTCTGGCTCTTTAGGCTCACAACTACGTAACCATGTGCAACATGGGATATGTTGGACTATAGAATAGGATTCTGATGCTTGTTTAATAAGTGAATGTCATGTTGAGAAAGCACGAGGCAAAAATCAATTGCCAGGTTAGCTACCACAATCAAGATACTCAGACGGAGTTTAGCAGCAACTGGTATATTTGTTCGTTTCGAGTTGCACCATCTGCCTGATGCTGTATGTGCTCTTCTGTCACAATAGATGAAAAGGTTTGGACCTCGAGGTTTGACTAAGGAATTATTGACTTTCAGTTCACCACCACAAAGACTGTAGTCGTTGACGACGTTTTGAAAACCAAAACAAAGGTACTTTTAAAGGGGTAGCATTATGTAAAATCAACTTTTTTTTGAGTTTTACTTCATGTTATAATGTTATTCCCTCATCAAAAACATATCTGGAGTATTGCCTTGATTCTTTTACAAATGTCTGAGGAGTCCTTTAATCTTCCATGGCAACCATTCCGCTTAGCAAATCGCCTGGGTGGACCTAGCCCCGCCTTTGATGATGAAGCTCCTCATTGGGGCTGTATTTTCCATGTTTCCAAGCTTCCGCCTGACAGAGAAACCTTACCCTGTAATTCCCCCACTCAGCTCCTTCAGACTAGCCAGCATCAATTAGCAAACACCTGTTGGAACTGAGCATCAGCTGAGATCATTATAGGAGCTAATTCTCAATGAAACGCTGGGTAAAATGTTAAAGGTTTAATAGGGAAGCCATGTTGTGATGACTTCCTGAGGGCAGAGTTTCAGAAAGAGCAGGAGATTCTTAAAGAGACAGAGACCCAATTTCAAGGTTTTAAACGACAAAGTCACATTTCTTCTGTCATAGTTGATATAAAAAGCATTTTATATCAACTGAAGGTAACATAGTTATTCAATTGTGCTATAAAATGATACTATGTGATTGAGAAACACAGAATAGTGCTCCTGTTAAAACCCCCACCGTCTTTTCCCTTTTTTTTTGCTGTCATTAATTTGAATGGTAGGTTGGTATTTTGGTATATGTACTTTTTGTGACTGTATTTTATAAAGACATGACTTCTGTAGGGGGTATCATTACTGAATCTTTGGATAATAACTAAGATTGAATTTAATGCCATTTCATTTTTTCATTTTGTTTTCCACCAAAAAAGCTATAGCGGCTAGCAACAGTCTGATTTGTTCTTCCAGTCATCACATACAGACAGAACCTGAGGAAACATAAAACATGTGACATCCTGTGTTATTTTTAACCGATTTTTGCTAAAACAGCATAAAAAGGTTTGTGGGAAGGATATAGGTGGGATCCATGCGAAATATGCGAAAAAGAATCCTGTTGTTTTGACAGACCTGTGAAGGAAGATGGCTCTTATACCAGCAGTAAAAGATCTCTGATTGTTGACCTTTGACCTGAGCCAGCCCCAGGCCAACATCTCTTCCTTTGCTTTACATACTTGAGAGGCAGAACAGAGCAAAACTGCAACCAGACAGTTCAGAATCCAGCAAATCTCGCTATTTTTTTCTTTTCTCTTTTCAGAACCCAAAGAATTTCACACTCAGTCACCAATTATCAGCACAAAGCGCCAATAAGCACTCAGAGTCTGGCAAAGCGATGCCGACGGTGCGCCAGCACGGGTTTGCTGCGAGATCAAAGAGAAGTTTTGTCCTGGGGAACAGCTTCCGGATTATACAAAACAGCAACAAAACAAAAAACAATAAAGGAGAGTCCTGCGTGAGTTTGGGGCTCTGCAGAGAAAAATAGCGATGAAGTCACCACCGCACGATGCATGCTATCGCTGCAGACACGTGGTAGACATTAACGCTCGAGTAAAGTGCTCCTAATGTGAGAAGTTTGGATTTTTCTTCTCTTTTGCACTTGTTTTTGCTCAATTACAGCTTTTGAGCTGGACGAATTTCAAGGTCAGATTCGGGGGTCGGACATCTTTTCCTCCTGACATCCTGTCTGTCTGCCCGTTTCTACGTCTGCGTGAGAAAATACTTTTTTTTAATTTTTTTTATAGAGAACACCGCAACTGAACTGAACTTAAGCGTATTTTTCCCACTATTAAAGTGTTGTTTTGCAGTTCAGGTTGGAGGCAGCTTCAGTCGGACCAACAGGCGTTGATAACAACGATAAAGCTGTGCGTCCATGTGCGGCGAAGCAGGCTGGGGGGGCTCCTTGTGCCTATAACCCCTGCAGTTCTTAATTCATTCTACCTCACACCCCCATAAACATCCTGCTGCAACTCCCTGGCGGTGTGTTTATGAGCTCACTCTCTTCTCTCTCACACACACGCACATTGAAGCCCACACAGAAGCCCCCTGGCTTCCTCGTGAATGATAAAACTGGAATTGCAGTGCAAGGTGTGCCATCAAAGGCAGATATTAGCGTCGTAAAAATAAAAAGGAATGTTGAGCCATCAGCAATTATCCGAGAGGGATCCGTCGCACCTCGCTTTAATTTTCCGCGCTGCACTGCGAGGCCCCCGGTAATAATCACCCGCCTTGTGTTTTGCAGGGGAAACGAGAGTAAAGGGGTTGTTGGGGTTGAGGGTTTGGGGGAGATACTCTGCAGATGTGCAGATGGCTGAATAAACGCAAACTCGGCAAACCGGAGAAGGTCGAGGCATCGTCTTGCTTGCGAGGGGATAAAAAACCAGCCTGGCGCTGAGTCAACGCAGGACATCTGAAGACAAACATCCGTGATGATAAGGCCGGCGGGTAATGACTATAATGATGAGAAATTGTTTCCCCTGCTGCCCCGGCCCGCCCCGACATCACTGCCTCGCAAGTTTCAGCAGAGCGGGGTTTGGCATCAAAGGGGCCGAGGCCGGTCCACGGCTGTTTGTTTCCTCCCCTGAGTGATAGTGATGAGACGTTATCACAGGAAAATAAAGGGAAGATCGCCCTGAAGTGAATAAGTGGGTTTTAGAAGGGTTCAAAGGGAAAGTGCATCTTTGTTTTTTGTTTTTTTTTCTGCAGAAAAACATTTAGTTTGAATATTTTGGAGTCGCGTCCACAACTATTTAAAAGTTGAAAAAGCTGGAAAAACATTTTAGGAACTCACAACCAAAATGGCTTATTATTGTATTTTCCAACATTTCAGATGAACTGTAATAAAATTTTATTGCTCTGTGTGTTATCTCTGGTGTAAAGCCATAGGGAATAAACAACATAACATGAGACAATTCAGGCTGAACTAAATGAAGTTAATCAGTTTTTCTAATAAAGACCCAACGACAAACCCATTTCCATCCATTTTCTTTATACCCTTGTCCCTCAGTGGGGTCGGGAGGGTTGCTGGTGCCCATCTCCAGCTAACGTTCCGGGCGAGAGGCAGGGTCACCCTGGACAGGTCGCCAGTCTGTCGCAGGGCAACACAGAGACACACAGGACACACAACCATGCACACACACACTCACACCTAGGGGCAATTTGGAGAGGCCAATTAACCTGACAGTCATGTTTTTGGACTGTGGGAGGAAACCGGAGTACCTGGAGAAAACCCACGCACGCACAGGGAGAACATACAAACTCCATGCAGAAAGACCGGGGCCTGGAATCAAACCCAGAGCCTTCTTGCTGCAAGGCAACAGCTCTACCAACTGCACCACTGTGCAGCCCCCAACGACAAACCATTTAAAGAATTTTTTTTTTTAGATTCAAAGCAAAAGCTACTTTTTCCAAAATTTGAAATTTCACTGTGTTAACCCTTGTGTTTAGAAATGGGACCAACCGACCCCTCACCCGTAAAACCTGTATCATTTTCCACTGTCCTCTACGTTTGCCTCAGTCTTCGCACGCACAAGGGTTAACTTAACCTTAACTTTAGCGAGGTAAAGGGCGTATCTTTCTATCTGTTTCTTTTCTGAACATCATCCAGTTCAGTGAACTCCAGGGGGCCTTTAACTGTTTACCCATGAGGGTGCAGGGTCAGTAAAGTGCAAAGTGTTTGGTTTTTCATATGACTGATTCTCATACAAAATTATTATCAGTCATCTGAGTCTTTGCCACTGCGGCCGACGATAGTTCAAGCAGTTCCTTGGCTCAGTTTCGTTATAAACTTGGCGTTTGGCTGCAAATAGGGTAGTTCTCCAGCGATTTGTTTAAGCAATGTGAATCAGTTTAAACACACACTGTATGCATAACCCAGCCAAAAGTATTGATTTCGCCCTCCAAGGTGTTGGGTTTAGACAGTATAGCAAACTGCGACACAAACTTAGTTTTGTTGAGGAATTACATGTTGATTCTGAAGCAAATTCAAGGATTGTTCTAGTAGCTGCGTTACCATGACAAATGTGCACATATTTTGTCTATGTCCTGCTAATGTCAGAAAAACACGATTTCGCAATTGCGGTTGTCAGTTAAATAGGACATTAAATTAAAATCACACGCAAATAAGCAACGGATGTAAACAGTTACATTAGATATATTCATAATTCAGCGCTGGAGTAACAAGCCCCGCCTACTTGGGAATCGGTTAGGTATTGCAGTCGACCATTTTACAAGAGCTATGGATTCAACATTTTAGAATGACACAACGTTTTATGAACTGTGCAACGCTGTGAGAGCTCTGGTGGAGCCGCCTGCAGGTTGTCCGAAAAAATGAAAATAAAAACAAACCATAATCCTCCCACCACTTCCTGTCGTCTTCTGTCATTTTTGGCCTTAGTAACATCTGACTGTTGGTGACATGATGATTCTGTGAAGCAGGGAAAATAAGATTTCAATCAGTTTTATAAAGACACCAATTTCAAAAAACCACATCATCCTACTGCAAAAATATATATATATTTTTAAATTGCCGTGTCTCCGTCGAGCAAATTTACTCCGTACTTTCAATTTGCTCATACACCGAGCTCAGTCAAGAACACACCTCAGACTGTGGAGTGTGACTTGGCGGGAGAAGTGCATAAATCATCATAAATGATAACAGTGTTAAGGCAAAGCTCCAGAGTTTAAATTTCTCCTGAAGAAGGTGACTGAACTGAAGTTCTGCAGACGGGCCGCGGGACCTTTTTTGGTGTGTGAACACGCCAGAAGTCATGATTTATAGTGAAACCAAAACCTTCGACTCCTGACAACAAATCGGATGACAAATGGTGAAACAACCTCAGTCAAACTTGACTCACCGCAGACACATTTAATTTTATGCTTTGCTTCCCTCTGTGTGACGAGACGTGAGACTTTTTTCCAAAGCAATGTAACTTCTGAGTCGAGATACGTTTCAGAGAAGAGAGCCTCCCCCTGCGTGTGTGACGTCTGGAATCTGACAAACATCTGGAGTGTTTGTTTAGCACTGCTACTACTACTACTATGGACTGCTTAACAAAGTACTGTCTAACACAGGCCCAGGGAACAGATTTTATTATATTTTCTTGCATATTTTCTCTGATCTCTCTAATCAGAATACAAGCTAAAGAATATTCATATATTATATATACAGTAATAGTTGGTTAAATATCTGCAAGCTGAAAAGAAGTAGCCAAGTCTTTTTGTGTTGTGAACCTTGGACTTGGGAAAGGTTATTCCAGAGGTCGGATCTGTTCAGTCCAAGTACAGTGTACAACACTGAATCCTCCTTTAAATGCCTAAAATGACTGAGATTTTAAAACCTAAACAGGTGAGTCCAGACAAGTAAAGCCTGATTATTTAACTTCCACCTCAAAAAGACCTGAAGATGCCCTTTGAAAGTGTCTCCAAACTGTGCAATAACAGCTGGGGGTATTCTACAATAGCTGATGCAGACAATATACCCTGACCTGTGCAAGTGTGAAATGCAGGGCAAACCTCGAAGAATGTCAACAAGCATCGGAAACGGGCGCCAGTCAAACAGAACGCACACAGATAAAGGGTTGAAGGAAGTGGCGGCTGGAAAGAATAAAGGAGGCACATCGGATACAACGGAGAACCTGCTGTGTACACATAGTCAGGAATACCAACAAAAATATGTGAATAGGAAAATAGAAAAGCATGGTGTTTGTTTTGCTGTTTGCTACTCTTTCCTATTAATAACAGGGGGATACAGTCGTTCCCCTGCAGGAATGTTAATCTTCCTAAGGGCTTTAGCCAAGAGTCCAGTGGCCCAGTGAGTAAACACTGCTCAGCTCAACGGGACAAACTGCAGGTCATGGAGAAAAGATACAGTCCTGGACAATAAAAGCTTAATCTAAGGCATCCTTATGGTGCACTGCAGCCAAGTAAACTCGTGACAATACCAGATGTTCCAGTGTCACTGAACCCCGTCTTCCACGGCATGGTAAACAGAAACAGAATGGCACTTGTAGGAGGTCTGAGTTGTTTATTTGCTACTTTAGTTTAGGTTAAGAACATCAAAACATCTGAAAAATGAAAATAACTGACACAAAACATGACACAATTTAGTTGCACCTCAATGACGGTGTTTTCACACCTGATAGTCCGGTAGACTGAGTTCAATTGGGACCAAAGTTACATTTGTTTCATTTTAAGCTGTTGCCGTTCGCTTTCACACCGCATTGTGCCAAACTATCCAAACCCTTTGAAAAGCCTGTTCCCCCACTCACCTGTGGGGGCGCTGCACCAAGAACCACTGAAGGAAATGACTAGAAAACCTTTTGAAGAAGACTCTGAGCTCAACTTCCTTCTTCACAAAATGTAATCAAAAATGTAGTGGTGTCAGATTTTAACGGTTGTCGGATTTCTCTTTTGTTGTTGGTAAAAGACTACGAACCATTTGTCCCACTAGAGCTAGACTAGCGCGTTTGTTTTGGTTTTATTTATCCAGAATGCTCTGTAGTACAATCAGCTTCCTGCTTTGGAGCAGTCGCGTTTCACCTTGCATTCACATAATATTCATTATTCTGTTGGTGCTGATGAAGTGTCACTCATCTCAGGATGCAGGATGCTTGAAACTGAAAGTGAACCTGGAATCATGACCTATTTCTGGTTAAAGGGCCAATAACTTAAATCAAATTCTGAAATGGTATGCCGATGGTCTGAATTCATATTTATTACTTAAATATGAAAAGTAATAATAAGACAATGAGACAGAGATGTAAAAAGTAATATGGCACGAGCCGGCAGAGCAGGACACTGCGAACTCAAAAACCATAGAAAGTAAATAAACATCCTGAACAAAAACTTGTTTAATTCTGAAAATAGCTTTGATCCTGGAGGGGAGGACTAAATTGAGCTAACCTATCAACACAAAGACTGGAAAAGGTGAGTAAAGAAGCATAATGGTTCACTTCTGAGGAAAAGCTTAGTGTGCTGACTTTCCGTAACTCTGACATGCATTACTCATTAATGCTGCAAGAAAACACTGTTTATCTTGGAATAGCAGCCGCCTCTCTCTTGCTGACATATTCCTTAAAAAAACTAGCAGCACGTTCATGCTCTATTCATATCAAAAACAGATCAGATGATCTAAATTAGGCTTCATTGAGGATAGATTGAGTTCTTCTATTTTAAAACTGCTGCAACTGTGCTGGACATTGTCCCGTTTTTTTCTTAAATAGACATAAAACAGACTAGATCTGTAGTCTGCAGGAAGATTAAAGACCACATGGTGCACACCATGCAGAGAAAACAAAGAAGTTCAGTGTTGTTACACTTATACGCTGCAAAAACATA
Source organism: Poecilia reticulata (assembly GCF_904066995.2). Lineage (NCBI taxonomy): Eukaryota > Metazoa > Chordata > Actinopteri > Cyprinodontiformes > Poeciliidae > Poecilia > Poecilia reticulata. The sequence continues at coordinate 21,154,533 of NC_088850.1, read as the reverse complement.
AACTCTTACCAAGTATGTTGGTCTAGTTTCTAGAGAAAATATCTTGGTACTCTTGAAATAAGACAAAACTAAATTACAAGTAGCTTTTTAGCAAAATAATAGGAGCTTGTTTTCAATGAATAAGTCCTTAAATAGACAGTCTTATGTATTTTCCAGGCACATATCAAGTAACTGTTACCCACAGTTGTTAGAAAAATGCTGTATATTAAGAAATTATATGTCTTCTAATATTACTTCCTAATTTAACTCTGTCTCTATAAAAACTTCTGCTGATTCTGAAACTCTGCCTTCAGAAAGTCATCACAACATGAAAACTGCAGCTCTGAGGAGGAGCTTTGCCTAGGAGGCGGGGCTAGGTCCCACCATGCGTTTTGCACTGCTGAATGGTTGTCACAGGAGATTCAAGGACTCCTCCGACATTCGAAAAAGAATCAAGACAACACTCCAGGTATGTTTTTGATGAGGGAATAACATTATAACATGACATGAAGCTCAAAACCTTTGATTTAGAATAATACTACCCATTTAATATGGATAAAGATGTACTAGTTCTATTGGTAGAGTATTTCACTTATAACAAAACATTTTCCCAGGTTACAAGTGAAATATTCTGCCAGTGGAACCTGTATTTTTTTATCAAGACTCAGGAATTATTGCTTTAAAACAAGCTCCTGTAGCTTGTTGAAAACTTACTTGTAAGTTAGTTTTGTCTTATTTCAAGTGTGCTAAGATATTTGCATTAGAAACAAGACCAAAACTACTTGGCAAGATTTGCAGTTCAACAGCAGTATGACATATGATGAACCTCCAAGACTATTAAGTCACTAAAGCTGCTCGCATCCTTAACCGATTTGGGAATTTCTACAAATGAATCACAGGAAGGCTTAAATTTGTAGAGGAAAGTCATGTTGGACTAAGAATTTGGCTAAATTTGAACAGGGTGGGACTGTCCATCTGAAGCTGTCTGGTATAATAGCTTACACAGGATTTAAAGTATTAAACAGAGGGGGGCGTGAGCAGCACTTTGTGCGTTCCTACGTGATGAACGTCATTCCTCTTCACAACCTCCGCCCTCGCTTTCAGCCTCCTTCCGTAACAGTGCAGGCCCTTCTTCCATCTGGGTAGTGTTGTGCATCACGTGGCTCATGGAGGCCCCTCATTTATTCTCAGCCTTATCACTTCAGGGCGGCCTGCTTAGTGTCTCACACCAGCCACACATCATTTGAAAGCTACAGTAGCCATGTTCTTGCCTGCAGCTGTTTCTAATGAACCATGTGCACTGCAGAAAGAGAGCTGTGGGCTTCCTGTGACTGAAAATGACTTTCTGTTTAGAGCGCCTTGCAAAGCATTCTTTGAACTTCTTCACGTGCTGGCGTGTTACAACCACAAATTAAAGGGGCAGTACCATGTAAAACCCACTTTTTAGAGATTTACATCATGTTATGATGTTATTCCCTCATCAAAAACACACCTGGAGTGCTGCTTTGATTCTTTCATGCATGTTTGAGAAATCCTTCAATCTCCAGTGGCAACCATTCAGCTGTGGAAAACGTCTGGTTGGACTTGGCTCCGCCTTTAAGACGAAGCTCCTCCTCTGAGCTGCAGTTTCTAAGCTTCTGAGCTCACAGAAAGCGCTGTTACGGTGTCAAATTTCTTTTAAGTCATATTTCATATGCATATGCATATAACATTTGTATTTTGCGTTCTAAAATTAATTTTTAGATCGACTGAAATTAAGAGTTGTAGTCTCATTGGGATTTTGTGTGATAGACCAACATAAAGAAGTGCAGAATTAAAGTGAAAAAATACATATCGAAAGCATTTACATTTCAGAATCTGAAAAGTAGGACATGTATTTATAATCAGCCACCATATGCTGTGTTCCAGTTACATGGGAAGTTGGAACTCGGAGCTGGGTTTGATGTCACAGCGTTCCACTTGACAGTCAGAGAAGTCGGAATGTCAGCATGGAATTGGTTGTAATACCTCTTACAAACACCATTTTAAACTTTCAATAAACCTAACCCATAGCATTGATTTTAGATACACTCTTACAAGTGGGTCTCGTAAAATATAGGCTCCTCCTGTCAACAGCTTAGTACTGTTGACAGGAGGAGCGGCCATGCTGAAACGCAAAGTTGGTATTACAAGTTGCAGCTAAGGGTAGTCGGAGTTGCTTCCGCTATCCAAGTGGAAAATTCGACTTGGGAAGGCGTTCCAGCTTATTTTTCCGACTTGGAGGTTGAAATTTTAAAGTTCCATACAACTGAAACGCAACATGTCAGTCCTTAATCACTCTAAATCTTTCTTTAGGGGTATTAGAGTAAAATGCATCCTACATTTTTCTTGCATTTCACAGTAATTCATTGAGTTCTGTTGATCTATCCCAGTAAATACATTGTAGTCTGTGGTTGCGACATAGAAAGTGCTGCAAAAGTTCGAAAGGGTTTGAATGTCTTAGCAAAGCATTCAAACATTTTTTCTTTTGCTCTACAAAAAAATTCAGGCATCTCATTGCTGGGAATACTACATTAAACTTGCAGGGTTTGATTCCTGGCTGTCAAACACAGACATAAGGATGACAGTACAAGAAAAACAGAGAAACATCTTGGCTAGTTTGGCCTTGTCAAACTGTGTACAAGAGCGAAACGCAGTTCTTTTACTCATCCGATTAATGTTCCAGGCTCACGTAAGTACAAAGTAACCAAAGTATCTGTTTAAAATCACACACTAGCATGTGGCCGTGTGCTTCTGTTCTGGTCTCATCTCGGTAAACTTGGCCCGGCTCTCTGTGGGGAGTGCTGTCACCAAACAGCAGGGATTATTAGTGTTCTGATGGGAGGGCTGCTGAGCTGGGCATTCCTCTACAAAGGCTTTAAAAGACAATAAAAGTAAACAGAAATAAGCCAGTGATGAAGACTCTCTAGAAGGCTGCTCAAAGGGAAGATGGCTGAACCATTTCCAAGAGTGAATCCTTTTGATTCACACAGTGCCAGCATCTGGAGTCCAGTTAGTCTAAATGTGTTTCAGTAAATTGCGCAAAGACAATCCAGAGGACAGACGTGGAATTCAAACCAACTTCTGGAACGCTGTGACGCACAGCAGATCTGCTGAGCCTGCAGCATCCTATTTTTTAACTTTTTGGCATCTAATGTGCTCCAACTTTGGATCCACATAACAACAGGGGAAAAAATGGTAGAAAGGGAAATGAAGTGCAACATAAATCATGGCCTGAAGTCAGGAGTGTCTCTTGGCTCCATGAAGACAACAACATCAATCACACCTTGTAAACACCCTCCTTATCCAACAGATAAGGAGTTGCTACTTACATGCAGATGTGCAGGTGTGCATGTGTGTGTGTGCATGCGTGTGTGCGTGTGCGTGTGTGTGTGTGTGTGTGTGTGTTGGGCAAATTTGAGTCACGGATCCAAAGGGACACAGAGCAGACAGCATGAGTGTTTAAAGATCGACTTTGATTAGAAATAGTGAGGCAAGGGCCCTGCATATCACTGGGAATACATACACTTTGACCAATCCAAGTAACAGATTAGCTTTCAGGTCATTTCGGCAAGAAGATCGACTAATTAGTGCAGACGAGAAGAATCTACAATATGCTGAGTGTCTGATAAAAAAAATATTTACCCGCTTTTAACTTTTCTACATTGCAGCAACAAACATTCGCGTTTACATATGAGTCAAGACTGGTTAAAAACTAACACTAGATTAAGTGCTATCAATATCATGCTGGCTTACACTAGCATGATGGCTGACATTAATGTAGTCTATTCAGTAAGTCAGTTTTAGCCTTTTAAGTCGAAAATAGCAACAAAAAAAAGCTAACATTAACTTAATTGGCTTACACTAGCATGATGGCTAACATCAATTTTTGCCAGTCAGTCAGTCAGTCAATTTAAGCTTTTAAGTCAAAATTTAGCTAAAAAAGTAATGCTTAAATGCTATCAATATTATGTTGGCTTGTGCTAGCATGGTGGCTAACATTAACTTAGTCCAATCAGTTAGTCAAAATTAGCTAAAAAGCTAATTAGTGTGTGTGTGTGTGTGTTTGATTGCATGAAATAGACTGATAAACACAGGAGCATAAGTCTAAAGTAGAGTCAGAATCATACATGTTTTCTTTTCTTCTTACAATTAAGTCAAAAAAGTGCTGGACATTAGTATTCAGCCCCCTTTAGTTAACTCTACCACGTGGTAGTATGATTCATACTTTCTTTTATTGTAATTAATAATATTTTTTCATTTAGCAAACTCTTATTAACACTTATTTCTGCCCTTGGAGTGAACATTTGCAATTAGGTGACTTTGGATTGTGAGCTGCCGTTTTTACATATTTATTTTAATAATCAGGAATCATCTTTATTTCACAGCTGATACGGCTTCTCTGTTGCTCCTCATTAACAACCATTTTACAGCATTTTAGCTAAATGAGTAATGGAACGCTTAGAAAGGACATTTATTGTTAAATATGTAAACTCTGACTTTTTATAATGTCCACAAATGTACACAAAGTGTCATGTTGGACTTTATTCATAAAGAATAACATGTTATGAATAAAGTGTTGTTCTACATTTATCTGTCAGTGGAACAAATTAGCACTTTTTCCTGGCTGAATGTGCCTCTTGTAGTCTTCTAAAATGTATAAAGTGTGACACAAACTGTATAAGTGTTTTAATATGAGACCTGGAATTTATTTTCCCCAGAACTTTAATTTATTCTGCCCTTTTCTTATCTGAGTTTTCATTGTAAAGTAAAAAAAAACCCAGATGAGGTCTCAGCAACTGATTATAAGTGGTAGAAAGCTATTAAAACTATAACCAATGATTCTGTAACAGTAACCATGCTTTAGAATGTATATAAAGTCTCTACCGAGTCATTTGTTAAACAGGGATTGAGAATGGATAACCAAAAACTTTATTTTAGTCTGACAGAATAGTTCTTGCTTGTTGCACCACTTCTCTTTTTTTTATCAGACTGACTCCGACAGTAAACACTTCACATGTTCAATAAGCAGTACATGTTTCACCCAGGAAGATCACTGGTGGCAACTTTTCTTCTTAATCATAAGTTAGTTTCCTACACGAATATTCTGACTACTCAAGACTAAACCACACATCCACACTTTAAGGAAAGTAGAGCTACCATTCAGCTCCATCATAAAGTCATCATGTGCTAGATAGTTTCACACAAAAAGAAACGACAAAAATTTCAGATGTAATTGTACAGTTTTCTATACCGTGGCACAATAGTTTCTACGCTCCTTGCTAACAACTTCCACCTGTTCCAAAGAATACATTACGTGGGGGCTTGATTCCCTCAGCAGCGTTATTTACAGTAGATGTAAGATTACTTTTTGGAAAGGTCCAGAAATATTTTCACTGCCAGTGATGCGGTTTCTGTTGAATGTTAAAGTGAAACAGAAAAGGAAATAAGGCAGATTGGATGCGTATGTGTGTGTGTAGATGGGGTTATGGAGGGCGCGCGCTGTCACACACACACACACACACAGAGAAAGAGAGAGAGAGAGAGAGAGAGAGAGAGAGAGAGAGAGAGAGAGAGAGAGAGACCCATTCAGATGCTGGAAGTCTGACAGGAAACTTTCCCATTCCTCTCCTCAGCAGCAGCAGTTTGCCGTCTGAACCACACATGTTCGGACCCTGCAGCCGGACCCACTCACTCTGAAGCCATGGTTCTGCCGGTCCACGCTCCGTCGGCACGCTACTGAGGCTCGCGCACACCAGGGCGAACCTGACATAACCTGGAGACGCTTTGGACCTTCGTTACAGTGATTTGTTTGGAACGATGGAGACTTTGTTTTACCTACTCGCCTTCGTGTTGACCCGGGAGGGTTCGGGTCTTGGATATGTCGCCGATTCCAGCGTTCAGGCAAGTCAGAGAGCGGCGAGCAGACACAGGTAAGCCCCGGGGGAAAACGCGACATTGTTTAATTAATAATTAAATAATGTTTGGACACTTCGACATATTTCGACGTCATTTGTGAACTAAACTAATTAGTCAATTATGAGTCTTTCCCCAAAACAATTTTTGGCTTTTCTTTACGTTCCAAATGCAATATTACATTTTACTGGAATTTTATCAGATAGACCGGTTGCATAAATAGGGGCGGGCAATTATCATATTGTTTATCATTTATCTTGATAAGTTTATCAGGTTAAAATTTTTTATTTATCGTTATCACAATAAATTCCAGTTAATGTTAAAAAAAACAGACTAAAACGTTATTTTTTATTATTTTCCCCATTGTTTGTTCCAGCATCAGTAATTAGAAAATATGATTAAATGAAGTCTCAATATAAATTACACTTCTTTAAGTCTACGGCATCCTGGAGAAGCTTCTTTCAAGAGCAGCATTTATGTTTGTGACGCTATGAACTATGTCACGCAGTTACCTAAAAAAGAAGTAATTTGTAGTTTTTAATCATCATTCTTATCATTATTACAAGAATGTTGTGATAAAATTATATGTTCATATCGCCAACCCCTGCATGAATTTGAAAATAATCCAAAAAAATTATATGTTTTCAAATTGGTTTTACAAACCTGAAAAGTCTGACATGTATAGTGAGTTATGAGTTAATGCTTTGGCTGAAGGAACACAGCTGCATAGTTTGAAGGTGTTTCTAAACCATGGCAACACATGTGCAAATAATATGGAGACTTAAGTTTTTTGCATTCTTCTTTTTAGTAAATCCCAGGTGGACTGGATGTACTTTTGAAGTCCTGCTGCAGGCTTCCAATTGGATTTAAGTCTGGACTTTGACTGGGTCGTCCTCAAATACAGATGCGCTGGAAGATAAACCTCTGAATTAGTCTCAGGTCTTCTGTTGCCTCTGACAGATTTTCATCCAGGATTACCCTTCATTCATTTCCCCAGAACATCGTGACGCCATGATGCTTCCACTACTATGTGTCACAGGAGGTACATCATGCTCAAGGTTTTGGTTTCATTGGACCAGAACAGCATGTGTTTACTGCCTCCTCTTTATGGCTTGTGACAAACTGTGGACTGTACTAATTTTGGCTTAATCTAAAAATAAAACTCTCAACTGTCAAAAGTTTCTTGTGGAACTCTGTAGCTCTTCCAGAGTTACCACTGGCCTCTTGGCTGCTTCTGCATTAATGTTGTCCTTTCCTTTGATTGCCAGTTTAGGTGGACGGTCATGTCTAGCAGAGGTTTTCTATGTTCAGATGATGGTTGAAGGGAGCTCTGTGGGATATCATTTTATCATCTGACCCTGTTTCAGACATTCTCCCTGACCTGTCTGTTGTGTCCCTTGGTCTTCATCATGTTGTTCACTAACAAACCTCCGAGGCTTTCACAGAACATGTAGGTTTCACTTCTAAGGGTTTTTGTTTGTTTAAAGAAAATTTAACGCTTTTCTGATTTTTCTTCCACTACACAATTGTGCACTACGTTGTGTTGATCTATATCTGTCATGTAAAATCTTAAGAAAATACACTACTGGTTGTAGTGGTCCAAAATTGTATGAAACTACTTCTAAAGGTGCTGCATATCAATTTATTATGATTTTAAACTCTGAAAAACAAAATTTTCTGATAATTTTAGCAGAAAAAACAGGAACCTATGGTTGATAAGTACAATCCAAAAGACAAAATTCCTTCCTCAGTTGAATAAAGTGCTTTACCTTTGCAAAGAGCCAATGTATTTTAAAGTGAAAAGACCTCTGGAGTTACACATGCACTGACATCTCTCTTTTTTTTCTTTTTTTTTTTTACAGGAAATGTCTCATTGGTTATTAGGACTCTTGCTCAGTGGGCGCTCTGAGTAAGAGCGCTGTGTGAGTGGGTGGGTGTGTTGGGTGGTGTTGTGGAGATTCTTGGAGCCCTGAGATAGACAAGGCTTCTAAGGATTACAAATATTTACTGTTCCAGAGCCTTTGGTGCAAGGTTTTCAGGGGGTCCAGGACTTCTTTTTGAGGCCCTCTGCGTCAGCCTGGTGGTGAAGGAATTCATTTCTCTAAGTTGGGGGATTATATTGACGAGGAGGTTGGGGGAGTAACACGTTGCACGGACGGTTGTAATGAAATGGATCTAGAAGTGTCATTTTTTTTCACCCCCTACTTTTGCCTTCATATTTATTGTGACATAATTTATACCTTATGTGGGCTATAGATGAAATATTCCGAATTACAAACCCCAGCAGACTTTGGAGCAGTGTTTCAGCTACTAATCCGACCTCCTGTATGGAACGCTAAGGAAATGATTTAGATTACAGTGATGAATAGTCGCTTACCGCCAAGACATGACTGTTTTTATTGTGCACCACTTTCCACCTTAAGAATACTTGGAAGAGGCCCACCACCACCATGAGCGTAAATCTGTATGCATGTGTGTGCGTGTGTGTTGATTGTGTGCTTGTAAATCAACAATTTAACATACTTCGGTTAGCCAGATGAGTGGCGAACGGGATGGTGTGCATGTGCGAATGTTACGGAGGTCACAACAGAAACGTCAGTGTAAATGAAAGACACATCTCCCTCCACGTGGAGATCTTCTGCTCGTTTGCTTGCATGTGTTTGCACTTTGTGCACTCAGGGCAGAGCTTTGACTAGGGTTTCCTGCTCTGTTTGGCTCAGGTCGCGGCTGCTGCTGCTTCTGCGGTTGCATTGGCTGCCTGAGTGATGAGATCTGGTCAATCTGTCGGTGTATGAGGAGGCCGAGCTTGTGATTGCTGCAAAGGAGGGAGGCAGTCGGAGGCAACGCGTTTGGATAAGACAAGCAGACTGGATAAACTTAACTTTTTTATTTAGAGAAAATTGGAAGAAATAGTATTTGAAGTGAAAGTAAGCAAGCAGGCATGACAAGAGGGTATGAAAGTGCAACAAAAGGGGTAAGAGGGTCAGTGACATGACGGGAGAAAAGACAGGCTGATAGGATGAAGAGGGAGCTTGGATTGTTGATGTTGTTGAATGCCTTCTCTCTGAAGGAGTCTGCTTGACTGGCCTGTGCCTTCCAGACACACACACACACGCACGCACGCACACACACACACGCACACGCACACGCACACACACACACACACACACAGTGACACATCAGGAGGAAGAATGCACTGGCCTGTGGCAATTCAGTTTGCCCCTCTGACATCTGTTTGAACTCAATTGATCTGTTTTGACAGATGTGTGAAGTATTCCAAAAGTGGCAAAGGCTATTAGACAAGGTCTTATGGGGGATCGGGAGGACCCAGAGCGGTTCGACACAACTCCTGCCAAAGTTTCAGTACAGCCCATCATCCCACAAAATTCACCAAACGGGGCAGCGTAGTTCTGGCTAGACAAATGAAGCAATTTTTGCTCATTTGATGAACAAGGTGTTCAATCGCCACTGGATGTTAGCAAGAAGTTGAGGCAGGAAAGGATTAAGCTTGCAAAGGTTTTAAACTAACTTTGGCTGGCTTTATTTTAGTGAGTGTAAAAGTAGGAACTTAATCTTACTTCTAGACTACAGGACCTACGCTACCAGCATAGGTTGCGTAGGTCTAAGGTCAACCATCGCCTTAATAAAACACACTCAACATTTGGGCAGGTCAGACTGTGAACCACAGGAGTCTGTGCTAAGATCAGAGTTTAACAAATATATCTGTTTTAGGGTGCCTGAATAAACGGAATACAAAAGCTTAGCCAAAGATTTGCCCCTCTCTAAGCTAGCTCATAAATCACCAATCCGACTGGCCATAACCTGCAAATATGTTTGGTTGCAAGAATAAAGTGAAACCAAAGGATGCTATGTAACTGGTTCCACACAAAATAAGTGCCAGATATCTCCTATTCTAAGGAGGACGTATTATGCACGTTGTGCATGTTATTGTACATCCAATTGGATCTCAACTGTTTCTAAAAACAGCACAAGCACTTAAAAAAATATTTTTTTCCTCAATAAGCTAATGTTTTATGGTGTCTGGTGAATGAGCTGTTTCAAAAACCTCTCCAATTGAGTCGCAATCGATGAGCACTGCACCGTTACCTAGCAACCCCAGAGAAGCCCGTCCCCTCATATAACAATCGCAGTGGTGCTCCACCAGTCTTCCTAGCAACACAAGTGAAGCCCCAGCATATTTGGTCAGCTGGTTTTACCACTGTGTGCACTGTACAATGGCTGCCGGCAAAGAAAAGTATTTTGTTGTTGACTTACCATCCAGAAGCCACTTGCTGCATTATTGTTGGTTGTACTGGAGTCTTCACTTCTGCTTTTCAGAAATGTACAGTTGTATATTTGCGCATCTGTTTGCAGCTATTTTCACATGCGAGTTTGATCATTGAGTTGGGTGAGAGCTTGGCAAGCAGCAACTTATTTGGATTTAAAGTGACAAGAGACCCTAAAACAGCTCATTCTGAAAGGAGCTGAAAATTGGTAGGGCTGAGCAGACTAAAATATACAAAAATATAAGGATGATTTTGTGCAAAAAAAAGGAAAATGAACATGTTTTGTAGAACCCATAGACCAATCCTAACTTGTTCAACGAAGCATAATATGTTACATTCAAACACTTTGATCACTTTCTTTGTATTATTGCTACTGAAGGAACTATTGTTAGCTGAAGTCCAGTTACTTGTTCTGCCTTGGTACACTTTTGACTTTACAGTGGTTTATGTGTTTTAATAGAAAGAAATTGTTGCTATTCCACATCCACAATGGTTTCTGTGTTTTGTTTTTTCTTTTGCTTTTGCTTTATAACCCCTGGGCTCTTTTTTGCAAATGTGGTCTGTCATGGCCACATAACACTTTCAAGGTGCGAAATTTACTCTCTGTTACATAAATCATTTGAATGCGGTTGTGACTACTTCATTTCATGTTTCAGAGGGGTGACAGCGGCAGGTTAACTCTAACCCACCCCTTTCTGTTTTTGTTCTTTCAGAAACAAATGACAAGTAGACTTCTAAGTTACAACTTTAAGCGTATTGTTAAAGAGGCTGTAGATAAGTGTTTTTCACTAATAAGTGGGCCTCACCAGAGTATGATGTAATGTAGCGCCAAAAAACCCATCCATCTTTTTTTTTCTCTCTTTCTGCTTACATGCATGACCAGAGGCACCAAGAGAGTGTTGCCAAGAGGAGTTGTGGTAAAAATTGGAACAGCAACTCACAGACAGGAATCAGGCTTGAAAATACTGTAGAGTTTTGCCAGTATGGGCACAGGAGGCCAACAGCTGTCTGTAATTTAGCATCCATTAAAAACTGTCCCTGGGCAAAATAATGAATCTCAGTGGGTCTAGTGTGAAGAACTACAGTCTCTTTGTTCTCCTCCCTTTGTGAATTCCTAGTGTTATATTGTTGGATAATAATAAACTACAATAGAATTCTTCATAGTGACAACATTGGTAAGATATATATCTGAACCAAACAATAAATGATGATACAGATAATTCTTCAAAAGCTGGGATACCTGGTGAAATGTAAATAAGTTACTGAGTATAGCAGAAGTGATAAACCGGTTGCGCTTCCAAATCCAAATTTGCTTGTATAATAAAAAGACTTACACCATAGTCTCTCAGAAAATAGGTCTATGCTTTTTTTTCTTTTAATTTAAAAAGTCTTGCAAGGCTTTAGATAAACTGATAATAAAACAGTTTAAGAGTAAACAATGACTTTAATAGGACTCAATTTCTGTCTGCTTTTCAGTGCACACAGCTCCGGTTTTTGGCTGTGTGGACGGTTTATGTCAGCCAGTTGGTCCAGACCTAAACACCTCTCAGGGGTTTTCATTTAGGACCACCATGGAGTTGAATTTTGCAGTTTTAAGTAATATATCTCAACAGCTATGGCTATAACAGTGGAGATTACTTTGAAAATGACTGCAACCCTCTACATTCTGCTTAGGTGGAAGACAACATGGTTTATCTTTTAAACTGCAGAGGATGTGAAGTAAAATATTACACAACACCACTGGTGGGCACCGCTAGCTTAAAACTTAGTTGCAATAACACTAAAGTACTAATCATCAACATTAGGTCTACTACTGATAAAGTGCTATACCAACATGGTATGTAGCTGAAGCTATTGCTAAAGTGCTATACCAACATGGTATGTAGCTGAAGCTATTGCTAAAGTGCTATGCCAACATGGTATTTATGTGAAGCTAATGCAAAAGCCAGATACTAACATGTTATTTAGTTGAAGCTGAAGCTAATACTAAAACCCTGTTCTAAAATGGTATGTAGCTGAAGCTAATGATAAAAATTATACCAACATGTTATTTATCTGAAGCTAAATAACATGGTATAAAGCTGAAGCTAATACTAGAGTTATACCAACATATTTATCTGAAGCTAATGCTAAAGCAAGATACTAACATGTTATTTAGCTGAAGCTAATACTAAAACACTATTCTAACACAGTATGTAGCTGAAGCTAATGCTGAGGAGTTATACCATCATGTTATTTAGCTGAAGCTATTGCTAAAGCACTAAAACCATGTTGATACCCACCATATGCCCATAACAGAATATGTGCTAAAAAATCGTATTTCACCGTCAGTGGGATCAAATTTGTTACGGCACACTTACAGTTAGCATTTTAGGAAGTGATACTTTGGAACAGACTTTTCACTCATAGTTTCAGTTCAATAGTTGCTCAGTATAGCTAACTCCGTTGCTGAATTTGCCCAATTAAGCACATTAGGGCTTCGGTCAGAAAGCACAAAGGACATCTGTTTAAGTCTAAACTAAGTGTGCAAAACATTTTCATAGTTAGCAAAAACACAAAAACATTTGCTCCGCTACTTGAGCATTCGCGGATTAGTTTGCACACCATCGCCTGGCACCAATAGGCCCTCACAGAAGATGCTGTCAAGGCTGAAATGAAGAGTAGAAGTTGACTGACTGTTATTATGTTAGTCTTAGATTTGGTAATTAGGTGCAATAATATGGTGAAATTGTTTAGCAAAGACTACATGTTGTTTAAGTACACATTACAGCAGAAGGTAGGCAGCTTGACTAGAGTGTTGACTGTAATCACTGTCTATGAAGGTGGAGTTTGTTATGAAACGGCCTTCTGAAAGGAGCTAAAGTCCCATGACAGGAAGACCTTTTAGCTAATCAGAGCAGTTGCCCTAAACATGAGGCAATACATCAATCACAATGTACATCAATGTTCCTGATGAACTCCCAAATCCTTCTTGTTTCATCTTGGTTGGTGATTCTGGAATTTATTAGACCGCAGCTTTCCTCCTCCTTCATAATGTGCAGCTTTAGAGTGCTGAGTAGGGTGACTCCCTTCAAGCATTATGAGAAGCTTTGATGTCTTAGTGTTAGACACAGGAAGCTAAAGTTTCTCCTAGGCTTGAAGTAAACTTTTAATTTCACCAGCATCTGTCTTTTGACACAAATATTATATAAACATAACATATTAACGTTTCTGAGCCACCAAACCATAGACCACTTGAATCTGATTGGATGGAGTTAAAAATTAAGGTGACAGTAAGGAAGCCTTCCAATGTGAGGTAAGTAATCAAAATCCTTGTGGAGTCATTCAGAAAAGCTGGTCAGCAATTCTAAGGGTTTGATTGCTGCAATAAATATTTTAATACTGATTTTAGTTAACCACATTTTCCTCATTTTTATTTTCCCATCATCATAATTTTTCCTCCTACTCTCTAAGAGGCTTTTAAGTTAAATAAGAGTCTACAATCTGTAGGAGTGGGGGAGTAAAAGTCTGTGCAAATGACAGATATTTACATAGCAAGATACTGAAATATAATAATTTGTCAAATTCAGCTACTTATATGTGATATTGTGATTATGACCTCAATTAAATATATTGTGCAGCTCAAGAACAGACTAGATTTCCTCAAATCTCAGCTCTGATGTTGAGCAGCCGTGTCAAAGAAAGAAGTTTCCATTTACTGTTTTCAATGCCATAGACATCCAATTGGTTATGGCATGTCTATGGCCGTAAAAAACATCACTGGTCGTTTTTTCTCTCATTAAAGTTCATGTGTTACACTTTAAATAGAAAGGCATCATCCCCCTTTGAAATTAAAAGCTTTTGGCACTTCCATGTGAACAGCAGCCTTTCACAGCCGAACGGGATTAAAGACAAAGCAGAGTTGATTCAGATGTCTGAGTGAAGTGCTACAGTTACATCTTGACCCCATGATTGACAAAAAGCAATGCAATTGTAGTTTAAGTTTGGGAGTTTTATGACCGATACCAGGAGTGGAATTTTCCATTTTCAGCAAGGCACTGTACTGATGTGGCCCCCAACAACACACTTCTATGTACACTTATTGGTGAGTTTTAGAAGAAATACTATATAAGTCGGCGCTATAAACATCTTGTATCCTTTCATCCGTCCATCCATTGTTGTCTTTTTTTAGATCTGATTGCAATGGATATTTGGAGGGGAACCCAAATATCCATCCCCCTTTAAGGATTTCCTTGATCCTAGTCCAGAAGGGAAATTTACTCCCTCCAGTTTGTTCTGTATCTGGCTCAAGATCTCCTCCCAGCAGGCTGTGCACAGAAAACCTCCATGAGGTGGTTCAGGACACTGATAAGATCAGAAAGATTCAATCAAATATTGCATTATAGAGAAAGTACATGTCTAATCATTTGTAACCATGGAGAAATGGCCCATCATTATCTTGCCTCGCAGATACAGAAAAAACAGGTTAGCACTTAGTCTTTTTGTACACTTATATGTATGCTTCAGTGTAAGAGGAAATGCTATTAATGACGTGAAATAAACTGTGGTGTGAGTTTAGGCAAAGTCGGCAATTTGATCAACATATCAGGAGGGAGAATGTATAGGTTGAGTTTAAATTTCCAATGTTTTTGTAAATACCTCCGTTTAATGAGCCCCAACTATGTGTGCTACATCCACAAACTACCTCGACTTGAACAAGTAGAAGCCACAGCTATGTTGGCAAAAAAAACTTGGAAAAACAATCTAGTTTCTATTTAGTTTCTTAGTCTCACGTGATTAAGTGACATATTTTGCATAGTCAATAGCAACAATTTAACAGTTTTCTGATCACAGATACATCCTAGAGACATCACTTCCTCACTTTAGTTTACCTCTTTTCGGTTGCTTAAGAGCCCAGTTTCATTCTCAGTTCCAGCTAACTGAACTGGATTCCACTTGCAAATGATTCAACACCTACATTTATAGGAAGACCAGGGCTTGCCTTCTTGGTACATACCAGAGTTCAGATGAGCTTTTGCGTTAGTCAAAACAATACAGGTCCCTCTGAAGGAGACTGAACTGCTCTTGTGTAAAAACCCCTTTAATGACTCTACACTCTTTCTGGTCCATCAGCTCTCTCAATATCCATATAGCCTCACATCTGAGTGGTTTATGTCTTCAGAAACAGCTATAGTACATTGCTTTGTCATTTATTTCCTGCAATTCAAAGAGCATTGTCACACAGTTACACTCCATTGAAAGGTACCAATGTGTAATCAGGAAATAAAAACATAACAGGATTTTCCTTTTCTTATTCACTTACAATCTATGTGTGATTTTTACACGCTGTTAATTAGCTTAGTACAGAAACTCTTTGCTTTTGGCAATGCTGTGGGAAAGGGAATGCATTCCAGGCTCCACCATTGTCACCTAATTAGCATATCTTCCAGCATTCATGGCATTCAAAAGCTGTTTTATGTTTAAATAAACTTTGGGTGCGCTGCGGAGGCTTGGACTGCCTCCCAACAGTTATCAAATCCCACCCTATAACAGAACAATTGAAACTATAAACCTCCTCTTAAAGCCTAAATGGAACAGCATGAGGAGCCAGGCTTCAGAGAGGATAGTAAAGTTTTAGCTAGCTGAGGGTCTTTTAGGGTGGCTGTTATTTTAAGGCTTTGTCCCGACTCAAACAAATGCTTCCATAAATGGCTTAAAGCGAAGCACCCAAAAAAAAACTCTTGAGATGTCAACACTTCATATCTGAGGAGTAATACTGAACCCAACAGCTGTATCAGAGACCTTCTGTGTATATCTTCTTGACCGTCAGGCTAAACAATCAGAGAGAGGGTTTACACAGACCTCCCGTTCCTTGATTTTGGAGCAGCTCCAAAGGGAAAAGTCAGCACTCACCTCTCTGGCTGTTTGTCTCTTGGAGTGTGATCACTCAGGCAGGAGCGAGGTCACTCAAGTGTGTACGCTGTCGTCTGTGACAATATGTGTACCTTTGGTTGGTTTTGTATGTCTTTACAAGAGCATCGTAGGGGTGCTTGACCTGAGTGGGTCGCAGTTCAAACGACAAGATAGTCCCCCCTCCCAGGTCTGTGTCTGGGGCTTTCCTTAAAAGCTTAATGAAAAGTTCCCTCAATAGGCACTGCCAAGTGATTGCTTTGTTAAATCATTGAACCTCAGCTCTCTCTTTTTTTTTGTCTTTCGTTGACTCCCTCTTCCTCCCACATACTCTCTGTGTCACTTTTGCAACAGAGTATTCCTCTTTTACTCCTCAGTCCTTCTTCCCTTGTAGGGCTCAAGCAGAGATGCTGTTGAGTGAAATGGACCCAGCATGTGTGGGTCGAGATGTCAGACTGCGACTTCCTGCTTGGCTCTGAAGTGTCTGACGTTTAATAAGAAGTGAAATTTATTGGGGGATAAAGCAATGCCCAGGCAGGTGCAACGTTTCCACTCATGCTGAGTTATGGCTGTGTAAATAAAATTAAAACTCTACAGCGGTCGGCTCACCACTAGACGTTTGGACTTGCTGTAATGAAGACCGGCCAACTTATCCGAGTTGCCATGTTTCCCGCTTATATTTCTGTTTCGTGCCAATTGTGGTTGCTTACTTAGGATCATTTGCATTTCAAGACGAGACAAGATTTGACAATGCCATAAGCGTTTTTCACTTCACAAGAAAGAGGTAAACGAGATTGTTGCAAAGTTTCGGAAAAAACTTTTGATTATTCCATAAACTGTATTTCTCATGCTTTCATCAGTCTATGCTGATGACACTAAACTGTTTGGTAAAGAATCTCAGTTCAGTGTGGAACAATCCACATAACAAATTTAATGTAAATCTGGCCCAATCTTATGAGTTAGCTCTCTGTTAGCTGATGCAACAGTCAAGAATGACTTCCTTTCTTACAAGATAGGAGTAAATAATCACTGAGTTTATAGCCTAAAGCACACTGTGACATATCCAGAGCCCATAGTGACAGCTAAAGCTACACTTTGTTTTCTTAAAAAACTACAGCTACAAGGTAAAAAGAAGTTGAAACTCTATGGTTAAGAAGTTGCTTAATTTGTGGATCATGGAAAAGGGTTATAACGACTTCTTGGCACACGATCCTGGGCTGGTAAATCACCTGGATACTTTCAGTCAAAGTTTAGTCTGTCTTGCAAAACAAAATCAGTTGCCGTCAGCATGTGGTTTCCTCTGGTGAAACAGGTGTAGCACCTCTTTCACAGTATTTCATTTCTGTCTTGTGTTGTAACCATGTAGGAACAAAGCCAGCAGTAGATGAGAAAACCTCCAGCAAATGTTATGTACTTCTTAATGTCGCCCACATAATTTGATGACCAACAAAACCAAAGTGCCTCAGATTTTTTTGGCCATGTTGGAAAATCCCACTGGTCTCACATTCATCTCACCACTGTAGAGGAAACGGAAACGCGTAAACAGTCTTCACCCACTTCAAAATAAAAGCATGAATGTAAACCTCCAACTCCTTGAAGAGTTCTTGACAGTCGATGACCAATTCTTCTACACAGATGTCAAACTTTATTCAATTAAAGGTTTACAAAACAGCTAAGCCAATTATAACTTTAGAGTTTATCCAGGAAAGTTAATTTAGAGGAAGCTAAGCATGCTAAACGTTTTAAAAGTTAGCAAAAGCTCTAAACGAAAAATTAACTTTTCTATGAAAGCAATAGCTGATTAGAGGAAGTGTGCTGACCATGCCATAGCATTTATGCATAAATTAAGGTCTTATACTGAGATACAAAAATTTGGGGTTTTCATTAGCTGAAGTATACAACACAATACAACATAAACAAATGTATGTCACAGGAATGACTGAAACAAATTAGTTTTGTGTGTTTTTTATTCATATTTTTCTCCTTTATTACACCTGGGAAGAAACCTTATTATTAAAGAGAAAAACCTTCAAGGATACCCTTTGCTTTTTTAAAATTACAAAGACATTTGGCCATGTTTATGTGTTATTGTCATTATCTGTGTATGTGATTTGTAGGGATTAAAATGATGGAAAGATTCTGAAGTCAAGTTATTGAACTTTCTATAGGAACATTTTCTCAGTTTTTAGATTTATGGCAATGAAACACATAAAAATAAACACAATGAAACAAACAAGAAAAAGGCCAGTTAAAGGCAGCACCCATGCAGCAGAAAGCGTGCGTGCAGGAACACGCACAAATAAACCTATTGTGTTGTTTCTGGGGGGGAAGGGGTCGGGGTCGGGGTCGGGGTCCATTGGCATTTTTAAAGGCTCCTGTGACCTTTATTCAAACATGGAGAGTGACAGGAAGGACTTTCAGCTCATTTCATGTGGACCGCCCGCCCAGCCAGTTGAGCTGCCCAACGCTAACGCCCACTTGCACTTAATTGCGCTTAACACTCTCACTTGGTCCTGCTCTGACAAACACAAAGACTCCTCTCACAGAGTTCTGGGATGAAATGATGGAAAATGAACTCTCTGGCTGTGTGACACGGACAGCATGTGAAAACGGAGCCGGTTTGTAACGTGGATGAAGCGAATCTGTCTGGTCAGAAGCGAAAAAAAACTGACAGATTGTTTGTTTGTGTAAGAGCAGCAGCTGCTCTCCATCAGATTAGATAAGGGCGTGTGAGTCGCCAGCTTTATCTGGGACTCTACGAGTGTTGATAGTAAACTGGACAGACGTTTCACTGAATCACCGTGACAAAAACAACCCAGTTGGACCACATGAGGAAACATCTGAACTGTTTTTTTTTTCTCATGTTTTCTCTTCTGTCTGTTTATTCAGCTCCTGATGGTGTTGTTAGATAATCTGCTCTCCAACATGCACTGTATAATAAACAGAGACCAGGGCTGGATAAATGGACAAACCCACATGGCATGATAGAGTTAAAGCTCTTCTGATTTTGTTTAAATCAGAACTGTTTTACCCAGAACAGTTCTGATTTAAACAAAAAAGAAGCAACTAAATGCCTAAAAACCACAGAAAAGGCAAAGCAAGAATGTAACTGGATCACAGCAAAAACCACAAATGCAGAAAAAAAAGAAAATTCTAGAACTGTTTAGATAAGTGTTAGATTATTTCAGCCAAATGACATTCACTTATGCTGGAGCTGATTCTGGCTGCAGTCTGAGCTCCACTGAGTGTCTTTCAGTTTGCAGCAATATGATATGCTGTGAATGTACCAGATGAGCACAGTTTTCATTAGAAAGGCCTTCTCTACAAAGTCTTTCAATGTACTTGTTTTAAACAGAAATCAGGGGGATTCAGAGGATAACAGTGTTTTATTTAGGGAGGTATTTTAGACAATAGTGACCTCAGGTCTAATCCATATTCATCATGAAACCATCATGACCTGAAACCTGTGTGACATAAACACCGTTGTCAGTACCTTCCTCTGTAGACCACCATATTCAGTGAGGTCCATCTTGTCTCTTATAATATGGAAGTATTATAAGAAACTTCTTATAATGTGGAAGTATTATAAGAGACAATATAATACTTGTCTCTTATAAGTATCATAAGAGACAATAGTATAGTAAGGGGCAATAATACCGTCATACATAATTTGATTAAGAAATAAAACATATATTTATTGTACATTTTGGACAAAATGAGCAACTTTCATTCACAAAAAAAGTAAAAGTAACACACCTGGTCCTGATGCAGCAGAACACTGTGTATTCCACACCTTTAATCCCAATACACAAGCATTATTCAGAACAGGTCTGCATAAAAGAGCAACATGCATACTTCAAAGATGTGACAGGTCTAGATTCTCCAAAAAGAAATCCTCCTATTTATTTGTTTTTTTTTTAAATATATTTTTCCAATACAGCGGCATACACAAAAGACAGAAAAACTATTATGGCAAGTTTGGGGTGCCAACTGGAGAGAAGTGCATCTTTGGAAAAATGTTTTCCTAAAGGAAAGCACATGTGGCTCTGAAGGATTGTTCCCCCTGAAGCTACCGTCAGAAAAGTAGAAATGAGAATTGCAAAGGGGGCTTTGCAATTCCGTCACGTAGTCTGGCTCCGGACCGGTTGCAGAGCAGTCTGGGTACTTGTTGTTTTTTTTTCTACTGTCGGTCTGGAGCAAAACTGATGTTTCCATGGTGTGATGGTTCGTCATGGATGCACTGATGACTACAGTGGAAGAATCATTTTGAATTCCACAGTTCTAGATTTTTATTAAAGAAATATTTGACAAACTTTTGATAAAATGAACCTTGGGCTGACTTTGGACCTTAGAAACAGAGTCTTTATGTGAATAGCGTGTTTGTTCTGTTCATTTTAAACAGATTTACCTCTTTGCCTCTTTGTTATTATTACCTTACTATTTTTTGGGGATGTGTTACAGGTGAAAATTCAGGAGAAACAAAAAAAATATATATTTCAGATCTATGTTGTCAATATTAAAAAATAAAAGTAAACATATAAAATACCTTTCAAAATTGTGAATTTTTGTATAACTATCATTGCCTGAAGGTATATATGATTAAAAGAAGTGTTGGACACATTGAAACAATTTCATTATCAACTTGTGTTGCTCATGTTCCTAGTAGCATGACAGAAATACCTTTATTAATAGCAACGCATTGAAGTTCGGCTTGTATTCCTAACATCTAGGGCTCTGAAAAACTAAAGTAATCCTTGTTTTGACAGTAACCATTGACACTCACCATTAATAATGTTTATTTTATGAACATGTAAACAATAAGGTCAATGTACCTGCTGGGTTAAAAGGATAAAAACCAGTGAGTTGGCTGGCTAATGACAGCTAATTAGTCATGTTCACTTTCCCACGTTCATTACATAGAGGTCATGAGGAGTGGGCTGTGAGGCTCTGGGGATCAAAAACGTGATAACCTCAGCTGTCAGGCAGACTGGCTCTGGTATTAAGGAGTGGACAGGGTGGTGGTCCTGGAGAGGGACCACCACCCTCTCCTCTCAGACTGGGAGAAGTAAAACATGAGGAAAGATAAAGCACATCATAAACAGTAATGGCTTGAAAGGAAACAGGTGTGGGGGAAAAAAGGAGGTGATTAAATAATACACATACAGTGCTTGGTAAAAGTAAGAGTATCTTGTATATTGTGTTCACAGGTTGTCACAAAATCTTTGTAGAACCTAATTTTACTAAAATTACAACTAAATGCATGGCATCTGTGCATCCTTAAGTCTTAATTTCATGTATCTAAAATGTCTTAAATTTGTTTAAGAAAAAAGTAAGTTGACCTTAAATATGCTAATCACTTGTCTTAAATGTTGCCATGGCAGGACTACTTAATCCTTTATATTCAGGAAGATTCTTTTCTTGCAGCACGTTCCTGTGAGGTAAAAGTTTGAGTCATGTACAGACATCTTTATCCCTATGACTCAATGCTAACTAGCTGCTAATGTAATCTTGCTAGCTAGCTAACTTTTTTGCCACTATCATACAAATTTATCAGCAGTTGGCTGGGTGACGTCACTTCTCTTGCCAACCCAAATGATGATACGACATAAACTCTGCAGTTGGACATTTTGTGGATTTTAAACATGGCGTTAAGCTATTGAAGAATTTTATTCCAACAAAGTTGTTAGGAAAATACAGCTGAGAAAGAGATTAAGGAAAAGCAGTAGAGCATGGAACCAAGAGATTAGAGCCACAGATGCAGCTGTGATGACAAATAGGGAAAAGATTAAGAGGAGCTGTAATCAATGTCTTCCACTAACTTTAAGAATGTGGCAAAATCTACCTCCTCTGTTCATCTGTGCTATAATACAGGTCTTAAATGTCATTTATAATGGCCTTAACAGGACTTAAGAAGTCTTAAATCTGAGTTGTTGAAACCTCCAGAAACACTGTAAATGTCTTTACATGTAGGGATTGAAAGCTTCACCTATTGTTCTTTACAAAATGGAACAAACTGAACATCCATTTTAAGGCTCGCCACAGTCTCATTTGGTCTGGACTTTGACTGGGCAGTCCTAAAACACATGTATGCTTTGATCTAAACCATTCCATTTTGTGATGACATGTGAGTTTAAAGTTATGATGGAAGGGGGATCTTTCTGAATTAAAATAAAAACATGAAATACTGTTTTTTATTTGGTCTTTTATGTGAAATCCATCAAAATAAATTGAAATTTGTATTTTGTAACGTGACAAATTGTAAGAAAGATGTAAAAAAAAAAAAATAGCCAGAATACAGCTGATCCCAAGAGGACATAAAGCAAAAGACAGAAGAAAACACAGACAGAGGCTCGCTGGCAGACTAGAAGACGCTTTGATGAAAGCTGCTGATTGACTTTCCAGGATGAACAAAGTCCTTGTATGCGCCGGCTGTTATCCAAAAGAGCAGCTCAGACTGACACTAATTATCCATAATACCAACATAGAAATAGCAACGCTGGGATTCTGGGAAGTATTGAGAATGACTGAACTGCGTCTGTGTTTTAAATAGTTCTGCTACTGTTATCAGGAGATGCATCTCCAGAGGTCAGAGGAGAGAAGGGGGATGAGATGGAGTACCCTGCAGGCAGCTGGACAATGTGGGAGTGTTTCAGAAATGTTTTGGGTTGGAGCAAGTTGTAGGGGATGCTTGATGTTAGTTTATCATGTTAATTACATGTCTTCACTTCATGGGAGGTATTGTCTACTGATAGACAGAAAGATGCTTAAATATTTTAACTTGTCGTTTGTAGCCATATTACATCTTCAAAAGTGACAGCAGACAGCGTTTTTTTGTGCATCTTTAAATGACATATTACATAGAAAGAAGAAGATGGCAGAAGCCCCAGAGGAAGTAAATATTTCTTCGAACTGTAGTCAGCGTTATTTCTAGGCTAGCATGTGTCCAATGTCCCCATGGCAACCAACTGCTTTATATGGCGATGGTTGACAACTTTTACTCTTAATTCCATCAATAAGTAGGCCTAGGTAGGAGTAGGAATGTCGCAATAAGCAATAAATCAATTAATCAATTTATCACATGACAAATTAAAACAAGCTCAGTAATTTCAATTTGCACGATTTTTCGTTTTTCTCTTTTCTCTCTTTTACCAAAAACTGGATGACTGAAGTCTTTAGTCTGTTGCTTTGGTCTCAACTAGCTCAAATAGGGAGCTAGTTGAGTTGAGCAAAATTTGTAATTGTGACAGGCATGATAATGAATGTTTGGACAAGGTTCTGCTGGGATACCTAACCCATCTGTTAGCTAAGCATTGTTTCAGACTGTGTACACACCTTAATGGAGACAGTTCTCCTTTATTATTAGTACTTCTTCATGACAATGCTCCCTGCCACAAATCACACAGAAATGGTTCAGAAATTGTCTGACTAGCACAATGACGAGTTTGGGATTGACTTGTCCTCCAAGTTCTCCAGATCTCAATCCACTTTATTATCTTTGGCATAAATTGAGCAAACAAGGCAAATCCATGGAACCCCTCTTTTTGACCCTTAGGACAGACTTGCACTTTTAGGCAGATAGTCATAATGTTTTGGCTAGTAGGTGTAATTCCAAACTACTGCTGTTCCTTGAAAATGAGGTCAATGAAAGCTTTTGCAAATTTGTGACATTGTCTAAGTCTGTTGAGTCCAACACTTAGACGGAAAAGAAAGATGAGGATAAAGTTCTTTACAGACGAAAATCATCCTTGCTTCTTTCTACCATTTCCTTATGTTCATTTGGTTGCATCTATTGTTATGTCACAGAAGGAAAACCTTAACATAATGCGCTTTAACTGTGGAAGTTATTTGCTTGGAGGCAAGACGTTGGGGGTTTGCTTGAGTGAGTTTTTTTTTTTTCTTCTTCTTTTTAAAGATAGCAGTCCAAACACAACAATGATATGGTAGGCTGTGTATGAGATTCAGTGGGGGCTGGTCAGCATTGGATAGAGAACACAATAGCAGTGATTGTTTGAAACCGCAGTTATCCTGAACAGATCTGACATCTGCACCCATTTCTGGAGTGCAGAATAACAGCCGAGTCCAGGGTTTGAGATATTCATCTCAAAGTTATAGCTGGGCCTCACAATCAACTAGTGCAATATATTAGAGTTGATTTATTCTTTTTTTTGATCCATAGAACAGAGTCAGGGTGGATTCTAAGTGCGGAGCAGATTTTCTGAACCGCGTTTTGTTCTTTGCCTAACAGGAACTGGTGTGCTTATGTGGTGACGAGGACAGTGAGCTGCGTTATGGAGGACGGGGTGGAGACGTACGTCAAGCCAGACTATCAGCGCTGTACGTGGGGCCAATGTCCCCGGGTCCCGTGAGTATCTACTGCCTTTTCATGTCCTTAGGTTTCCCCCTTCTCTAACTATAACATTAGCATCAGTACTCAACCTTGTCCTGCTAACTTCCTGTCCTCTGAATTTACATCTTGTCTTCATCCATCGGTTTCCTGTCTAGAAAAACTAATTTCCCTCAGGTGCTTGCGTTTCTACTGCCTTACGAATAAACAGAAGGTTCTGGATATAACTGAGCTACCTGTATGATCAGTCCAACCTCAGAGTGCCATTATCCAGGAGCTAATGGCTAACGTTTTATGCTAATGTTTTATGAGGATGAAAGGGTGGACACATAGGTGAGTTTCAGACTCATTCAATGAATTAGAATATTAATGAAAAGGATCATTTATTTCAGGAACTTTGTCACTAAATGAAACACTTTGTATAGATTAATTACACACAGATTGATGTTTGAAAGCCTGTATTTCTGCTAATTATGATGATTTTCTGCTTACAGTTGATGAAAACACAACATTTGAAGTTAGCATATTGCATCTAACCAATAAAAACAACATTTTTAATTCAGAGTCTTAGTGAAAAGTATTTTTAATACCTGCTTACAGTTGTCAATTTTCAAAAGGTAGTTTTAACCTGATCGTTTTATATTGGATATTTGAAATCTCTTCCAGCTTCAGTATGGAGTATCTGTACAAAATTGAAGTTTAGTCATTGAAAACAAAAAACAACAGTGGCTGAAGAGGTTTCAATTTGCCAAAGA
This sequence comes from Poecilia reticulata, assembly GCF_904066995.2. Taxonomy (NCBI): domain Eukaryota; kingdom Metazoa; phylum Chordata; class Actinopteri; order Cyprinodontiformes; family Poeciliidae; genus Poecilia; species Poecilia reticulata. Next base: position 21,129,346 of record NC_088850.1, on the reverse strand, counting down.
ACACACCGACTTGGCTAAAGACAACATGTTATGGATAAAAGCAACATTGGTCTTGTTGAGTCTAGAGGCTGCAGAAATGTTCTCAGATAACCTTTAAACAAAGATTTTCAGTCATGGTAAAGTTAGTAGCATGGTGGCTTTGGTCTTATGATATCCATATGATATTCGCATGGCATAGTGTTGTTGGGTTTATCTATCGCATACATGAGATAATGGATCGGATTAAAGGGGCACATCAAGGAGGAAGTGCTTTCAAGTGGATGTTTCAACAAGGAGTCCAGTAAATGAGAAGCATCTTGGTTCCAGACCAACATGAGTAATGCTATGGTGTGACCAGTCTATCCCAAAATGACAGTTTATTGGTCTTTAAGAGGCATAACTTTGTTATGCCTTTATTAATATATGGCTGTAATTTAGAAGTGTTTGGAAGCAAAAGTTATTACAAGGTTTTTCAGCTTTACTCGCTTTTTTAGACGCAGCGCAAGTGGTTTAAACCCAGTAGAATCATTTGACAGAAGGTTTGTTGCAGTTTATCTTTTACATGTTTGACCGAGCTGGTCAACCTATTGCTTTTGTCAGTATAACAGCCAATGTATTTATTTTACATTGACTGTTATACTTCTAATTGCACTTACTGAACAAATTACATTTGTGTTGTTTTTACATGTTTGACCGAACTTGTGAAGCTAGTGGTGTATATAGCTAAACCTCAGATATTTGTGTTGGTGTGTCAGAACTGAAAAAAGTGGATCATTGCATCCATAGTGCTAAGATGCAGTAATAGGAGAAGATTTAAGAAAAACCACACAGGCAGCCCAGGATCATGTTGCAGTGCAGAGAGTTGGAGGTCCAGTCCAGTCTGTCTCCTGGTCCGCTCCCAACACTGCAAATCCACCACCAGAAATATGTTATTAACGGGACTCTGTAAGCGATTTTTCCAAATGTGGATGTTGCGCTCGCATGAAACCGTTACTCTGCCTGTGTTTCTCCTCTTTTGAAGTTCTCCCTCTGTTTCAACCTTGGCCCGGCCGTTTGATCCCCAGGCCTGCCAGGGGCCTCGACGTAAACCCGGACTATGCTATGAATGAAGCCAGTAGGAGCTCCAGGCACCACAATCTAGTCTTTCTTCTTAAAAACAATCTCGTCTTCATACCCTGGCTTTCCTCTGGCTTCTTTCTCTCTCTTCCTTCAGCTCCATAAGGCTCTTTCTACGCTCTGCCTCACAATGATTTATTTTTCCATCAGCTGACCTTTCTGTCACCTCGTTAAAGCAGCCTTTGCAACCTACAAGCCTGTTTATGGACTGATACAAAAAGAGGATAAAAGTGCAGTGTGTCCTGGCCAATATGCCTCTAATGCTGCTTGCCTCATGTATTGATATTTCTGGTTAATTCTGTCCTATTTCTGGTACTTTGACTGCAACGGGGAGACTCTTCAGGCACAGAGTTGAATGACACATTCATGGGAAAACTGCAGCAGCGAGATCCAAATAAAACATTTTACATATTTTTGGAAGCCATTTATGAGCAAGTAACTCTGATTTAGTGTGAGATACATGCAGTGGATTTCTGTTGGAAACATTGAGAAATAAAAAAGGCAGGAAGAACATTTTAAGCTCCGACAGCAGAGATTATCCTGTCTGTCAACTGATAGGCAGCCGTTCATTCTGTGGATGTCAACAGTGAGCAAGAAAGTCTGAGTGTTTAGGAACAGTTACAGCTCACTGATTGGGATGTTAAATTATAAATTGAACATAAAAACAGGGAAATACATTTGCAGTCTCAAAATATACTAGAACTTCAAGCATTTAGAAATGGGTTCCAAGCCCATTCTAAATGCAGAAAGAAGACGGACTCTTCTTCCTGCGTCCGTCAACTCAAGCGAGGGTTAGGACTCCTTTGAGTTATTCATTAAATTGACAGTTTTATTTAAAATCCATGTTCTTTTCAGCTTTACTTCATGTTATAATGTTATTTCATAATCAAAAACTTGGAGTGTTGCACTTATTCTTTTATACATGTTTGAAAAATCCTTGAATCTCTATGGTAGCCTAGCCCCAAATTGAGACACAGCTCCCCCTAAAAGTTTCCAAGCTTCCTAACTTCTGCCTCACAGAGCAGCCCCTCCACCACTCAGCTCCTTCAGACTAGCTTTCTATTGGTCTATCCCATGAAATGACTCGGAAATTAAACCAAATTTGTGACTTTTGCTGGGTTCTACAATATTCCATCTCTCTACCCAGTCTCTAAATCGGAAAGTGTTGGAAGAAATGTTTGCTTCAGTCAAAACCAGCGGACAGCAGCGCATCTTTGTGATGGATCGCACAAAAGAACACATGAAGTTACTTTCAAGAACCAGTTTGATGAATAATTTGTTCTTTTCTGTGATCTCCAGTTACCGAACGTACAGGAGGCCGAGGTACAAGGTAGCATACAAGATGGTGACGGAAATGGAGTGGAAATGTTGCCACGGTTACTCAGGGGAAGACTGCCACCAGGGTCCTCACGGGACCCTTGACACTCGGGTCAACGGAGGGCAGACACAGACGCCACAGCCCGGTGGTGGAAGGAAGGGTGAACAAGGTATGACGGTTTAATGAAGTTAAAAGAAAAAAACGAATGAAAAAAAGCTTGACTTCATGCTCCATTCACATCCAGACTCTTTATTTTTCTTGATTTGAGGCGAGCGTGAGAGAATCCAGGAGCTGCAGGACACGATCACCGGACTCAAAAAAGAACTCCATGACATGAAGACCACCATTGATGGCATAAACCAAAAGCTGTACGTGAATGTTGTCCATCCATCAAGTGCGTGCGCTACTGGTGAAGTGCCGTCACCTGCAGGCTGTAGTCCTGTTTACACCAGACCGGCTAGCACTAATACATCCGTTTCTCCGCACTTCCTAAACCAAACATCTGCGCATAATTTACAGTGTGTCAGTGTTTATGGCTGTTGGTCAGTTTTGGAGAGCAGACATCCTTCTCTAATCAAATATACAGACTGGAAGAGATAAACAGTTCAATCTGAACAAGATAACATGATAGCATGTAAATAAACCACAGAATCAGTGGCTTCCTATTTGTCCACTGGATACATCCCCGTTCCAGAAATGTGTTTAGAAGAAGTCAGACACTAAATACTCAGGTTTAGTGTTTTGTCACAGATCTTGATTTAGGTCTACGGACCTCTGCGTGTTCTGGTTTGCAGGCCCAGCCTGAACGGGGCCACCGTTCCTGCGGATTCAGCTCAGCCGTTCATGAAGGAAACCATCAACACCATCCAGACCAAGCTGGACCATCTCTACAACAGAACACAGGTAATCCGTATCATCGGCTTTGATTCTGGTCTTTTTGCCATTATGCAAAAATTTAAATTACGAGAATAAATTTGGTGTAAATGGAATAAATGGAATCTCTTCCATTGAGCAGTTTTGAAAAAACTCACATTTTTCACTGGTGCTCTTTTGCTGTGTTCTGTTCCAAACATCACTTGTTAAAAATTATGTTTGGAATTCAAGTTTGTATTAGTTTTGTCATGGCACGTTTTCCCATGGGGATTCAGGAGATTTTATCTCTGGATGTTTTCTTTGGAAGAAGTGGCCTCTGTTTTTCAGCCCCACTCCTTAATCCAGACAGATGGACAATGCAGTAGATTGTTGTCATATACAGATCACAGTCAGTACTTATCAGAAATCTGTCCAGATCCTTCAGTATTATAATCCACTTTCTGTCCCGTGTTTTCATCACTCTTAGAGAAGCTTCCAGTTTGAGGAATGTCACTGTTGTCCAAATGTGACGCGAATGTCTTTTTGTCCAAAAGATGATATCTGATCAAATCATTCAAGAGAATGAAAAACTACAACACAGCAGCACATCTTCAAAAAGCCTTGTTTTTTTGCCTTGATTTGTTTTTGTGAGAAAATGATCCATTCTGATGTGTTAGACCTGTTGTTCTCATTCCTACATCAAATGTAAAAAACTTTAACGGACGGTTTGGATGTGTTTCTGTGCTCTGTTATTAAAATATTAAAAACTAAAATCTAACTTTTGTACCATGTCTGTCGCCTTAATTAACCTTGTAACACAATCACAGGCCGTAATCTCTGATTCTGTGATTTAGGTCCATGATGAGACGCTGCTGAACATCAACAACCATTTGGAGAATGGAGGGGGAAATGACCTGGATGGAAATGTTGGGCCAGGAGGAGGAGGAGGAGGAGGGGACCAGCTGAACACGCTGAAGGAGGAGATCCTGACTGAGCTGGAGAGAAGAGTTTCTCTGTCCTGCTCGTCCTGTCAGGTACAGATTGCTCTTTCAGGGGATGTAATATGCTCCTTCTTTTCTGGAGAAGGATCCAAATTATCCTTCAAAGGAAAAGGAAACATAACCTTTTAATTAGCAGGTGGATTATTTTCTCCATGAATTATAGACATGTTCCATGTTGTTGTTTACGTCCAGAAATTTCTTGCCTGTGCACAATGCTGGCAGGCAAAAAGACGATTCTTTTACTTGCCATCCATAGTTGCGCTGCTGCAGTAGAATGGTTTTGTTAACAAACTGAAACCTGGAGATATATTATTGTTAATTCAGTGCAATGCACCACAGCAAAGGGAAAAATAACTCAGAAAAACTGTTGAAGAACAACTCAAAATCACTCATATTCTTTTTTTCTCTCGCTCTATGTGTCACCTATACTACACACCAACCCATTGCCATAGCAACTGACTGACAATGGGTCGGTGGCAATGGCGCCACTAGCAGACAGAGCAGAGATTAGTTCAAGTGTATCAGGATTCAACACCGAAAAACAGGCAAACATTTCCTACACAAGGAACAGAACACTCAGTCCGTAACAGTGTCACATGTTCAGGTGATAAATGATCGTCTGTACGCTGCTGTGGTTCTTTAGCTGATTTAAACTCCTGCTAGAAATGGAGTTGGGTCGGTGTGTGGGTCACCTTATTTTTTTAACTAATCTGAAACACATTGAATTCTGCAGCACATATTTATGTTAAGGTCGTCAAAGTCAAGCTAGCTTAGCTGACCTACTTTCCTCTCCCTTGGTATTTTTTTTATCAAAACTTTTTACTGACCTGTAAAGTGTAATACCATTGGACCTTTTTGTATATTTGTCATAGTTTTGACATTTAACAGCAAATCACTGTCTATTTTTCTTTTCTATACTACACATACTTTTAAGATTTAGCCCGTTATATTGACAACAGCTAAGTCGTCATTGGTTAGCAGTTTTTAAGAAGGTGGGATCTTGTGTATGTGACATTATGTTGCAACCTGTCCGTGCTATTGCTATCATTTATGATGCTGAATTTCTAGCAATGGTAATTAGTCAAACTCTGTATGAGAAGCTTGATGTCACAAACCAACAGTCCATTGTCCTAATAATGTTGTTTTCCTCTAGGTTGGTGTGGAGGACTTGAGACGGCAGCAGGCGGAGGATAGGGAAAGGATCAGAGCTTTGGAGAAGCTCATAAACTCCATGGACCAAAACATCAGGCGTGACTTGGAAATCTACCGCAGAGAAAACAAGCAATCCCAGACCTGCTGCAACACCATCACAGAGCTGGAGAAGAGGCTGTCAAGCATAGACGTTCGACTCACGTCCACTTCGGACAAGTGTGATATCATCAAAGGGCGACTGGATAAGGAGCTGGCTGGGACGGGTGGAACAAAGGGACGAGTCACTGAGGATCGGTTTAACAGCAGGCTGAGAGAGATGGAAAAGAGGTTCAACACCACGATGAGGAAGACGGAGCAGAAGTGCACCAACACCGGGAGCAGCTTGAAAGAAACCCTGCAAAGAGATTTCACCCAGCTGCGTAACAGCGTCTTTATTCAGCTGGATGATCACAGCTCTAAAATCGGAAGACTAGACTTGGAAGTTGCAGATCTCGGAGATACAGTGAGGGACCACAGCCGACGTTTGAGCCATCTGGAGAACGCTACAGTCTTCCTTGACAGAAAGTTAGCCTCAACCACAGAGATGTGCAGTGAGACCTGTGGGCACAACGGAAAAAGTCCAGTGACAGATGAGACTGTGAAAACCTTGGAGTGGAGAGTTGTGACCAATCAGGAACACATCAAGAGGTTTAATAACACCCTGAACAACTTGTCTGTGACGGGAGACTCCCTAATTGACAGAGTGATTGACCTCACCAATGACATCAACAAGATAAAAGCAGTAACCGGACAGAACGGTGAACACTTCACCCGCATTGTCTCAGAGATCGACACACTGGGCAGAGATCTTGATGACTGTTTCGTTTGTCGCAATGTGGAGCAGGACTTGCGCTTGCTCACCAACTCCACAATGATCGGCCTTAACAAATGCCAGACAGAATTGACGGATCTGAGGAGAAAAGTTGACTCGGGGGAGTCCACCTGTTCTCAGGTTTGCTCCAACCTTCAGGAAGAGGTGGGACAACTTAGGGAGGATGTGGAGGAATGTACGGGACAGTGCAAGACCAACATAAACGACTTGAAGAAACGGTTGGACGGTCATACCTTCCACAGCGGGAAATTAGGTGGGGATCTGAGGTCAGTCCAAGGAGAGCTGAACAATGTCATGATTACTTTTAACTCCATTAATAACACACTGAAGGACCTGGGACGGACTGTGAAGACACATAGTACCACGCTGACGGATCTATCCAGCACAAATTCAAACACCAATTCTGTGGTAAGCTAATGAGATATCACTGCTACTAAACTTAACACAGTATATTACAACATTTTAATGTTTATTAGCTATTAATAAAATGAAGGCCCATGTAGTTGCCCTTACTGCTGGTTGTTTAGTGTAAAATATTACATGTTTAACTATTTGATTTGCTTTGCATCATAGCAATATCTGTACCTCTGCAGGAGGTTTAGCATCTTGGGTATTGGGATTGAGTGTCCTACTTTAAAGTCCTATTTAAAATGTTATATTTAGTTCTAGCAATATACCAATATGTCAAGTTTATCATTAGGTAGATGAAATTCCTTGTTGGATAGGGACTTCATGGTGAGCATAGACCCAAACCGTGGACCTCAATAAATCTGTTTTAACTTCCAAGTCTGTAAAATGCTCCATACCAATGCCTAATGTTGTTCATGTGGTCACATCAGACTTCTGACCTGCCACTGCTTTCCTAAAATAGTATTGCTTTTCTACGTTCTTCATTAGAAGGCAGCTGTACTTTTTTTTTAGATTCTTGACATGTTCCATCTCTCATGTGAAAGACTTTTTTGGGTTTAATCTTATTTTTTTTAAAAAAGAAAGAAAGAAAAATGTGCAACTTAAACATGAACATCATCATTTGATGCCCTGTACCAGATTGTAGCTCTTAGCTAGTTTATATCATCATTCTTTTGAAAGGTCAATATGAGAGGAGAAGCCATAGGAACAGCAAACAATCCAGATAATAATAGTTTAAAAAAAATACAAAGCCACCATAATACAGCAACAAAATCACATATGATGAATGTATCATCTTACTCAACTACTGTAAGATCTATTGACAACAGCTCTGATTGGTATTTGATTTTTATACAGTGTATGTAAATATCTAGGTTCACTTATAGATGCATTTCATACTTTGTCTTTGTAAGCTATTATATCTGTTAATTTGGAAGAATATGGCTTGATGTTAATAAAACGCAAAGTTCAGTTTCTCATAAAGTCAAAACATTACACCACTAATAAAACCAATAAAAGAAGTATGTTAAAAAAAATTTTGACTCACTGAAAGTATACCCATGCACTGTACAGTGTATGAATTATTTTGTTGTAAAAAAAATATGAGTACCTTTTATACCATGCATAAAACTGAATGCCAAAACTATGTTATTTAGAACTTCCTTCTCTAAGTATTTCTTCAATGTCTCATGACCCCATTGACCAAAGTTACTCTATCATGCTGATCTGAAATATTTTCCACTGAATAAAACAGAACATCCATCATATGATGGATCTATATGCTTATCTTCTTTATTTATCTGTATGATATTAAAAATGTGTTTTCTGTGCACACTGTAAAAACATTGGACCACTCAAAAATCCTTTCTGGCTATCTTGGAAGTCTGGAAGCACTATAGAAGAATAGCACAACCCTGCTGAGAACGAAGTGGTTGCGATACCATAGGAGAATAAATTGTGGTAAAGGCCTACAACATGAAGCGACGCTTTAAAACACAAATGAACACGATTGTGTTTTCTCTTCAAGGTGGAGGACTTGAAGAATGAGCTGACAGATCACGTCGACGATGCTAATGTCCGGTTCGGCAACCTGGTCAGAGAAATCCAGATAATCAGGAACAACTACGCCACGGAGCTGGGAGAGTGCCGGCGGTCCAGCGACGGCCTGGACCGAAGGCTCTCCAAGCTGGAGGGGCTCTGCGGCCGCCTTGACTCCTTCACAGACAGCCTGGAGAAAATCAAACAGGGCCTGAACAAACATGTGTCTGGCCTGTGGGGCTGTGTGAACGGCCTCAACGTCACCGTGACGTCCCAAGGAGAGCTCATTGACAACATCCAGACCGTCCAGCTGGACCGTGTCCACTCCAGGATACATACGCTCAACTCCTCTGTGCTGGACTTGGGAAGGCAGTTCACCATTTTCAGGGATCAGGACTTTAGGGGTGAGTTTCAGGGGAAAGGGAGCATGGGATTTCACTTTGGTGAAGGCGGATGCACATTAAGTAATGAAAGGCATTAAAATAGACCAAAGAATCCAGGCAGTCATGTTTGAAAGAATTCACTTAAGAGCCTAGTAAAGTTTGTTGTCTGTCTGAAGGACATCTTCTTGTAATCACATAGTATGAAAGACACAGCTGGAGTCTCACCAGGCTAAATGTCTTGGCTTTCCTGACTTAATGTGCCTCCCGTTTGAAGCTCCTTAGAACCATTAGCACTACTTAACAGGAGTTTGTGTGCAGTATTTCTGTCTCTAAATTGTTCTTTCCCTCAGGTTCCCCGGGGCCTCGAGGAGAGAGAGGCGAATCTGGACCACCGGGTCCTATTGGACCCCAAGGAAGGGTGGGACCTCCAGGCAGAGAAGGCAGACAAGGACCAGTGGGACCCCCAGGTACAAAAACACAAGGAGTGATCTGTAAAACATACACATTGTACTGCGACACTTTTTGTAACTCTTAAACTTTGTCACATTTAATGCCAGATTTCAGTGTATTATTATTATTTGTAGTTCAGAATTGGGAAGTGAAAGAGCAATAACAGATGGTTTAAATTGATATCCTGAAGAGTGTGTAACACATTTCTTATCAGATCCCTTAAAGCTACATGCAACTTTTACAAAAATATGTTTTGTACATATTTGTTCAAACTGTCACTGTGCCGAGACAGGAGACAGATCATTTGTGAGAAGATCGATATCCTCCATCTCCTCCCTGAGCAACTATTGGTGTCTGAAGAAATGAACCACTCTTGACCAAAAACAACCAATCAGAGCCAGGAGGAGGATCTTAGCGCTGCTAAATGTCATCAGAGTCCATGCTAACTAGTCTTGGCATTCATGACAGACTCAGTTGTGGTGAACCAGCTGTAGTGTAGCAGAGAAAAAAGGGGAAGGGTGTGAGTAACACATACATGAGAATGATTGGCAGCGCTAAGAAGTGTCATGACATAGTGATCATTTTAACAAATATGTAAAAGACATTTTTTTTATAAAAGTTACATACTGCTGATTTAATTTTGATACAAATAAATACAATCCATAGTCATCCTGATTAAGAAAAAAAAGTCAATTTGTGTGTAATTTAATCTCTGTATTAATCTAACTGTAGTGTGAAGGCCTCAGAGGTTTGTTAGAGAACATTAAAGAGATGATAAAATCATGAAGATCAAGAAGTTGTGGAGAAATTTAAGGTTATAAAAATAATAATAAATCAGACGAGATGGTAGAAAAGTACCCTGAAAGACTTGCAGATGGACTTGCAAACAAAGCAACACCAGATATTGAAAATTTTTAATTTTATACGCTACTTACTGCTGATCAAACCCCTAAAAGTCCCAATAAAATACAGTGAAGTTTGTGGATAGAATGCGGCAAAATGTGGACGATGTAAGCGATGTGAATATTTTTACAAGGCTCTGTTTGCTGAAATACCAGTGAATGGCTTATTTGGATATTTACCTTACTCTTTATATCTTTCATCTTGCTTTCCAGGGCTCAGAGGAGAACAGGGTATGTACTGTACTTACTGAACAACAGATGAAAGCCCTCATTCCACTTTGATCTATAATTCTCACTAAGCTCTCCTCTGTTTCTACTTTGTCATCTGGTCTTCAAGGGTCCGATGCTCACGTGCCGCGCCTTTCTTTCTCTGCTGCGCTGACTCGCCGGATGAGGAAGACGGGAACCATAGAGTTCAATGAAGTATTTATCAATGAAAATAAAGCCTACGATCCTGAAACAGGTGTGTGCTAGTGCTTCAAGCACTTCTATCAGTTCCTGTCAACTCGGTTTGTGTTTTCTTTATTCAGGTTCAAAGGTCCTGTTCTGTAGTTAGTTAGCAAAATAGCTAGCATGTTAGATAACTAGTAAGATAGATAGATAGATAGATAGATAGATAGATAGATAGATAGATAGATAGATAGATAGATAGATAGATAGATAGATAGATAGATAGATAGATAGATAGATAGATAGATAGATAGATAGATAGATAGATAGATAGATAGATAGATAGATAGATAGATAGATAGATAGATAGATAGATAGATAGATAGATAGATAGCTAGCTAGCTAGCTAGCTAGCTTGCTTGCTTGCTTGCTTGCTTGCTTGCTTGCTTTTGTCCCTGAATAAATTACTTGTTTGAAAAGTAATTTCATCTGTTTGTCTATGTTTGATATTAGAACTTGTTGAACTATCTGAAACATTTAAGTGTGATTAAAAAAAAAAGCAGAAATGTTTGCTGATCAAATATATTTTTTTACAGCACAGTACACCCACAAAGAGAGAGAAATTAATCTCTTTGTCACTCATACAATCTTACATATTTACCATGAACACTGAACTAACACTGTCCCGTTCTACAGGTATATTTACGGCGCCCCTGAGTGGCAGATACTTTTTCAGCGCCATTTTGACGGGTCACAAAAACATGAAGATCGAGGCGGTGCTTTCTAAGTCAAACGTTGGCGTTGCCCGAGCGGATTCAGCAGGATATCAGCCCGAAGGCCTAGAGAAGCCCATGGCGGAGGCCAAACACATCCCTGGAGCCCTGGCTGTGTTCAACATCATTCTACCCTTAGAGGTCGGGGACACGGTCTGCGTCGACCTCGTAACGGGCAAGCTGGCCTTCTCCTCTGAACCCTTAACCGTCTTCAGTGGGATGCTGCTGTACTAGACCGTCAGAGAGGACGGAGTACGACTTCAGAGTTCATCTTGTTGCATTGAAATCTCTGCTCTGGACTCTTAACTCAAAGAGCCATCGACAGTGGGTGAAACTGATGCCAGTGGACTGGATTCATCCAGCAAAGAGAAAAAATGCTTGACAGCTTTAAGGAAAAGGTTTTATTTTGTTGATTGTGATGTATTTTTATGTGGAAAAGAAGCCACTGCAGGGTGATTTCCTATGTTCCTATAAACTTGGACGCTTTACTGATTGCACCAGGACATCCATCAAGTTTCACTTGTGTTTAAAAAAAAAAGGATATTTAGTCAAATGGAGAAAGATTAAAGATGTGGGTGTTTTTCTATTTATCTGCGCTGTCCACCCACGTCACTTCAAATCTTCAGCATTCATTACGCACTCGTTTAGCCGTTGTATTTTTTTTTTCTTTTTCTTTTAATATGATCATTTATTTTTGTGTTACTCACAGTTTCATTTTGACCACAAGTGAGTTCCCAGAAACGCAATGCCGAGTGCCAATTGTCTCGAGGAAAAATGCGGGAGGGACAAAGTCCAAACCACTATTCTTTAGGAGGAAATGCACAAATGAAGTCACTGACAGTTCAACATAGAGAAACCGCAGGATTTTATAAATCATGCAGCCATAAAACAATAAGACCATTTTAGGACTTTGGCCATGCCCCGAAACACAAAGGAAGCAGAGGATTTGTCAAAAGGAACAGAGGGGATTTTTCTTCTCACTCTGTGTCCTAATAAGGGATATCTAAAGTTAGAAGACGAGGACTGAGATCTTACAGTAACAGGAGTTTGCCGTCAGCATAAAACCTCTGTTGATTATACAACATATAACTAGTGATTTTTTTTAAATACAAGATTTGTGGTAAAAGGTTGGATTTATTGTCAACGTTTTCTTAAATATACACATATACCTCCACTAATTATTGAGTAAATGTCTCTTAGCATTTTTCAGATACAACACCCACATGTAAGCCATCAGCTGACTGGATATTAAGTCACAGTTCCTTTAAATATGTTCATTTCCTGACAGTCAACCTTTAAGCTTAGCTTCCAAAGCACTTCAAAAACACCAAATCGTACCAAGTTAGTCTTGTCTGTTTTTAAGTGCAAATATCTGAGAGTGAATTTGAAACAAGACAAAACTAAGTTATAAGTAACTTTTAAGCAAGATACAAGAGCTTGTTTTAAGTCAATAATTAATTAATACTGATAAAAGATATACTAGTTCCATTGGTAGATTATTCCACACATGAGAAAAATTTAATTTTAAGTGAAATAATCAATTTGAACAAGTACTTTTTATAATCATCCATCCATCCATTTTCTTGCACCCTTGTCCCTCAGTGGGATCGGGAGGGTTGCTGGTGCCCATCTCCAGCTAACGTTTCGGGCGAGAGGCGGGGTCACCCTGGACAGGTTGCCAGTCTGTCGCAGGGCACTTTTTATAATCAATAATAAGTAATTATTTACTTGAAACAAACTCCTATATCTTGCTAAAAGTTTACTTGTAAGTTGGTTTTATCTTACTGCACGTATTCTAAGATATTTGGACTTGAAAATAGACAAAAAAAAATACTTGCAACATTTTGCAGTTTTGCAGTGATTTTTTTTCTTTGGTCAGGTCCAGGAAGATTGATGCAGGATGTCTAGAACTACTTTTGATCTGTGTTTGGAATCGTTGTCCTGTTTGAACAGCCAGAGGATCCTCCTCTCAGATGAAGGGGAAATATGTTTTCGGACTTTCAGGGACGACTCAGGAACCACTAAGGCCCACGTCTATTATAAACAGGAAGCTGCTGGGACATCCATGTCATCTCTTATGGTGAACTCACCTTAACATTAACACAGACTGAGAGGGAGCCATCCAAGGAAGTAGCATTAACTCCAAAATGGACCAAAAAACCTGAACAGGGTAAATAATTAATGTAGGAAAGCTTTCGGGTCAGACATGAGTAAGTCTGTCACAATAACAAATTTTGCTGAACGATAAATTGTCCCAGAAATTATTGCGATAAACGATAATGTTGTTTTGAGACCATTTTCAAGTAATGAAAATGCTAGTGGCATAATAATGCAAGTAGGTATTCTCAAATCAATAGACTTTCATCTAACACAGGAACTGAAACACATTTAAAGTATCCAAAATACATAAATAAAACAACAAAAAGAACAAGTGAATTGAATTATGAAGTCTCTGTAAACAAAATTGCCCTTCAAACAAGTTGCCAGTTGAGACTTCATCCAGTCTTTGGTAGAGAGAGAGAGAGAAAAACAGTCATGCAAATAAAAATGATCAAGCTCGTTTTAATTTATCACGTGATTAAATGATTTATTGCGACATTCTTAGACAAGTTTGTCCATAATCCCAAGAAGAATGTTCCAGATAAGGCTTTCAATCTCAAAAACACTTTTGTACACAATTCAGTATTCCAACAGAACAATCAACAACCAAACGTACCTCAAAACTGTTCCCCTTTCAAATGGGTCAAACAGGCGAACATCAAGCTTCTGGGAAGGTGCTGGCCTCAACACTTTGGGGGGAAAAAAGAATCTGTGGATTTCACTGAAAAGTTGGGCCAATGCCAGGAAACCACCAGTTTGTTTTGTTCTGATAAGAAAAACCCATCAAATATCCATGAGAACTGTGTCAGGAGCTTGTCGATCACTTGGATAAAGTGGTTTGACTTCTCTACACTGCAAAAACACAAAACCTTACCAAGAATGTTTTGTCTAGTTTCTAGTGCTGATACCTTAGATCACTAAAAACAAGACAAAACTGACTTATAAGTAACTTTTCAGCCAAATAGACAAGCTTGTTTTAGATAAATAATACTGATAGAAAGTACTAGCACTATTACCAGACTTGTTTCACTTATGGGAAAATCACATTTTTACTATTAACTTGGGTTGAGATGCTTATTTTTTGCAGTGTACAATCTGCTAAGGGATATCTAATCATAAGATTAATAACTAATCATATAATCATTAACGATTAATATATTTGCACATTTTAACTCTTTATGAATTAGACAAAACACAATTTATTCAAAGTTGTAGACTTTATTTTTTCCCCATTAAAACTCGTAAATGTTGTGTGGCATAGACTCATCTCAGCCTATAAAAGAACGGCTTAAATGCATCATTAAAAGTAATATGACCATCATGTCCCCAATTAGTGGCTTTAAACTTCAATAAATAGTATGAGTAAAGCTCACAACATTAATTAATCAAGCAAAATGAATCTTTATTGCATTGGTGCGAACACTTTGTCTTTGTTGAACGGCTTTGCAGCCCTTTAAAAGTTTAATTGCACATTAAATGAGGTCGGTGGATGTTGAGAACAACAGCAGTTTATTTTACTTTACTTTTTCAGACTGAGCATTCTTATAACAATCATATAGACTTCTTCCTCAGATTGTTTTCCCTCCTCAGTGTGGGAATGTACAGTTACATTGATACTTCTTCTATGCATTGGGCAACTCGTGAATATTTTCCTACATTTGAAGCCCAGTAAGATTGTTTTTAAAAGCTACCACTTAAACTTGCCAGTTACTGTATATGTGTTGTATGTTTTCCCACGCGTGTGCCTCAAATACAGATCCCCAGATGAACACAGACGTCAGCAGTTATGTTCCTTTATTAACAGCCCGATCTGTTCCACCTTTTGCACGCTGCTGCTCCCGCTTTAGACGTGTTTAATCTGGCACTCTTTGGGTCTTCACAAATACACACAGCTGGGATTATTTTACTCCCTTGCTCCTGCTTAAACCCCTTTCTTTCTCTCTCTTCGTCTTTGACCTCCATGGGTTACTTTTAGCTCCGGATTTGAAGGGGAGAGCCGGGAAAAAAAGGGATTTGTTTTCTGCTCTCTGGTGACACCTGGCGGTCGGAATCGCCAATCTTCTCCTTCCGCTCCAACTTTGAGGATTTGAAGAATGCAAGAATTTCCCAGAAGGAAAAGAGATCCTGTCATTCATGCATTAGTCATCTCGGGGAGCCACAGTTATCTTGATTACCATCTCCGGATTCAGGAGCCTTTCATTCCTCTGCCACTCACGCACACAAAAGTCATCCTCAGGCCTGAGTAAGTTGATCTGTGTGCACCACCGGTGAAGAGCAAACTGGTAATTGAACCTGGACTACTTAGGTACGTAAGAATGCATAACAAGATGGGAAATGGATACGGGCCGTTTCGAGACGGGTGATTCCGATTTGCAATTAATCTGTGGCGTGTGAGTTAAAGAAAAACAGCCGTTTTGAAATACCACAGAGATAATTAAATTAATGTTACATAAAGAAAAGAAATAGAGCCACAGTCATTTGGAGCTCATTTCCTCTAAATGCCTCCAAGAGTATATATTGTGGACTCTGACAAGGGATAGACGGCGAAGGCGTATAATTAACCCCTACTACTGAATAAGATATAAAAAAAAAATCAATACTGATCCCTGACGAATGTAAGCAGTGCTAAGGTTATAAAATGGTAGATATTATGGATGACCAATGAGCATTTTTAAATAAAGTGTCATACAAAGACTCATACTCTTTCAAATTTGTAATATTTTGTTAAAGCTACAAACATGAACATTAATTAGGTTATCAACGTTATGAGGCAGTCTCTTCGAGGATAGTCCTGAATGCAGCTTTATTCGTTTTCCCAACAATAATAAACAGCATCAGGTTCCAGTCAAAGTTCAGGTTTCTGACAGGAAGTAGAGTTTTGGTGGGTATTATTCCCAATTAAAGACTTGCCGTGCTCATTTCCTCACATCCAAACTTACAGAGTGCTGCCATAAATCAACAGGTGATACAAGAAATCACAAAGAGGGCGCAGACATTTTATTTTGACGTGTTTCAGCTCGTCTTCCTTGACTTATGTCACACATTAAAGTTAGAAAAATGTATATATTTGGTTTAATTTTTCTTAACATGGTTGTACAAATTTGTGTAAATCCTCTATACATGCTAGTAAAAGGGAGGGGGGAAAAAAACGTTTCATCCAATTAAAGTACTATAATTGGACTCACTCTTCTTTGACAGCGCTTCACTGTCACGTGACTTGTAAAGCTTCCCAGCAGCTCCGACGCGGACCCGTCCGTCCCTCGCGGAAAATCTATGCCGTGTCACGTTGCCATGGAGACCATGTTTGTTTTCTTCCCCCACAAAGCACAACCTTCCCCCTCACACCAAGTGAAAGGTTGTGCTTTAAAGTTTGTATAGAAGCGTTTATGAAGGAAGACTGGGAACCAGTGTGGCTTGTCGATGAGCAGACAGAGGTTTTCTAAGGCGGGTTAACAGCAGAGACCAGCTAACCTGCCTGTTCGCCCTGTTTACAGGTGGGTCACTGAGCCTGTTTGCACCTCCATGTTTTAAATATCTGCCCTTTTTTTCGTACGCAGATAGATAGCAGCTGTTACGTACACAGGTTGAGCCCAAACTTTTTGCGTGGTTATGTTCGACATACAAACAGATGCTATGGATTTATTGTTATAATAAGTTTCGGGGGAATCTGTTTGAATCTTCTTATTTGGGGTCAATAGGAGCAGCTATATCATGACCCATTCCAGGCAGAGAGGAGGGCCATGTTATGATTTTATTACAGGGCAACACAGAGACGCAACCATTCCCCCACCCTGAGGGCAAATCAGACTGATGACTTCAAATAACATGAATATTTTTAACATGTCCACTTTCTGTAAGCTAGTGGTGAAACTAGGAAACTAGACATTTCTCCAAGGACTGACACGAGAGAGAGGGGGCGGGGGGGGGGGGGGGGGGAGCTTTATCAATGTTTTATTTTAAGTATAACATGGAAAAAAAATATCATGTTATAAGCGAAATAATCTGCCAATGGAACAGATACTTTCTCATCAATATTAAGGAATTATTGACTTAAAAATAAGCCCCCATCTTGTTGAAAAGTTACTTGTAAGTTTGTTTTGTCGTATTTCAAGTGTTCTGAGATATTTGCGCTAGACCAGAATGACTCTGTGAGATTTAAAGATTTCTATGCAACTAAAGAGTTCAAAGGTTATTCTTTGGCTGGGCGTCCATCTTTGCCTATTGACCTAGATTTGTGTATTTTGATGTTAATGTGGAAGTTGTTGCTTGTGTCTTTTAAATTACAATGATGTAATGTCTTGGCCAAGTTTTCCTTTAAAAGAAAATAGAGATTTTTTTTTATTTTTTATCTCAGGTGACTCCCAGGTGTGTTTCAAATTAAATGAGCATGATTTTTATATTGATTGATTGTATAAAATGCATATAGATATACTGTTAGGGTTTTGTTTTGCTAGTATCATTTAACTGTCACTTTAGAGGTCTGAATTACAGCCTCCATGTAAGAAACATGAGCCACATACAGCTGAGAGGAAATAACCTAAGATACTGCTCTATTGTTTGTATTATTATCACAGTTTCTAAGTAAACAAGCAAAAAAATGACTTTTTTTTCAACTAGCAATACAATGATGTACAAAACCCCATTGCAATATTATTTAAGAGTGCAAGTGTATTTCAGCATACGGATGAAATAATACCAATCTTCATCTTGTAAAAACGTTTATTTGATGGTGAGCCCACATGCTGCCTGATGGGCCACATGTTTTGCTTTTTTATGCGTCTGCTCCATTCACACTGAGCCAGATTCTGGTTCTGCTGGAGTTTTCTTCCTGTTAAAGAGGAGTTTTTCCTCCCCACTGTCGCCACACGCATGCTCGGTATGAGGGAATGCAAGCGATTGTCGCTAATCTGCTTTTTGACCAATTTGAGTAATAAACTGAACTTCACTGCAATTTTCTTGATAACTTGGACTGTACATATTATTGGACTGAAATTAGTTTTTTTTTTTGGAAAAGTGCCTCAAGATAACGTGTTCTGAATGGATATAAATAAACTGAGTTGAATTGAATGTCTTGCTGAATCTCTTGACATTTCTCTTCCCTTTATAGAATATTGTAACTGATTCATTGTCGGGTACTAACTCTGTATCCAGTAACTTTTCCCCACTTCAGCTTCTTGAGGCTGAGTGAAAGATTACAATCTGAAAATATTTTCCAAAGTTTCTAAAAGATTTCATTTATTCTGTCAAATCTGTAGTATGTAACTATGTAGAATGTAAAAAAAACAAACAAACAAAAAAAAAAACACCGATGATGGTAGATAAATGGTTTTCCTGAGGTGATTGACAGCGCTAAGCCCCTCCTCCTGGCTCTGATTGGATGTTTTTGGTCGAGCAGTGGATTTCTTTAGACGGCAACAGCAGGACTGGGAGGAGGTGGAGGAGCTCGATCTTTTCACACATTATATGTCTCATATTATACTGATGTGATGACATGGTGACAGTTTTAACAAATATGTGTAAAACATTTTTTTTTACTAAAAGTTACACAGTGCATCTTTAATAGTCGTTATCAGGTAACAGAGGTAAATTCGTTGTGTGCTGACATGAAATTCTGCATTTTATTTTCAATTTTATTAGAAAAAATAATCTTTTTAAGTATATCATAAAAAGAAATTAAAAAGCAACCTTGCTGTTTAAATAAATGCTTACAGATGTCTCTTCTCTTGCATTTACAATCGGTTCTAGGACGCCAACTCCAAAACTTCATAACACAGTAATGCTGCAGTGGGAAGCTTTATCAACTCATTTATGTTGAATTTCCAAGCGTTTTCATTTTTCCTCCGTCACCTCCACCTTTTTCTCTCAAACCTTTCTCCATCAGGCTCTCAGGGACGCCAGAATGAGCTGCGCGGTGGCAAAGGGCCGTCTGCAGGTCCTCCAGATCTACCGCCTGCTGCAGTGGATCCACAAAGGAGAGAAGGATGAGATCCAGAAGATGGTGAAGCTTGGGGTGAAGAACCTCATCAACCTCACCGAGCCACAGGAAGGCCTGGGGGTGCTCCACCTGGCGGTTTCAGCCAACAATAGCGGTGATGAGCTTCATCTTTGCTCTGTCTGATTGTAAATTAGACGTTTCGATCAAACAAGTGCTCGAGTTGCGTTCTGCGGGTGTAACATTTGTCAACTGAAGCTACGTTTTATGACAACAAACATTTAAGCGCAATCACGCCGCTCCATTTCTATGTCTATGTAACAGGAAAGTTGTATTTATTTTATTAAGGTAATTTGAGTCGATGTGTAAAACCTCAGAAACTTCACTCTAAATGATTTGTTTGGTTAGTGGTAGGGAGGAATGAGCAGTGACACGCGTTATCTCAGGCAAACAGAAAATGGCAGCAGACTAGCAAAACGCTGGATTTTTTTATTTTATTGACATGCTAATCATTGGTGTTTGCAACCAGAGTTTCTGTTTCACACAGTTCTGCGGGCGAAGGGTGTCAGGTTCGACGTCCGTCTGAGTGTGTCTGTTGCTCTGTCTCCTCACAGACCTTGTTGAGTTTCTCCTCTCCCTTGGAGCACATCCCGACGTCCAAGACAAGATGGGCCGCACGCCCGCCATGCTAGCTGCCGAGCTGGGGAATGAGGACATTTTATCGCTGCTGTTCCAGAAACAGCCTGACATGAAACTAGTGGACATAAAGGGCAAAGGTGGGCAGAGAGTGAAAATAGAGTGAAATGCTCAGACGGGATTGCAGAAGAGCGAGTTAAGAGCTGGAAGCTCTTACAAAAACACACAAAGTGTCACGATAACAAATTTTGCTGGGCGATAAATCGCCTCGGTAATTACTGCGATAGACAGTGTTATTGTTACTTTGAGTCCATTTTCAAGGAATATATTGATAATGGTGAAATAATCCAAGTTTGCCTTATCAAAAACTAAAAAAACTTTACTTTTGTAAAGAACACTTAACATTGGAACTGGAATAACCAGGATAAAACACGACAGTCAAATACAATAAATAAAAATGGAAATAAAAACCACATGCAATCAAAACTTGGAAAAAAAAATTGATTACGATGTCTCATTAATAAAATATGAATCATCACAATGGAAAGTATAAAGCTCAGTTCAATTTATCATGTGATTAATGCTTAATGCGACAGACTTATTTTTGTTAGAGGCTATATATTGTTAATACACTGAAAGCTAACTTTAGCTTTTTTTCCCCAGACTATTTCAATCATTTTTCTATTAAACAGCTGAGTGCAGAAGTTTACATTTATTGTAGCCTTTGTCAATTTGCATTTCATGCAGAACCCAGATGCTCCTGTAGGAGCCCATCAACAAACCCCAGGATTAATTAGATGGAAAATTGACCATACTTCCATAACATATGGTGAAATGATTTTTTCATTACTAAATTAAGGTTGAATGTTAAAACTAAAAAAAATAAATGGTAGAATTCATTTCAGTTTGTTTTAAAGTACAGAGCTGCTTTTAAATACGGTGGAGAGGTTTTTGATAAGCTACGGCTCATG
The DNA here is from genome assembly GCF_904066995.2 of Poecilia reticulata. NCBI lineage: Eukaryota > Metazoa > Chordata > Actinopteri > Cyprinodontiformes > Poeciliidae > Poecilia > Poecilia reticulata. The sequence goes on along the minus strand of NC_088850.1, from coordinate 21,108,573 downwards.
GCAGCCGTAGACAGTTCTATAGGCTTTAGGTGTTTTATCTATTCCAAAACCAGTTTTCCAGGTGCAAATGTCTGAAACTGAAGTAAGATGGAAAAAAAAAACTCTTCCATCAATATTATGATTTGGGAAATTGAAATAACTTGGGCTCGTTTGTCAGATTAAAAGTAACTTTCAAGCAGGTACCAAACTGAATTTCCATTAAGCCAACATGTCTGTGGTTGTTGTTGGTCTGATGTAGTGTCCTAACCTTAAAGGTTGCATTTTTATAACCTGTAAACTGAAAATCATCATAATTAACAGGAAGAAAGACGTGAAAACATCACTGTGTGGAATTAATCTATGTAATGTGTTTCACTTAATGAGTTGAATTACTGAAATAAATTCACTTTTCAATGCTATTCTAAGAACACAGTACTTAAATATGTGTTTTCAGATCCATGCAGTCAATTTGAAGCTGCATGGATCATAGAGGATCCATAATCATTTTGAAATCTTGTAGCCAATCAGGATGTTTTTTTTGCTCTTATTAGGTTTTGTCAGGTAAACGTTGTCTTACATCTCAAGAACGCGTGTGTAGCTTTTGTTTAGATATCGATGAGAAAGACATTATGCATCCAGATCAGATATTAATGCATCCAGATCAGAAAACGCCGTGAAACACGGAGGGACCAAGAGTTGGCATCAATGTTTGGACTTTTGTATCCAAACATTAAATTCACGGTGGTAAAATGTTCTGTTTTGTCATGTAGCGTGTTAGTCCGGGTACGTCAGTGTGTGGCTCTGTGTGTGAGTCAGGCCCCTGTGTGTGTGAGTCTAATTACAGATCAAGTCCTCACGGTGACGCTCTGATGTGGAACCTGCTCTGTAACCCGATAACGCCGCTCGCTCCCCAGAGGCGTGTTCAGCTGAGGCGCACCGCTCTCATCCCCGGCTTCTCTTCAAGCGTTTCATTCCTCACACGTTTTCGATTATTGCATACAAGTTTAAAAAATAAATAAAAATCTGAATTATTTTTAATTTGCAACTTATTTTTCTCCATTGGATCTGAATGGAATAATGGAGGTACATATTTAGCGCAGGCAGCACTTGAACTACACAAAGACTCAGCAATTATGAACCACCCAGCCCGACTCGCCACCTCAGATCTAATTATTTTTGTCAAAGCCCAAATGTAAATGACACTTCTGTCACTTTTAACCTTTTTTTTTTTTATTATTCTTTATCTCATTTGTGATTCAGGCGTGCTGTTCTACTGCAGCTACCCCACCACTCGCCACTCCCGCTGCCTAGAAATGGCACTGAAGAACGGGGCCGATCCCAACAACATCTCTTGTAGCGGGGTTCACGTTCTTAGCATGATGTGTGAGAAAGCCCATGAGTGCACCCCCTTGTGCCTCACCCTGCTGGATGAAGGTGCAGACCCCAACGCGGCAAATGAGGTAAAAGAAGAGAAGAAGAAAACATGACAGAAACAATTTAAATGACAGAGAAAAATATGGAGAAGAAGCCATTTAAAGTGTGATTTCTTCTGCCCAGACAAAGGGTGTGACGGCGCTAATGGAGGCTGCCAAGACGGGCTCCCTGCCAGTTGTTCAGCAAATCCTCAGGAGAGGTGGAAACCCGAACACCCTGGACCAAAACGGCTTCAACGCAGTACACTACGCCGCCCTGAGTGGCTGTTTTGAGGTGTGGTAACTAGAACTTTTTCTATCATATGCCTTTGAACTTTTTCACATTTTGTTGGGTTGCAACCCAAGACACACCTATCCGATGTTAATGTCTTCACTGGTCCAGATATTGAAAAATCTCCCTCTAGGCTCTCACACGCACTCTGCTTTTGATTATGAATAAAATCATTGTTTTTTCAGGTTAGTAGAAATCGTCCTGCAGAATCACTTTTTTCTAAAAAAATAAATAATGAGAATGACAAATTGTATTTATATTTTGTCATTTTCTTAGCACTTCACTCCATTTAAACACCAGAAGCAGAATCTTACTTTAGGTAATTTAGGTTTGGACAATCTGTAACACGTAACTCTGTGACGTTTCCCATCCTTCAGGTAATCATGGTGCTGTCAGGATTTGCAGCAGATATGAATGTGATTAACATGGACAACTGTACGCCCTTACACTACGCCGCTGCCGCAGGCAATGCCCTGTCCTGCAAGTTCCTTGCTCAGAGAGGTACGCCGTGACATAGCAGAGCGTCTTCAATTTCAACACAATCACCCAAAGTATTTGCTCGTCTCTGGAAGAGACGTTAGGTCTCTGGACGTGTCCTCTGGAACTTTAAGGATTTTGGTTACAGAAATGAAGAATAGCTCTTTTGTGTGTTAGCATTGCGAAGCTTATATCTCTGCTTTGATGCATGTGGAGGCAGGAAATGAAATCAAACAGAGCAATACGCAGTCCTGAATTAAATTAAGTAATGCGATCAAGTGTTTTTTTGTTGTTTTTTTTTTCATAGCAGTCTGCTCTGTGTTCAGGTTGTAACCCCAAAGTGAAGAACAAGGAAGGTTTGCTGGCACGTCAGATTGCCAAAGACTCTGGACTCAAGGCAGCGATCAAGGAGCTGAAAAAAGCAGAAAGGGCATTTGGGAAAAGCAAAAAACCCACTGGTGGCAGCATGATGTCAGATCTCTGGGCCCTGACCCTTCACGATTGGTCAAACGAGTACGAGGCTGAATTAGTGGAAGCCTTCAAGGACCAATTTGGCAATGCTGACTTAGACACCTTCATGTCCGTGTTAGAGGACCTGGGCGCTCCGGTTGAACCAGACCAACTCGAGATGGTCTTCTCAGCACACAGCAAGAAGGGAGAGGGCCTGATCAACGTGAATGACTTCATCAAAGGCACCAAGTACATCAAGAAAGCCTTCCGTCTCACTGGGTACACAACTCAGAAGAAAAAGAAAGAAAAGGGGGCTAAGAAGAAGAAGAAGAAAGGCCCGTTTGTCCTCCCCATACCCATTTGCACCCTCGTGCCGGAGCTCAAGCCCCGACGGCCCGACGGCGGCCCGCCTTATTTCATGATTGAGAAGTACCACAACTTGACAGACGTTCGCCGCTTTGACAACGAGCACCCGCCACTTCATCCCATAGTCAATGACTCGTGGTGGTACATAGAGAAGCCAAACAAAGTTTACATCAACATCAACTACTGTGTGAGGAACGGAGATTTGGAGTCTCTGGACCTCGCCTTCAACGATGGAGTACCTGTGGACGCTCAGGATGAATTTTACAAGACCCCGCTGATGGAGGCATGCATCAGCGGCAACTGCGAGTTGGTCCAGTACCTTCTAGAAAAGGGGTGAGTAGCCAAACCCGACATCCAGCTGTTTCCAGTCCAGGCTTGTCAGTGTTGAGACACACCCCAAAACACTTGGTCTGTCGCACAAAACCCCAAGAAAATATGTTGTATATGCAAATACTGTTAAAAAGCTCTGTATTTGGTTTTCACTGGTAATTCCTATTAATAGTTACAAGAACCTTAAAAAGGGTGAAGTCAAATCAAGTTCATTTCCATTCCACATTCCAGGAACAAGGTAGCTCAAAGTGCTTTAAGTCATAAGGGCGTCATACAAAATCCATTAAATATTACATTTTATCAAATGCCATCAACAAAATTGTCAAGCAAATACACGTCAAATATGTTGATCAGTGTTCCAGTTACTACTAATAATAGGCAATTCTAAACAGGTGGGTTTTAAGTCTCGACTTAAAGCTGCGGTATGTGACTTTGACAAAAATGTTTTTTTTGTTTGTTTTGGTTTTTTTCATATTTGTTAAAACTGTCACTATGATGGAAAAACGTCTTGCCATTTCAATAAAACTTTATCCCCGTCATTGGTGGCCATGGTAACTAGCCTTAGCATTCATGCCAGGCTATGTTATAATAAACCTGTTAAAGACTAGCAGAGAGCAAGGGGTAGGGTGTTAGCGGCACATACACAAGAGTGATTGATAGTGCTAAGATCCTCCCCTTGGCTCTGATTGGCTGTTTCTGACTGGGCGGTGTATTTCTGCAGTTACTAGTGTGGGAAGGCAGAGGATGTTGGTTTTTTTCCACATCTGTCTCTTACGGTATTGCGACAACATAATAATAATTTTATTGAATATGAAAAAAAACATAAAAAAAAAAAATAAAAGTTACTTTTATTTTTTTTTAAATAAAAGCTTTAAAGCAACTCAGTGTTTCAGCATCTTTGCAGTTTTCTGGACGTTTAGTCCAGATTAGTGCTGCATAGAAGCTGAATGCTGCTTCTCCATGTTTCTGGTTCAGAACCAGAACCAGAACACCTGAGAGGTCTGGAAGGTTTGATACAACAACAGCAGATCTTTAATGTATTTTGAAGTGAATCCATTCAGAGATTTAAGAACTAACAGAAAGTAACTTTCTATCTGCCTTGCAGCATAGAATCCTTTTCAATAAGTAATGAGGTCTCACTGAACACGAACTCCCACCTTGTGTCCGACAGGGCTGAAGTGAGCATGTGTGACCAGTTCTTCTGGACGCCCCTCCACCACGCGGCCAACGGGGGGTACTTGGAAATTGTGGAGCTTTTGGTGAATGCCGGGGCCGACGTCAACGCAAAGGCCATCAACGACGGCACGCCGCTCATGAGAGCCATCGAGAGCTCCAGCTTCTCATGTGTGGAATTCCTCATCAACGCCGGGGCCAAAGTCTATTCAGAGACTAAGAAAGGTACCACGCAGTCTGAACATTACAAAAGTATTTTATTTTAGTTTAAACTTAGGTTTGAATTTACGCTGTTGTACATTGATACAGATCTTATGACTGTGCATCATCATTTTAAACACAAGTAAAAACAGCAGTAGAAATAAGGAAGAAATCTATTTGTCATTAATTACTGTTCAGAAGCACAAAAGAAAAATGAAAACAACCATAACTGCATTCATTCATCTCGGTCTTGTTTTTTTCCTCCAGGAGTAACCTGCCTTGATATGGCCAGACACTTTGGAGAAACCAGCATAGAGAGCCTGGTTCAGGAAAAGGTGAACGCGCTGCCGGACCCCAAAAAAGCAAAACCTAAACCTGGTAAAAAGAAGGTACCCACGTAGCCCTGCCGTTTGACCGCGGCTTACATTAAAAACGTTCTGCATGCAACTTTTGATGTGTCACACTGACGTTTTGTGTGTGTTTGTTCGTAAAAGGTTTTCTAACAGAAAGCAGTTTCCTTACAATGGTTGAAACGATGCAGTCAAGTCAAACGTCACACTGTGCACGTGTGAAAATAAACCAAACCGATCCAGTTTGGTTTATTTTTTCACTTTCAATACCGGAAGCGAGGTTCGGTATCGGTGGATTTTGATCTGATACATCTCAGAGGATGTCAGAGGAAAACATGCACCAAATAACCATAAAAATTACCGAATTGAAATCACAAAAATAAATTTGCTGGAAAAAAAAAACACTTTTTCGATAAAAGGTTTTTGCGTTAGGATGAGGTGGTTTGTGTTTCGCAAGACTGCAGTGAAAACACTTTTTTGCATCGCACGAGTCTCGTGATCGACAGCTGGACGGTAACTACTGGCAGAAATGTCAAAGTAGACGACAGGAAGTGGTAGGATGATGGTGGTGTTTTTGTTGGTTTTGGACGATGTGCAGCCGGCTCCACCACAGCGCTTACAGCGTCGCACCGTTCATGAAAAGTTGTGTGTAATTCCAACATGTCGAATCCATTACTCTTCTGTAAAATGGCCGACTACAATTTCCCCAAAACGCAGCATATGTAGCAGCTCCCAAGAATATGCGGCTTGGATGGAATAAGTGTCTAAGTCTCCTCTGATTGGTTGGTAGATGATGTTTACATCCATCTCTATCATGATTCTTATTGACTTATCGCGTGAACAAGCTTATTTACATGTGACTTTAATTTCATTTCTTATTTAACAGAAACGCCACAAGTGTTTTTTCGACTTTAACAGAGTTTTGACAAAAGTGTGCGCACATTTGTTGTTGTATCTAGAGAAACAACAATCCCAAAATCGATCAGTCTTTCATTTCACTACATTTGTTGCTCAGCAAAGAAGTTCTTGTTGTCATTGCTGAGAATAGACTAAAACTATATACGAAGAATATTAAAAATTCTGCCAGAGAAGTATAGAAACTGTACACCTTTCTTTTATTAAGGCCAACGTTGGAAACCTCTTCCCACCTTTTTTACTTTGTTACATTTTTTTGTTTTAAATTACTTTATTGTAAAAAAAAACAACAACAAAAAAACCCTACAGATTATGGAAAGGGGATTTTTAATACATTCTTTTTTTTAAATAAACGTGACCAGCACTGGTAGCAGTTGGTGCAATAAAGGAGGAAAACTCTTCGGTGAAGTGTCAAAAGTTTAAAAATCCAGAAGAAGCCTTGGAAATATAAAAATATTGGACAGAGAGGAATGTCTGTCGTCTGTTTCTCATCACGGTGTAATTGTATCTCTCAGCCAGTTAGCATGATCTGCCGTCTGCTTATCAACACTTCAATCACGTAGATGTACAATCATGTAGAACTAGATCTTTAAAAATATACACCTCCATGCATTTCTTCCAGTAGGGATTTCATGTTATGTTTTTAGAGTCGTTTCTGCTAAGTGGACTTGCATGTTCAGTAAATGTTCCACACTGTTAAGTTTCTAAGGTTACGCCTTCAACCTTTTTGAAGGTGTAACCTTCAAAAAGGTTCAGCCACCATTTTGAGATTTTTTTTAAAATTCAAAACAAACTGATTTATTCATGAAGGATTAGATTTAAACTGTCTCTAAGGGAAAAAAAGGACATATAACTGTATCTCAGTAAATTATACAGTAATTCAGCGTAAACGAGAAACTCATGTGGAGTCGTTTCACACACAGTTTTATATTTGATGTTTTTGTTGCTTCTGGACTGCAGTTGGATGAATCTTAGACTACAGCCTCTGTCCACTTTGGGAATCTCCTCCAAACTCTTGAATTGTCTTTGCTTTTCAACACCCAGAACGCTGAGGTTGCCTCTGATGCTTGTGCAACTTTTCCTGTGACACATTTTCCTCCAACTCAACCTTCCATCACCACACTTACGGTGTTTTCACACCTGATTGTTTGGTAGAGGCGTTTCGAATGAGGATCAACGTTGCAACATTTGTTACATTTTCAGCTGGTCCGCTTCACTTTCACACTGTGTCAAATGAACCAAACCCTTTGAAAAACCTGTCCACCTTCTTGCCTGTGGGTGGCGCTGCACCAAGATCCACTGGAGGAAAACAACGTGAAAACCTGTAAAGAAGACACTGAGCGCAACTTCCTTCTTCACAAAATATGAACCAAGACAGAGCTAGCGGTCGTAGGATTTCTCTTTTATCTTTGGCAAAAGACCACGATATATTTCTTCTGCTAGCGCTAAACACACGTTTGTTTTGGATGTATTTACCCAGAATGCCCTGCGCTACTGTCCACTTCCTACTTGTGGAGTGATCTCCGGTCCACTTGGCCTTCCTGCATGCATTCGAACTGAGACCAGGGTTTTTAGGCGGACTAGAGTTTGCTTTTTTGGTCCGCTTCAGTAAGGTTACACATAAATAACATCACTTTTCTGGTTACTGAATCTATTAAAAGTTTCTCTTTTTGTTATCAGTCATTGAAATAAGTATTTATTTGTAAAATACTCTTAATTTAATGATGTGCACCGTCTACAGATCGTGATAGCTGCTCCAAACCTGCATCCTGCATTTTATTTCCTCATAGAGTTGAACGCCACATTGACTGTTAGAAAATCAGAGCCACGGTGAACGGCGAGCGGCTCTTACAGGTGATTTACTTTGGAGCAGACGAGTAGCTGACACAGGGACCCAGAGAAGACGATGCCAATCACCTGAGGCCAGGCCTAGCTAATACACGGCTGCAGACAAACTGCCTTCAGCTCGGCGAAGAGGAAGAGAGTGAGAGGAGGTTGGGCATCTATTAATTCTCTTCATCTTGAGGCGAGAAAAGTTGGGTTTAGCACTGCCCTCCAGGAATTATTTGTGTAAACAGTAATTGATATCACTAATCACAATCTCATTGCGTTCTCATGTATGTGGCTTTCAGAGGCGAAGATCCTAAAAACAAGAGGATTGTAGCTTCTCGGGTAATCCTGTAGTGTTTCTGTAACTCGAACGACTGATGCACAGAGCCTTGTTATGATTTTAGCAGGCTAAAAAGTGCTGACTCTGCACTTACTATGTTCAAGATCTTTGGTCTGAACACTAACGTTACAGCAGTGGAAATGGAATGTGATCAGTTCAAGGTTGAGCATAAATACACTGCTCTCCGTCTGAAAGCTCAGTTCCTCCAGGGGAAGTCATTGGTTTATATTATTATGGCATCATCTTAGTGTCAGATTTTACTCACTGGTGTGTTTTTTCAGCATGTTTTGCTGTTTCATTTTTATTTTCTGGTTTGACTTTTGATTTATTTTTATTTTTTCAAAACTTTTCAAAGGTTTTTGTCACTCATGATACATTTTCTCAGACATCCATCAGCACCTTTGTTTTGTGTAAATATTTCTAGGGGTGGGCAATATGGACTTAGTTTTATCAGGATGTTTTGTGGTAATAATGTGATAACTGAAAAAGTGATGATAAGAAGTATTTATTACTTCTCTTTTAGGTAACTGCAATTGTGGAAATTGTGTCACAGCAATTATATCCCCACAAACACAAAAACTGCTATTGAAAAACATAACATTTCTAATATGATTCTCTGGGAAATGAGAGCTACAGAAATCTGATTTATATTTCTAAAATTGACACAGTAACTGAATTTAATCATATTTTCCAATTTATTGCTACAGTTATTGCACAATTTAGAAAAATTGTAAAGTTAACAATCCTGACAATACACACAGCTTTAGGGGGGTTTAAACAATAATTGGAATTTATTGTGACAATGATAAACCAAAATCTTAACATGACAAGTAATTTATCTCAATAAATGATCAGTGATACAATAATTGCCCACCTCTAAATATTACCAAAGATTTTTTTCCCCCTTTGTATTTTATCTAGTTAACTTTCTTAAATCACATTTTGATCTACAAAATGCAAACGTCTTGTGTGTCTGATCTGGTCTTCAGTACCTTTGAAAAGTATTCACTCCTTTGGATGCTTTACCCTTGGATTGCTTTTACAACCTGGTCAACAACCAGGATTAATAATAATAATAATAATAATAATAATAATAATAATTATTATTATTATTATTATTATTATTGTTATTGGCTTTTCTAATTATAATATTTTCTTTTTAAAGAAATATTTTTAATATCAAAGTGAAAACTTTAGTACAAAAGATGACAACTAAATAAAAAGATGTAACAAAATATAAGTGATTCCATAAATATCCACCCATTTAAAGTCACTGACCTAATTCAACAAAGGTCCCTCCAATTGGTGCCAGTAGTCTAACAATTTTGTCAGAAAGCCACATTTTGTTGATGAATATTGATTTGTAAGAACAGTTTTAAAAAAGGGTAAAACATCAAATGGAGTAAATACTTTTTTTCATAGGTACTATAAATATCTGTTGAATTTTTGCTATTTCTGCTCCATTGACCGCGTTCCTCTTGCTGCCCTTTACGTCAGTTCTTGGTGATTGCCTTTAGGTGGCTATTGCAAGGGATGCTGTGCATAGCAAGACGATGACTGGGACATCAGGGAGGACGCCCACACAGATGATCTCCAAAAGCATCATCCTCCATAACACCAGGATCACCACAGGAAAAACTAACACAGAGGATATTAGCTTTGTGCCAAAAACCGTACGTTTGGTTACACTGACACCTAACAACCTTCTACATAAAAGCTAAATATTGACTACATTTGACTTCTATTATTCCTTGTTAACTCCAACTCCGATTGTTGTTTTTTTTTTGTTTCAGGTTTGGGGTGAACCGCCCACCACCAGCCAGCTGATGACAAACATAGCGAGACGAAAGGGTCGCATAACCCTGGAGGTGGACTTTGACGACTTGTTGATCCCTTTCAGTCAGCGCTTCCAGAGAAGGATCCTGGAGATAACCAAGCCAAAGACCACACTGGAGGAAAGCCAGAGACAGAGACAAGTGTCCTAATTATGTTACTCTGCTTTTGTTGTCATCATCGTTGCCTTTTTATTATTATTATTTTTGACAGCTGATATGAAAAACGACATTCAGCACATGTCCATCCCTGGGGCTGTGGGATTTTTATCAACAACTGAATTACATATAAAGCCATGCAGATAATGAGAATGTGAGTAATCAAGTGGAAATAAAAGGTTCTTTCCTCCTGTGGTTCTTTGTCTAAAACGAAGGAACTATGTTTTTGTCTTTTTTCGCTAATTAATTTTCCTTGGTAAATGTCCACACCTCTGAGCACCTGACTTCTCTACGTATCGTGGTGGACTTAAAGTGGTACGATGACATACTAGGGTTCTTGTAAATAGAAAACTGAATGAGTAATTTTCCACCAAATGGCTCTAATTTTATAGAAAAAAAAAAACAAGTAAATGTAAGCGTTGCAAAAGTCAAATATTTTCTACCTTTGAAACTCGAAAATGTCCATGTTTTTCAAAAAAAAAAAAAATTCAGAGATTATTCTCAGAACCTTTTTTTTTTTTTTGCCGGAAATAAACTCAATGTTTATAAATTGATAGATAAAGAGATACCCTGTCGTAAAGTTAATTCCTGATGGAGTTTAAATCTTTATTATTATTATTATTATTATTATTATTATTATTATTATTTATTTTTCTGAGATACAGATTCGTCACATAAGCCACCACAGCTTGTGATCAATCAATCAATCAATCAATCAAATTTGATTTGTATAGCACGTTTCAGCAGCAAGGCATTTCAAAGTGCTTTACATCATTAAAATAAAACAGGAATAAACAGTGAGAAAGAGATTTTGAAAAAGATTAAAACAAAAAAGATAAAAACATTAAAACCTCAGAATTTTAGTTAGAACGCCATCTAACAAGGGTACTCACTCCATAAAACCTTCATTAAAACGTAAACAGTGAGAATAAAATAAAAAGTAAAGATGAAAACATTAAAAACATCGAAGACATCAAAACGGACACTAATCCTAATTTAGCCATAAGCAACTCTAAACAGGTGGGTTTTAAGCTGATTTTTAAAAGCACTCAGTGTTTCAGCTGTTTTACAGTTTTCTGGAAGTTTGTTCCAGATTTGTGGTGCATACAAGCTGAATGCTGCTTCTCCTGGTTTTGTTCTGGTTCTGGGGATGCAGAGCAGAACCAGAAGATCTGAGGGGTCTAGACGGTTGGTACAGCAATAACAGATCTTTAAGGTATTGTGGTGCCAAACCGTTCAGTGATTTATAAACTAACATCAGTATTTTAAAGTCTATTCTCTGAGCTACAGGGAGCCAGTGTAGGGACTTTAAAACTGGTGTTATGTGCTCTATCTTCCTGGTTTTAGTCAGAACAGCAGCAGCAGCATCTGGATCAGCTGCAGCTGTTTGATTGATTTGTTAGTCAGACCTGTGAAGACGCTGTTGCAGTAATCAATGCGGCTAAAGATAAACGCATGGATGAGTTTCTCTAGATCGCGCTGAGACATCAGTCCTCTAACCCTGGAGATGTTCTTCAGGTGATAGAAGGCCGACTTTGTGACTGTCTTAATGTGGCTCTGAAGGTTCAGGTCAGAGTCCATCACTACTCCCAGGTTTCAGGCTGATCGCTGGTTTTTAGTTGTAATAACTGAAGCTGCGCATTGATTCTAGTTCGCTCCTCTTTAGGTCCAAAGATAATAACTTCAGTTTTTTTTCTGTTCAGCTGGAGAAAAGCTTTTTGATGCTTTTCTTCCTGAAGTTTCATATGTTAACCAGTAGGTGGTGGTGTTTGTCAAATCTAGCCGCAGAAGGTTTTGGTTGTTTATTAAGGCTGGTAATTCAAAAAAAAGAAAGAAAAGAAAAGAGGAAAGAACTTGGAAGGAGCTCTCTCTTCTAGCACAGAAAGAGATCAAAATGGCAGCCACGAGTTTTAGCTGCTCTCACATGCATCACTCTGTTGGCTGTAAGATAAAAAAAAATAGAAATCTACAGCATAACCATGAGATCCACCTGCAAGATGTGAAAGAATGCAGCTCCACTCTTTTTGCGTCATGTTTGCCTCAGGTTACATTTTGTTAAATAAATAATCTCAGAAAACATTGTCATTTCCTGAAACATCACTGATGCACACTCAGCAGCAGCAGCAGCAGCAGCACCGTCGTCAAATAAAATTAGTTAGCAGTGTCTTCGAGGTCCACAGGGACACGGTTATATAACCACACACACAAAAAAAAACTGGCAGAGGAGGGAGGCAGCTTTGAGGTCTGAAATGTATGCTGAGAATTGTTCAAATATACATAAAAAGGATGTAGAGAGAGAGAGAGAGAGAGAGAAACATGTAACAGAGAAACCTGAAAGCCCAGCAGATGGAGGAATGAGAGGCGGGGAGTGAGAAGATGAGGGCTTTTCTGGTGCGATCAGTGGCCACACAGGTTAGAGGGAGTAAACAAGGCTGGCTGCCGGCTCCGGCTGTGACGCAGTGAGTCCGTCAGGGCGTGGGCTCAGGCTTATATGGTCATGCAGTATCTGGGCGCAGCGGTCTGCTGGGTGTGTTGCTGTTGGAGCTCACGCCACAAAGAGATGTGGGTCAGTTCACAAAAAAGAAAAATATGGATCATTGTCAACAAAAATACCCTCACATAGTAACTCCTGAGTGATATTTTTCAATGTTTGTGTATTTAGTGCGATTGTAGAGGCTCGTGGGACTGAATTTATGAACGAAATGGAATATGTATCGACTTATTGAGGATATCTTTTTTTTTTTGTTTTTTATGACTGTTTTAGAGTTTTGTGTTGTTTTTTCCCTTCCCTGTCAGCCTGAGCTCCTATCGACGTGTGCTGCAGCCAGCAGCACTGCGCTCTCCGCGCTCTGGCCCCGCACCGCACCGCACCGCACCGCACCGCTTACTCAGCACTTCTCACCCTCAGCCTCCCAAGAGCAGCAGCCCCACTCAGGCGCACCGAACCCCCGGCTGCCGCCCCGAACCTCCTCGGTAATATTCCCGGTTTACTGCCGGTTACGTAAAGCTCGCTCAAACCCGGACACAGATGTGCTCACACATGCATGTAATCTAATAAACTAAAAAAAAAAAAAAAAAAAAAAAAAAAAAAACATCCTTAAGCCATAAAGTGTTCACACACAAATTCTGCATGTCACATGCAGATAGACAGAAAAATCCACTATAATAAACAAGCCAAGAAATGTATTTACACCTCCAGAGCTTTATTGGATTTTTTTTCCACAATGCAACCAGAAATGAATGTGGGTTTTATTGGGGCTGAGCTATCTGAGAGATCAATACGGAGCAGTGAATAATTGTGAAGTGAAAGAGAGAAGATGCTTTTCAATTTTTGCTAAATATGCAGCACATTTGTATTCAGGCTTGGTTGGTCATGTTCTGTAGAAAAATGTAGTTGTCAGACCGAACTGGATTATACCAGAGGATGTTTCTGCTCTGTAGAGAGCCACTATTTTGGTCTTCGTTTATTTATTTATTTGTTTATTTATGCAAAATAGGATGTCTGGTGATGTTTTTTTTAAGTCCTGTCATAATCCACAACTAGATTTAGGTATGGGCTTTGACTGAGCCATTATAAAACATTACTATTAGTGCACCAATTGCTGTTTTCCAGCCGATCACCAATGTTTAAAAAAGTTGTATACACACAGATTCTGATTTTGGCCAATTGTTGTTTTTTTTTGTGTGTGTGTTTGTTTGTTTGTTTGTTTGTCTGAAAAGTCACCACTGGTGGTGTCTATTGTTAAACTGCACATGTGCAGACATGACCTGGTGGGCAGAGTTTTCAGAAGTGTTTATTTTTTTTCTAGAAAGTTTTCTAGATTAATCTCAAAATATCTGAGTTTTTTCTGGCATTTTTTCAACTTTTTGGAGTTCAGAAATCTACTTGTTTTTTTCCCTGAGATTACTCTTAAACTTTCTGAGCATTCAGTGGAAATTACTCCTGTTTTTTCCTACCTACAATGGTAGTTCATCCTGACTTTTTAAAGCATATATTTTAAATTGCAGGATTAACGTAACTTAACCCTCAGTTGCACTGCCGAAACTCTGTTCCTAACATAAAACGCCTTGCAGAGATGGAGTCGGTGCAAACTGTAAACACAGTGCCACTGTGCGGTAAAGCTGTGCTGAGCTAAACAATGGTGGCACTGTCCTGATGCTGCTGTGCCATTAATTATTGATGAAGCAGGCTGCTTTAACTCTGCTCCCAATGATGCATGTGACTGCAGGAAGATACATGCGCACCAGTGTTCTCCATACTGCTCACACAACACACCTGAACAAGTCAAACTCTTCATAACCTGTGTGTGGGTGCGTGCGTGTGTGTGTGTGTATGCGTGTGTGTGTGTGTGTGTGCATGTGCATGTGCATGTGCGTGCGTGCGTGTGTGTGTGTGTCGGAGTGAAGAGCAGTTTCCATAGATCCTTTTATCTTTCTGAGCCGTTGGTTCTAATTTGCTGCAGGCCTGGAATGTTTAATATGAAGATATTGATTAGAATTTCATGCTGAGGCCGATAACGCAGGGCAGCAAAAGGAGCAGCCTGGGAAAGAAACCAGAAGCCGACAGGATTATTATCAAACAGGATGGATTACAGCTGCAGGTTTCTCCTGGTTTTCTCTGCTTAGCAGGTTGCTAACTGTAACTATTAATGTGGGGTTTTTTCCTTGTTTTGCACTGTTGTAAGTTGATATTGGTTTTTATTTTGTCTTTTTAGAATGCGTTTAAAGGAAATTGCCACTGTTTTGATTTGAAGGTTCAGATACCGTTGCTTTTTTGTTCCACCCACATGTTTGAGATTGTCAAACTAATGTAATATTAAGGATCGCTTCAGTAAAGGGAAAAAACCCTTTACAGAATTTTTCCAGAAAGTGGAGCTAAAATGTAATCTCCTTCCTATGAACTAAACACCATCATCTTATATTCATCTTGTCTCATGGGGTAAATGTATTACTGCACCCATAGTGGCTAAATGATGAACATGTCACTCTTTTCTTTCCTTTTACTTATTTTGGGAGATTTATTCAACTATAAAATGCTTAGTCAGCAGGATCATGATGTGGGGGATATCAAAATATTTTTTTAAGTTATGCTTTCCCTATCAAGGAAGGAAAAAATTACATTATCTGTGAAAAGATGCTGCTTTGACACAGATTGAGGGTTTTTAGTTATCCGTTGCTTCCTAAACTATTATTTCCCTCACAGCTCTGCGTTTCTCTCTTATTGTGACGAATTTGTCCCACTTCATGGTGAGGATGCATCATCCAGGGCTGCAGCGTTCTGTGGCTGGGAGAGACACAAGATGCTACGGGAGAAAACAAACAGCCAGACTGAAGCGTTGCTGAATATTCATGAACTCCTGATGCTATCATGTGCAGGAAAGAGAGGCTGCAGGGTGACGATGGGCCAACAAACGTAGGCGACGGTTCTGTTCTCCAACAGCTTGTGAATGATAAACATGGAAGAAGAGTCCACAAATACTAATAGAGGGAGAGTCCGCAAACACTGTACTCATTTTGTCTGACGAAAAAGTGAAAAGCAGAGCCGATCACGTTGGGGAGATGGATAGATGTAGGATGGGTGTAATTCCCTCTGCAGAGGCCGAAGCGGAGGGGATTTTTATTGTGAGAGTTTTGTAATGCTGCTGCTGCCATGCTGCTGCTGATGCTGCGCCACAGAATCGATCAAAAGAGAGAAGGTGGGAAACGGGAGGAGGGTCCGTCTGGTCCACGGCCGTCTCTCTGCAGTCCCCCGACAGATCTCTTCTCCCTCCCTCTTAATTGTATTCTATATAGAGAGTGAGTCGTCTGCCTCTGCCTGATTGCGTCTCCGTGAGCCATCATTCTAATGCGACCTCCAGGTTGGACCCATTCATCCTGACACCTGGCGCCCTGCAGTCCAAAACCAATCTGGCAACCTTGGGCATAAGTTGTCTAAGGGTTTCACGGTGAACACAGCTCTGTTAATGGCACTAAAGCCTTTCTGCAGTAATTGTTTCCAATGCAGTTAAGTGGCTGGATGGTTTTACAGTCTACAGAGGTTTGTTTTCGTGAACAAACAGAGGAACAAGGCAGACAGGTCAGGATCACAGAGGAACCCTGAGCCGTTGCCATGGTTCTGGAGTGTGTGTGGGTGTGACCTTTTCTCTGAGCCACAGGTTTCCACCAGTGAAACCCTAAATTTAGGTTGCAGAACTTTCACCTGCTGTGAGTTTACAGGGTTGCTGGATGACCATTCCTCTGCTGATTATTATCCATAATGGTACAGTCAGGATTCTTTTTACGAAAGCCTGTTGTTCTTTTAGGGGGTTTTCACACCTGATAGTCTGGTAGACTCAGGTCAACTGGGGACCAAAACTGCAACATTTGTTACATTTTCAGCTGCTGTTGTTCTTTTTCGCACCGAGTTGTGTCAAACCAACAAAAGCCTTTGGAAGACCTATTAATCCTCTCACTTGTGGTGGCGCTTTACCCATAAAATGCTGAAGGAACTGACATGAAAACCTCTTAAGAAGACACTGGGTGCAATTTCTTTCTTCGCGAAATGTAAACAAAAATGGAGTGGTGTCAGATTTGAGCAGTTGTAGGATTTATCTTTTGTCTTAGGCAAAAACCCACAAGCCATCTCTCCTAGTTGTGATAGACACATATAGAGAATGTGTGTTGATATTACCCAGAATTTCCTGCACTATAGTTCACTTCCTGCTTTTGCTCCGTATCATTTGGCGTTCACATATGCATTTGAACCGTGCCAGACTTCACTTCAACCGAACCCAGATCGGCAGACCAGAGTTCGCTTTTTGCTCCGCATCAGAGTTTGATTGTTAATTCACACCTCCCCAGATGAATCCGATTTTCTAGACAAACAAACTGGAGTTTGATTTCTAAACTATTATTTCCCCCACAGCTCCGCGTTTCTCTCTGTGACTTACTGATTGATGCGGACTCAACTGTGCTGGTGTGAACTCACCCTCAGCTCTTCTGTACATCATGCGTGCCCATGTTTGGTCTGGTTTCTCCTCCTTTGGTGTCTCTTGTGACACTGAATCACTGGCTGTCACACATCCAAGCCTGTGTAAATCCCAGAGAACCACCACTTCCTTCTCTCGTGCAATGCACTACCAGGTAATTCTCCAGACCTACACCTAGCTGCTCACCTCTAGACCCATCAGCATTCCCCACAGTGCCATCCTCCACTCATGAGAAGACTGAGAACTTCCGCTCCTTCTCCTCCCTACTTATTCATTCCAATTCTTCTCCTTTGCTCCAAGATGTCATCTGCAACCAGACACGTTGTTGGACAGAACTCTGAACATTACCAACTCATGATGTAGACTGATCTGAGTTAGCCTATCAGTTAAGCTATTCAAGCCTAAAGTAGCATCTCAATGCAAAACAAGTAGCAGCAGCACAGACATCCCCAATGCTAACGTCAGCATCCACAGTCCATTTCTAAAGAAGATTCATGAATGATCAAGTTCCTGATCGGCTGGAACAGCAGTTTGCACCAATCAGATTTATTCAGTAATTTAGCACAATAAGAGTTTTTTTAAATTGAAAATGCTGCTTATTTGAGCAATATTTAGTTTTTGATTGAAATGCATTAATTAATTAGGGAGCCTGCAATTGACTTGATTAAAAAATTAAAAAAAGATATTGATGTGTTGAAATGGCCCAGTCAAAGTCCAGACCTTTGTCCATCTCAGTCTCTATGGCAAGACTTAAAACTTGGTTCGCAGACACTCCCCATCCAATCTGACTGAACTTGAGCTACTTATGCTAATTCTTATTAGCGCATCTGTTTGAACTGTATGCTAACACAGATCAGAAGTTTTTGCTATCTGATTGTTTTGATCTGTATTGATGCTGTACATGTGGTGTACTTTACACTTGAACATAGCAAACACTCTTTGTCAGTGTAACCCAGAGGAGATGATGTGCTGTTTGACTGGAGCTCTCCAGATGTTTGTGGTGGTTTGTGCCTCAGACCACAGACAGTGGAGGGGAGACGTGCGCCACAAATCATGACGAGGGAAACAGAAAAGAGGGGGTGACTGACAGAGAGGAGCAGGAAACCAGACCAAACATGGGCACGCATGACGTACTGAGGATACCCAGTTTCTATAGCAACATGCAGGTGGAAGACACTGGGAGCCGGTCTTTGCTCTGCTGAGGTGAAACATTTGCATCACACTTTGATTAGCCCTACATACAAACACACACACACTCACACGATATCTTCCAACAAATACTACCTTGTGAGGACCCACCAGTCCTGATGGGCCCCAGAGCTTCGACCCCATAATGGGAAGTGTTGTTTTTGGTTTAGGTTTTAGGTTTAGGACTATTGTGCCATACCTTAGGGTTACAGTTAGAATCCTGACTTAATTTAAATCTGGTCTAAAAGCTGGTTAGAGTTGCTTTTGAACCATATAAATGGATCATTGATCAATGTATGCAATGTTTATTGATGATCTTGATGATCTTCAAAATGTAATGTTTGTCTCTGGTTTTTCAATTGTTGACTGTATGTTGTTTTTATGACAACATATTGTTGTGTTTTTATTGTTGTGTTTTTGTGATGTAAAGCACTTTGAACTGCCTTGTTGCTGAAATGTGCTGTACAAATAAACTTTATTGATAAATGGATTGATTGAGGTTAGGGTTAGGCATGTACTGGTATTGGTTAGGTTTAGGGTAACTGCTTTGGTAAGGGTATAGAAATGAATGAAAAATGAATGGAAGTCAATTTAAAGTCCTTGTGAAGATAGAAACACGTGGTCTTATAAGGTGTGAAATGCTAAAACACACACACACCTACATATTAGAAGTGGAGTGACACACTGATGATACAGAGGAGGATGAAAGGGCGGGGAGGGAGTGGGCCGAGGTAGAGATTAAAGTGGAAGGGGACCTGGGGGCACAGAGTGCTGATCCACACCCTGTGAGTGCAGCAGATGATGAAGAGGAGAAAGACACACCGAGGAGGAGCGTTCGGGAGGGGTGTGTGTGTCTTGCATGGTGAGGAGAGCCAATAAGATCCTAGTGGTGAGACCAGGGAAGAAGACCCAGTGGTGGTTAAGGTGGGGAAGAGGAAAAGTTCTGGCTGTGCTAAGCCAAGATTAGTCCAAGGTTTGGTCCAATGAAAAACAGAAAGAGGAGCTTTTACTTTGGCAAGACCATGGCCTGTTCACTTCCTGTTAGTAATAATGACTGATTCCAGCAGCTAGTTTCAGTCTGGCAGTATAAAAAGGGTTTGTTTCACTGCCCTCATTGGTTTGACCTAATTATCAAAACAGAGGGAAAGTCAGAAGAACGCAGTTAAAATCAATGAAACAGAAGTGTGGATTTAGTCGTGGTGAGAAAAGCTTCTGGAGTGAATTCTAATCAGCTGCAGATGCCAAGTTTATCAGAGATTGACCTGTGTGATGTCAATGATGAGAAAAATGTTTGGAGGGGTCAAAGGTCAGAGGAGTGATTTCATATTATTCATATATTAAAGAATTTCTCAAACATGCATGAAAGAATCAAAGCAGCACACCAGGTATGTTTTTGATGAAGGAATAAGATTAAAAAATTATGTAAAGCTCAAAAAAGTGGATTTTACACATTACTGCCCTTTTAAGAGGTGTGAATACTTCTGCAAAGCGATTTGAACATGTACATCTGTCAAGGATTGGTCAAAACTGGTGCAGCTTTCCTAAAATGAAGGAGTGAATCTTGTGGAGCATTTAGACCAAGCAATGAGATGAAGCTCAAACACAATGTTTGTTTTTTCGCTTGCTATGCTAACATAGGGTCGATGCTAACATGCTGGTTGGTGTAGCTTTATGTTAGCTTGCTAGCTTCATAGGACAAAAAGCCCCACAGAGACTCTCATGTTCCACCCATGCTAACACAAAGTTCTTAGGATTTCTCACTAGAGTTCCTCTGCAGAGAAATGTCAGCTGCTCTGACATTCATTCAGAAGCTTACATGCCTTTCCATCCATCACCTACATGCACATATGGGAAATTAGGACTGTGTGCATTGTGAGTGCAGTTGGCTTTGACGTGCCACTTCCTGTGATCTGGCCAGGAGGGATATTAGCGCCTGCTCCACTGGGCCCTCTCTACGTCTGTCCTGTTTTTATTTCTCTCCTCTTCTTTGATATCACTTCTGCTCTGTGCTAACATTCCCTCAACTTACACTTTGTTGCATCACATCCCTTACTTAGTATTACTTTATGTTACGCTAACCACAGAGTGTTTTCTTTTTCTTTTTTTTTTGGACTTGCTTTCTTGTACCTTAATAATACGCTTGGTGGCTTACATAACCTTATGCTGCATCGCGTTGTACTGTTTCCCTGTTCTCTCAAGCTGCTCTGCTGCGTCATGCTCAGCTATTTCTCACTTTGTGGTACTAAACATACTTCCCCCCTTCCCCTCCCCCAATTAAATATGTTCTGCACATTTCCCACTACGGCAGCATCAAAAAAGCAAGGAGCGGTTGCAGATTGAATGGAAAGGAGAAAAACATTTAAGGGGAAGGAAGGAGTCGCAGCAGAAGACAGAAGTGAGACGATGGAAGAGGCACGGAGAGAAGCAAAACAGAGGCTGGTGAGGTGCAGAGCTGCGGGTCGATGCAGATTGATTCCCCATCTGACAGCTATCCTCACCATCGGATACAAGACCTTCAGTCCCACACTCATCAATGTCGCCACCCATGCCCAATCTATCAGTGCCTCAATTATCAGATTAAATATCCCTCTGCCCCAGTAGGCCAGATGAGACGGAGAGCTATTCCTTATGCCGATGTGCATTTACTCGCGGTTCGGTGCTCCCGTGAAGACATAAAAACAACACAACGGGCCTGCAGGGAGATGCTCTGAGAATTTAAACAAGACTGCTGAGGAGGCGAGGTAGCAGGGTGATGTCCATGCTACATGTCTCCATTCCAACACGGCACTTCAGACAAAGGGGGCCAGGGGGGTGAATTTCAGCTGAAACGATGCATTGTTTAATGTATTATATGCAAAAGGCTGCATGGGGACACAGTTGTTGGGACTGTTGCCTTGCAGCAAGAAGGTCTAGGTTTCAAATCATAGTCCAGGTTCAAGGAGATTGCATGTTCTCTGTGCATGTTGGGGTTCCCTTTGGGTACTCCAGCTGACCCTGTGGTGTACTGATGACCTACCCAGAGTATAAAATTAGGGACGATTGTGGCGTCGGTGGTAGGAGTTTGTTCTGCTGTCGGTGGGTTGCCAGATTCAAGGTTTCCCCCAGAAAACTTGCTAAGCCCAGTGGTTGGGCGATAGGGCAGTCAGTCATCCAGCTGCCCGTCATGTTTTTGAGTTAATTTTTTTTTAAAGTTGACAGAACATTTTTAAATATCACGTGTTATTGAAAGATTGGAAGATTAACACCTGAACACCAACTATAAAGTCTTAAAAAATGCAAATATTTTTAAAAGACCTAAGTAAATAAACAATACTCAGCCTGGTGGCCCGCCAGGCTTATAATACACTCGGGGGAAATCCTGGGATTGATTCTCGCTCCGTCCGCCTCTGTCGTTGTGTCCCGGCTTGCCTGCTGGTGGTGGTCAGACGACCCGGTGGTGCTGATGCACGGCGGCGTCGCTTCTCTCACACTCATGTCATTTCATAAAGTCCAGTGGAAGCAGAAACTATTAATTTAGTTTTGATGGAATTTTAGGTTTAGTGCAAAAACAAACATGTCAGGAAAAAAGTTTTATTTCGAAATTATTGGAAAAAGTCTTGAATTTACCATAACAGTGCCCTGAAAATGTACAAGTTGTCAACCGAAGAACTGCGTGACATTGCCGATTGTCAACAACTGTAAATGAGGTGCACTGTCATTATTCAGCAAACTGAAGGCCATCATTTATTGTGCTGTGGTCCAAACTGTCAGACAGCAAGGGACGTTTGTCAACCTTTAACATGAAATATTAAAATATAAAAGCTAATCAGTTAGCGGATCCCAACAGCCAATCCAACAAAAAGAGCAACTGCATGTGAAAACAGCTCTGAAAAACAGATCACATGGAGGAGTCTGACATGAAGTGTGCAGTCGTGACGAGGCGATGGTGAAGAGCTCTATTAATGTGTTTGGTACAGTGACTAATATGATATTTAAGGGAGAGGAGAGACAAAGGCAGTATTTGGTGCTGAGTCACAGCGAGGCTGCTGCTGCTGCAGCACGGCCCTCCCCCCACAGCCTGGCTGACTGGCTCCATCTCTCATCCTGCTCTCCTTTACCCCCCAAACACACACACACGCACGCACACGCACGCATACACTCTCTTCTCAATGCTTCCAGCAAAGGCAGGTTGTTTTTACCCTTCTTTTTTTTCTTCTTTTTTTTGCTTCGTCACTCTCTCATCTAGCAGTCTAAGAAGGGAGTCAATCACAGGATGGAGAGAGATCAGAGTGTGTGAGCTTGTCTGCCTCAACTGTAATCTTCCCCTCCACGTTGTGTGTGTGTGTGTGTGTGCTGCTCTTCAGGCACACACACACACACACACCTTTCTCTAAAGTAGCACAGTCACTTCAAAGACCTCTCGCCAAAAGTTGGGCGTTCTGTTTAATCTCCGCAAAAAACGAGAATAAATCACGACGCTCTGGACAGAGGGACGAGAGGAGGAGTTGTTGAAGACTTTGTTTTATCGATGACGCAGTTCTGCTCTGACCTCCTTCATCCCACCATTCTGAGATTTTGCATTTTATTGTTTTCACCCAGCAGCTCACTTAGAAACTGACCGGCGAGTGAAGCAGAACCCCGCAGAGTTTCCCCTTCGTTGAGTAACGCTGGCTCTAAGCGCCAGAGGAATGTTTCCAGAAATAAACACACCGCAGCTGATTCAAACATTCTATCAAAATCTGCTTTTGATAGAATAGCAAGTAAAATCAAATGAGATCTTCCTCAGTTGCCGTTTTGATTTCACTAAATGTCTAAGTTAGAGAAGGTTGCAGTGTCTTCAGCAGCTTGGCCATATAATTAAGCAAGTTGACATTTAGACAAAAAAAACTTGTATTTTGATACAAGTTTTGGTGCTGAGATGAGGTGTTTTTTTTTTTTTTTTGGCCGTATCAAAATAGGGTCACCCTAACCCTAACCCCAAAAACCAAGACAGAAACTTTTTTCGCAGCGGCAACAACCAGATGATGCCACTGGTTCAAACCATGAAGAAGAAAACAGGAAGTAGTTGTAGGATTATGATGCGACATGTTTTTTAATGACTTCACAAACTTATTAATGTCTGATTTTAATTGTGTCTCTTATTTAACGGAAATTCCGCCACTGTGAAATTGTGTTGGTTTTTTTTTTATTCTAGCGGAATATTGACAAAGTTTTGTGCTCATTTAGCATGGAAGCACAGCTAATGTGATCACAGTGTAAATATCAATTTTCAAATCCTCTGGACTTTGATTAGGCCATTTCAGCACATAAATGTGTGGTGATCTAAATCAGTCTCTAGCTGTGTTTCATGTCATTGTGCTGCTAAAACACAAACAGGAGCCACACACTACAGTATTTTGGAGAATCTAATCAGGCCAGTAATAACATCCAACCATCTTCCTATCAGTCTGATGACCCTAAGAAAAGCTTCCCCACAGCATGATGGGGTCAACACCGTGTTTCACAATGTCTGCAAAAACACCCCACAGTAAACTTTTAAAAATTTAAATTAATTCACAATATAAAAAAGTACAAATGTGACAGAAAATAAGTGGAATATCCCATTTAGAAATGGCCTAATGTGAAAAAGAACAGAAAAAAATACATGAAGATGATGGCATGTTTTTTTTTTTAATCAGGGAACTAAAAACAAAACAATAAGAATAAATTAGAAAATCAAATAATAGAGATGAAGGGCTGCACAGTGGTGCAGTTGGTAGAGCTGTTGCCTTGCAGCAAGAAGGTTCTGGGTTCGATTCCCAGCCCCGGTCTTTCTGCATGGAGTTTGCATGTTCTCCCTGTGCATGCGTGGGTTTTCTCCGGGTACTCCGGTTTCCTCCCACAGTCCAAAAACATGACTGTCAGGTTAATTGGCCTCTCCAGATTGCCCCTAGGTGTGAGTGAGTGTGTGTGTGTGCGTGGTTGTTTGTCTCTGTGTTGCCCTGCGATAGACTGGCAACCTGTCCAGGATGTACCCCGCCTCTCGCCCGGAACGTTAGCTGGAGATAGGCACCAGCAACCCTCCCGACCCCACTGAGGGACAAGGGTGCAAGAAAATGGATGGAATAATAGAGATGAGGTAAAATTAATACTGATAAATAATTTATGTACTGCATAATCAAATAAGCTTTGAACTTATTTATTTTAATGTTTTTTGCCAATTATGTCAGAATCCGTCCTCCAAAAAGATATCAATTATGAACAAGATAAATAGATTCTGGACTTTTTTCCTCCACATGGTTTCTGTTATTAAGCTTTGAAAAAAATCTTCTCTCAGCTGATTCAGCAGAGTTTTTGTTTCCTCTCTCCAAACAGAAACTCCACACACACCCCAACCAGGTTTGTTGTGTTCACACACTCCTGTCTACAGAACACACACCTACCGTTTTCCCCAGATAACGCAGCCCTGCGCGTAGCGACGGCTCCCTCCCTCTTTCTCTCTGTCTCTCTCTCTCCCCCTCTCCGCTCATTTTCCTCTCCTCTGGCTCTCCTCTCTGAATGGATTTTTCATGCAGAGTTATCATTATCATTAATTTAGGAGACAGGTTCGCTTCAGAGCAATTGAAGACTCATTTGTTCCGGTGCCAGGCAGCGGCTGGAGGGTCGGGGAACATTCCCACGCTGCCGGGTCGACGTGCGGAGAAAACGCGGTTCTTCTCTGGTTCTGTTTGCTTCACAGGCATCAGTCAAAATATAATCCGTCCCGAAAAAAAGAAAATAAAACATAACATACACAAAAATAATAGAAAACTAAACCCTATAAACTCTTTATCAGCATTTTTACCAGGATTTCACGGAGAAGTAACTCCTAATTAGCTCTGTGCAGTTCCACCAGGTGTTTACTAATTGCCGCTGGCTAGTCTGAAGGAGCTGAGTAGAGGGTTGGGGGAGGGGCTCAGTGAGGCCGAAACTCAGAAGTATGAAAACTCAGAGGAGCTGCGTCTTGAAGGCGGGGCTAGGTCCACCCAGGTGTTTTGTACAGCTAAATGGTTTCCATGGAAATTTAAAAATTTCTCAAACATGCATGAAAGAATCAAAACAACACTACAGGTAAGTTATTTATTGGGGTTATTGTAGGTAGAAAAAATTTATGAAATTTCCACCAAAAAACTACAAAATTTTAGATGAATCTCTTAAATTTTCTAGAACAATCTTGGAAATTTCCAAATTTCAGAAATTGAAAAGTTATGAGAGAAAACTGAAATTTTGAGATTAATTTCAGAAATGTTCTCAAAAGAAAAAACCTTCTGAAATGTCCAAGATTTTCTTTAGATTAATCCCGAATTTCTTTTTTTTTTTTTGACAGAAATGTACTCCTATTTTTATTTTACTATTATTATTTTCTATCTACAATGGCCCTTATACGTCATCTTACGAAACAGGTTTATTTAAAGGAGCATGCCACACTTTTCTGCCAGAAAACCAAAGGACTTATAATCTCTGTCAATCAATGAATATATGAAAACATTTATTCACTAAAGAAAAAGAAGCGACACTAAAAAAAAAAAAAAAAACACAAAAAAAAACAACAACATCGGTGCATCTCAGGTGAAATGAAAAGCTTGTGTCAGGACTTTAACAACATGTAAATATTCTCTATTTCTCTCTCTCTCTCTCTCTCTCTCTCTTTCTCTGACAGATATCTATTAAAAGCTGCTGCTGACGTCAAAAGTGTCCGCCATCTTTGACAAGAGCTGCACTGCTCCCCGCGCCCCCACCCCCTCCACCATTGAAGAAGAGGCGAGGAGGAAGCAGAAGGACGTGTAGTGCCTTTGCAGCATCCCAGTCACAGAGAGAGAGAGAGAGAGAGAGAGAGAGAGAGAGAGAGAGAGAGAGAGAGAGAGAGAGAGAGAGAGAGAGAGAGAAAGGGGGGGAGAGTGTGTGTGTTTCTGTACCGCTGCTGGTCGACACAGACGCTCAGCTCCGTCCCATACTGACTGCGGGCCACTGACAGCAGGCGCAGGTAAGAGCTCACCTCCAACTAAACGATTCACTTTCCTTCCTTCTTTCTTTAACACGAGAGGCTTTGACCGGATCCAAGCGGCTGATGTCATATTTTTGTTTGTTGGTTTGTTTGTTTTTTCCCTCTTCAACTTCTCTGTTATAAATTGAGCTAATCAGGAGGGGAAAAAATGGCGTTATTTGTTGGTTCGTAAACGGATTAGTTGATTTATGCGCTTATTGACGCGGAAAGGAACAGGAACAGTGGGGAGGCGATGCGTGACCCCCCCGCCCCCCCTCCACACACACACACACATCCCCCCCCCACAGCCCAAGGGGTGACGGATCCGAAACACGCAGCGTGTTGGCTGGGCAGGAACGCGCCGCCGCGCTAATAATGCGCATGTTGTGGATGTGGGCGTTTTTTTCTTTTCAGCACCGCGGACAGCGCCGCAGATTTCCTGCAGGTGCGCGAGAGTTTTTTTTTTTTTTTTTTCGGGGGGATGGGGGAGGAGATTGTGTGTCCGAATACCCGCCTCCGACCACCTTTTATTATTATTATTATTATTATTATTATTATTATTATTATTATTATTATTTATTTATTTATTTATTTTGATGTTTTGTTGAAGCTCGCTGATGTCGCAGCAAAATGATGAAGCATGAATCAGTCTGACAGCCTCCAAAGACACACACACACACACACCGAGCTCCCTGAGGCAAACAGGAGGCGAGGTGTGTGTGTGGGTTGGGGGGAGGCGGGTTGGGGGGTAATACTGCGGTGGAGCCTGTCAGGGGGGGAGGGAAGGGGGGCGCACGATCGTGGTATAAAAATGCGTCGCTCCCTTTTTTCATTGCGTGGCACCTTTTTACGTGATCGTTGCGCGGAAAGAGCGCCAAAAAAAGATCTTGGTGGTGGGTGTTAAGGTGATGGGTGGTGGGGGTGGGGGGGTTTCCTCCAGGGAGAGCCATGGTGAAACCCGCACTATGACACCCACCCACCCACCCGCGTGATTCCTCCTCTATACTCTCCACCTTCAGGGTCCATCTGTGGACTCAAGTGGCGCAAATCGAGCGCCGATTCCCGCATCCAGCTCTCAGTCCGCCGCATCGCAGCAGGCGTCATCCAGGGCTGCTTTGTTGTTTTTGCGGCAAGAAGAAGAAAAATACACAATCTCACAAATTCTGTAATCTAAAATCAAATCAAGATCATCTCCTAAACTCGAGTGACAGCCGCGTGTTTAGACGGCCGTTCTCCGCGTTGCCATGGCTGCTGCCGTGAGACGTTCAA
Source organism: Poecilia reticulata (assembly GCF_904066995.2). Taxonomy (NCBI): domain Eukaryota; kingdom Metazoa; phylum Chordata; class Actinopteri; order Cyprinodontiformes; family Poeciliidae; genus Poecilia; species Poecilia reticulata. Next base: position 21,081,061 of record NC_088850.1, on the reverse strand, counting down.
GCTCGGCTGTCTTAAATGCGATGATGCAGCAGATTGCATCTCTGGCGCAGCTGGAATTGCTTCACATGAGCCACATGGCGCACACCGGCCGCGTGCACTCCGATGGACGCTGCTTCAAGTTTGACATCTTACGATTTTACTGAGGGAAGACGCGGATTGGTCTGAATCATGTCAAAGAAAAATGCAAAAAGCCAAACATGACCATGATCAGGATCACATTCTGCAGTCCCCCCTCCCTCCCCCACCGTGTTGGACTGCAGAGCAGGGGAGTCACGGTGACAGTGAGGGGGGTGTGAGCTGGAGAGGCAGATCCTGCTCTCTGCGGGTGAACTCACCCGGTCATTGTTTCTCAGAGACACCCCGGTCATCCTTCACTTCCCGCGTGAATCTGCAGCAGCCGTGACTGTGGGACTGATGCGGGGCATTGCGTGTTTTGCGTTATTTATTTATTTATTTATTTATTTATTTATTTATTTATTTATTTATTCATTATTGGAGGCTAAGGGGAGCAGGCCTTCATCTGTTCTCCTAGTCTGGGTTAAAACGAGCCCGGCGAATAATGACGCCACCAAATATGGCGGCTGATTGTTCGAAGTGGAAGGAAAACGAGAAATGGGTTTTCAACATTTTGTTTGCAAAAATAAAACAAAAGAGAAAATTGTGGCTTGTGTTGTAACATGAAACTTTCCTTCATGCCCCTACCTGAGTTCCAGCTGTCTTCAAAAGTAATTAATAAAAATGGAGTCCAGCTGTTCGCTGTAGATCCCAGAACATTCGAGAACAACATGGCAGGCCAAGGAACGCAGCAGACAGGTCAGGGAGGAAGTTTTGGAGAAATACGGTATTAGTTATGACTGTAATTATTATTCTAATGATTCGAGTGCATTTTCTTGAGGCAAATTATCTGCCACGAAGCTACATTAAATTACGTTTTATTATTTATCGCACCATAATTCTGGCAGCATGTCAACGAGTTGTTGTCAAATGCTATTTAGCTAGCAGCATTTTTTCACGTTCGGTGCGGGGTATTTAGTTGAGAAACGATAATGACGGAGTTTTTATTGTTTTTCCGAGAAACCATATCCAAATATTATTTTAGGAAGGTGATGTTATCATAGTCTTCTGCTGTTATTTAGTTCCTATTATTAATAGAACTGTTTGGTTATTAGAATATTTTTTTTTACTACCATTTGTAGTTTTAACAAATAAAATGATTATTCTCACTTATTGTTTCTAAGCAACATAAACATTTTGTTTGATAGCATACAAAGGTTTCTGTGGATTAAGTAGAGCACTTATGTTTTCCACTTTACAGTATTTTTTTCTGTTGTGATTGTATATAGGTTTTAAGTCAATTCTTTACAGTGTTTGATTAAAATGGCCCAGCTACCTGCTGAGCTGCAGAGGCCCATCATTTGATCCAGGTGTGCTGAACCAGAGAAAGAGCTAAAACATGCAAGGTACCACTAGCCCTTGTCTGACTTTGGGCTAATTTAGGGAGACTGAATACAAATACAAGCCACACATTTCAGATTTTTATTTGTAAAAATCTTTGAACTCTACATATTTTTTTCCTTCCACTTTGTGTTGATCTGTCATAGAAAATCAAAATACAATACGTTTAGATTTGTGTTGGTAACATAAGAAAATGCGTTTAAAAAAAAAGGTAACATACGGGGTGATTTGATCATAGTTTATTCATGGTTTAGAACCGTGAATATTCAGGGTATTTGATCATATTTTGATCCACATAAAAAAAAAACCTCCAACCCAGATCCGTCCTCCCAGAATGGGTTCAGCTTCTGCGTTCAGGCTCCTGCAGGAGATGATAAATGAGCGTACCTGTCTGCGCTCCCAACAATAAGCGACTGCTTTTTTCTGCTAAAGCGCCTTTTTTAGGTTTACTCAGGCAAAAGATGTGGACCACCAGCTGTTTCCAACAGCCTCAGACCTCAGTTTAACTGCTGGTCGTTCTGTTTATCTTCCCTTTCTTTGAATGCAGCCAGTGGAGCCATGACAACCATGTGCAGGAATTGGATGTTTTAACTTTATCGTCTTCTCTTTCACTCAAAGTCCATTAAACGTGGATCTTGAGTAAAGGTGGATAAGATTCAGAAAGCATTGAGTATTGAGTCTGAGTGATGATGGGCAATATGGACCTAACCATTATATAAATAACATTGTGTAAAAATAGCACATTTTGTGGTTTTAAGGTATCAACAATTTGGTTTAAAAAAAAACATGAAGCATAAATGGCTTTTATTCAAAAGAGAAGAGCAACAATTATACATAATGTTGCTGAAAAATACAGCAGATCGATCAGTACACTTACAAGATTAAAAATGTAAAAAAAATGTAAACAGATTTCATGTCAGGAACACTTGCTAAATTTTAAAGTGGTGTAAATGTATTTATTGAGTAGGATGTACACAGACTGTGCCAAGGCTTGAAATTACATGGTATTTTATCCGGTGATAATAAATATGATAACAGTTTTCCACAAATATTTGATGAAAACTGAAATGTACTAGTCAATAGGCATAGCTTCAAGAATGCAGCGGAAAAATAGTTTGAACATCAAAAGTAACCGATACAAATTTACTATCAGGTTTTTGGGGTTCCAAGCTTTCCCACTTAGGGTTTATTAATATTCCAGAATGACTCATTGTTATATTAATTGGGTTTTATAAGAGATGGGCAATAGGTTGTTGCCCATCTCTAATTTTGAACATAAGTGAGAAACTACCAAGGGGAAGATGTTTCAGAAACCAAACTGGAAAAGTTCCATAATTATAGAGTTCTGACACAGTCTCCAACCTTAAAATCCAATATGGCTTCTCAGCTTATGAAAGCATAGAGAGACGTAATAATAAGCTATGTTTTACACCTGAATGCTACTAATTGTACACATGTTTCAGCAGTGTCTAACCACATTGAAGTCAGTGGTATTCAACAGGTTATTAATACGTCAGAGCTAAGTCACCAGCTAGCTTACGATTTTGCTAGTTTTCTGACTTGAATTTGGATCACAGTGAAGTTTGATGCTACACAGATCACAAAATGATTTTTTTCTCAGCCTTTACTTAACAACTTCCCCTTGTTTGCTTTTCAGACACCAGGCAAACATTCTTATATGGCAAATGAGTCACGGCTGCTGTTTGTGTATTTTTGTTGGTCAGGATAGTTTAATGCAATTGTCTCCATACTTTTTCTGAAATCTACAACAAAAAGATCATTTTTGACTAATTACAATAGGGTAGGGTTGCCACCTTTCAGAAATCAAACTAAGGGACGCCCAACAAAATTGTACTCCAATCAGAGTAGCAAACCTTCAACATGTTTATACTTGAGTAGATTTATTTAAGCTTTAATGAAGTAGGTGTAAAATGTATTTGGTAAAAATCTACTCAAGTACTGAGTAATTGATCATAACACCTGATTTAATATTCAAAATGTGTCCTCAGACAACCCAAAATATAAAAGTTAAGTGAACATTCTGGTATTAAAAATAGTATCACCAAAATATTTATACAAATAAGGAGTTAGGTTTGGAGGCTGGTTCTAGACCAAATGTACCATGAGGGTCAGTGTAGTCAGTGTTTTTTTGTAAGGAGCACTTAAAACAGAATGAAGCAAAAAAAAAACCAGAGCAATATATTTCATCATTTAATATTCTGAGTCAAAGAGCCACTTGTGTCTCCAGATTCAGGTTGCAGATCCTGATCTAGCCGATGCAAATGGAAAATGTGATCCTATCTCCATACAGCAGCTAAAAGTGCAGAATTGTAATTTTTTGTTACTGGCAATTATTAAAGTAAAATTGTGAAGGTTAAAAATATCTACCACTCAATATAAAAAAAAGACATTTATTTAGTATAATTTCTTCAGTTCCCCTGTTGGCCCCCGTCTAGAACCGCCCCTGGGCTTCAGGTCTGTGTCTGGTGTATTCTTGGTTAGCATGTTTTTTCTTCATTGATAGGAAGTCAAGTTATCCAAACTGGTAAACCACGTTAATAAAATAAAAGTTAAATAATACTTTAAATGACCGCTGAACAATTATTCATAAAATGATAAAATGTATCAACAGTTCTAAATAAAACATACACAAAGTCCTACCAAACTGTTTTAAAGTAAGAAATATTTAGGTATGTACTGTTAATCTATTAGTATGAATTGTTCTTTAATTGCTCTTTATTCATATTACTTTGGCTGATAGTATTATATATTAAACAAATTATAATCCAAACCCAACATCCTAAGCAAATAATCAATTCATAATAGTCTTTTAAAAGGGCAATAAGAAACTGAATCAATTATAAAAAGTTCTGTACCGATAAAGAGACGTGAACGGATCTGCAGTTCCTCTCCTGATCCATTCTGTCTGATATCAGTCACATGACACAGCAGCACACGGCACCACGATGGACACATTTTTTAAATAATTGCCTGTTTAGCCTGGAATCAGATATTGTTCAGCCTGGAATGTGCTTCTCTTTATTCACGTCTGTATTTCTGCCAGAGTTCTTCTAAGAATGGTGGAGTTTCGGGCCAAGGACATTTTAAAAGACGCGGATTGATAGCAACCCACTGCGGCTGCTTCCGTCTCTAGGCAATCGTGACAACATCGTCGAACCGTAGCGTTCCGAGGGTTTTGGTGGTCCTTTATCTCCCGCCACCACAATTTAGTTGACCTTAATATTTCATGTGTTTCATTTTGGTCATTATTGTTACACTTAGTGTTAATATGTGTGTAATAGCCGTGTCTGTTGGATATTTATAGAAATACGGAATAAACCACGTCCCATATCGGTTCAATATGGGACGCAACAGTTATCAAATACGGGACGATTCTGTGTGTTGCCCTGCGACAGACTGGCGACCTGTCCGGGTGAACCCCGCCTCTCGCCCGGAACGTTAGCTGGAGATGGGCACCAGCAACCCTCCCGACCCCAGGTGTAAAGAAAATGGATGGATGGATGGATGGATGGATGGATGGATGGATGGATGGATGGATGGATTCTGTATTTTACGGGATCGGTGGCAACCCTACCCTGTGTATTTCTTATAAGCCAAACACGGGACGATTCTGTATTTTATGGGACGGGTGGCAACCCTACAATAGGGTCAAGTAGCCTGAGGACAACAGTTACCAGCCATTTCAGCAAAGCTAAAAATGCTAGCATTGCTTAGCGTGGTCACGCAAGTTGATGCCAGTCACTCAGTTGCTAGAAAGATTCCTAGACTTTACCAGTGGCTAGTTTTACCAAACGTGCTATTGCTTTTCAGTTGGTCATCGATTTACTGGGTATGGATTGTTTAACAGAACTTAATGGGGAATAACAGGTGTGTGTTGTTTTGTTGTTGTTTTTTTCTTTTTAGCCAAGTTAAGACTGCTAGGCTAACATTGTTCAATGTGTTTGTTCACAAAGTAGTTGCCTTACTGCCTTACTGCTTTATTGGGTATTATCCTAAAAACAAAACTGCTTTAAAATGAAATGTTCCATAAAAGATCATGTCATAATGTAACACAGCACATGTACCATAAATGTTATATTCACAGATTGTATGTGTGACGTAGCATTCTGAGCTAAGCTAAGCACTAAAGCTTTGTGCTTCACATTCTTCAGGTTTGACTTTAAAAAAGCTAATTTTCCTGAAAATATTGAGTTCTTAAGACAAAAGAGAAAAGAAGAGCTCCAACTTTGCAGTCTGAGGTTGTTTTGAGGGAACTAGAAGAAGAGCATTGGGTTTTATTGCAGGTGGGAGCTGCCAAAGTTGAGCTTTTTTCCTGTCCAGTCAGCTCCTGCGGGTCTGTCCTGCTTGTTCCGAGAAACGCTCTGCACAGTAAACAAAAACAAAATGGCCTCTGCCCAGATGCAGGCCTTCGAGCCGTCAGTGGAGCTCCTCTCATATGTATCCATGAAGAACATTATTAATTTTAGCTTAATATTCGACATCTCCACCATAGCAAAGTTGTTCCTGTCTGGAAATAAGTAATTTAATACTGATTGTCCAGTATCCACAGAGTGGAAATGGTCTAAAATTAGCCCTAATCATTGTTACCTTCTCAATGAAGAAATATAGCAGCTGCAGGAAGTTAATGTTGCCCAAAAGTTCCCATTTTTTCCTATGAAATCCACTTTAGTGTCTGTGACGCAGATCTATTTTGATGGTGCTGCCATCTGTCCCTGCTTCTGTTCATACAATATCATACTTTTGAGTGCTGAAAAGACTCTAAAAATAAAAAGATTGAAAAGCTAAAGTAAACAGACGTTAGTGATTTGGGGAACTGCTTGAGAGAAAACGGAATAAACATCCCGTAAACAGGCAGCCATTCCTCATTTCTGCGTGTGTACGCAGGAAGCGACATAAACAGCTCAAGTTGCTCATGGATGTGTGACTCCAAGCATATCGTTTTCACCCCAGGATCGGCCACGCCTCGGACCTTGTAAGTTGAAACCAGCTTCCGCATCCATGCCTTCCGCTTTCACTCTGAAATCATATCCAGGCGTTGTGTGTTTGGGTCAGTGAAGCGTGAACAGTCAGCACATTTCCTGTTTGTTGTACCTTTCCCCACAAAACGCCGTAGCGCGCGGCCTGTTCACCGTTTGCTGAAAGACGATGTTGTGATGTGGTCAAACAGTGGCGTTTCCATGACAAATGTCACTATGTCATTTGTATTTATGAGACGAGACATAATCCAATTCAGATTTGAGCACTTTATGTGTTTTGAATTTTGAGTTATGGACAATCCAATGCACTCTGGATTATTTAAAAAGTTGTTAATAGTGTATTAATTTGTATAAAGTTTCACCATTAGCATCACTAGCGTTCTAAGGTGTTCAAATTGTCTACAGCACAGAGGGACCTTTTCATTGTTAACTGGACATTCTCCACACGATGTAACAACAGGAGATTTGTTTTGGGTGCACAGACAGACAATTTTATTTGAGTGCTGCCCCCTAATGGCATGGTGCCCTGAGCAGTGAGCCTCTTCATCACTGGCATGTTAAGTTGTGCTATGCTTTCCAGATATTGTCGGAAGATTTTGAAATTAAATTCCTCCTGCTGGTTGTTCTAGCAAACAAAAACACATTTAAACACATGTGAATGAAGTTCACATTTTGTCAAATGACTTCTTAAGACTGAAAATGAAAGCTTTTGAACTATAACTTGACTTGAGGATTACTTAATGACTTGCAAAACAATCACTCTGTCCCACCTTCTGAGGCTAAATGATAAATTCCAGTTGCTCTCTATAAGTATATGCCTGTAATTTGTCAAATTTTAGACAGTTCAGTGAATTTGGCAACATCCAGAACTTAATTTGAATTGCATTTTATTTGAGAAACTAATTTATACTCTTCTTTCTCATAATAAACTTAATAGGTATCAGCTATAGTCTTTATATGTGTCTTGTAATGTTATGGTGAGCCTAACAACGCAAGATATCTTAAAATACTTAAGATGTTTTTTTATGCAAGTCCTGAATGACTCAGCAATGTCCATCAAGTGCTTTAAAGCAGTAGAATCATATAAAATTGACTTTTTTGAGCTTTATATCATGTTATATTGTTATTCCCTCATCAAAAACATACTTGGAGTGTTGTCTTGATTCTTTCATGCATGTTTGAGAAATCCCTTAATCTCCATAGCAACCATTCAGCTGTGTAAAACACCTGGTTGAACCTAGCTCCACCTTCGAGGGCGAAGCTCCTCCTCAGAGCTGCAGTTTCCAAGCCTGACTTCCCCCCTCAGCTCCTTCAGACTAGCCAGCAGCAATTAGCAAACACCTGGTGGAAGCCCATAATGCAAGCTACTTCTCAGGGCTAAAAACATTGTTAAAGGGTTAATAAAGGAGCCATGTTGTGATGACTTCCAAAAGATGGAGTTTCAGAACGAGCAGAAGTTTCTTACACAGACAAGAGGCCCAATTTCAGAGTCAAATTTATTTTAAGTCATATTTGAGATATATATTAGCATTTTTAGAGCAACTGAAGGTAACATAGTTACTTGATTATGCTTTAAAAAGGTTTATGTGCCTGGAAAACACATCCTGCTCCTTTCAGGGTTTTTAAGCCATCAGATCAGTCTTGTTTTCCAAACTTGATAGAATGAAACCTGGGAATTCTTTTGGTAATGTCCAGAATGGGACTGCAGCATTATATCCTGCGTCATAGATCCCAAGTCCGTACAAGGCTGTGACTAGAAGAGCTGGTCACAGCTGGATTAGAGGATAACATCTTGACGGAACACTGCAGCATCTCAGAAATTCACGAGGAACGTCGTGCGCCGCTGCCACTCCGATCGCTTCCTGCCCCGGGATTCCATCAGCTTCGCAGAAAATAAAACCCACATCTGCTGCGTTTATACGCTCATAAAGCAGAAGTGGCTCTCCGTTCAGGCTGCGGTGGGTTTGTGCAGAAGATGCTTGAGTGATTACCAGTTATATGTTTATCTGCAGTAACCTGCAGCACAGAACCATCCCTCCTCCTTTTTTTTTTCCTTTTAGCCATACAGCATACAGTCGTGAGCGCCCCCTCCCTGTCATATCCGGCTCGTCAGCCGTCGTCTCCCCCAGGCCCTCTATCCGCTGAAGTTTCATCGGCAGCGGCCACATGGTTATGAATGTGACTGTGCGGGCTCCAGAACGAAGAGGGAACCGAATACAAATAAATGTCTTTGGCAGGGTGTGCTCACAAAGCTTTGTTCTTATTTTAGTCCCTTTTTTTTAATCACAGCATTTTCCTTTGTACTTTCTGTCTTCTTTTTATTTGCCTTTGATTCTAAAAATAAAGACCCCCAATCTGCGCCACTGCTTTTCTTCTGCTACCGCCTTCTCTCCTCTGCACCTACGGACAGGAATAGACGGTGGTTAGTTCTGAATCAAAAGCCTCGTCCACACCCTCAGGCTGTCTGTTCACTGTTAGAAAACGAAGCTGAAACATTACAGGCAATAAAACAATTCTGTTTTCTGTTCTTGCTCGATGACTAAAGACTCTGACGACATTTTGGGTATTTTATGTACCACCCAAACATCAGGCGTTAGTAGTTGAACCTTTAGCTTCAGTAGCTCGTTGATAGCTCAGAGTATCCTATAAGTCTGCTGTTTTCCAACACTCCATCATAAACCACTGTTGGCAAGGATAGAATATGCCCTGTAGAATTTGCATTGGTGTTGTATAACATGCCTGGTAGCGCGTTGTGACGCAGATTCCTTCTGAAGGCCCCTGTTTCTCCACACAGACATCTTCATCTACCCAGTGGTTATAGTTTTCTGAATGATCTGAGAAACCCATAATAACATGTTGGTTATGATGTTATAAATCATCCTCAGAGTGATGGTTTTGTAATGTGATTGATAAAGCTGTTGTTGGAGAACCAAACAGGTGTGGTGGATCAACTCAGAACATTCTGTTTTACCTAAAGGCAAAATCTGAACTTGCCTTTACTTGGTAATTTACTCTACAACAAATGAAACATTTAACAACTTCTTTGGAGCCACTCTCCTTTACAGAATTGTATTAATTCATACATATTAGGGAGTTTTTTATTATGAAGGACCTGTTTAACATCATCCACCAGCATCTCCCTAGATTTAGTCTAGATTTTGAATAGGCCACGCTACTAGAGGTGTGTGATACCGCACATCCAATTCCAAGTAGACATTTTTTTGTGCTTGAGTTTCGGCTTGGTACTCTCCTATGGACTTTCTTTTGTTTCCTTCTTGAATGCGGTGCTTCTCCTATGTAATAAATATAATTTTAAATTAAATAAGTAGCTATTTGACAGCTATTTGTGTGCAAAGCATTACGAGCAAGAAATAAAAAACAGAGAACGGCTCTCACTGAGACTCGAGTCCTATCGTTCAGAGTAAAGAGCCGGTCAAAAGAATCACATCCTTCACGTCATTTGTTGTCAAGTCGCTCTTGTTGGTATGTTGGTAGACTGGCAACTCCAGAAAAGGTTCACCATTGTTCCGTGTTCTTTATTTGTGGGTAATGTGGGTCTCTAGAATCCTAAAACCTTAGAAATGACTTATAGCTCTTTCCAGACTGCTTGACATCAAATACTTCATTTCCTATCTGTTCTGCAGTTCCTTTAGATTGGTACGTAAAGCGGATTTTTTTTTATCTTGCCTTCTTCATGTTGTCAGATAGGATCTACTTTAGTGATTTTTTTTCATTCTACAGGTCTGACAATCAGTCCTGGTTGTCATTGAGGAAATTTGACCGAGTCATGATTTCAAGTCTGTCTATTTGCTGAGATAATTTTTATTTGTTTGCCGATCTGAAACATTGAAAAATCAGAAGAGGGCAGAAACTTTTTCACTGCTCTGTAGCAACACAGTTTCGTCAGAGCCGTCAAAGAACCAAACACATGCCTCCCTTTGACACTTTAGGTTAGCATCACTACAGTCTGATACTTTGTAACTGGCACAGACTCAGACTGTAGTAGCTTTTGGTGCTGCTAGCATGCTAACGTTTGACATTTTTGTTTGGCTTTTGTTTGAGTTCTTTATTAAAACATTACAGCTAAAGTTAGTGACTTTAAAAACATTGAAAGTTGATGCCAGAGGTTTCTGCAACCCTGATATCAAACATGGCTGCCTCACATAACAACAGTAGTAACAGCTGCAGTGATAAACTGTTCATTAAATTATCTAAGAATGCAGTAGTTGGTAACCTTGTCTGTAAACAGGTCACTTCAGCGGTTCAATGAACAATATACAGATGAATAGATTGTAATAATTTTGCATTGCTAACAGTTAGCTCCCTCAGTGAGCAAAAGGAAAACTTGTTTTTGTATCTGCGACTGCAGCAGAGTTACGCTAGGTATGAGGTCATGACTTGTTTCTGATTTCTAGTGACCGACTTCTCAAACACTATGAAGAACAACAAGGTGGAAATGATGCAAGTCACTGAGTACAAAACTAAGCTGACCCTCCATTTCTAGAAACAACAAGCAGGTCAGGTTTAACTTTGGTGACACATTTTTGATAAATCTCACACTGCCTCTCTTATTCAGGTTTAAAGCTTTAATCAAGTCACAGATGGAACGCTTCCCACGTTCCAAAACATAAAGGGTCTGTTTTCTGATAGCACAGTGAAATCGTGCGTTTTGCAATTAAATGTAAGTGTGCTGTAGCTTAACTGGACCCCTGCAGTGTTGTGTCACCATTACAATAAGACCTCTACCAGGTAGAAACTGTTACAAACCAAAGCTGACAACCTATCCAGCTTTATTCCTCCAATTTTTCTCCACTTACCCGTGTGTCTGTGCCATGTGGGTGCTAATGGTGGGAACAGATGAATAAACGATGGCTTCTGGACTTCTCTTGGTCAATAATGCACAACATTTTTAGAGCAGGACACTGGGATGTCACTGCAGGGACCTTCAGCTTCAGACACTTGGTCTCTCAAACTGAGGTTGCTTTGCTTCCTGGAATAGAAGTGCCACCCCACTGGGAGACTTTAATGTCCTTTCATCTGTTGGCAACCTCTAGATAGATGTTGGAGGTAACAAGTTCAGAAGGGAAGCCCTCTAGTTCATTCTGCCAAAAGATTCTCTGGCCAGAATAGTTTTACTCTCTTGCTCTCGATGAAGGCGGACGCTTTTTCCCTCTGCTCATCCAAATCTACAAATTATGGATCTGGTCAACCGATCTCTCAATGCAATTGATCAAATTTTTGACGAGAAGTCTGGGCACAGGAGAGCCCTCTTGTCCTGCAGGGACACACCCGGCGGGATTCACCCTGGATTTATTCATGATAACAGGATTTCTGCTGTTTGGAGCTTGTGGATTCCTGGCTTATCGACAAATTTGTGACTGACTTGGCCGAACTAGCGAACACTCAGACTGTTGGTGTGGACAGAGACGAGGACTCTGAAACTCACTAACTGGGTAGAATCGATCTTGGAGAAGTTGCTAGTTTCAGTTCAGTGGAACAACCAAACTAATTTGGATGATTGGGAACTGAGATGTATCGGAGAAACTGTAGGGAAGATTGAAATTTATAATCTTACCGACCTAAGACATTCTGTTTATGAATTGGCTTTCCCCATGTGGCCTTGGAAGGGCTGCATATCTGTAATCTCCTTGAAGATTTGTAAACACAATGCTCTTCCCTTCTCACCCCCTCCTGTTTCCATGGAGCTGTGGAGCTGAGCGTTCCTAAGGACATCATTCCTTGATAATAAAACACCTCTATCAGACTTTACCAGGGACCACAGCCACCTGGCTTCGTGGCCCTCTGACGTCACTGCCTTCACTCGTGTCTTTGTTTTGCCCCTTTGTTTTGTCTGAATGTTGCCACCTGCCCTAATGTGTCCGTTCCTCTTTTTTATTTTAGAAACAGTGACCAGAAAAGGATTACTTTAGTTTATTAGTAATATCAGAAATTGTGGAGTACGCACTATTTAGATCAACATTATACAACCCAGAAATGGAATCAGAATTAGAATTAGAATAACTACAAACTTGGAATCCAGAAATACTTAACAGGAACAGTCACTGCTTTGTTTATATTACTTTTAACCCAGAAAAGCATTTAGAACAAACGTAGAATTGTGGAGTACTCACTTTAACCCAGAAAAGGAATTAGATCAGTCACTCTTTAGCTTATTTTATCAGAAACTGTAGAGTACTCACTATTTAGAAATGGTATTAGATACTTAGCAACCCTGAACAGGAGCACCTAGTTTACATACTTTAGAACAACATTAGATTTGTTTTCTTTCCTCTTTTCTTTCCTTTGGTTTGTTATTTTGTTTGCATTTCCTTTTAACTCATGTAAAGCACTTTGAATTGCCTTGTTACTGAAAATGTGCCATATACTGTAAATAAAATTACCTTGCCTTGCCTTGCCTTGCCTTGCCTTGCCTTGCCTTGCCTTGCCTTGCCTTGCCTTGCCTTACCAGTGAGTTCTGATTCTCCGTCCAGTAGACGGGGCGACCAGACTGCCTCAAGTGACTGCTTTCCATTTAAAGGAGAAGAAAACCATCCAAATGGAGAGGTTCATTTCAGGGGTCTGTATACAGGATTCTGTACTCTTAAGGGATGTAAATCCTAAATAAGGAGTTGGGGTGTTTTCTCACCTGATCATCCAGTAGACTCACTTTGATTGGGAACCACGTTGTAATATTTTTTCCATTTTGATTAGTCTTCACACTGCAGTGTCTCAAACTAACCAAACCGTTTGAAAACCCTGTTCACCTCCACACCTGTGGTGGAGCTGGACCAAGAACCACTGAAGGAAATAACATAAAAACCTCTAACGAAGACACTGAATGCAACTTTCTTCTTCATGAAATGTAAACACAAATGGAGTGGCGTCAGACTTTAGTGGTTGTAGGATTTCTCTTTTGTTGTTGGTAAAAGCCATTTCTCCAGCCAGTGGTAGCTTTGTTTTGTTTTGGGTTGTATTCACCCAGAATGCCTTTTGCTATTGTTCTCTTCCTGCTTTTGGAGTGGTCCACATTGACAAACGCATTTGAATAGCACCAGTTCACTTCAACCGAATCAAGACCGAGGTTTTTAGGCGCACCACCCTGTTTGCTGTTTTTGTCTGCATCAGAGTTAGATTTTGCATTCACACCTCCCAAAACAAGCCGGGCTTTCTAGGCAAAGGAACCAAAGTTGGATTAAAGCAAACTAAACGCTTTTGGTGGGAATGCACACTTGTGCATTTTTGACTCGGCTCATTCTTCGCCACCACAAACCAGTTTTAAAGTGTTAGTATCAAAGATTTGTTTAGCAGAGAAGACAGAAAGATCCCACCTTTAGCCACCCTTTATATCACGGTACAACTCATTTAACTTGTCTGGTTTCCTAAAACTAACCGGTATTATCCAATCTAACACTAATTACTGTGTGTTTGGGGTTCATTGTGCTCTTGTTCAATCATCCAGTTGTTAATTTAATGTGAAGTTGATGAATTTAGATTCAGAGGTGCCATTCCCCCTAAAAGTTTCACTTTGACCTCTAAAGATATTTCGCTCCTTTAACCAGATGGAAACATTTGGCACTTTATAATTTATTTTAAAAAATAAATTAATTTATTTTAAAAAATAAATTATATATCAAGTATATTCACTTGATATACTTCACTTTAATGTTTTTTTTCGCTCTGACCTTATTGAATTGGTGTCATGAGCCGTACCAAGTAACGGGTTACCGTGGTAACTCCAACAAACGTCTGGTAATGTGGTGGCAATTTCACCAGGAGTTTGTGAAGGAGTGGTGCTTCTCACTATTTGTAGGAAATTTTCTGTATTTCACTTTCATAATTACATGTGTCATTCAAAAAGTAACAGACAAACATGAAAATGTGAAACCAACACTGGATGTCAAACAACATGGAACAACCGACTCACCGGACAGAGAACCATTGTGTGTCTTTGACAAGCAACAACAAGGCTCTGCAGTAAAACCAAGGCAAACAGAATGAATTATATTACAAAGCAAACCCTGATTTCTGCAATTAAATGCATCATGTAATACATCATGAATTGTTTTGGTTGTTGAGATGGAGAATCTGGAAAATACCCGGTGATACAGTGTGAGGTTAAACGCTCCACACTTTAATTCTGTCCAATTAAATGCTGAAAAAAACAGTCAGAGATTTAAGATTAGAGTAAACATGGTGATGACTGAGAGATGAGGCAGAGCTGTTGTCATTTTTTCATCTAGGATTTCATTAAGCAAAAAATATCTACAGTGAATGAAATAAAAGAAAATGAAATGAACTTGAATTTATTTCAGTCATTTAAATTGAAACATGATCATTTTGATGATTTTTTCTTACAGTTTCTGAAAACACAAAATCCTCTTTCTTTGAAAATTGCAGTATTTCATAAGATTAATAATGGGAATGATTTTTTTGTAGCAGAAATGCTGTGCTGTGATATGGCCCATGTAGCATTTTCACTTTCGGTCACATCAAGATCATGAATTTTCTTGTGTCAGAATGTGTTGATAAAAGCAATTAATTATAGCTGCATCTGCAATCATTGAGTACTTCCTAAAATTAAATAATACTGAATATCTTTTCACGTTGATCAGTCCCTGCAAGATTTTGCTATTGTTGAAATCAAAATCACTGATTCTGTGGCTAATTCAGAAATATTTGCAATAAAGTTTGCAGTATTTGCACACATAAAAAGCTGCGGTGGACCAGATTTGGCCCCCGGGTCTCGGGTTTGACACCGGTGACCTACACAGTCATGGAGAAGACGGGTGACTTGATATTCTCTAAGAAGCTGTCTGTTCACAGAGCGCTGTATTATTTTATTATTATTATTATTATTATTTGGGAAGTTGAGTGGAAGGAGAAAATCTCACAAGCATTAGCAATAACAGCAACGTGGAGGTCTACAGAGCAGCATCCATTTAAGTGTTTTGTCAAGATTGATGAATTGTTGCTCATATTTAGTCACTTCTGAACCAGAGGTGACATCAGTTCAGATCAAAGACAATTTTGCATTTATTTTAGGAGTCCATGTTGTTTGAAGTCCGGTGTAAAGTTTCCACATGAATAATGATTTATGATGCCATATCAGGTGTTGGTTTCACTGTGGTTTATCAAGTTTTATTTTTCCTGCTGATCACAAGCTTTATGGTGATTCTGGTTTCATTTTTCAGCAGGACTCACAAACGTGAGCTAAACCTCACGTTTGTAATTTGGTGCAGGAGTCTCCACTGAGTACAGGTTCTTTATAGTACGTCAACATATTGTACTTTCAGTAGGGTCACTTTTTTATACTTAAAGGGGCGGAATTTTGTAAATGTAAAATTCTTTAGCTTTAGATCAGGTTATAATGTTATTTCCTCATCAAAAACATACCCGAAATGTTGCTTTGATTCTTTTATGCATATTTGAAGAATCCTTGAATCTCCATGGCAACCATTCAGGGTCCCTAAATGGTTGCCCTCACAAAGCTCCCCTACTTATCCAAAGCTCCGTCTCAGAGCTGCAGTCCCCGCGCTGTCTCCATTGGGCCCCTTTAGATTAGCAGCAGCAGCAATTCACAAACACAATTAAAAGTCTGCTGAGCTCATCAGACAAACTACTTCTCAGTCCAACAGTTGTAAACAGCATCATGGAGAAGTAATGTTGTGAAAACGTGCTGAAGGTGGAGTGTCGGATAGAGTAGGAGCTTCTTAAAGAGACGGACACCCGATTTCAAGGCGTCAGATTTCAAAGTTAAATTTCTTTTAAGTTATGTTTGATATATCCAACATTTTATATCAGCTGAATGTAACATAGTGCTATAAAATGGATTCATATTCCTGGAAAATTCATAATACTGCCCTTTTAACGGTCGGCTGTAATGAAAATTTTCTAAGAGACTGAAACTGAATTATCAAACTTAATATGAAAAAAATGCTTGAAAAATGTCACAGACTCCATAAAGAAGCTATAATATAGTTTCATTTTTTTTAATTGAATTTCTGAAATAAATGACTTTTTCAGATGTATTCTAATGTGCTGAGATGAACGTGTCTTCTAGGCAGCAGTAATAAAAGTTCAGTGACGTGTAGCAACCTGTAGCTATGGCACCTTTTTTAAGCCATAAAAGAAATCAGCAAACCTCACTCTGCCCCCAACCTCGGAACAAAATGGATGCACTAAAGCGAGAGAGTACACGCCTGTTTGCACGCACACACAACAGCGTTGGGTTTGTGTATTCAGAGCTCCAATCAACAGCCTGTATTTAAGATTTTATAACCGGCAGTGTGATTCCTTCTTTTTTTCCATTCCCTGTTGCTTCGCTGTCATCCTGTTTACTTCAGGTGAAGAGGTCACACTGCTTACCGTTAGCCACCATAAACGTCAGCGGGAGTGTAACAGCCGGTGACAGGGTTATAAAACGTCAGGAGCAAAGGGCACATGGGTCTGTGGCAACTCAGAGCCAGCAGACACGGTGCATTGGATGGGTTGTAAATCTTAAAAAAATGTGGGTTTGTGAATGGAACAAATGGAAGATGGGCCACAAATATGTCAGATTATTGCTGGAAAGAAAAAAACAGTCTCATGGAAACATTGTCACAAAGTATCTGCGTATCTGTATGTACATATCTGTGAAGACGGATGCTGCAGCATTCTCTCTGTAGATTGAGAAGATGGCAGAACTGGATTTAAATAAAAACATTCGTGATTAGCTTTATATTCAGGTGCTCCAATCATTTCCTTTCCCACAAGTACATAAAATCAATCAGCTTGGCAAGAAGACTTCTGACAAAAATGTGAAGTAGTTGGTTTTCCTCAGGAACTTAGTGGAACTCCAGTGTGGTTTCATAGCAGGGACAGAATGCAACTTGGGCAATAAATCAAATCAAGAATTTTCTTACTAAAACTTCCACAATGAATTGTTGGTAGTGCCACTGCAAAGTGGATGTGATGGTATTCCATCGGTTGCGGCTTGTTTTCAGGCGTTTCGACCTGCACCTTAGTTCCAGTGAAAGCAGTCCATTATACTCATTTTCTAGGTGAACAACGACCCTAAACTTACAGCTGGTGCTTCAATGGAATGGTTTAGATCATTCATGTGTTAAAATGGCCTAGTCAAAGTCTAGACCTAAATCTAATCTGTGAAAAGACTCTGGTGTTCACAGATGATCTCCATCCAATCTGACTGATTTGCTACAAAGAATAAGAGGCAAATATTCAGTTGATTCCCCAAAAGACTTCAAGCAAAATGTGAATTTATAAAGTAAAACACAACCGAGAGCAGTATACTGCATGCTTTCCTTGTTCGTCTAAATGTGTTGCTCTATCAGAATTACATCGGAATTATTAAAGTTATGTTGGCAGTAATACACCAAAAAAGTTAGAGGTTAGGACATTTCTGCCTGTTCTAAATCTTAAGCCATCGCCGGATCTCAAAACAAGATGAGGATTCTTGCTCAGTGAACTGTCGATAACTGGAATTAAAACTGAAATGTAACTCAGACAGTCTCACCAGAATCTAAATCGGATGGCGAGCTCAGGACAAATGTCTGTTCTCTGTAGTGGAGGTGTTTCCTGGATGATGGTGCAGCCGTCCTAACAACTCACAGGTCAACAGTTTGATCTGGACAGCGATGTCTCTCTGAAGCCAGTGGAATTGACAGAAACAGTGTTTGCTTCACGTTGGTTCTGATTTAGAAGGTATTGCGACAGCCAGTGCTTTACCAGGCGAGAACATGCTGCTTTTGTTCACTGTTCTCTCTGTGTTTCATGAGGAAGCCTGACACTGGCAGTGTGGAGGGCAGCCAAGATGCAAAACGCTCAGCTTTTGATTGGGGAAGTAAAGTAAAAGGTCATTGCAGCCTGTGAAAATTTAATTGCCTCTACTTGAGTTATGTAACAACACGGGTAGGCGATGACGCTCCGTCTTCCTTCAGTGTTTTTGATCCAGGCATGAAGCTCTGCACTGCGCTGACCACTTCGGGGTTTACGTGCCGTGCTGGTTACGAGGCGAGGAGCCGAGAGAGAGAGTTTGTGTGTGCGTGTGTGTGCGTGTGTGTGCGTGTGTGTGCGTATGCGGGAGTGTGGGGGTGTGCATGTGTGTGTGTGTGTTGGGGGGGAACATGGGAAGAAGAGGAGCGGGGAGAACTGGAACGGGCATGTTGCGTAAATACAATGGTTTCCGGCTCAACGTGCAAAAGCTTCATTTAAATAAACCGTCTTCTGAATGAATGCAGAGGCCTAATCATTATGATGCAGCTGTGGATTCAGCGTAGCGTCTGTCCACATGCATGGAGGCAGATGGGCTCCTTTCACTACATCAGCTACAGTCACATTGAATTCTACACATACATATTAAAATGCCAGATTTTAGTGGGCAGAAATATTCTGTACCATTAATCCACGTTTAATCTGCCATATAGCCTGTATTATTCAAGTTACAAACAAAACTGTTAAAAGAAGAGATTAGCAGGGAAGTACTATGTAAAATGTACATTTTTTGAGCTTGAAATCTTGTAAGTGTTGCTTTGATTCTCTCTTGGATGTTTGAGAAATCCTAAGTCTCCCATGACAACCATTCAGCTGTGCAAAATGTCTGGGTGGACCTAGCTCTGCCTTCGAGGACGAAGCTCCTCCTCTGAGCTGCAGTTTCCGAGCTCCCCCTCCTTGTGACTCCCCCACTCAGCTCCTTCAGACTAGCCAGCAGCAATTAGCAAACACCTGGTAGAACTGATAATCTGCTGATCTCATTAGAGGAGCTCCTGCTTAGTGAAACCTGGTAAAAACGTTAATGAAGGGTTAAAAGAGGAGCCATGTTGTGATGGCTTCCTGAAAGAGAGCTTCAGAAAGAGCAGGAGCTTCTTAAAGAGACAGAGGCCCAATTTTAAGGCATTAAATTATGAAGTCAAATTTTGTTTAAGTTATATTTAATATATAGCATTTTTGCAACAACTAAACAAGTAGCATAATTACTTGATTGGGTTGTAAAATGGTACCATGTGCATGGAAAACACATAATAGTGCCCCTTTAAAAGAAAAAGATTTTAAGAAGTTGCAATAACACTGTTGGATAAACTCACATAGTTAAACTAATACCTTTTTGAAGCAACTTTCAATCAACCTTCATGGGAGCCAAGACGAGAATGGCTTCACCATCATCATCTAACAATGTGGACAAGAAATGTCCACAGGTACAAGACGTAACCAAAAACCTCTTCAACAAAGTATTAATTAAGGAGTGTGCACACTTCTGCATCTAGCTTTGTGTGTTTTTATTCCCTCAAACTGATTTGTTAGTTTTTTTCAGCTGACTTGTGAGGGATAAATGTGACACTGAAGGTAGAAGCGATTCCTTGTCTCCTTCTCAGAAACCTTCTGATGTGGGTGTGTGGAGGAAGGCCGTGTGACCACAGCCAGACTTTGTGATGCGATGAATAGAAGCAGCAGATGCTTGTTGTGATGCGACAGAGCGCACCTGGAGCTCTGATGCAATATATCAAGCAGACCGCTCGCTGCGTCACAACAATGAGACTCGTCCAGCAGGCCCAAACCTTCTGTTCCAAATTATACAGACTCCGTTCTGAAAGGCATTGACACACGGGAAGCTTATTGTATTTAGTAATATACTTAGCACATAGCAGAAATGGCACAAATATTTTTTAAAACTCAACCTGATTAACTGTATTGGTTGGTTTATTTGCTGATTCCTATAAGGTTAAGTCAAAGGATGAACAGTTTGTGAACAAAAGAAGGTTCCCGGTGTTAAAAACGTCTCCAGACAGAGTCATGAAATTAAAAAGAAGCACTCAGCTGAAATTTGCCTAATTAGGTTTAAGTGTATTGATGGGAGCCCAGAGTGGTGAGGCATCCAGCGATATGAAGCCTCTGTGAGCTGTTGATACTCAGCAGGTCGGCTCTGCTACTTCTTGATCGAGTACCCATGATGCAGAAGGGGGAAACGTAAGATGAGGAAGTTTATTTAATTCTTTAAAGCATCTTAAAAGCTAAGTTAATGTTTGCGAGCTAACATTAACTTAGCTCGCAAAGATCCAGAATTATCAATCAAGCTAACTAGTCACCAGCTTGTTTTGCTAAGTTGTTTTATGTCTGCGGTGCTAACAACTTGTACTTTTTTTTTGTATCTTTAAACTGCGATGATTGCCTTTCATGATCTTGAAAGTGGAAAACACATTATACAGGGTGAGGTGAACACAAACTGTTTATTCCAGTTTTCACTCTGCACTGTGTCAAATGAACCAAAGCCTTTTAACATCCTGTTCCCCTCCTCGCCTGTGGTGGCGCTGCACCAAGAGCAACAACACACAGACCTCTGAAGAAGACACTGAGCACAACTTCCTACTTCACAAAATGTAAACAAAAATGGAGTGGCATCAGATTTTAGTGGTTGTAGGGGAAACACCATAAGCTATTTCTCCCACTGGGCTCGCCTGCTTGTTTGTAAAGTCTGGGCTTTATTCATAATATAACACGTTCATAGCAATAAAAACATGTGTTGCCTTGTGTTCTGACTTCACATTTTCTGACTCAGAGAAAGGAAACAAACCCGACTTAACAGAGAAGGCAGCAGCCATCTATCTGGCAGTTGGGAAGTTGAGATGTTATGAATGCATTGGTGACTGGGTGAATATGGCTCTGGTGTAAAGTGCTCTTAATGTCAGTATGGATGGAACTTTACTTAGAAGAAATGACTTGTGAACTCCGCTGACTCTTTCTGGCTAATCCTTCAAAGATCCTTATTTTATTCAGGAATGTAACACAGAAAGTTCAGGATATTCCAATTGATTTTCCTCCTGTATTCCAGTTTTTAACCATCATAGTCATCTTCTTCAATAATAAAGTCCTCACTAGATTTCACCAATGTCTGCTAAACTCAAATCTTCATTCTATCTCTCTCTGTCTCTTGCAGCCCACCCCTGATTCCCATTAGGATCTTCTCTTCCCTCTTGGAGACCCTCTCCACCCCCCACATCCAGCAGCCATGGCTGATGACGCCGACATGCGCAATGAGCTGTCAGACATGCAGCAGCGCGCTGACCAGCTGGCCGACGAGGTGAGAAGAACACACTTCTGCCCGGACGCAGCTGTTCGGCGTACGGTGGAGTAAAAACATGCAAACATCTGACTCCTAACAAGCAGAGATGTAACGGCACATAATGGTACAGCTGAAAAGTGGGACTATTTTGAAAAAGTTCAGGATTTTTTTGTAAATCATTTTAGAAAAAGATGCTTTAAAGGAGTGTTTGACTCATTTTCATGTCAGGCCACATCAAGATGGCCTGACTTTCTCCTCATTCAATGAGAACTTAGAAAAAATGTAATAATAATGAACGTCTTTGAAATAAAATTGAACGTCTTTTCACACTGATGTAACTTGGCACTATACAAATAAATGCTAAGAAAGTTCTTATTATAGTTCTATTTATGTGGCTCTTTAGACTCTAGAGGGCCACATAAATAGTTACAGCAGACTGGATTTGGCCCACGGGCCTCGAGTTTGACACGTGATTCATTACAGAGTGAAATAATTCAAGTGTTATTTCTCTTAATGTTGATGATTACGGCTTACGGAGAACAAAAACCTATGGCCTACAAACCAGAACAAAAACTCTCTGATTCAGAATTTGTAATATTTCATAAGATCAGTTGTGTCAAACTTGAGGCCCGGGGGCCAAGTCCGGTCCAGCGCAGCTTTTTATGTGGCCCTCCACAAATAAATTAGTTGCTTGCTTAAATATTATTTTATTGGTCAAATCTAAGCGATTTCGATCTGAATGCTACCGCGATAAATCAATCAGTTCCTCTATTACTTCATGTGAAATTAACAGATCTCTGCACTTTTTCAATCTAATGCATAATTGTGAGCTTATTCAAACTTTTTCGCAAAAATGGTCACAAACATTGGAAATGACGGCTAACTTCCACCTGCAGATGGCAGTGTTTCTTACTTTTGCTACGCCTAGGCCTGTCACAATAAGCAATAAATCGCTAAATTAAAACTGGCTCAGTAATTTCCACTTGCATAGTTTATTGTTTTTTTTCTTTTCTCTGTTTCTACTAAAAAACTGGATGACAAAACTCTTCAGTCTGGGGTTTTGTTTACAGAGACTTCAGAATTAATTTTATTTGTTATTTTTGTTATTTTGTTTATTTACTCTGGATATTTAAAATGTCTTCCAGTTCCAATGTTAAATGTTTATTAGAATTTAATATTTATTGATGTTTGAAAATGTGTTCTTGCATTGTTATATCACTTGAAAATGGTCTCAAAACAACAATTTAATCATTAATCACAATAACTTCTGGGACAACATATTGCCCAGCAAAATTAGTAATCGTGACAGATATAACAAAGCGCAAGTGCAGCAAAATGTCTCACAAAATCAAGTGATTTTGATTGAAAAATAAAGAAACAATTGCAAAATACTGGAGGGACAGATCAACGTGAAAAGACGCTAGATACGTTTTTTTTTTTATTAATGTTTTAAAAGTGTTTTATTAATACATTCTGCCACAACCAGCCCATTTGAGGACATTTATGATCTTGTTATTGGCAGCAAATAAAAATTGTCCTTGCGCACAATCAATAAAAAAATTAGATTTTTAACAGAAATGTCAGGCGTCTGAAAAGAGATTCAGGGAAAAAATATGGAAATTTTCCTCCATATTCTCATTTTTTATCAGATATACATCCATGTCGCACAGGAGAGAGAGGAGATAGTTGCGTTGTGAGAGCAGCAGCTCCATACAGAGCCGACTGCATGGCGTTCCGGCTGACATTCCGGAGCTCCTCTCTGTTCTTTGTGAGAGCGTGTCAGACGGAGAAACGACGTCGTTGTGATGGCCCATAGCAGACCGGCCCAGAACCCTGCAGCTCCACATATGACTCACTGTGGCACAGCTGAGCAGAATATTAAACACACACACACGCGCGCGCATCGTCAGTGCAGAGCATGCACAAAATGGCGGCACCACAATAATAGCTTCTTTTTCCTTTCCTTTTATTTATTTTTTTTGCTTCTGACTTTAAAGAAGCTTTTAGATCCAGATGTTGACTTGGGAGAAAAATCACAGAGCTGCTGCTTTAAGAAAAAAACCCAGCTTGAACAACATGAAGCAGAGAGCATTTAGAGTCGACTGTCATTTTCAAGCTGCTGTGCTTGTAATTTCAGATGGAGAATAATTATTCCATTTTTAATCTCTTTTCAGTCACTGGAGAGCACCCGTCGTATGCTGCAGCTGGTGGAGGAGGTAAGAAAAACCCGTAGCACTGAACAGTCATCCATGGGAAACTACAGCAGTTTGTAAAAACAATATAGAAAGAAGTCAAAAATGAAGTTTTGATCAACTTTAGTTCATAGTGCAGGTACGTGTTGACACAGAACCTCACAGAAAGCACAGAACCTTTAGTCATTCTGCAGCCTTCAAACAAACATACAAACTTCAATGCATTCTAATGGGATTTTATAATAAATAGAATCTGAAAAGTGCGGCATGAATTCATATCAAGCCCGGTTTACTCTAAAGTTCCTAAATCAGTGGTGTCCAAATCATCTGTGTAGCTTTTCTATGAAGGCCTCAAAGGTTTGTTAGAGAACAAACTGTGTCATGGCAACCGAGGGACAAAATGGAGGCAATTAGTAAAGCTTAGTAAGTAAAGTTTATTTATAAAGGGCTTGTCACAGACATACAATCACAAAGAGCTGTACAATAGAAAACCACACAAAATATAAAACCAACACAAGCAACACAGTAAAATCTAGATTAAAGCTGCTTTATGCTATAAAACAATACCATACCACAACTATCCATCATACAATAAATCAGATTTTTTTTTATATAAAATTATGACCTAAATAAAGTCACTGTTGAAAGAAAATCATTCTGTTAGAAGCTACAAGCTTCACAGGGGAACAACATGAGGAAGAAGATGCTAACGCTGCTCATCACATCAGGCTAACGCTTGTGGCTCTGATGTGACAAAATGTAGAAACATGAATTTTGTCAGAGAATCTAAGAAACAAACACATCTGGGAATGACTCAAGTTTGTACTCCATCAACTCAGAGTGACAGGAGAAAAAAGGCGAAACGTTTTTAAATGCAAAGCAAAAACTAAAATAAAGTCCTGAGTTCAAATTCAACGTTTACCTTTAATTTGTGCGCCGCTCCCTCCATGTCGAGGTGTTTGCATCTTTAATGCCGTCACTGAGTCAACCGTGAGTCAACTGAGTGACAGCCTGAACAACACTTCACAGGAAATGAGCAGACGTCAGCACCAGATAAGGCACACACACGCACGCACACACGTACACACACACGCACACACATATGCACACAAAGCACATTAAAGTGAGCAACACTAATGGCTAGAAGATGATAGCATGATACACAGAAAGGGAATGCATTAACAAGCAAACACAGAGAGCAGGAGGGAGGGATGACGGAGACTCTCAAGGTCAGATTGATCATCGTCAGTTCTGTCAAACCGAGGAGGAACGGGAGAGAGGTTCAAATCCCACCGGACCGATGAAACGGGATGGAGAGTAGGAGGGAAGTGGAGGCAGACTGTGGCGAAATAACATTTAAAAAAAAAAACACAGGAATCCAGCAACATGTACATGTGTTTTGTTATTATAGCTAATCCCTATTTGCATTACTGTAACAGTAAATATGAATTTTAAATTTCCCCCTGAGATAAAATGCTTCATTTTGTGGATTAGTGTTGTCTGCTCAAAATTTAAAGAAGAAGTCTATAACTTTGAAAGATCTGGAAGGAAACCAGTGGAAACATTCAAAAACTGATTATAAGAAAATTTTCATGCAAATTATTTTATAAAATGTGAAATAAAACTAAGGTTTTTCTTGTTGTTGTTGTTTTTTTTCAAAGAGAGGTGAAAGGTGTCAGTTAAAAACTTGGCGGTTAAATTACTTAGTAGTTAAATCTGAATCAGTCGGGGTCTTAGCTGTGTGTTATCATGTCTGCTCCTGAAGAACCGAACCCTTGGTAAATCTTCACATCCCATAAAGTTTTTGTTCTCTTTATCATTTACTTACATTTTTTGAGTGCACATATGTTGGAATGAAGGCTGTAAAATGGACATAGTTCTTATTGCCCTGTCTGTACTGCCCGTGTGTATTTATTTTCTACTGATTTAATGATCGCCTGACCACCTTGGGCTGAAATTTCAATTCTCTGAACAGAGCAAATGAACAACCAGAGGAGTCAAATTATTATTAGCTGAATCACATAGAAAGTAGATACCATTCAAGCATTCGGCATGCAGAGGTGAGTTCAGTTTATATTGGTATCAAAAGATAGATTTAGACTTTAAAATATACCTTCATTACCTTAATATTTTTTTTACGCCTTTGAAGCCCATAAATAAACATTTTAAAATTTACATTAGAATGCCTGAACAGTGCGTTCAGGAAAGCTAAGGAAAGCTCTAAACTAAAGGTTTCATAGTGTATTTCTAAAATAAGGTTACTGAGAAGAAGAAGATTTTTTCTTTGCAGAGCAGAAGATTAAAATGTAATCATCGCTGCCATCATCCTGAGGAAAACTTACAGATTTTCAGGTTCATACAGAATCTGTTTGGACCGGAGAAAGACCAAAATGTTAACGACATTTTATCACGGGGTTTTTAATTTCCAGGACATCATTGTTGACCATCCTGTTGACTTCTGTTTTGTCTTACTCCCCGACCCCCCTACACCCGCCCACCCCCATCCACCTGTGATCCGGCCCTGGCCTTCCATAGAGCAAAGATGCTGGAATCAGGACTTTGGTCATGCTGGACGAGCAGGGAGGTGAGTCAACAAGAGGAGAGATGGTCATAATGTTTTGCTGTAATGACTGAGCTATTTAAATTATACACAGCTGCTATGAGTTTTGTTTTTGACGATAACTGTTAAAATATATTAATGATCACATTTTAACTCTGTACTTTTGATGTTTTTAGATGATAACCAAACACTTTGTGAATGAATGAAATGTTCCATTTTCAACTGCTTGTTTTCATTTAAACACATTTAAAACTAATTCATTTTTCCCCTCCATTTTTTATTTTTATTTTTATTTTTTTTATTTATGCTTTGAGATTTTTTAAATTTATTCATTTTTACTGCATGCTGAGTTGATCGTTGAAGGTTGGGGATTTTTTCATTTCTTCCTTTCAGATTCTTTTAACTTCTCTTTACTTTTTGCTCACATTCTTTTTCTTCTTCTCAGTTTGCCTGACCGCTTCTTATTAATTTGCCACCAGCTGTTTTATTCCCTTCTTCTTTATTTTGTCCTTACTTTCTCATTTTTTTAATTTCAGCTAAGAAAGACGAGAAATCTCAAAAGTGCCAAAAACTCTGACAGATCTCTTGGATAATATTTCCAGCTGGCCGCTGCAGTACCTCACCCCCCACAGCTCGGCGTTGTTCTCAGACTAAATTGTGTCTCTGGGTCAATTTGCCCCTTCGCCAAGTTGTACCCCAATTTTCTATCAATGTATTTCCGTTTTGGCCTTTTTTACTTCCTGTTTGAAGGTGTTTTGAGTCCATTATGCTCAAAACATAATGGGCTTTTCTGAAAGCTCAGCATCTTCGTGAATTATGGGGACAAATACTGAACAAGTATTTGAACTTTATTGTGTATTCTTTCCTGAAGACTTTGTATTTCACCAGTTTACAAAGATGAACTTAACATCTTTGTAAATAACTCTCGGTAATGTCCTGCTGGTAAATATTAGCATTTTTCATAAAATATTTTAGCCATAAAATTCTAAAGCGGATCCTAAAATATGTTATTTTAGAAAGAAATCGAGCTACAACCAGTGTGTGTTTACGGCAAAAAGTAATGTGTGTCAAACATGTAGTACTGCTTCTGCTGGGCTGATCGTAAAACTCAGACGGTGAAAAAAATAAAGTTTTTAATTTGGTCTCCATTTCCTGTCAGAAAGCAGTCCATTTCTTTAAGGCCATTATGAAATTTCATAAATTGATTCATTATTGATGCGTCATAATGAAACATCCTGCGGTACGCGACTAGGAAACCAAGAAAAATACAAAGGTACAAAATGGCGGAGGGGCAAAACAACCAGCAGTTAAAAATGGTCCTTTTGGTAGCTGGTGGTTGAGTAACTCTCACGCTGTTCTCAGATCTGTTTACGTTGAATCCTTTAGTGTAAATTAACTGGGGTAAAACTCCCAGTTCAAAATCACATATTTATTGTTTACAGTGAATAAGGAGCTGAAGCTGTCTCTGTCCATCTAGAGATGGCTAATGGTTAAACTGGTCTGAGAACAGTTTTGCCAGGTGTACAAAGAAAAGAAGTGGGGAAAAAAGAAACGATCGATTTAGCTGGTAATGACAAAATATTCAATCACTTCAGCCTGCTTAGTGATTCGTACAATCCCTGGTTGCGCCTTGAAAGTGTAAAAACTACACAGAGAGCACGCACTTAATAAAACGTTTGATATGGCAGAAGAAAAATCTACTATGGTTCCACCTCTGGAATGAGGGATCTCTGCTCTCCTATTGGCTGGGAGTCATGTTTTAATCAATTCATAAAGTCTGCAAGAGAGCATCCTAATTCTGTCAACAGGGAATGTAAGCTGTAATCTGTCTGTGAGCACTCATGCGTGGACTCTAATGCATCGAACCCCCAGAGCATTTCTGCATCTGCAGGTTACTAAATGTTGTATGATGACCAACTACCTGCAGTCTGGCAATTGAACTCAAAATCCACAAGGATGTCATCGGACTGAAAACCTTTATAGTCGCAATGGAGAAAATCATGGCATTCCTTCACTGAAATCAAACTAATCCAGAATATGCCTATCGAACTAACCTGACTTTAACACTTTCAGAAGTGCATGCCAACCAGGGATTGAACGAACCCTAACAGTCAGTGAACGAGTTCCTGAATCCACTCCATATTTAACTGTGCCACATGCTTTCACACTCTACGTATTTCTCTGTCCCAATACAAATTTGCTTTGAGAATTAGTTGGCAACTCACCATCCACCACATCAGCATGGCAAAGCCTCTAACACCTACGAACCAGAGTCTAGTCACAGTCATGGTCCAGTCAAAGTTAGATTGTACATTCAACTTATCTAACTGAACAGAAAACTTGTAGGATTGCTAATTCATTTGCTTAGAAACCATGACAATTGTCACTAGCAATGAAACCAAACCCGAAGTGCAAAACAATATTTCTTTGCCTTTTAGATATAAAAGGATAAAATCTCAGACTTCCCACGTCGGAATCCCGACAATTTACATTTTAGCCCTTGGTGCTGATAAATTCAGACGTTTGAGTGCAAAAATAAATGCAGCATGAGAGTGACAACTAGTCATTTTGCAAAGGAAGAAAAATATTCTTATCAGGAATAAATTGCTTCATTGCAGTTTTGCTGTCCTGAGGCTTTCACATGTAGAAAAGGAAATCCTATAAAGACTTAGTTATGGTTCAATTGGCTCTTTACAGATGAACTGGAAAATAATGAGCAAGACTGAAAACGTTTTTGTTTGGATATGAATTACAAAACAAAAACTCCCTCATGCTAGTACTCAAATGGCCAGTAAGATTAGTTTTTAGTTTAGCTACAAACCTGTAGCTAGCTAATTTAGTTAATGCTCACTAGCTTTAGTGTAGGTAGTTTAGCTAGTGACTAAAGCTCACTAGCTTTAATCTAAAGCTCACTAGTTTTAGCGAGTGTCAATCATTCAATGAAATTCATTCCAATACCGTCACGGTCCACTTTAGTGTAGTTGGCTAAAACCCATTAGCTGTTGCTAGAAGGCTAGTTGATAAGTTATGACTATATTTTACGCCATAATAGGAATCTCAGCCTACCAGTTTCATTCACAGCCTTACGTTTTAGCCAATTGTTGGTTGGCTGAGTGTTGTTCTCCTGTCGGCTCTTATGCTAAGCTAGCAGAGTGGCCTGTTGTGAGTAGTGTTGTATTTATTGTTTTTTTAACATGGTTAAAGTCTTAATTTCTCCTGTAAATTCACAAATAGCCGTTGCTGTTTGCACATGAGGTCACACACGCTCACATCGACACAGTTGCTGTTCATCATATTCTGTCAGTCAATGAAATTCATTCCACTACTGTCATCCCTTTGTCCTGACCAGAGCAACTCGATCGTGTTGAAGAGGGCATGAACCATATCAACCAAGACATGAAGGAAGCCGAGAAAAATTTAAAAGATTTAGGGAAATGCTGTGGGCTTTTCATATGTCCATGTAACAAGTAGGTACTGACAATGTGCCCCAAAGGTTCTTTGCATATGTGGTGGCGTCCAGTTTTTCCTCTTTTTTTTTCTTTTGTTTTACTTTCTTTCGTCATAGTGAGTGTCTGAAGTTGTTGTCTTCTCTCCTTTGTCTTCCCTCTCTCTTTCTCTCTCATCTTCTTCCTCTCTCTTTCTCTCTCTCTCCTCGTGCTTCGTTCTGTGGGGGATAAATGACTTGTGTTTAATCAGAGCAACTGGAGCGCATCGAGGAGGGAATGGACCAAATCAATAAGGACATGAAGGATGCAGAAAAGAATTTGAACGATCTAGGGAAATTCTGTGGTCTTTGCTCCTGTCCATGTAACAAGTAGGTGCTGCTTGCCTGCCTGCCTGCCTGCCATTTAAATATGCGACTAAATACCAAATAAAATACAAAAAAAAAACAACCGAGGAAGAAGTGACATCACAATGGCCATTAGCCAATAGTCTGCTCTGCTCCTGTTCAGAAATAATAACAATAAAAATCTCTCTTATCCATACAGCGGGGACACGGGTGGATATTCTTTAAAATAGTTCTAATCTCACCCTCACATAGACACTTTGTCCCTAAAGTCGAACTGAAGACGGATATTTTTCATTGTGAAAGCATCAGTTAAACTCAAAAACTCACTTTTAACTCATTATTCATGATCGGATTAGTGAAGTTTCTTAATCCATCGTTCCATATATATTTCTGTCCTTTTAATAGGACATGTGGGAAATAACAAGTGATTTAGCTGTCTAATTAGTTAAATAATCAAAAAATCTTATTATTTAATCTTATTATTATAATCTTATTATCATATGCAACATCCACTAGAGTCTTTGTTGGTTGTTCATTTGCAAACGTCCGTCTGTAGCAGAAGCACAGACAGAGTGATCCAGTCGACAGCATGCAGCATTTCAGTAGGAATTTCTAATCAGGTTAGGTTGCATTAGATCAGGAGATCGTTTTGAAGTCTTCTTTTACAGTTAGTTTTAAATTGGTTTCATCTTATTATTAAATTTAAAGTTTAATTTCTAAAAGCCCAGTCAGGGTCTGGGGCTGAATATTTCTGCAATATAAGAAATATTACAATTAAAAATGATGAAATGTGAACTTTAAATGCAGGATCTACAACAGAACAAGAATTTTAAAAGTACAAGTAGAATGGTACGTACATGATGTAGTTCCAGTTATAATATCACCTGAGAGATTTATTTGCAGTTATGCTGGGATGCAGACTAAAGCCGAAATCTGGAAGAAACATAAACCAAATTTCACAGTTTTATTTTTTAAGTGCTTATTGTGCTAAACTCTTTTCTCAAGTGATTTTTTTTTAAAAATAGAATTGCATTTGGGTTGCAGTGAGTGGATATCTGTAGGTTATTTACGCCTTGTGTGGTTCAGTTTCCATTGCAGAAGCGGTTTATACAATCACAAAAAATGCATCGATAAACGCTTCAGGAATATTTCAAAATGTGGTTGAGCGCTCTTATCATGTGATGCTGAGCAGCACATTCAAGTCGTTTGATTTTTAGAAAAACATTTTTTTGCTTGTAATTCTCTGAGGGTAAATAGTGACAGAACTATGGCCAAAGGATTGTGATTAATTATTTTTATTGTCAGTTTTATTGCCATTTCAATAAAGATCACAAAAGAAAATGTCAGGTTTTTATAGCCCAGTCTTTGGAATCATATTTTTCTACATTAATAAAGTTAAACAGATTCGCTGTAGTTTAATAGACTTGATATGTCGTTGATTGAATGAAAAATATGGCCTTTCAGTTCGACTTTAGTGCAGATTTGTGTAGGACCTTCATACAGGGAAAACGACTGCAGGCAAATGCAGCAGCCTGGCTTCCCACTGGATGAACCTGCAGATATTCATATTCATGTCAGTGTAAAGAATTCATACAGGTTTGCATAACCACTTCAATTATTTACCATTATATATAACATTCATAAAATCTGGTTAAAAACCTTTAAACCCAAGCTAAATCTTGTTTTTTTTTAAGTTTTCCTCCACTCACCAGTAAGTGCCTCCGTTAACACCCTCCGTCTAAGAGCCCCATTCTCTGAACACACACTTCCTTAAACAGCCTGGCTGACTTTTTCAATCCAGGCGTTAATGTTATGGAGCCATTTGTTCTAATTCCTCCTGAGCTGGATTGTGTTTTTCCAAGCGCGGTGGGAAGAGGCGACTTTGCCAACTCTTAAAAACCAAACAGGATTCCTTATAGAACAAACAAAGAGCAGGGCTGAGGGTCCCAAAGCATCTTGGCACTCAGATCTTCATTCTGGAACAATTCAGTTACATTTTTTCATTTTTTTCTGATCTTGGTCCCAAAATGCATTTGGGCAGCCTGGTCCCAAATGACACTTCTCCTCATCTGCATGATGTCTTCCACCACACAGCTCTAACATCTAGTAGATCCTCACCTTTGTGCAGGGAACGAGACCCCCACAACCCCCACCCCCACCTTAAACACCCCCCACCCCCCACTGAGTACAGATAACATGGAATGACTGGCGAGCATGACCCTCTGAATGCTCTGCATGCTTGATAATGCAACTCATAACAGCGATTTTACTCAGGATGATACTGAAGGTTCTGATGATGATGATGGTTTATAAATAAAAAAAATGAATACATCTTTTTAATTTTTTTTTCTTGTTTTTGTTGTTCTAGTTGTAGCAGCTTGACAGTGAGATGTTCAGGTGAATCGGGACAAAACGGCAGTCATAAATTGCTTTATTTTAAAAAAATTTAATAAATAGTAATGACATCTGTGTTGTATTTTGGGATAATGGAGTGTTTTTGTTTTTTTATCATTACTAAACAAAGGGATGCCCATTTGTGGCCCCTGTCAGCAGCTCAAGAGTGATCAAAATGATACATAAAATGAAATTCTTTATAAAAGACAAAAATTTAGGCACAAAGTAGAGAATTTATTTTTTAATTAACCACACTGTTGGGTTTCTTTTTTCTTTAATTTAAATTGCAATATGACCACAAACAATCATTTGAATATTGCATGTTTTTTTATTCAAGATGAAACAATTTAAAATAAATTTTAATACATTTTGTGGCTCTCCAGAACTTTAAAGTTGACAGTTGTGGACAGAAGTTTGGACACTTCTGATCTAAACTAATGAAAGAAAAATGTTCCATATTTTAGAGCTTTTTTTGTGGGAATAGAGAGAAAATAAGATTTCTGAGCCACTTTAGGATCTGTACGAAGCTCGAAAGCAGCACAGTGACAAACAGCATGACACATTCAAAACCAAATAAAAAAAAGTGTGGTGTGGCTGTGAGTGGGAACGTGGCGCAGCGGAGTCGGGTTTGACGTGTAAATATCTCCATCGTGCCTCCGGTTCCCTTGTCTCTACATGGCTCCTGTAGTGACTGAGTCCTCCTCTGCAGTGCAGCCTCTCCTGCAGAGCTCGGTGCTAAATCAGCCTCTCTGTCCTGCACTGGCTGCTTCAAAACATTACTGTTCACAAAGCCCCTTCTCCCCCTCAGGGGGCTGGCTCACATGTAGGTCAGCCATATCAGATAGCGGCATGGCGGCCTGCTGGGACGTTGACTCAAACTGACTGTGCAAATAGATTTTTTTTTAGAATGAAGAGAAACAACGCATTTTTGTTGGATTTCTGCAGTTCAGACACTCAGAGTGTATATCTTGAATCCGTTCGACCTGCCGCCTCAGGCTGCTCGATTTTATTTTTAAATTCAGGCCTCTGCATAGTGAATGTTATTGTTTACAACCGCAAAATGTGCTTGTGCGCAGAAAGCTGTAGGGCAGAAAGATGATTCTTTTACATGCCATCTGTAGCCTCACCTGAACTGTTCCTTTAGCAAAATAAAACCTAGAGATGTAGGTGTTTTTAATTCAGTGCAGTGTGCCTCAGCAAAGGGAAAATAATGTAGAAAAACCCTTGAAGAACAACTCAAAACCGGATACGCTATACACAGATCGGTTTCCATAGCAACTGACTGACAAAACGCTCTCAGTTATCAGGTTCTAACACCAAAAACTACATTAATATTTTCCACAAAAAGAATGAAACATTCGGTCTGTTTCAGTTTCATGCTTTCAGGCTTGATTTTTTTTTATTTTGCTATTATTAAAAAGCAACAGTCTGATTAGCTGATTTAAACACCTGCTCTGCTGATTGATCTGTCAGCCACCTTATTTTTTAACTGAACCAAAAACAGACAAAGTTTTGCAGTACATCTACATGTTAAGTTTGTCAAAGTCAAGCTAGCGTAATTTCTTGATTTTCTTATCCAGTCATAATATTGACAATTAGTAGCATGAACTGCGTCCCTTTTTCTTTGATCTATAACACATTTCCATTTATGATTTGGCATGTTATGCTGACAACTTGACAGCTAAAACCAATGGTAGTCATCGTTAGTGAGCAATCGATCTTGTGTGCGTGCCGTCACACTCGTATTTTGTGCATCTGTACTCGTATTTTGTGGATAGCTTAGTGATCAAAGAGAATAAGAAGGAGCGAGTTTAGGTTTTTGAGGACTCAAATCGTCTAATGAGGTTATTTTACTTCAATAACAGCAAACCTGATTAAAGGTCAACATTAGGAGTGTAAGGATGAGTTCAGCTAGCGAGGTGAGACACGATGTTGGATTCACAAGAGTAGATGACAAAAGTCCCTTTTCTGGATTTCACAAATAGTATAAAACAGTCAAGTTCAGTTTTTTTTACAAATATTATGATTTTTAATTCTTGTCATGTTAGCCTCAAATAAAATACATACCTTTTGTATTTTTATGAATATACTAAATTTGAATAGTTTTAAAGAAACTCTTCAGGACTGAATTATTTTACCTAAAAGTTTTAGACTTTAAACCAGAGATGATCAAATGCAGTTCTGATTTCTTTAAAAAAAAAAAAGTTAGCTTTGGTGTAGTGCAGATTTGAAGCTAATGCTAATGTTAGCATGGCTATCAGCTAGCAGTTAGCCAGTATACTCGCAGTGGGCATGTTAGCAAAAGATTCAAGAGTCATTTATGTCAGAACTTACAGTAATAAACTCTTTAGAAAAGGACAATTTACAGCTCAAACAGAAATGTCACCATTTAGTGCGCCGTACCAAATTAAAGCATTACAAGCTAATTCGCATCTGCAAAAAAAAAAACAGAGCAACTCTTTCCTTCCTCATTTCAAAATAAAAGTCTTAAACATAGAGATATCT
Organism: Poecilia reticulata; assembly: GCF_904066995.2. NCBI lineage: Eukaryota > Metazoa > Chordata > Actinopteri > Cyprinodontiformes > Poeciliidae > Poecilia > Poecilia reticulata. The sequence continues at coordinate 21,046,116 of NC_088850.1, read as the reverse complement.
TAAATTGATGGATTTGTGAGAAATCTAGCGGAATCGAGTTACATCCGTAATGTGCATCGCATCCAACAACAGGGAAAAAACTGATAAGAAAACAGACGGCACATGACAAATATAAAGTAAAGAACTATGGAAACCAAATGGAGAAAAAAAGGTGGAAATAAAAAAAAAAACAAGCATAAAGGACTTGGAGTTGTCTGATGTGCTGAGCACGTTGTTGTGTGTCAGCAGGGACAGGCAGCCGAGCCAAGCAGAGCCTCAGTCCATTTCTATTAATAATAAGCGTAGGAGGCTGAGCCATCAGCAGCACATCCACACAGAACTGACCGACTAGAGCTGCAAAACACAAAATCAAGGGACACGCTACTGCAGAATGGATTACCAAAAAGGTGACAAGATACAGTATGTGACTATTTGTCCAGGATTATATCAATATGCTCTCACCTTGAAAATACATAATAATAATTTATCAGCCCAGCGTCTACGCCTTTGTGGTCAGACTTGATCCTGATGAATCTTACAATCTGGGTATTTACGGGATGATAAATTGTCCCAGACATTATCGCGATAAACGATAATATTGTTGTTTTGAGGCCATTTTCAGTTAATGCAGTAATAATGAAGTAATAACACAAGAATACATTCTAAAAGATGAAAAAACTTGAAATGTTAATGAACATTTAACACTCGAACTGGAAGACATTTTAAATAAAACAACAGAATCAAACATAAAACATGATGAAGTCTCTGTGAACAAAATTGTCGACAGTAAAATGTCCAGTTGAGGCCAAAGCACCAGACTGAAGTGTTTTATCATCCAGTTTTTTGTATAAAGAGAGAAAAGAAAAAAAACCCACAATCAATTATGCAGATGAAAATGATTGAGCTTGTTTTAATTTATACTGCGGTTAATCTTCCAGGCCTATCTGAGCATGCTCAGTGAGGCTGAGCTGTGTGATAGCGCAGGTTGTTAGCTCAGCTGTATTTGTCGGTTTATTAAACCTCTTTCTGTCCAAACTCCTTATCGTTCCACTCTGCTGACTCGCTGCCGCAGATTACCACACAACTCTGAGTAACGGAAACCAGAGTGATGCCGCATGAGATACTCCAGCCCAGGTCAGGGGGGTGGGGGAGCAGAGAGGGGTCAGGCAGGAACACTGTTATTCTCTGTCGACCTTCTGCCAGCTTTTATTTTATTATCTGTTGGTTTGTTTTGCTCTGTATCCTCTTGTGGCTTCGAACGGTCTGTTCTCAGTCGTCCCCCCTAAGAGCGTCACAGTCCTGTTCCTCTGTGTCGTGTGTCTGCAGACGCCGTGTGTCTTCTCTGTTTGGGAGAGGGATGGGATTGTTGACAGAACAATCGAGTACAATTTTAGCATAAAGTGATATTTTTAGTGTGTATGGTGTGTTATTTAACAGCAGCAGAATGAGCCACTAAAACCCAGTCCATGCCTGCTACGCTTTGCTTGACTTAGTCTAGTCCCCCCCCGCCCCTCCATTTATTTCTGTGCTGGATGCATGAAACCAATTAACACGTTTTGTCCCAGCTGATCACGCTACGTTCAGATTAATATCAATGTGACTGCGAGCGCCTCAGACCCCAGGCTTTTGTTTTCGTTTTGCTTTTTTTGTTGTTGTTTTCTTCTGTAGATTATCAGTAATAAGAAGTCAGCCTGGTTGAGGTCTGTGATGGTTTCTGTCAAAATGCTGAGTCATTGTCTCTCCTTCCCCCCATCCCCACCGTCGCCGCCGGCGATCAGAATGAAGAGTGGAGCCAGCAAGGCCTGGGGGAACAACCAGGACGGGGTGGTGGCCAGTCAGCCCGCCCGCGTGGTGGACGAGCGCGAACAGATGGCCATCAGCGGAGGCTTCATCCGCAGGTAGCCTTCAGCTTCACCTTTCAAATCGCCTACAGCAGAGAAAGGCCAGGAGGTCACAGAGGTCAGCTGAAATAAATGACAGGTTCCAGATATTTTATTGGAATATGATGTCTCCAGAGATGAAATTACGGCGACTACAGTGGCTTCTATTCTGATGCCACTCAATGAAATCCAGTGCCGATCTTCAGTAGTCACCAAATTAGTGAAATATCACAGCAGGTCTCATCAATATGTTGAAGACTATGAAAGCTTCTGTTTAAATTGTTTTTTACAAACATCGATATCCCTCTTTTAGGAAATGTTTGATGTTTTTCTCTGTCAGTGTTTTATTCATTTTGGGTCCAAAGCAGCTCTAACCTGTTTTGTAGTTTTCTGGATGTTTGTCCCAGATTTGTGGTGCAAAGAAGCGGAATGCTGCTTCTCCATGTTTGGTTCTGGTTCTGGTTCTGGGGATGCAGATTGTTGTGTTTGTTAACTCCACAGCAATTGAGAAGGTGGCTTAAAAAACTAAATAAAAAAAAACAAAAGTGTCAGCTAAAACTAGATCTGGAAGGATTTTATTTTCCAGTTTGTCTTCAAGGAAAAAACACAATTTAAATTCTGACTTTTAGCTGCTTATGGTCTGAGTTAGAGATTAGCTTCTATTCAGAAACGCACATGATTAAAGTTTATTCAACTTTATAACATTGGATAAACAACAAGTGTGCTGCAGCTCTTTAGGGCCTCTCCATTGTTATGCAGCTTTTACAGTAAAGCCAACACAAAGCTGGCCTGCTCAGCTCTCAGGTCAGAGGTCAGATCCTCCTAACATCTGAGGTAAAAGATGGCCCAGGTTGTTCCAGATGGTGCGCTTCACCCGTTCGGCCCTGTATTTACGTCTCTTCCTGTGCTCAGGGTAACAGATGATGCCCGGGAAAATGAGATGGACGAGAACCTGGAGCAGGTGGGCGGCATCATCGGCAACCTGCGGCACATGGCCCTGGACATGGGCAACGAGATCGACACGCAGAACCGCCAGATCGACAGGATCATGGAGAAGGTACATCACTCACCACGGTTACACCTCGTGATGGGAAACTTGGTTTTCCTCAGATATTAGTTCGTGTTTTGTATTTGTTCTTGTTTTGGGAAAAATCAGGTGAAAAACATTTAGATTTACAGGTCCGACCTAAAATGAGAGGTATATTGTTTATCGCTTATCATTTATCGTGATAAAAGATAAGAATTTTGATTTATTGTTGTCTCGATAAATCCCACTTAATAACGTTCAACAAAACCGAAACTGACAGTGTTATCAGGGGTTTTACTTTTACCATTTTCTCCAGCATTTGCTCCATTAGAATGTCAATAAATAAATAAATGAAATAAAGGACAGAAATGGCTCTTCAGTCTGCTATTCAGGCCTCAAGATGGTAAAGTGTTGCTTATCTGATCCTATCAGAGCTCATTTCCTGTTCTGCATTAACGCAGAAAAGAGCACCGTATTCACCAGAGATAGAAATAAAAACGGCCTTTATCACCTCGTAAAGTGAAAATGAAGGTGCAAAGGCAGCAGTAGATATGAAGGTTCACACCAAAAGTTCAAGTGTTAAAAACAACAGGCGTATTGGACTCACAAGCCAACAGAGTCAGATCACTTTTTCAAAAATGTACATCATGTATGTTGAACATTTAAAAACATGAATCCCTACAAATTGTTGGCTTCAGGTGTTCCAACTGCTGCCAAAAATAAATCAACTTAACGGAAACAAAAGCCCTCCTGTTGTTCTATCAAAATGTTTTGCCGCTGTAGGATGAGCTGGTGGTGCGTTTCGACAAAACTGCAACGGGAAACCCTTTTTCTTTTACTTTTTTTCGTGACCCGTCTCTTCCTGTCTTTCAGGCCGAGTCCAACAAGACTAGAATCGACGAGGCCAACCAGCGGGCCACAAAGATGCTGGGCAGTGGCTAAACGGCCCGAGCCAGGAGCGCGGTCTTCCTCGGCGTCCCACGCCACACGTCAACCGGCGCCTACATGCTTTCATCATGGTATTGACCTTCTAGGTTTGCACACATGCACATATCACCTCCCCTTCCTCGATTTAAATGTCGTTCTGTGTCGTCTGTCGAGCTTTTTCAAGATGATTGTCCTCGTACAAAGATGATTTCTTATACTCCGTATATCATTCTTTCCAAAGGTTGTATATAGTGCTGACTTGATGGCTCTCTAGCTCACTTGTGAAGTTTTTATTCTCTTTATCTCTCTCTATCTCGCTACATACATACATAAAATATACATATATATACCTATGCACATATCTGTGTATATAGATATATATATCTATATATATCTGAAATAAACTACACTGCTCTGGATGACAAGTATATAATAGGAATGCTAAACAAGCTGTTTGTTTTCTTCTTTTCCTTTTCAGTATCTCAGTATTGTCTTTGTAAAGCTGTGTCATTCCATTTAGGCTACTGTCATGCTCCTTATTTGGTGTTGTCACAACAACAGAGGGAGCGGAGCGATTAAAAAGACACCCGTAATGCTGATGATGATGATGGTGGTGGTGACGACAGTAACCGCGGCAACCGCACAGTGGTACAGCTGAACGAGATTGCAAACAGAGCACTTACAATCAGAAAAAAGAGGCGGTCGTCAAAACGTTTTCCCTTAATTGCAATCATACTGAGTTACTGTTTAGACAATGTGCAACTAGACTCTCTGTAGCTGTATTAGACATTGCATTCCAAGTGACGTGAATTGTGCGTTTCTCTGCATGACAAATGGTAGATTTTAGTCTCATAAATAAAAACCTGTCTGAAAAATATATATAAAAATAAAAAATGAAAAAAACGACAACATGGCAGTAGCAAATTGACGAAAACGCATGCTTGGTATTAGGACACAGTTGTTCGTTCCATACTCCTGCAAGTTTGCAATAGTACCACTCTTTCTGTCTCGATATATTTACCGACTGTGACCATCTCGTTGTACAATAAATGCAAAGGGGATCAAAAGAGGCGAGATAAAGGTGGGGAAAAAAAAAACAACAAAAAAAAAACGTGAGGACTTTGTGGGGGGTTGTGTTGCAAAAAAAAATGACCTGTTTTCTAAACTATTATGCAGTTCATTGATGATGAAGATGTTGATTATGTGTTGAAAGAGGAGGACTGGCTGTGTACTGTATCATAGGTTTTGGATGCTCTGAAAAAAAAAGCGAATAAATAAAAGTTTGCAATGTAAAGCAAAGACACATATTTCTGAGAGACCTTACTTTTATAAGAAGACTGTATCTGTAAGTTTATTCTCCCCCGTGTGGTTTGTTATTGGTTAAAAATATATACTGGTATTATGAAATGACAATAACTACACTCTAAAACGAAACAAAAAAATGTATACCAATTTTTCTTTTTTCTTTTTTTTGTTCTTTGCTTCTGTACTTTAGAGCTATGCACACCAAATCGCCAAAATGTTCAGTAGTTACAGTAAGGTGAATAAAAACCCTAAACCTGAATGACACAATAGGTTCAACTGTGAGATCGATGTCCTCAATGCATGTAATAGTAACGACCCCCCTCTCTGTATCCTGTCAGTGTGTGCAGTGGTGGACATTTTGTAGCTAGCTGAATTGATTAAAAGTAATAAACCCTGGCTGCACCTGTGTCTGTCTTCATTGCTCACAGGGTCTCGGGTTCTTATGATAGAGCCAGCAGGGTCAGTTTCAGACAGCAAATCGCATTTTGGCCTTTGATACATGAGGGTCGTCACTGATTCGGCATACAGTCCACCAAATGTCCACAATTTCTGTAACAAAAGCATCAGGTAATCTCATTGATCCTGCGTTCAGACCAAACACATTTCGCGCGTCCAGCAAATCAAGTTTATGGCAACATATCATCAATTTTACCAAGTGTCTGGCTAAACAGTCACATAAAGAACTGTTATAGCTCAGAACACTGACCTGTAAACTGGTCTGAATATGGCAAAAAAAAAAAAATTTTACGATGTTGCAAGACTATCATCTGAACTCCAAAATTTCCGGCATTTATTTTGGCCACTGAAAACTGTTTTGAAAGCCGTCATGAGTACTGAATGCCATCATGTGTTCAATGACCACAATAAACGGTGTACATTTTTGGCGTTCAGAAAGAATCTTTGAACAGTGTGAAAAGCGGCGCTTTAGAAGGAGTTTTGTTGTATTTTCCAGCTTTCTAAACCACAGCGTCTTTTTTTTGCGTGACTCTTAAGTCAGACGGGTGGCAGAAGTGGTGACATATGGCCCACTTGACTTGCCATACAAGTTGGACGTTTGTGCTCTTTAAAGTCAGACGATTGACATCGTTCATCAAAGTCGCCTCAGACGCGCGTAAAGTGTGGAAAGAAACACGTTAAGAGGAGCCTCTTGACTATTGCCTTTTTTTTCCCCATTCTGGTTTCTTTGTACAACTGCGGATGAAATATTAAGAGAGTCTCTTGGCTTTATTTATTGAAAGCAAGAGATCATTGTCATCGTCGCCTCTACGCCATGGTTGAGTTGAGTTTTTCTGATTGTTTGACATTCCGCATCCAGATGCCAAAGCTCAGACTTTCCAACTCCACTGTTTCCCGTCAAACACTTGAAATGCTTCAAAGCCTTGTCGATCTACACTAGACACTTTGCACGTAAACCAGACGCCCTGACGCTTAAATGGCGTTTGGTCTGAATGCAGCATTAACCTAAATTACACACTGAAAGTTAGCAAGGTAGAACAAAAGAAGGTGAACCTACGATCTACACCAGTGGTCTCACTGCATTCCTCAAGGACCAGACTCCTGCACACATTTAGTTGTGTCCCTTTTCCTACACACTTGAATTCAATGGATGAACTACCTCACTAGCATGCAGTAAAGCTCTACAGAGCTCTGCTAAGGAGCTTCTATTGGAGGACTGGTGTTTGAGACCACTGATCTACACACACTGGCATCAAAATGGAGAAGAAAGGGGACTTAGTGGCTCCAGACATGGCTTGACTGTTGGTGAAAGACGGGTTTGGGTTTTTAGAAAACTGCCAATCTACAACAGTCTTTCTGGCTTGCAGAGAATGGTCCAAAGTAGAGAAAATATTCTCTGATTACTGCAGTTGTGTGGACAAAAATGTCTTAAAGGCAACAGAAGCTGAAATTAACGGTCCTTACAGCTGAGGTAGGCAGAATAACGTTTTTAATTAGCAAAGCATTGAACCTTTAAGCAGATGGGCTCCAGGAACAGAAAACCACAGAGGGTGTTGCTGCTGAGGCTGCGATTCCCTGAGAAGTTGTCTGAACTGATGAGTCTAGATTTCAGCTGCGGCATACATCTGTATGCCGCAGCTGAAATTCTGGTAGGATCAGAATTTGGTGTAATAGCATAAACGCATGGCTCCATCCTATCAACAGTACTGGTTGTTGTTGGTGGTGGTGTCAGTTGGTGGTGGTGTCAGTACCAGCAGAACATCATCTAAACTCCACAGCCTACCTTAGTATTGCTGCTGAACATGTCCAACCCTTTATGACCACTTCTTCTAATGACTACCTCCAGTAGAATAATGTTCCATGTCACAGAGTTTATTGAACATAATGAGTACACGGTACTCCATTGGCCTCCAAGGTCACCAGATCTCAATGCAGTGCCTTTCTGTTGAACCAGAACAAGAGATTCCCCTCACTGATCTACAGCTGAAAAATCTACAGGAACTGTATGATCATGTCAATATGAAACTCCAGAATAAATGCATTACCTTGGTGCGCTCTGATGGCAAAAGGTGATTAAACCAGAAATTTACTAAATTGCATCCAATGATGGTAAATGAGTGTATGCTATTATTACAGGAGTAATGACTCTGAAGTGTATAAAAGTGTGTTCATTAGTCCATATGCCTCTGTGAGATGGAGTGGTGAAGAATCTGATAGGTTTAGATGAATGAAAACAGGATTTTATTACAAACAAGACCATATTATATTGATTTGTGTGCAATCTGAGGAAAATCAAAACCAATAGAAGAGTTTCCTCAAAAAGCTGATGTCATCATGTCACTTTATAGATTACTGACAACACGCCAACAGCCTGAACCTGATATGTATCAGAGTAAACAAACACATTCTGATTTTCAGATATACGTAAACAAAACAGACAAATGACTTCCATTATTTCTATGACATTTGGATATTTTACCCAACTGTCCAAAGTAATATAGTTCGGTTCTGTTGCAGAGGTAAAGTTGACTACATGGTACTCAAACCCTTGAGCATTGGTTCAAACCTCTTTCTGTGCAGAGTCCGAGTGGCTTTCCTCCACAGTCCAAACTCATACACACTGGTTTCCTCGTTGATTGACCTTACCGCCAAGAATGAATGAAAATGTGATTTCAGCTGCCCTGGCACTGTTTGAAATAATAAAAAGAAACTCATATATGTGCAACAAAAAGATCTGTTTAGGGGTTGATAAATGTTCTCAAGCACAAGAAGTCCTTGATGGAAATCTCTGTCTTGATTCTATTAATAATTCACGACAGGGTGCAGTTGAGTAGCCACAGTGGTTGATGGTTTTCTTGCAACTGTGCAACATCCTTCAGTTTTCAAAGAGTGCAATGGTGGAAGACAGAAGAGAGCTCTGAAATATCTCCGACTATGCCCTTAGTTTGGGATTATAGCAGCAAAAGAGAAGCAATCACTGTCTACAGTAAATTGAGTTTTCTTAGCATTATGACCAATAAATTTTTGATTTATTGAATGATATTCATTACACGCAGAGCTAATCAATTGTTGTGAATGCAGCAAGAATTAAACACTGTGTCCCAAATCCTCATGCAAAACACCCTATGCCCAAGTAGGGAGTTCCAAAAATGCCTCTATGCTCCCATATTTTCCCCAATCAGTCAGGATGGCCTTCCTTGACCCTGCTTGATTAATCAAATGTAGAAAATGGATAGACATGTTGAGGAGCTGAACCCTAATGTAAATATTTTTTAAAACATTTTTTAGATACCTATGTTGTACTCTACACAAGCTGAAACCTGCAGACTATACACTAAATAAACACACTACTGATTTTTGGACTCCCAGCATCCAGCTCATCTGAGAGTAATTATACCTCAGGTCCTTACTCTGGTGCAACAGGCAGGGTTTAGAAATCCTCAGACAGCAGCAGTACATCTTTTTGGATGTACATTTATTTTCGGTTGGCAGATTATTGCTCCAAATCATAAATTTTTTTGTTTGCTTTGAGTCTGGAATGAGTCAAAAAGCAGCCTGGACCACTGCGTCACACCAACTGGCAAAGATGCACAACACCAACGTCTCAGGTAAGAACAAAATGCAACACCAAAGAAAATGAATTAGGAAGTAGCCTTCTTATGAGGCAGCATGCTCATTTTAAATGTTGTTTTTTATTAACTATAAGCCAAAAATCATCATTATTAACAGAAATAAAGGCTTAAAAACATCAGTCTGTGTGTAAGTGAGCTTTATAATGTGCATCACTTTGTGAATTGAATTACTGAAATGAACTTTTCCATAATATTCAGATGTATTGACCATGTAGACATTATAAAAGGTACACCATCTATATCACTGGATCTGAATTATTAACAAAGTTCTTCATGTTAGGACCCAGGTAAAAAGCATTTTTAGAGTTAGAAAACTCGAGCTTCAAAATAAAGCGCCAGACCTGTCACTATGTAAGTATTCTTTTTCTGTCAGTGGTAGAAAAATAAGGTGACATTTCAACTATTGTTTCCTGCAAGTTTAGTTTTGCTCATTAAAACTTACTACTGCTGTGAGATTTGTGTGTATGTGCCTGCAGTCTGTCCTCAGGTGATCTCCCCAAAAACCAGCAGATCTCAATTCGTCAAACATTTCCCAGCCGCCCCGTCTTTATTCTCTCCTCTCAGTTTCTTTTTTGTCAAACTTTCCAACTCTCACTGTCTCCCCTGAATGCGGCTCTTCCTTGTTCCCTACATTGTCCCCAGGGGTTTTTTTCTCGACATTAGCAGAATATCAAAAAAGTTAAAAAGTTTTGTGCACATTTGTAACGGAAACGCTTCTAAAGAGAGCTGGCATAGTCAATGGCAGTAGTAGCCAAGGTTATCATAGATAACAAACTACGGAAATAACAAAAACTGAACTTGAGAAAACATTTCCTTTAACTGAAATAAATAAAAACGTTAAATAATTCAACTAATTGGAACTATGTCTCATATTTATAAAAATACATAAAACATACCGCAATAATAGACGTTTGTTTTCATGATTATGAAAATATTAGCTTTTCGAACTGATGTGAAATTATGTCTCTTCACACAAGCAGTTTACAGCAGATGTCGGTAAATTAAGGCACTCTGTTCTCCTCGTTGCACTTAGTCAGCAAAACTGACTAAGTTTTGCTGACAAAACTCTCTCAACTTTTGGCAACAGCAAAAGTTGAGAGAGTCAGCTGATTGTTCAATAATAATTGAACACATTTTTTGAAAATGGAATCTTCTGCTGAGTTTCCATTACCCAACATACACATAATCACAATACAATAGTCTGACCTATTTGAATTCTGCACCTAAAAATTTACCAAAGTACAGCAAAACTGAAACCTCTAACTAATAAAAATTAAACTAAAACTAAACAACAGTCAACCAGCAATAAATAATAAAAGCTGGCAAACACGCTCTAAAGCCTGATTAAAACTAACTGAATTAGACAAACAAAAAGACATAATGAAATAAAACTAAGCTATAAAGAAAAGCCCAAAACTAATATAACTCTGGTAGTATCTCCGTCATTCGAAACAAAGATAAAGGTTGAAACAACTGAGCCAGTGGTACCTTTAGGAAAGAAATAGACAAAGTTAAGAGAAACAATTGCTCTATTAAACCCCGTTTATAGACCAGAGTCCAAATCCATTAAAGAGGCACTCAACTGTATGAAAAAGTTTATAATTTGTTGTTAAACGTCGATAAGGCCACTAGCAATAATTAGCAATGCATTGCAGCAAACTGAACAAAGCTGTAGTGATTCTTCTAAACGCTAATAACCAGAGGAAAGGAGGCAGTGGGTCGGCCGCTGAACGGATTTCAGGTGGAGAGAGGAGCAGAGCAACCAGGATGCTGGTAAACTGAGGAATGTGAAATGGATCTGCACAGGGAGGGCTGCAGATCGCAGTGAGGAGGGGTGGAGCAGCTCGCTCGCTGTTACGCAAAGGGAAACCACTGCAATCCCCCACCGCCCCCATGTTTCATTTCTGGAACGCTAACGCAGAGCCAAATAAACAAGCCCCACCCTGCTCGGCTCGGCTCGGCTCGGCTCGGCTCGGCTCTAAAAGCCTCTCATCACACTGTAATATAAGACGCTATTAAACATGGAAGCCACTCAAGACGCTGTTTCACTGCCCACACAGGCCTGGGAGTGGCTCTCTGTTTGTTTCAGGGGGCCACTGTCCTCTACTTGGTGTGTTGGTCACAGTTTTAGAGGTCTTTTCAACCTTGACCTCGTATTTGTACATCTGAGATGTCATTTCCTCTTAATTGTTTCGTTTGCCTTTCTGTTGTTTCTGATGGAGAGCCTTACAGCGATTAACCGGAGGCCAGCCACCATCATTCTGTCCTCAAAGGCGTTACGTGACCTCTGCTGTCAGGGACTCGGTAAATTTCTGGTTGTTTTTTTTAGAACGGGGAAACACTGACACCTTGTGGCGACGATGAGGCACCGCAGGGGAAAGTAAAGTATGTGAGAGATTAAAGGGGCCGTATTATTTATTTTCCAGCGACATAGTGTATTTCATAGCACAAACAAGTTGTCATAAAAATGTGGCACATATAGCTGCTTCCCTAAAAAGTCATTTTTTGACAAAAGATAGCCTAGGCAAAAAAATAATAATAATACTTTTGGCAAAAATGACTTAGGCCATTATGTTATCAAGGTGACGATATCTAATTTGACTTAGTCATTTAATGGGGTTTTTTTTAGCTTATTTATATCTCTAAAGGGGCAGCACTACATATTTTTCATGTACATGGTGCCATTTTGGAGCACAATTAAATAACTATGTTACCTTCAGTTCTTATAAAAATGCTGTATATATCAAATATGTCTTAGAGGAAATTTGTCTACCTAAAACATCCTGCTTTTTCTGAAACTCTGCCTGCATGTAGTCAGCACAACATGGCTCCTCTATCACAATTTTACCAGCGTTGTTCTGAGAAGTAGCTCATATAATGAGCTTAGCAGAAGAGCATTCCACCAGGTGTTTGCTAATTTCTGCTGGCTAGTCTGAAGGAGCTGAGTGGGGAAGGGCTGGTCTGTGAGACAGAAGACTGGCTTGGAAACTGCAGCTCTGAAGAGGAACTTTGATTTTGCACAACTGAATGGTTGCCATGGGAGATTAAAGGATTTCTCAAACATGCTTGGAAGAATCGTGGCAACACTCCAGGTATAGTTTTTATATTTCAATAACATTATAACATAATGTAAAACTAAAAGAAAGTCCTTTTTACATAATACCGGATTGAATAAGATGCACTCCAAGCTTAACTTGCTTCAACCACAGTCAAAAATCCTGGACAGTTAACTACGGTAACTTAATTGAAGGGAAACGTATATATTGTTTCTATTAATTTAGATGATTACAGTTAATGAACATTAAGAGCTCAGCTCAGAGAAAATACCATGCAAAACTGAAATTATGAAATTGTTTGCCATATTTCATTAGATAGCTGTTCAAGAAAATCTCATTGTACAGACAGATGCTGTAAAAAAAAGCTGTGTGGCCATAAAATTGCATAATTTGGAATTAAGAAAATAAATTAACAAATAAAAAATAAACTTTTTCATAAAAAACGTTTTTCTGCCGGGAACGAGTTTCTCCAGCTGTATTGAAATTAGCGTTTTTCGCAAAACTGCAATGGAAAAATGGCTTTTGCATTGCACCAACAGCTGGCTGTTACTACTGGTGGAAACCGCGAAGAAAATAGGAAGCAGTCAGATTTTGATGATGCTGCATTTATAATGGAAACACAGCTAGTGATCGCTTACCGTAAAATATTTTTAAATGCCGTAAACGTTCTCCTTGGGTTTTAAAATGTTGCTGGTCATCTCTAACATACTCTGATCACGTGAATCGGACAGCAGAAGAGAGCGATCCATCGGAACTGGAACTACTAAAGAGAGTCGACCGTGAACCCGAAGAGCACATGTCAAAAACACAAGCTCCATTCTGAAGCTGCCCAGGAAGGGAGAAAATGAAAGCCAGGGAGAATAGATGGTAACAAAGGGAAATAAAAGGCGACAGAGAGATGAGTGGTGCAAAGTGTGAGGGAAATGAAAGATGAAACGAGGTAAATAGAGGCAGACGGAGGGAGGAAAGGAGGAGGGGATGAAGAATAAAAGTGAGGTGATTAACTTTGAGGCAGCCAGTGGGAAAAAAAGAGTGAGAATTTGAAGGGGAAAATGAGGGATGAGATAGCAATGAGTGTTGGAGAAGGGATAGATCACTACATGTGACTCATCATATTTCCTGTCTAAACAACGTAATGAGATCGATTCATTAAGGCCTGTCTGATCAAAACAGCCACAGCTGCTGCAGGATGGCTGACCTACATACAGCAGGTACAGATTCCTCCACAACCAAGAGGAAACAACTTAAAGACGGTTTAAAATATACAAAAAACAACAGTGATAATAGGAAACCAGTCCATAAGCAACGGTTTTTATCAGTCTATATCCCTGCTGAATTTTAGCAGATGATATTAAGTACAATCAGTTTCTGGGTCATTTCAAAGCTCAACAGCTGTCTAGCGACACCATTTGTTTATATCTTCCTGATTTATGAAATACAAAAATAATATAGGACAATTTAAAATTAATATATAATATACACAAGATTAGTCAGACATCACATGAAAGTTGGTTTAAAAATTTTGATTCCAGGGATCTTTTAAAATAAAGTATGCTTTTTAAATCTCTGATATTTTTAGGTCATTTTTTCCATTCCTAAATTTTTTTCTGTAGTCAACATATTGTCCCAGCAGAGATTACAATAAATTTTGTTTCACAACAATATCTGGTAAAATACAACAGCGTTTAGAGGCCGTTGTAGATAGAAAACAAAAATGGGTGAGTACATTTCCAGTGGAAATAGTCAACTTTCTAAACTCAGAAATTTCAGAAACAAACCTAAAACTTTCTGAAGTTAATGTCAAAATTTCTGAGATTTTTTTAGCCCAAATTTATTCTTATTTTTCTATCTACAATGTCCTTATGCCATTGTATTTTACCATCTTTGCTCTTGTGAGACAAAATTAATTGTAAACTGTGGTAGGACAAAAATATATTGTCTACAGAGAAAAGGGTGAATTCTGGTCCACCTGCAAACCTGCAAACCTCGGTCTCGGTTCGGTTGACGTGAATTCTGGTTTGGTTTGAATGCATATGAAGGCCAAGCAGACAGAGACCGCTCCAAAAGCAGGAAGCGGACTATTGCACAGGGCATTCTGGGTAAATGCAACCAAAACAAAAGCGCGGGTCTATCACTAGCGAGGATAAATGGCTAATTGTCTTTTACCAAAGACAATAAAGAGAAATCCTACAACAACTAAAATATGAAACCAATTCTTTGTTTTGTTTACATTTGTGAGGAAAGACGTGCTCAGTGTCTTCTTTGGAAGTTTTCATGTCGTTTGCTTCAGTTGTTCTTGGTACAGCGCCACCACAGGCGAGGAGGGAAACAGGTTTTTCAAAAGGTTTGGTTGATTTGACAGTGCGATGTTAAAGAGAACCACAGCAGCTGAAAATGTAAGAAATGTTCCAATCGAACCGAGTCGAACCGGACTATCAGGTGTGAAAACACCCTGAGTCTTTTCAATTCTTCCTTAATGTCTTTATATGTTAAACTCAAAAAGTGACAAGAATGGATCCTATGTTTTGGAACCAGTATTTTGTGTTGTGGCAAGAGACTTAAAATGGCCGTAGTTCACATACAGACAACATCAAGAAAAAGTTTAAGGTTGCAACATGGTAAATTGTAAAAAAAAAAAAAAAAAAAAAAAAAAAAAAAAACTCCAAAACATGTGAATACTTTTAGAAGGCCACATTGCCACATTGTCTCTTCACTGAGAAACAGCTCCAAACTCACTGGAGTTGCCCTGAATCACTCCGGGGGAAATTGAAGAGATCCATGTTTGCTTTAATGTTCCTCAGCTTGCAGCCTCAGCAGAGCAGAATTTCATCTCATCTCTTCCACTGATCGACTCCTAAATCTGCCTCCTCTTCCCTGGCAGACTCTGCCTTCCAATAAAATCTCATTACTCCCATTGTAAGTCACTCTGCCAGACAGTAATAGTCGGCAAATCACAGCATTCTTTCAGACACTCATTGACTTTAATGTCCACTGTGTTTCTACTGGAAGCTCCTTATCTGATGTTTGGAAAGAAAAGTACAGTATTGTAAAAAGAAAATAATAATATTCACTTCTCACAGATTCTTCTGGTGTTATTGTTATTATTATTTGGTCAGCTAAATCGTGTAGAAGCAGATTTTAATATAAAAGAAACAATGAAAATACAAAGTATATGTTTCAAATGTAGATATTTATTCTCACATTCACCATTCATGAAAAAAAACCTCCAAATCAAGCTCGTAGAAATTTAAAAACAGATTAAAGTAATGTTTAGAAATATTTAACACACTTGCTCATTCAAAGCTATATTTTAAATAGAACCACCAAAATATTCAGTATCAAAAAGACAGAAAGCGTTTCTCTGTGCATGTTTGACCTTTTTCCAGGGCATTCTGCTAACCAGTTCTACGTTCCAGTGGAAACACTGCCTCTCATGCCCTAAGTGTTTTAGCCAGACAGTAATTCCTTAGTAATAGCTTCTCCTCTTCCTGACTTTGGCTCCCATCATGGCCGCCGGCTCGTGGCCAGACTTCCTCCTCTGATGTTGGGTTTTAACTGCCAGCAGAAGCTCCTGCACGGTTTGTGGAGCATGTTGTGCTGTGTTGTCCAAATAAAAGTTGTCCAAAACATCTCCGGATCCTTCCTCCTAAAACCCAGAAGCCCAGCAAAGAGTCGGGACGTTTCCACAGATGTGCTGGTTTGTGTTTGGCAAGCAGATGGCGACGGTGGAGAGAAATAAAGTGTTTTTGACAGAAAGGAACCTTCAGCAGAACCTGGTTCATGGATGGATGAGGACAGGTAAGTCTTGTAGTAACGAACGCCTGTTTGGTAAAACGTACAATTCGGAGTTGCTGACAGTGAAAGTATTTAAAATCAAGAGTAAAATGGAAAGTAAAAATGGGAAGTAAAAATATATGTATTATATATATATATATATATATATATATATATATCAGTTAATATAATAACTGATGGTAATATCGTTATCTAATTGAGCTGTGTATATGCTGTGTATATATGTATATATATATATATATATATATATATACATATATACACAGCTCAATTAGATAACGATATTACCATCAGTTATTATAAGAATACTATGTGTATCAAATATAACTTTAAAAATCTTTACCTTGTAATTTAACACCTTGAAATTGGGTCTCTATCTCTTTAAGAAGCTCCTGCTCTTTCTGAAGCTCCGCCTTCAGGAAGTCATCCCAACATGGATCCTCTATTAACCCTTTAACAACATTTTTACCAGAGTTTTCACTGAGAAGGAGCTCCTATAATGAGCTCTGCAGATACTCAGTTCCACCAGGTGTTTGCTAATTGTTACTAGCTAGTCTGAAGGAACTGAGTGGGGGAGTTGCAGGCGAGGAAAGGCAGAGCATCTCAACAACATGACCAGCAATCAGTGCAGCTCTCAGTCCATCTGAGAACACAAAGTGGATGATAAAAAAGAACTGGAGCTGGATAAGGTTCTATCCATCCAAGCAGAAATGCAAATATGACAAAGAATATTGTTTTTAAAATTGAGTCATTTCACAAATGTTTGTCTACTTGATCCTAATACAAAAAGTCACTTAATTACAGCACCGCTGTTTAAAGTATTAGATACTTTTAACATGAGCAAAAATCTGTAAAGGTTAGTTTATATTTTAAAAATAAGAAAGAGCCTGACTATTGTAAGATTTTTAAACTACTCGGGATGTAACAGGAAGTCAGTGGTGATGAGCTCTGACAGGATAACAGGATGTTTCCAGTTTCATTAATATTAAAGATGTCATTCACTGGTGTATTTGTTTTTTCTCTCTAACAAATGAAAACAGACAGCTGGATAATGAAGTCCAGAATTCCACTGCAGGATTTTACCAATTACAAAGTTCTTCAAAAGTGCAGTGAAGCAGAAAACGTTGAATTCTGTTCTGTGTGTAATTGGGGCGATGACATCACAAGAGGCACATAATGGAGCTGGAATGAGTGAACAAAATGGCAGACAAGCAACTTTTGACAGATTTCAAGATAAATTCTAAAACATTAGTTTTGTGGATTTTTTTTTTTTTTTTTTGCGGCTTCTCGGTTTTCTTTTCTCTCTTTCTGCAGGTTTAGAGACTTCAAAGGTGTTGACTTGTGTTTTTTCTATGCTTCTTTCTCTCCTTTCTTTTTAAGTTTCTCCGTTTCTTTTATCCTTTTTCTTTTATCTCTGTGTCAATTGCATTTGAAATAAACCCAAAGAAACTTGTGAAAGTAAATCTGTTGTTCCTCACCTTGCCACTCAGACAACAATGAGTGCCATGCCACCAGAAAGGATACATTAAAAAATAATGATAAAAATTTAAATTGCATTACTTTGCCACATGGCAAAGTGGAAAGAAACAACCACTATCTTTTAATCACTTACATAGAAAACCTTAAATGATCTCTTTTATTTAGATATTCTAAAGTATTTATTTTGTTTTCCAATGTGCCTCTTTCTCTTAGTATATATGTTATAAAAAAATAGAAATTCCTTTATTGTTCCATAGTGGGGAATTCGATGCAACAGCGTCAACGTGACCAGCAATAGAAACAAGGGGGGGGGGGGACATTTTAGGACTTACAGTAAATCTAAACTCAACAACGAACAACTTCATTTGGTGCCTTGAATGAATTCCGTAGAATCTATGGAGTACAGTGCCCTCGTGTGGCCAAGTCTGTGAATTACACCAAATGATTAATATGTTGGAAATTGTGCAGAATATGCACTTTGTTGATAAACACACACACGAGACCTAATAAACACATATTTGTTTTAATGCTTTACATTTAAAGCGATGTGCTGTGTTAAACCAGGACAAATTTGATAAAAACTCATTTTTAAAAAACGAGATGAAAACCCAGTGTCCATACTAGTACATCGGACATGATCAGACAAAAATATACAAGGTACGACACAAAAATCAAATATCTTACTTTACATAAATCTTTTTTTAAGTGCGGAAGTCAAAGTTCAATTCATTTTAATAAAATGCATGTTGACAGTAGAGTAACATATTGCTGTAAAAAATCTTTATAGTGTGGAATCAAGATTAAAAAGGTACAAGCCCCCCACCCCCCCCCAGGTGGTATGTTTCATATTTCCCGGTAGTCACGTGAATTTCAGGATGAAGGTCATTATCAAGATGGCTGCCATTTTTGACCATTTTAAATCAGTCATTGCTATAAAATGCTACCCAATATCAGGACCTAGATCAACTTTATGTCACATAATGTTTCTGGACAAGGTCATCATATCCATACAACATAAATGTAGCAATAAGTAGCAAAATCAGATGCTAAAACTGTAACTGAAGACTTTGCTGCTGGTGTCACACCTTCATCTCCTTCCAGTTAACAACTCGACTGATGGTTAGCGTTAGCTTCCTCTAATTTTTTTGTGTGTTTAGCTTTAGCTCTGCTAACAAAATGTGGAACATTTTGGCCAGTTGTGCCCACCATTTGCAATAACTGCTGATTTTAGTACAAACATATAGTCTCCATTATAATCATGGTGGCCATTTTGAAAAATGTCCACAGGAAAAACGAGACACAAAATTAAGAAAATTTATATGATTTGTGGTTTCTACTGTTCAAAATATGTAGCTTTTTCTTTGACAGCAAACACATTCATCCGATTCGTGATTTTGGTGCAAAAATTATTTTTTCCATGGCAACCATGGACGCCATCTTGAAAAATCAAGTTGGTCCAATGATGAATGATTTGACACCAGAAATAATAATTTCTAACGAATATTGGCAAATTTATAGTGTAAAAATACATTTTTCTTGACAACCATGGTGACCATCTTAAAAATGGCTGCCATCTAGAATTTTTCAGTGGCTAACTTTTTTTTTTTTTTTTTTAAAAAGCAAACCCCACAGGAACATCTGTGCCAAGTTAAGTTCTTGTTTGAAAATGTGAACAACTTTGTTGAAATATTTAATTATCTGCTGCACTACAAGCTAAGAAGTGCGGCACGCTACCGTACCATCTTCGCTTATTTAATATTGTTGATTATCTGTGTGGACACTGAAAAGAAGAAAATCACATGTGATCATTACTCCTGCTGCAGAACTAGCTGTATGATGAATATGAAAACATTAAATAATAACACAGAGTACGTCTCCACATCTGATTGGTGCAAACCAGTAGTGGTGAAGGCAACGTCTCTGCAAACACAAACCTCAGTGTTGTTGGGAATTCTCTATGGCTAACACTAAGCAGTGCATTTTTATGAAGTGAAAAGATAAAGACACATGGGTTTTGAAAATAAGAACCACTCCCACGGTCAAACATGATAGAGGCAGCATCATGCTGGGGGAATTTTTTTTTTTCTTCAGCATCAGAGTTGATTACAAGGTAAAAACTTCATACGTTAGGATGATCTAGTCAAAGTGAAAACCAATATTACTCTTTCCAGACTAGCTGTGTTTAGAAATTTTGCTAAGAAGAATGGGGGGGAAAAGACATAAAATGTGGAAAAATTTAAAGGGGTGAATTATTTTGTACTGTATTTTTTTATACCTATAGCAAAATTAACTGGGCATATTGTGATTTTAGGAGTAAAGTCAGAACTAAGCACCTTTGATGAGGGAAGTGTGCAGTTCTGAAGTTATTTAGAAAACAGTAGCTGCTGTCAGAGTTGATCCAAAAGAACAGAATCTGCAGCTTTCCTTTCTTTTCTCATGTAGAAAAGATGGAAATGATCCAGAGAGAGGTAGGCTGAAGATAAAAATTACACAAAAACAAGTAATTCTGGTGGGAGAAATAATAAACCTTTAAAAATGACTGAGAAATCGTCAAGGCAGCTTCTCTGAGAAAACATTTAAAGCTAAAGTCACACAGTTACTGCAAGTATGTGGTGAAAAGACAAGACACGTCTATGACTTCTGCTGTCATCTACATACAGCCGAGGCTGTCCGTAACCTGGTTACAGAATATTTACAACACCGGTGTATTAAAATGTTTCTCTTCTGAGGTGAAGTGGTCGGTTTTGACAGATGGCGCACCAATTCGGTTTCAGTGCCTCGCAAAAGATGACTGTGAAACTTTTCCAGCATTTTGTTCCAAAACAACCACGAATCTCAACGCATTTTGTTAGTTATGTACGTGACGAACCTACAAATTGGTATGTAATTGTTTAAGTGGAAGAAAAATGCTTTACAAATGTTTTTTTGTTAGTACGTATTTTTTATAGTTTCTAGTGCAAATATCTTAGAACACTTAAAAATGAGACAAAAAAAGCTTCTAAAGTAACTTTTCAGTCTATAATTCCTTAATATTGAAATAAGATTAAGTGAAATAATCTGCCATTGGAACTAGTTTATAATCAATATTAAGGAATTATTGACTCAAAACGCATTTTTATATCTTGCTGAAAAGTTACATGTAAGTTATTTTTGTCTTATTTTAAGTGTATAAAGATATTTGCACTACAAACTAGATAAACATACTATTTTAAATAATGTTTCATTTTTCTTCCACCTTACAATTATTCACTGTGTTGAAGTCTGTCACATAAAATCCCACTAAACGTCTCTGAAGCTAGCAGCTATAACACAATAAAAACCGGGAAAAGTTCACAGTTGTGAATACTTTTGCAAGGCACTGTGTACATACATGTCCAGTCAACAGTGAGATTCAGACTCTGCAGCAGCAGCGGGGATTGTCGCTGTTTCCGGAGGTCCCGTCAGGTTTTCCAGTCGCTGCCGGCAACCAGTAGTCTTTTCAATCACGGCCAGAGAGCCTTGAATCCCGGCTGGCCCTAAGTTTGCAGGGGGAGCCACTGTCCGAGTCCTTCCAGGAAACCCCGCATGTTCGTGACGTAGAAGTCAACGTTCTGAGCGAAGTCGGTGCAGATGTTGGAGTAAGTGTCCACCAGAGTACAGTAGAACGCAGTCCCGCCTATGCTGATCACCACGGTGACCAGACACAGCAGCAGCAGAATGAGACAGGAGTCTCCTCCGACATCATCTACGAGGAAAACACAAAAGTTAGAGACCAAAGGAGGCGTGGAGATCTTCATTTCCAGTTTGTTGGGCCGCACCTTGGTCCACGCCGTCCTCTGGTTCGCTGAAGCGAACTTTGCGTTTGGATGACTGTTTGTCGACAGTGGTGGGGGCACTCGGGGGAGGAAGTCCGTCCAGCGAGGCTCGCCTCCTCTTTAGGATGGACACCAGACCGTCCGGGGAGGAGCTCTGAAGGAGACGTACATGTCATTTCACTTCTAACTCTTGAACTCTTCACAGCAACACAAAAAGCAGAACAGAGATCAGATAGCAAAGATCACAAGCAGGGCGTTGACCCCTGGCTGTCACACCGATTAGCTCTAAGCAGGACAAACAATCCACTGGAAACAAACCGCCAAAACCGGGACGTCTGTCGAGACTTCTGCCTCCATTTGCCGCGATTGCGAGTGCATCAGTTAATTTGTGAGGTCAGTGTGTCAGCTGGAGGGTAAATATCACAGTGATCAGCAGCCAGTCAGCAGACGCTTTATCAGGGTGTAATATATGACCTTTGTTCTGATCCGCATGGCGACTTGGACCCAAACGGACACAGCCCAAAGCCAAGAGCAAAACCTTTAAAGGTTCAGCTTATCAACCAGACCATAAATCCATCTGTCTTGTTAATGGCCAGGTACTTTGGAGTCTGATTGGATCACTTCCTTCATGAGTTTCTTATTTTATTATCATTTCATCAAGGTGTGGTGTTGAGAAGACACAAAGCCAACTAAATGTTAAAAGTAATAAATCAATATATGAATAAAATGCTTCCTTTTTCTTAAAGAGCCAACACAAGGTTTCACTAAGTAGTAGTAGGAGGTCTGGTCTTTACCAGAGTCCAAATTGATTCACTAGAGAAAGTCTCGGGATGTTTACAGAGCCAACCCTACCGTCACTCTACGGTAGTGGCAGGGTGATGATCTGGAATTACGTTACAGTGACTCAGTTGACCGTGGACTTCCCTGAGTCAAATGGGCACGACGCGGTTTTAGCGCCAAAATGAAGACTGTCACTAACCCAGTGGTAGCTCCTGGTCACAGGAAGCTATATTCGTTCTATAACCAGATACTGATCTGATTAATGACAGGCAACACCAGTAACTTAGCAACCAGCACTGGCAGATAAGACAAAGACTACTACAAAGTGTTAGCTTTGAGAGGCTAGTGATTAGCATGACTAGGCTGGTTGCTCCCTGGATTGCCTACTTCTGCTGGTCATTAGCATGGATAGGCTACCATTACCTTTTAAGGCAATGCATTAGCTAGGCTATCTTATGCTAATACTGGCCTATTGTGTGCCAATACTAGCAGTAGCTAGGATAGGCTAATGCTAGGTCAATGCTAGGATAGCATTAGCAAAGGATAGGCTAATGCTATCATGTTTTCATTTTTATAACATGGGAAAAATGTATTATGAGTGAAATAACCTGCCAATGGAACTAGTATTTTTCCATCAATATGAAGGAATAATTGACTTAAAACAAGCTAATATTTCTCATTGAAAAGTTACCTGTAAGTTAGTTTTTTCTTATTTCAAGTACACTGAGATGTTTCCACTAGAAACTGGATTAAAAATGACTCGGTAAGCTGTTGTGTTTTTACAGTGATAAGAAGCGTCTTCTCAAGCCTGATCTGAATTACACAACAGCCGCGATCTTGAATCCATCAGGCTGGAACAGCTCTGACTTCGCCTCAGAGGAAAACCACTCCCAGTCGCCTGGACGCCGTGTGTCGGCTCACAGCGGCCAACGCGGGCGGAGGCCGGGGGGATGAGCTCACAGAGGAACCAGGGAAAACATTCATGGGAGCGTGAGGGGAAACAAAAGGCCAGGTCAGGACGGAGGACGGTTTGGGGTTTCCAGTTAACCAGAGAACAGGAAGGAGAAGAAAGAGACGCAGAGACTGACTGATTGGAGGAAAACAGAGAGGAAAAATGTCATGAGGGCATTTAGGGTTTGTGGATCGTTGCGTCTGGACTATTTATCTCAACATTAAGTCACAATTATCAGACGTAGCAGGTGACAAAGTGAACTCTTACGCCCTCAGCGATTGAGAGTTTGGCCAGGTCTTTGTCCGACGCCTGCGCTACTCCTGCCGGCCACTCCACCTTCACCTCCTCTTCCTCCGGTGTGTCCTCGCCGTGCACCGCATGCTCCTCTGCTTCCACGTCCTGCTCCTCTGCTTCCACTTCCTGCCCTTCCTCGAGTGCCTCTTCCCCTTCGTCCTGCCGGTCTTCCTCTTCCTCCCTCAGTAGTGAGGAGAGGTCTGACTGGGACATCATGCTCTGGGTGTACTCAGGCTTGTTGGCTGAAGAGAGACAGAGAAACGCAGAAGAGGGTCAAAAATCACATTATTTGGAATAAATCAAACTTTATGTAGCCTTCTTTTACTAAACGTTTCCTCTATTAGATCAGTTTGGATTACCAAATCATTTGTATTTGCTAAATGCCAAAAATCTTTTAGAAGTTGAGATCAAATTTGGGACCTCTAAAAGTCTGTTTCATCCTTTGGTAAAGTAAAATCGCCATGGAAATGTCTAGCCGTCATTAGGAATAAGGTGACTTCTCTGTCCCAGAGAGCATGGACGTATTCTGGTGTGAAAATAAGCGTGACATCCCCAGAACAAAAGCAAAAGTCCTTTTGAGGATGCTTACTGAAGCTTGGTACGATGGCGTCATTATTCTCAGTGAAATGAGTCACATACCAACATGGGCTGAAAGCTCGCTCAGAGAGGAAGACGTTACTTTAACATAAAACGTCAGACAGCCACGCCCCTTTATGATGCCGCCCTGGGCAACCGCCCAGATAGATATCGAAAAATGGGCTTTAAAAAAAAAAATACTTAAGAAAAAAAAGCTTTATTGTCTCAAACCAAACATGTCAGAAGATTCTCTTTTTTGTGTTCGTTTATTTAGGAAGGCTTAAAAGAAGCCATTTTGTTTTAAGCGTTCATTTAGAAACGTTCCTCTCCAGTCGTTTCCTGTAGAACTTGAGCGATGAGGCAGCAGCACGTAACTCATGTAAGAAAGTGAAAAATGTTTAACTTTTGAACTGGTGGAGCAGCTACAACCCGGAACACATGCAGATGTGCAATTCTGACAAAAAAAATTGTTTTTCTCACAAATTTACATCTGTTTTTTTTTTTTCTTTTGAACACTTTATAAAGATTTTCAAGTAAATTTATATCAAAGGACACAGATGTTAAGCACCTGCACATTAACAAAGTTTTTTAAAAAATCACAATGTTACAGAAGCAAATGATTTATAAAATGATAACAAAATAACTAATGCAAACGTAAATAAAAAAAGACTGACGCAGAGTTTATGACTGCTCAACTGCCCATCTTATCTAGAAGTTACTTAGGTGGTTGAAAAAAGGGACAAATTGCATCTTTATTTACAGTATTTACAATGTTGTATTTATAAAAATGTGAAATTAATGTCAAAACCTTTTCATTTTTTTGCCAGAAATTCACGCCTGGTGTCCATTATTTTTGTTTCTGTTATCCACAGTGGCTATAAAACTCCATCATATCATCATAATTCTCTTCTGAGCTGAACTAGATTGAGCTGTGACTGTCAGTCCATTCTTACCTTTACCATGACAGGACTGCAGAGCTTCCGTCCTGATCTGAGTGTTTATAAACGCTGCGTTCAGGTTTTTCTGTTTTAGGAACATAAAAGACAAATTGGTTCCACAAAGAGAAAAAAAATTCATCAACAGAGAAGGTTTGTCATGTCTGACCTGGTCCGTGCTGAAGGACGGTCTGAGAGACGCCACAGAGAAACAGAAACATGGTAGGAAAACAAGAACAAATCACAGTTTGCTATGGAACTTATGAAATAGTCAACAAGACAACATCTGTTTGTGTGTCAGATCAACATGGAGCAGCAGCAGCATCCAGACAAGCTGCGTCTGTCTGAGTCCAGAGGAAATGACATTTCCTGCTCTGGTCAGGAAGGTTTTCTGTCTAGGCGGTGTGGCTCTTTGCTCAGGGCGCCGCCTTGTTCCAGGCGGCACACAAAATTATAACTAAACAAAGAAAAAAAAATAGCTTCCCAGTATTTTCAAGCAGCAGCATATGGACTCCACAGTCTAGACATTGTAAGTTGGTGACGTCTGCAT
Organism: Poecilia reticulata; assembly: GCF_904066995.2. Classification (NCBI taxonomy): domain Eukaryota; kingdom Metazoa; phylum Chordata; class Actinopteri; order Cyprinodontiformes; family Poeciliidae; genus Poecilia; species Poecilia reticulata. Next base: position 21,020,699 of record NC_088850.1, on the reverse strand, counting down.
CTGATTCAGGACTCCTAGAATTTATTTATGCTTAATTAACAAACAAACTATTTGGCATTGTTTAGTAAGTTTTGATTATCACCTTCAAATTTGAAACTTTGACTAAACAATTCTACTATACAAGATTATACAAAACAAAAGGCCAAACTTTCAGAATTGGAATTGGGGATCAACCGATATGAAAATTTGGGCTGATATCGGTATATTAAAGGAAGGACGGTCCGATAACCAGTATTTACTGATATATATATATATATATATATATATATATATATATATATATATATATATATATATATATATATATATATATATTATTTCCTCTTCCTGAAATACAAGCACAAACAACAGCAAGATGAAAATACAGATCAGATCAGTCGGTAATTTCGTCCCAATTTTATTCATCAAACCAATACAGATGCAGATGCCGATATATCGCGTGTCGCTACTTTTTTACTTTGTTGGTCTTTTTGCAACAAGAACTTATTTTCTGATGTGGACACTCATAGAGAACTCAGGTAGCAGTTGATTACGTAAAAGAAGCGTTGATGCTAAAGGTTTCCTGAAGGCTCCACATGTTTACCTGTGGTGTGTCCTGCAGATGTGGCTCAGCTTCTCAATGTGTTTCTGGCTGACGCTGTCTTCTTCCCGAGGCACCCGGCTCTCACCGTCCTCCTTCTCATTAAACTCACCCTCTGAACAATGCAGATGAAATGTCATTTTAATGTTTTTCTAATGAAAACTTTGTATTTTTTAAGAAGAAACTACAATTTGGAAACCAGTAGATGCATGCAGTACCCCATTTTTCCTGCAAGGTTGTGAGATTAGCGAGCAGACGTTCATGGTAGAGCTTCTCCAACTGTAGGAACTGAATGGCCCACTGGTCTGATAGAGCGCCAGTTAAAGAAACACACACACACATATTGGCATTCAGCTACACTGCATCTTTGTTTTAGGTAAGCTTCAGCTCCCTAACTACTAAAACCTGCATGTACAAACCGAGTGATAACATATTCGTCTCATAACAATAAACCTTCGATCATAGAAAGATACAGGAAGTATCTTGTTTACGACGGTAAATGATGTCATTGTTTTTCTTATCTATTTGCATTCACTAGATTGTAGCCATGACAGTTTACCATAAACAAGTGTTACTTGAAAAACTTTTAGTTCGTAATTTTTTAAGATAAAAAATACATTAATTTTTCTCTGATATTCCCTCTGACTTGTTGAGGCCCCCACAGCGCCCCCTGGTGGCCACCCTCTTTGAAAAACACCACTGTATAATACGCCGAACAAACTTTTGATAAACAAAACAAGAGATGTCTTGTTTAAACTGTTACTAATTAATACATGATGAAATATATTAAAACAATAAACCCCAACTGTAAGTTTTGCAAAGAGAATCCAGAAACAATTTGTCATTTATTCTGGAATTCTCGCATCAAAAGAAGATTTTGGAAACAAAGTAATAACTTAATAGTTTATCATTTTGATACTATATCAAGGGGTGAGCATATTATTTTTGGTTTTCATGGTAAGAACACTAACGCTGGCAGAAAACTGGCAATTAACCTAATGACGATATTTGACAAATTTCATATTCACAAATGTAAATTTTTGTCATCTTGTTTTGTTTTTTTTGTTTGGTTGGTTTTTACAATTTTTGTTAAGGAAATTGAACTAGATTTATCCACTATTTCCAAGAGTACAAACAAAATGTTATAGGTTATTGAATATTTTTTATTCATAATGTTTGTCATTATATCTGCTTTCTGCTTTTTTTGTTTTTGTACCAATAGATTTACTGTAGAATCCTACAGCCCTGGCATTGTACTTTATATTTTGTGTTCTGTTCCTTAATTTGTCTTTGTACTTGTAAAGAAAGATAAAAAAAAGAATAGGTCAAACAAATCCTTTGGTAAAAAATTCCTTTAAGCCAATTTGAGTCGTCTAATAAAACATTCTCATAAACTTTCTCCACCAAACCCGGCACTGCGTCTTGAGATGTTTGTCTCTCTGAGTCGTGGATCATCTCTCTCCCCCTATACATTAACCGCTCTCTCTGCCTCCTCACGCACAAACCTGTAAACACGACACCCCGTCGCAGAGAAAAAAAACAGGCTGACAGCTGTTACCGGAGCAACAGCACAAGCAGCACAAGCGGAAAACTACAACTGCAAGCCAAAAGTGTGGGGAAACACCCAGAGTACGATTGAAAGAGATGAACTACGACAGCAGCAGCTCTTCTGGCTCATGTTTCATATTTATTAAGAATTTATTCTTTGGTAAATCCCTGCTTCATTCTGCTGAGTGAATATCACACTCCAGTGTCTGCAGCGTCTCACACGCCGGGCGGATCGGTCGTGATTCGGTTGAAAGAAAGGAAGAAAAAAAAAGAGGTGTCACAGTGCATTACTAAGATATATGAGGTCATGATGCAGCTTAAAGGATACAGTCCTGCCTCAGTGAGCAGGTCTCTGCAATCTTAAAGAAAAGAAAAAAGAAATTATTCACAGATATATTACCATGTCAGTTCAGAGCATGATCATTTAACGTTGAAGCTTAAACTATATTTTGAGGCCTGCTTTAGGTTCTCCAGCTGTTTTTGCTTGAACCTTGTCTAATCCTTTTAAAGATTCTGATCAAATCTGTGCAAAGCAGAGCATGAAAAACAACCTGAGAGACAGAGAGTCACATGAATCTGCTTATGGTCCGGATTAAAAAGTCTTTTGTGGGATTTTCTCCCCCCATCTGAATACTTTTACCTTTATCCACATGACCAGCTTAACACTTTAAAGGGGCAGTATTCTGTGCTTTCTAGTCACACAGTATCATTTTATAGCGCAATCAAGTAATATGTTACTTTAAGAATGCTGTTTTTATCAAATACAA